>NC_142869.1:69679166-70423333 GCF_051225735.1 Oryctolagus cuniculus
GCTGTTCCTTCTCTTTCTTAGCTTCTCTCTTCTTGGCAAAATGCACTCATTTATGGACCTATGCAGACATATATCTACCCAAACCGTACCCTCTACCTTCAGACTATACTCCCACATTTCAGCCCACTGACGGGTCTATCTTAAACAAAATGAGGCTGCCCTAAATCCAAAATGGAATGAACCCTATCAGGTGATACTGGCTTCCCCTACAACTGCTAAACTCAAGGGATACTCTCTCTGGGTACATTTCACTTCATTAAAATTAGTAACATTTCCCCTAGACACCTCTACTCCCTCCAGTCCCATGACTTTGAGGCTGACGCAGCTCCCCATACTACTGAAAGAACTGCTTCCTCATTCCCCCTGACAATTCCTGAATTCCACAGATTCCTCCAGGTAATTCTGCAGGAAATACGTGGTATTCAACTCTATCAGTCCACCTTCTCAACCTAGTTTCAGACCTGTGGCTCCAAGGCAGCCTCTCTGACTTCACTCCCACTCACACATCCTTTTTTACCTTTTGTTTACCTCTCTTACTATAACTCATTGTCACCCCTTATTACCATCTGCAGTCATAGTCTTAACCCTCATCTTGCCAGTAATCACCCCTACCAGCAGGACCTATGGTGAAAATTTCTCTTAGCACTCTTTTACCTCTGTTTAGTAGGATGCTTTACTGCTGTTGGCTGCTTCCCTAGGTAAATATGCTTTAAAAAAAAAAAAAAAAACTTTAGTGTCTCTCTCTTTTTTTTTTTTTTTTTTTTTTTTTTTTTTTGACAGGCAGAGTGGACAGTGAGAGAGAGAGAGAGAGAAAGGTCTTCCTTTTGCAGTTAGTTCACCCTCCAATGGCTGCCGTGGCCAGTGCACCACACTGATCCAAAGGCAGGAGCCAGGTACTTCTCCTGGTCTCCCATGGGGTGCAGGGCCCAAGCACTTGGGCCATCCTCCACTGCACTCCCTGGCCACAGCAGAGAGCTGGCCTGGAAGAGGGGCAACCGGGACAGAATCCGGCGCCCCGACCGGGACTAGAACCTGGTGTGCCGGTGCCGCAAGGCGGAGGATTAGCCTATTGAGCTGCGGCACCGGCCTTATCTCTCATTTTTTTAAGATTTATTTATTTATTTATTTGAAAGTCAGAGTTACACACAGAGAGAAGGAGAGGCAGAGAGAGAGAGAGAGAGAGAGAGAGAGGTCTTCTATCCGCTGGTTCACTCCCCAGATGGCCACAACAACCAGAGCTGTGCCGATCTGAAGCCAGGAGCCAGGAGCTTCTTCTGGGTCTCCCATATGGGTGCAGGGGCCGAAGGACTTGGGCCATCTTCTACTGCAGAGAGCTAGATGGGAAGTGGAACAGCCAGGTCTCGAACTCGTGCCCATATGGGATGGTGGCACTGCAAGCGACAGCTTTACCCACTTTTCCACAGCGCCGGCCCCAAATATGCTTTTTATACTGAGCTCTTTAACCATATCCAGAGTCTCCACCAATGAGATTGGAAATTACTATCAAGGTAATATGATTTATCATTTGGGATTATACCTTTGTACCATAAAATTAATAAATAATATAACCAAAACTTCTGCCCATCAAGCCATCTAGTTTGATGCATGTGAAGTGATAGATACCATGTCGAGACTTAAAGAATCCAAGGAGGAGGCTCCTGGCTCCTGGCTTCCAATCAGCGCAGCTCCAGCCATTGCGCCCAATTGGAGTGTGAACCAGTGGATGGAAGACCTCCCTCTCTCTCTGCCTCTCCTTCTCTTTCTGTGGAACTTTGACTTTCAAGTAAATAAATAAATCGTGAAACAAAACAAACAAAAACCCTGTAGTACAACTGAGCCTCAATTAGTTTGGCTACTCTAAAATCCCACACAGAAATATGTCCATTACAGCAATTCTTTGCTAAATAACCCAAAATTAGTAAAAGTGGTCCCAATAAAACTCCCCATCCAAACCCTTACCATACCTACTATCAATGCTTCCTCTTGTTTGTTCTCTGAACATCACCCCAATACCTTCATGTTGAATCTCTACACACTCCTTCCTGCCCAAGGCCTGGCAAAGCCTTCCCTGCCCTCAGCCACCACTGGGGAACAGCAGAAGCAGGGTGGATATAAGGTTTCAGACCCTGCCACACCCTGAAATATAACTATTGATCAAAACCTTCCTGGAAGACCCCTGGAGTTAGATCCCCGTGGAGTTCACAGTATATCCACAGGGAAAACCACCTTTTACACCTATCCTAAGTCCCTTTGTCATGGCCCTACTCATTGGCCAGATCCCTCTGTTTCTCACACTCTCCCTTTCCCTATTGCCATGAAGTGTGTTCATTGCCCAACAACCTGTAATCAACGAAAACTCTCCCAGCTCCCAGCAATAGTTCATTTAAACACACCTTTCACCCAATAACTGCAGCTGCTCTGTCTACTCACCATGTACATGAGTCATCACAAAACTCACAGCCTGTAACTTTCCATCTTATAGGATGTATAGGACTGAAGACAGGGATGTACTTTTTCTATGGTGACCAGGAATGTTTGTCTCACCACTAACTGGACAGCCACTTGTACTCTTGCTTTTCTGTTTCCCTCTTTGTCCCATATTCTGCTCCAGTCTTCATTCCCTTTCCCCCTAGTTGGACTCATCAAGAGGGATTTTGGATTTGCCACCTAGTTAATCACACTGGGTGTGCTGGCAGGAATTGGGACAGGAGTAGCCAGATTGCAGTCTCAGCAGACAAGGCAAACACAGTTGAAGACATCTTGCTCACTCAAAGGAAGCATAGATGACCCAGCATACCAACTGGCTCAGCTCCAAGACCAGGTAGACTCCTTAGCAGCAGTGGTCCTACAAAACTGCCCAGGATTAGACCTCCTCACTGCTGAAAAGAGAGGACTTTGCCTCTTTTTAGGTGAAGAGTGCTGCTTTTATACCAGTAAGTCAGATGTGGTAAGAAAAGGAATTGAATGCATAAAAAAAGTGTGCTAACAAAATCTGTACCCAGAATAGCCCCACCTCATGATGGCAGTCTTTACCACTATGGGCAATGTCTGTACAATCTCCTTTTTTCCCGTAATCATAGTGGTTTTATTCCTGCCATGTATAATTAGTATATTTCAAAGGTTCTTTTTTGTTTGGTTGGGTTTTTTTAAAAGATTTATTTGAGAAGCAGAAAGAGAAACAGTGACAGAGGTCTTCCATCCACTGGTTCACTCCCCAAATGGCTGCAATGACCAGAGCTGGGATGATCCAAGGCCAGGAGCCAGGAGCTTCTTCCTGGTCTCCCACATGGGTGCAGGGGCCCAAGCACTCGGGTCATCTTCCACTGCTTTCCCAGGCCATAGCAGAGAGCTGGATCAGAAGAGTAACAGCCAGGACACCAACCAGTGCCCATATGAGATGCCAGCACCACAGGCGGAAGTTTAACCTACTATGCCACAGTGTTAGCCCCTCACGGTTCTTACAGGAATGAATAACTGCCATATCCCAAGCCATCACACAGGAACATTTCAAGACTGCTTTTCTTCTTTAATCAATCTGTTCCAGAGAACAGGCATACCACCCCCTCACCAGCAGGTGCTTGGGCCCCTGTACCTACGTGAAAGACCTGGAAGAAGCTCCTGGCTCCTGGCTTTGGATTGGCCCAGCTCCAGCAGTTGCGGCCATCTGGGGAGTAAACCAGCAGATAGAAGACCTTTCTCTGTCTCTCCCTCTCCCTCTCCCTTTCACTGTCTGTAACTCTACCTCTCAAATAAATAAATAAAATCTTTTTTTTTAAAAAAAGGCAAATGAGTGAATGTATATGAATAACAAAGTTGTTCAGAAACAGGCTGCTTGGAGTTGCATGGCAACTCCATTCATTTTCAGTTGGGTGACCTTAAGCATGTTAGTTTACTTCATCTTTCACAGTGTTTTCTTTTTTCCTAAATAATACCGCTTGATAGGGAAATAGAGATTAAATAAGATAGCACAATCAGCCCCCCCCCACAAGTTCTGGATCCATGGGATCCATGACTCAACCACCTGCTGACAGAATATAGCTGGGGGGAAATGGCATGCGTGTGGACATGGATAGACTTTTGTTTTTGTCATTATTCTCTAAACAGCACCATATAACAGTTACTCAAGTAGCATTTGCATTGTATTAGGTCTTGTAAGTGTTTTAGAGGCAGAGGTGGGGAACCTTTTTTCTTCCAAGGGCCATTTGGATATTTATAATGTCATTTTTGGGCCATACAAAAATGATCAGCTTAAAAATTAACATGCTATAGATTCATTGAATTTTGAGTCCTGCCTGCTGTTGCCGTGGCAGGGCCAGACCAAATGACTCCACAGGCCTTATATTGCTTGCGAGCTAGATGTTCCCTATCCCTGAAGGTATATAACAGGATTTGTGTAGGTTGTGTGCATATGATGTTCCAGTATTTTTTACAGGGTACTGGAAGGTTTTAAATATCTGTGGATTTTGATATTCCAAAGTCAATCAAGGTTTCCCAGAACCAATCCCATAGATACTGAGGGATGACTGTACATGTAAAGTGCTTAGAAAAGAACCTTACCTGTGGTAAAAGTTTAAATTTTTTTAAATTTATTTTTATTTATTTGAAAGGCAGAGAGACAGGTAAAAGGGCCAGATTGCTTGATCTGCCTCCCAGGGTGTACATTAATGGGGAGCTGGGACCCCAAGCCAGGCACTCCACTATGGGAAGCAGACATCCCAAGTGGTGTAAGTGGTGTCTTAACCACTGTTCCAAATGCCTGCCCCTAAACTTTTTAAATTGAGATTTACATAAAAGAGGACTTGGAATTGATGTTTTACCTCCAAAAATGTTTTTTCAAATTGTAAGAAGTATTGTTAAGTATCTGCTTTAACTAAAACCCTCCTTTTTATTAAAATAAAGTACTTAAAACTATTGGTCCAGAAAAATAAAATTTGTAATTATTGTATTCATTATTTGCATATTTTCATGTATATGCATCCATTTTACCTATTGCAGTAGAATATATTATAGTTTGTTGGTATGATCAGGCAAATATGTGAATCATTGTGAAAAGGGTTCCATTTTTGGAGAAGACAAAATATGGAGTTGGGGCAAGGATCTGTTCCCGACAAGTTATCCTTCTATATCAAGGCCTTTTCTTTTGCTACTAAGCTCAGTGTCGTGGTGGTGGTGGTGGTGGTGGTGGTTGACTCAGAAAACTCAAAGTGTTAAAACCATCTTCTTGGCTTGTCATACTATATAATGAGCCCACGTCATTTTACATTCGTTCTTTTTCTTGCATTCTAAAATAGGCACCTACATGTAGAGCTGGCAGGAACACTCAATTGTTCATGGCATACCTCTGAATACTTGGTAGCATGATAAATGCTATTGATAATGACACCCTTGTCAATCTGACACTTGCATGAGCTTTGCTTCCTTTCTGGGTCAGTTCCTTAGTGCTTGCTTTAGCCAATTGACTATTCATGACCAGGTCTTGGTATTGAGATCTCAGAGGACCTGGCTGTAAAGTCATGTACAATTCTGTTTCATTTTGGCCTTTGCAGGGTTCAAGAGGAAGAACAGTATAGGGTTGGTGAGCTGAAAGGAGAGCCTCCAGGCAAAGTAGGTAAAAGAAGCCCCACCTGACTGTATGGACTACAATTTGATGTAGCAGAATGCATTTGGCCTCAGTAAAGGGACAGGACCATATTTTTAGCCATTTCCAACAGTACATAAGCACTCAAATACCTCACAAGAATTTAGAGAGATTTGTGTTGCCTTCTTAATATTTCTGCGCTCCAGAGTAACACAAACTAAATGCAGTCAACTGTCATTTAACATCAGAGATGCATTCTGAGAAATATGTCATTAGGTGATTTTGTTGTGTGAATATCATAGAGTATCCTTCTGCAAACCTAGATGGTATAGTCTCTTGCCCCTAAGCTACAAACCTGTACAGCATGTTACTATAATGATGCTATAGAGAATTTCACACAAGGGTATTTGTGTATGTACACATAGAAAAAGCACAGTAGAGATACGTGGCATGAGGAATTTTTCAGCTCCATTATAATCTTTAAAAAAAAAAAAAAACATTTATTTTATTTGAAAGGCAGAGTTACAGAGAGACAGAAGCAGAGAGAGGGAGAGAGGTCTTCCATCGCTGGTTCACTCTACAGATGGCCACAACAGCCGGAGCTGTGCTGATCTGAAGCTAGGAGCCAGGGGCTTCCTCTGGGTCTCCCACGCGGGTGCTGGAGCCCAAAGACTTGAGCCATCTTCTGCTGCTTTCCCAGGCCATAGCAGAGAGCTGGATCGGAAGTGGAGCAGCTGGGATTCATATGGGCTGCTGGTGATGAAGGTAGTGGCTTTAACCGCTACGCCACAGCACCAGCCCCTCATAATCTTAATGGGACCACCTCAGTTGATGTGGTCCATCTTTAACCAAGATGTTGTTATGCAGCACGTGACTGTTTCAGCCTTAGCGACTAGAATACTCCAAGGGATGTCTAGGAAATTTTTACCCTGGTTCCCCCTTTTGCAGATCTTTGGATATCACTCCTGAAAACCACCTTATTGGGAAGCACAGAGTCTGTGGGAAACTGCAGTAGAACCACATAGCCTTCATTTTACACAGACCTTTATTTCGCACAAATATACTGTGGATTTCAGTTATGCTGGCCTCGTAAACATGTTCAGAAGTGTTCTGTCTTCTGTTTTAAGATTTTGTAAGATTGGTATCATTTCTTCCTTAAATGTTTGCTATTCACTAGTGAAGACATCTGGGCCTGCTGGTTTTTTGTGGAAAGGTTTTTGTTGCGGTAAAATATACATAACATAAAATTTACCATGTTTGTCCTTTTACTTTGTTATGCAAACATGACCACCATTCACAATTGAAATTCTACCAATTTTTCTATTTCCTTTTTTTATCTATGTCATACCCTCCACCCCACCCCACCCCAGGACACTCCACCTCACACACCCCCTCTCTGCCACCCGCCTTGCCCCATTTCATATATTTATGGAGTACAAGATTTGTTTTTAAGATTTATTTATTTGTTTATTTGATTACTTATTGATTTGAAAGGCAGAGTTACAGAGGAAGAGGCAGAGAGAGATCTTCTATCCCCTGGTTTACTGCCCAAATAGATGCAACTGCCAGATCTGAGTCAGGCCAGAGCCAGGTGCCAGGAACTCCATCCTGTTCTCTCACCTGGGTGCCTTCCCAGGCATTTTAGCAGGGAGCTGGGTGGGAAACAGAGCAGCTGGGACATGAATAAGCACTCTGATATGGGATACTGGCATCATAAATGGCAATTTAACCCACTGTGCCACAACACTAGCTCTACATTATTTGTTTTGATATCACATATACATAAGGAAATGGTTATTTTAATCAAGCAAATTAATATATTCATCATATCACATAGTGACAAGGGTATGTGTGTATATATGTGTGTATGTGTGTGTTAAAAGCACCTAAAGTCTACTTTTTAGCAAAACCCCAAAGACAATACAATATTATTGACTAAAGACTATGTGGTGGTTTTTTTTTGTTTTTTTTTTTTTGTTTTTTTGTTGTTGTTATTGTTGTTGTTTTGTTTTGACAGGCAGAGTGGACAGTGAGAGAGAGAGACAGAGAGAAAGGTCTTCTTTTGCCGTTGGTTCACCCTCCAATGGCCACCACGGCCGGCGCACCACGCTGATCCGATGGCAGGAACCAGGTGCTTCTCCTGGTCTCCCATGGGGTGCAGGGCCCAAGCACTTGGGCCATCCTCCACTGCACTCCCTGGCCACAGCAGAGAGCTGGCCTGGAAGAGGGGCAACCGGGACAGAATCCGGCGCCCCAACCGGGACTAGAACCCGGTGTGCCGGCGCCACAGGCAGAGGATTAGCCTATTGAGCCGCGGCGCCGGCCAAGACTATGTTGTATGTTAGATCTCTAGACTTGTTCATCCTACAAATCTGCAACTTTGTGCCCTTTGATCTTCATCTCCCTATTTCCATACTCTCAATTGCATATCCATTAAATACCTAACTCTCCATTCTGTCTTCCTGCCAGCCCCTGCAACCATCACTCTACTTTGTGTCTTTATGAATTTGACTGCTTTAGGAACTTCACCTAAGAGGAATCTTGCAATATTTGCCCTTCTGAGACTGACTTGTTTTACTTAGTATACTGACTTTAAGATACATGCCAAAATGTCCTTCCTCTTTTAAGGCTGATTAATATTCCTTTGTATGTAAATATTGCACTTGTTTATCTGTCATCTGTTTTTTTTTTTTTTCCAGAAAGCTTTTATTTAATAAATAAAAATTTCCTAAGTATAACTTTTAGATTATAGTGTTTCTTCCCCTCATACCCACCCTCCCACCCCCAGATCATCTCTTTGATTTCTTTTTCTTTCCTAATGGCTCTGGCTAAAACTTCCAGGAATATATTGAATAAAAATGGTGAGAGTGGGCATCTTTGGTTCCGGATCTTAGTGGGAATGCTTCCAACTTTTCCCCATTCAATAGGACTCTGGCCTTGGGTTTGCCATAAATTGCCTTGATTATGTTGAGGAATGTTCCTTCTATACCCAATTTATGGATTATATGATAATTTTTTGGTGATTTGCCCTAGTGTTTTCCACAGAAGCTGCCATGTAAAGGGTTACAGTTTCTGCACATCCTTACAAATGCTTGTTATTTTCTGTGTGTGTGGTTTTTTTGGGGGGGTTTTCTTTGTTTTGTTGTTTAATAATAGTCATCATAATGGATGTGATATTTGTTTTGATGTTAATTACAAACAACTTATTTAATAAATTTAGGGCTATTTAGGTTTTCTCTTGTGTTTTTTAAGTTATTATTGCTAAATTTTGTTTTTCAAGAAATTTACCCTAATGAATGGAATAAGATTGTCCATAACATCCTTTTTTTTAGTTTCTCGGTGTCTGTAAGGTCTGTGGTGGCATCTTTCCTTTCCTTCCTATTGCTGGGAAATTTGTGTTTTCTGAAGCATGAATGTTTTTGATCACTTTTGCCAAATGTTTATTTATTAATTTTTATAAAAAACTAACTTTTGACTTTGCTTTTGCATGTTTTATCCATTTTCTGTTTTATTGCTTTTTACTTTTTAATTATTTCATTCTTTCTACTTACTTGGTTTAATTTACTCTTGTTTTTCTAACTTTTTAACATAAAAGCTGATCTCATTGATTTGAGAAGTTTCTCCTTTCTAATAGCATACAGAACTATAAATTCCTATCTAAACATTGCTTTGTTGCCTCCCACAAATTTTGTAGTTGTAAGATTTCATTATAAATCCTTAACATGTTTTCTGAGTTCCCTTAGGATTTAGTTATTTTTTTCAGAGATTTATTTTATTTATTTAAAAGGCAGAGTTACAGAGAAGAGAGACAGATCTTCTACTACTGGTCATCTCCACAAATGGCCACAATAGCCAGGAGCCTGGAGCTCCATGTAGATCTCCCATGTGAGTGGCAGGGGCCCAAACACTTGGGCCATCTTCTGTTTTCCCAGGCATATTAGCAGGGAGGTAGATTTGAAACAGAGCAGCCAAGACTTGAACCAGCACCCATATGGGATGCCTGCTTTGTAGGCGGTGGCTTAATAAGCTATGCCACGATGGCAGCCCCTAAGAATTAGTTTTTGACCCAGATTATTTAGAACTCTGAATTTACTTAATTTCTGAATATTTGTGAATTTTTCTAGATATCTTACTATAAGTTTGGGTACACCGGTAAGCATCAACAATATGCTTCCTGAGAGAAAAGCATTTTATTATTTAAAAAATTTTTCCAGTTTCAATTTTTATTTATTTTCATTTTATTTAAAAGCAGAGAGAGAGAGAGAGAGAGAGAGAGAGAGAGAGAACAGAGAGATCTCCCATTTACTGGCTCACATCCCATATGTTCACAGCAGCCAGGGCCAGGCAGAAGCCAGAGGCCTGAAACTCAGTCCTGTATGGGTTACAGGAACCTACAAATTGATCCATCACCTGCTGCCTCCCAGGGTGCACATTAGTAGGAAGCCAGAACTGGAAGCAGAGCTAAGATTCAAACCCAGGCTCTCTGATATGGGATGCAGGTATCTCAAATGATATATTTCTTTTTTTTTAATTTTCTTTAATATATTTTCCCCAAATAAACCTTTTATTTAACAATACAAACTTCATGCATTTTATAAGTACAACTTCAGGAATATAGTGATTCTTGCCACCATACCTGCCCTCCCACCCACACTTCTACCCCTCCTCCTCTTCTCTCTCCCATCCTCAGTCCCATTCTCCACTAAGATCCATCAAATGACATCTCAACTGCTACATCAATTCCCTGCCCTAAGAGAAGCACTTTAAATGTGAACCCACAGAAGATTAATTTTTTTACAAGATATACACAGCATTGCATTACACTGCTGGTGGAACTATGTTAATATTTGAGTGGATTTCAAGAAAATGTCTATTACCAGATGTAAGGAAGGACATTTAATAAATCAGTTCATCAAAAATATTAGCATTTGATATTATTTCAGGAAGCATACTCTGTATGATTTCAGCACTTTCGGATTTATTGGGATTTGCTTTATAGCCCAGCCCTTATGGTCTGTCTTGGTGAATGTTCCACATTCACTTGAAAAGAATGTGTATTCTACTGTTGTTAGGCATGATGTTCTTTATGTGTCATTTAGGTCAAGTTGATGATGTTCAAATTTTCAACGTCCTTATTGATGTTTTTGATTGTTTGTCCTGAGAAAGTGTTGTTAAAAACTCCAAGTATTACTGTGAATTTGTTAATTTCTCCTGTCAGAATGTTCTGTTCATTTTTGCTTCATTTATTTTGAAGTCTTGTTATTACGTATATGCATATTTAAGATTGCTTAATGAATTGGCTCTTATCATTATTAAATGTTCCTCTTTATCACTATAAGAGTCTTTTTCTTGACATGTACTTTGTCTATTAATATAGTCCCAACAGCATTCTCATGCAGTGTTTGCATGGTACATCATTTTTTCATTTTAATCTATTTATGTCCTTTTCTGCATATTTAAAATACTGTTTTAGATAGTATGAGTATATTGTTGAGTCCTGCTTTTTTATCCAAGTTGATAACCTATGCATTTTTTTGGAATTCATTTATATGTAATTTAATTATTTATGTGCTTTGGTTTAAATCTTGATATTTATTTTCCATTTATCCTTTCTGTTTTTAATTCCATTCTCCTCCTTTTCTTGCCTTCTTTGGGGCAAATGAAATTTTGTTTAAACTTTCATTTATTTACTTGAAAGGCAGAATGACAAAAAGGAGATAAATAGATCATCCATATTCTGGTTCAGTCCCCAAATGCTGCAACAGCCAAGACTGGGCCAGGCCAAAGCCAGGAACCAGGAACTCCATCCAGGTTGCCCACTTGGGTGAGAATCCAAGTAACTTGGTCCATCATCTGCCATTTCCAGGGTGCATTAGCAGGAAACTGCACTGGAACTGAAGGTGGAACTCAATGCCAGGTACCCGCATATGGGATGCAGGCATTCCAAGGGCCGACTTAATCTGTGCCACCACAGTGGCCCCAAGTAAAATATTTAAAACCATCCTTCTTTGTATTATTTAAGCTAAAAATGCCACTTTTCCACACAGTTTCATTATGTGAATATCTTAGTTAAAATTGTGTTCAAATTAGAGAATGTCCAAAGAGTTGAGAGAGAGTACAAAAGGGAGTAGTTCACTCTGGTGGTAGGAACCCACTTGCTCTACCAAAATGCTATGTGAGACTGACCTGGCCTTCTTTTTCCATCACTAAGTGGAATTGTAGCATAAACCCTGTGCTGACAGAGTAATCATAACCTACAGTACATGTTTGGGGCCGGCGACGTGGTAAAGCTGGTAAAGATGCCACCTGCAGTGCCAGCATTCCATATGGGCACTGGTTCAAGACCCGGCTGCCCCACTTCTGATCCAGCTCTCTGCTGTGGCCTGGGAAAAGCAGTAGAACATGGCCCAAGTCCTGGGCCCCTGTACCTCTATGGGAGACCCAGAAGGAGCTCCTGGATCCTGGCTTCAGGTTGGCCCAGCTCCAGCAGTTGCAGCCATTTGGGGAGTGAGCCAGCGGATGAAAGTCTTTCCCACCCCCGCCCCGCCTCTGCCTATCTGTAACTCTGGCTTTCAAATAAATAAATAAATCTTTTAAAAAAAAAGCACATGTTTGTCAAGCATTGTCTTCATTATAACTGGAGAGTTGTCTGGCTACTGTCACACTGTTCATCACTTCCTTCTTCCTCACCTTCAGGATCTTAGGAGGACCCTTCCCATTTGTGTCAGATAACTGTCATTTTTATGTAATTAATGGAACCATTAATTCATGTGCATCTTAGTACTGCCTCTAGAAGCTTGCGATTCAGCTAAGAAGGCAGTCATATAAATTTACTATGTATTTATACATAATGGATATAGTCTAGTGTATAAGCATTATATATTTATATAATAAAAATATAAATAGCAGTGCAAGGCTGTATATGACTGTTCCGGATAATAAATAAATGAAATAGATGAAGGTGTTTGTGTAGCCAGAGAAGTTGCCGCCTATGCGAGGAGATTGCTGTGTGTTTAGGGCCTGGCCCCCCAGTGTGCTGTCTTCAGGCCAGCACAGGCTGCTGACATTTTTCTGAATTGCCTAATATCCAGTCTAGTTATGTCTTTTTGTCTCTGTCTGCAGAGGTGCTCCGTCATTTATAGTGAGAAAATCCCTGCCTTTTTCCCCTCTCTGTCTTCCTTTTCTATCTATAGATAGATATAGGTAAGTGTCACATGATTATTCGAAGGATTGCAATTTCCCTTTGATTTGGCTTTCCTGGGTGGGAAACGTTTACATCATTTTACACTTTTGAACACGAATTGCCTTTATTTGTAGGTATAGTCAGTTTCTCCCCTTCAGCATATAGAAGATTTTATGAATAATATTCAATGCAGAAAGAGCTCTAAAAATAATTTTGCAGGTAGGGTTTTGTGCATCCTATGAGGAACACTGACAGGCAGAGGAACAAAGGCACATCAGGGTGAGGGTAAGGGGAGGCGGAGCACTTCCTTTCATTTGCCTCCACCCAAGAGCTTGCATTTAGTAGAGAAGAGAAAACAAACAAGAAGCAGGAGCATCTGCACCAGCCAGTGAACGCTTCGTTTCTCATCCCCGCTAGTCACATTGGGATGGGACCATTGCAGTGTTTTGGGTGTGTACAACTAAGCATCACCACCCCCTTTTATTTCCAAAAGGAAAATCTTTCATTTTACGTTTAAAAGCACAATGAGATGTTTTTCGCATTCTCTGGTTCGTTTTGGAGTTGACAGTCTTAAAATCTGCTCATTTTCAGTAACATGGTAAAGGTACACAGTACATAGCGTTTTTATGCCTAATAGCACCTCTGATAGTCCCTAATGCATATTATGTACACACACCTTTTAGCATCCCTTTCTACCTGACAGCTTATGGTATTAGGCTGAACGTTGTCAAGAACAACTGAAATGCCAAGCAGTATTACAAAGCCCTGTAGAGCTTCTTTTTAATACTTTTCTATAAAGAATGTAAAGTGACATATTTACTAGTACATAATTAAGATGTCATACTCTTTATAGGTTTAAATTACTCTTCCAGAAATGGGGATGGATTTGGACCAATCAGCTAGTAATTCTCCTCTTGAGCTGGGATTAGGGCCTGCATTTTATATAGGGAAATCTATTGTGCAACCCTATTACTGCCTATTCTTTAAAACCTATATATATGGGCTGGCAATGTGGCACAGCAGGTTAGGTCACTGCCTGGCACACTGGCATCCCATATGAACACTGGTTTAGATCCCAGCTGTTCTACTTTGATCCAGCTCCCTGTTAATGCACCTGAGAAAGCAGCAGAAGATGTCACAAGTGCTTGGGCCCCTGCACCCATGTGGGACATATGGATGAAGCTCCTGGCTCCTGGCTTTGGCCTGGCCCAGCCCCTGCCATTGACACCCTCCCTCCCCACTTCTCTCTGTAACTCTGACTTTCAAATAAATAAATAAATATTTTCTTTAAAATAAAAAAATATATACAGGGGCCAGCACTGTATCACAGTGGGTTAAAGCCCCTGCTTGCAGTGCCGCCATCTCATACGGGCTCTGGTTTGAGTCCCTGCTGCTCCATTTCCAATCCGGCTCCCTGCTGATGCACAAAGGAAAGCAACAGAAGATGACCCAAGTGTTTAGGGCCCTGTACCCATGTGGAAGACCCAGAGGAAGCTCCTGGCTCCTCCTGGCTTCAGTCTGGCCTAGCCTTGGCCATTGTGACCATTTGGGGAGTGAACCAGGCAGATGGAATACCTCTCTCTGTGTGTTTCCCTCTCTGTCTATAACTGTGACTTTCAAATAGATGAATATTTTTCCAGCTGTTTCCTTTTCATTTTTTAATAAGAGTTATTTATTTACTTGAGAGGCAGAGTTAAGACAGAGAGGGAAAGATAGAAAGAGAGATCTTCCATTCACTGGTTCACTCCCCAAATGGCTGCAATAGCTGGAGCTGGGCTGATCCGAAGCCAGGAGCCAGGAGCTTTTTTCAAGGCCAAGCACCTTGAGCCTTCTTCTACTGCTTTCCCTGGCCATTAGCAGGGTGTTGGATTGGAAGTGGAGCAGCTGGGACTCGAACCGTGGCACCCATATGGGATGCCATTGCTGCAGGCAGAGGCTTAACCTGCTATGCCACAGTGCCGGCCCAATAAATCTTTAAAAAAAAAAAGGAAGGAAGGAAGGAAGGGAGAAAGGGAGAGAGAGAGAGAAAGAAAGAAAAGAAAAGAAATAAAAGAAGAGAAAAGAAAACCATATATACATAGGAATACTAGAATTAAGAATTGTTGGGATCCTGATATAGTGTGTATTTGACTTACTTATCTTATTCAGTTCATCATAAAGAATGAGATTTCATAGATTTACTTTCTTATTCTGCTGTTGCACATAAGTTTTTGGTATAGTGGTCACAGTCTCCAAAAATATGTTTGCTTAGAATTCTGAAAACAAAATAATAAGATTACTTTTGTAAAAACTGTCTTTAATTACAAAAGAAAAAAAGAAACTCATTCTGGGCTTACATGCTTTGACCATGTGCTAAAAATTAAATAAGCAAATATCCACACAGCAAAGTTGGTCAAGGCTGTGGCTTAGAAAGAATGCCAGCCAATGTCATACACCCTGAATGTTCCTTTCTCTTCTGTTGGCCTGGAAATACTTCAGAAAAGAAGCCATACACACATCTTTCATTTTAAAATGTTTTCGTTTTTTGTGTCCTTTGTCAGGTTTTAAACTCTTTGAAAGAAATTTTGACCATTTAATAACTAATACACTGTTTAATCCACGTTGACTAATTAATCATTGTAACTTTCCAGGTATTGGTTAGGATGAATGTCATTTGGAGAAATCGTCTCTTCTATCTGAGGCTAGGAACAGTGCCACACAGATGCCAAAGTGGTTCCCACCCAACAGCCCCTCTGGGGTCAAGGATTTTAACCAATCCAACCAAAGTTTTTGAACACAATATGTGGTGAGTTTCCTTTTAAGCTCTGACATTATGTACCAGTATGTTTATTAAATATCACCAGTGGTATTATTTTCATTTAGTACTGAAAAAGAGTTTTTAAAGCTGATAATCTAACTTATACTACAACTAATTCTCACTTAAGTGTTGCTGATTCTTCATTTCTTTGGAAATGGGATTGGAAAAGTGGAACTTCCCAAGTGTTTTTAGCAGCTTTGGGGTTTTTGCAGGCCCTCTCTGCTTATCACTGATCCTGATTTGCCATTGTATTCCTGGATGTGGGCTTGGGGGAGCTTTTTCTAGGTGGAGCTCTCCTCCCATAAAGCTCTCCGTTTATGAATACATGTCCTGTCCGTCAGCAAATGTGTAAGCAGTCCCTCCTGCTTCTGAGCACCAGGGAGAACACAGTGGTGCTCATGCTTTCTGGAAATCCACACTATGTGGGGAAACAAGTATTTATAGGAAGAGTTGATAAGTAGCAATACAAAACAGTAGAGAGGTGAGGGAGAGATGTTTGGTGCAGCAGTTAAGATGCCACTTGGGATGCCTGCATTCCATATTAGAGCGCCTGGTTTGGAGCTCCTCTGCTTCCAATCCAGCTTCTTGCTAACGCACACCCTGAGAGGCTGCAGGTGAGAGCTTAAGTACTTGGGTCCTTGCCACCCACACAGGAAAACCAGATTGAGTTCTGGGTTCCTGGCTTCAGCCTGGCCTAGCGCTGGCCATTACAGATAGTTGAGGAGTGAACCAGTGGATGAAAGGATCTGTCTGTGTCTCTGGTTTTCAAATAATATGAAAATAAATAAATGAAATTTTAAAAAAAAGCAAATTTGCAGGGCCCAGTGCATGTTATAAATTACGCATGCCTTGTAAGAAGAACTCAGTAATATAAAATCACTAAGGCATAGGCAAGAACATTTCTTAATGTGGATGAGGCTGAGATAAGTATTGCTTATTCAGCCTCTAGAACCTAGCACATTGTCTGTCATTCAGATATTTGTTGAATCTTGATTTGGATAGGTAAGGCTAGAGTGCAGGCTTTCTAGGTGGGTAGAAAGTCATAAAACAGAAATGAGAAAGTTTAAGGTCTGGTTAGGAGACAGTAAGCTGAAGACACACCTCCTCTAGGAGACTGGTGAAAGTTCAGGTTGGAATGATACAGGCCAGATATGGGGGTGGGAGCCAGACCGTGCACGGTTCCGAAGTCATGGCTGAAGGGCAGGCGTTACAGAGGCATCCAGGAGAAGTGACATCAGACAGTGTATGCAGTATATGTATTTGGTAACCATACCCTGGAAGATCTAGAGGCAGGAGAGGGCAAGTGTATGAAAGAGATTGGAAAGGAAGAATGAATAGAACTTGACTCTGGAGGTTTTTTGTTTTTTTTTTGTGTGTTTTGTTTGTTTGTTTGTTTTTGACAGGTAGAGTGGACAGTGAAAGAGAGAGAGACAGAGAAAGGTCTTCCTTTTGCCGTTGGTTCACTCTCCAATGGCCGCTACGGCGGGCGCGCTGTGGCCAGCTCACAGCGCTGATCCGAAGACAGGAGCCAGGTGCTTCTCCTGGTCTCCCATGGGTTGCAGGGCCCAAGCACTTGGACCATCCTCCACTGCACTCCCAGACCATAGCAGAGAGCTGGCCTGGAAGAGGGGCAACCAGGACAGAATCCGGTGCCCCAACCGGGACTAGAACCCGGTGTGCTGGCGCCGCAGGTGGAGGATAAGCCTATTGAGCTGCGGCACCGGCCGACTCTGGAGTTTTGACCTTAAGTGACTGATAGAAATTGGAAAGTTGAGGCAAATTATTTTTGATTTTGGGAGAAAGATGGTGAATTTCATTTTAGACATTTTGCGTAGACTTTGAGAGCAGAACGCAAATACTGCTACCTAGAAGAGGGAGAAAAGCAGTCAGGGCTAGAGATATAAAGTTGGGTGGGATGCCTGCAGGCAAAGTGGTTATCAGAAGAGCCTCTGCAGCTAGATCTCTAAGGCTGGGAAAGTGATTCTTGGCCTTTTTCTGTTTTTATTGCAGCAAAATATCAGTTTTAAAAAGAAATACTTCATCTATTACTAATTAGACCTGCACTGGGCAGGAAGGTAGACACCAGCTACATGTGGTTATTGAGCACTTGAAATGTGATTACTTGGAATTCAAATATGTTGGGAGGTTTTTTGCAACCTTAGTACAAAACAAAGTCAAGTATCTCAATAATTTTTACATTGCATTGCATGTTGAATTGAGCAAAACTGTGGATATGTTGAGTTAAAATGTATTAATAAAATTAATTCCATGTCTTTATTTTCATTTCTTTTAATGTGGCTATTAGAAAATTTTTTAAGTTATATGCTCATACGTGGTTTATATTATACTTTATGGACAGCTGTGGAATTAAACTATTTTGAGTCCATCACAAATGTGGATGATTATTATAAGCTGTGAGATAAAATGTGCCTTTTGCCAGGCAATCAAATCTCCAAAGAAACTTCTGGTCCCGGGCATACTCCTGATTTACCAATGTTTTTTCTTTATTAGACCCTACTCATTTAGTTGTTGACATTCTCTTTTTCTGTTTGATGCCAACTGTTCTTCTGCCTGAGATTCTTGCCTACTTTGTCACAGTCTGCCAGGAAAACAAGGGTGATCTGGTCCAGTGCTTCTCAGACACTGCGAGCTGGCTTTGGGCTGGCTGCATGAGAGTGCCTTGAGGAGTTACTGTTTCACTGGGCATGAGGTATCCTCCAGGGATTTTTAATTAGAAAGAGTTCTTTGGGTAAATCCTATTGAGCAGCTGGGTCTGGGAACCCTTGATCCAGTTCAGTGGTTTTCAGACTTTTCTTCGGTAGCATAACTTTTCTCAAGTGAAATTTTTAAATGGAATCCCATTATTTATTTATTTATTTTTATTAATTAATTTCTTTGGCTTTATTTGAGAGAGAGAGAGAGAGAGAATGATAGAGAGCACCTATCCTCTAGTTCACTTGCCAAATGCTCATAGCAACTGAGAGCCCCCAGGAGCTGGAAACTCAATCCAGGTTTCCCAAGTGGGAGGCAGAAACCCAACCACTTGAGCCATCGCTGCTGCCTTCCAAAGGTCAGCGTGAACAGAAGCTGGAATCAGGAGCCAGAGCCTGTGATTGAACTCAGACACTCAGACTTTGTGTGGGATGCTGAGGTCCTAACAAGCATCTTAACTGCTAGGCCAAATGCCCACCCCAGAATCCCAATATTTAAAAGGCAAAAGTAAATCTGAACGGAGTGGACATAGAGCGGCACAGCAACAGGTTTCTCATCTTGTCCTCTCCCACTCTCTTCGCATATTCTAGCAGTCATGAAAAACTGATCTAGTCTAGACAGCCGTCCTCCTCCTCAGCATGCCTACCAAGGGGGCACTCAGCCTGCAGTGCGATACTGCAGGGAACTCTCTTCCAAGATAGATGCCCGCTGGAGTAACAGGCAGAGTCATTTCCTCCAAAGGACGAGGAAGGTAGTTTCTTCACATCATCTCGCACATGCCTTGTTTTTGTTGGGGTGCCTGGGATTATTTTTTTTTTTTTTTTTTTTTTTTTTGCCTAGAACACTTGTAAGTTAAAACTGGTTTGTTCTGTTTGTCTTCAAGTCCAAAGTTCTGCACATGAATTCTCACTTTCTTTAATCTCAGTCCCTTAATACAGTTACTCAATAAGTATTTTCTTTGGCTACCTCCATGATGATATTTGTCATGAGAAGCAGTATGGTCTGGATGCTGAAAGAACAGACTTAATGAGCTAACCTTGGAAAGCTACTTAATCTGTCTGTGGCTCAGCTTTCTCATATGTAAAACTGGATAATAGTAATATTGACTTCATAGGGTATTGTGAGGATTACATGAGTATGTATGTAGGATATAAGATATTTATGCATGGTGAAAAGCAACATATTGTATAAGAATTGCTATCTTATTACCATTTTCTAATGTATGCTTTAGTTATTTACATATCTGTTTCATCTTCATTATTAGACTATATGATTTTCCAGTAAAGACCTTAGTTTATGTCTGTTTCATAGCTGTATTTCCTATGTAATGGGCATCCCATACATATCTTTGAATAGGCGAATTCATATAGAGAAATATAAACTCTAGTTCCTATCTACTAGAAGTTTACAACTAGACTAAATGTTAATATAGTAGCTAAACATGAGCTTCAAAATCCAAAAAGTCTGAATTTAAATCCTGTATTTATCCTCTTGCAACTGTGTGAGCTTGAACAAGTTCCTTCAAGGGTTTCTTGTGAATATTAAAGAAGATGACACAAGTAAGGCTCTCAATAGTAGTAGGTGCTCACTAAAAGGCATCGTTCTTATCATCATCATTAGATGGAAGATTGAGATCTATACTCATGAATAAATTAACAATATGGAAGAGTTTGCAAGGTTACAATAAGTGGTGAAGGCAGTGAAGACCATAGGAATTCAGAATAAGAAGTTCCTGTGATGAGAAGCCAAGGAGGGAACAGCGGGTAGGATTTAGCCTGAGCTTTGAAGAATGAGGAGTATTTGAATAGTGAAGATTGTTTGTATTAGAAAAATGGAAGCATAAACAATGATCTTGATTTGGGAATAAATACAGAAAGTATATTCTTTTATTTTTTTCCATTTATTTATTTGACAGGTAGAATTACAGACAGAGAGAGAGAGAGATAGAGAGAAAGGTCTTCCTTCCATTGGTTCACCCCTCAAATGGCCGCTATGGCCGGTGCTGCACCGATACGAAGCCAGGAGCCAGGTGCCTCTTCCTGGTCTCCCATGGGGTGCAGGGCCCAAGCACCCAGGCCATCCTCCACTGCTTTCCCAGGCCACAGCAGAGAGCTGGACTGGAAGAGGAGCAACCGAGACTAGAACCAGCACCCATATGGGATGCCGGTGCCGCAGGCGGAGGATTAGCCTAGTACGCCACGGCACCGGCCCCTAGAAAGTATATTCTTAAGTGTATGAAGTAGACCATCCAACTGGAAGGGAGATTTCATATTTTGAAACTGGAGGGGCCAGCGCTGTGGCGTAGTGGGTAAAGCTGACGCCTTCAGTGCCAGCATCCCATATGGGCGCTGGTTTGAGTCCTGGTTGCTCCACTTCCAATCCAGCTCTCTGTTATGGCCTGGGAAAGCAATAGAAGATGGCTCAAGTCCTTCAGCCCCTGCACCCACGTGGGAGACCCGGAAGAAGCTCCTGGCTCCTGGCTCCTGGCTCCTGGCTCCTGGCTTCGGATCGGCACAGCTCCAGCCGTTGCAACCAATTGGGGAGTGAACCAGTGGATGGAAGACATCTCTCACTCTCTCCTCTTTGTGTAACTCTGACTTTCAAATAAATAAATAAATCTTAAAAAAAAAAAAGAAAACAAAGAAATTGGATAGGTGATGTGGTGATGTGACAAGAGAATTATCTAGAATTATAGCACATGGAGTCTTTTATCCCCAGCATTTTTATAGGTTGATATTTGCCCATCACTGGCTAGGTTCTGTGCAGTACTCAAGTGAGGACTGGGAGGTGATCACTGCTATGCAGGAGTTCTAGATTCACAAGCAAGCTGGAACCTTCTGGATAAAGAAGATAGGATGGGGGCCAGTGCTGTGGTGTAATAGGTTAAGCCTCCACCTACAGCACCAGCATGCCAGATAGGCACTGGTTCATGTCCTGGCTGCTCCTCTTTTGACCGACTCTTTGCTTATGGCCTGGGAAAGTGGTGGAAGATGGCCCAAGTGCTTGGGCCCCTGCACCCATGTGGGAGACCTAGAAGAAGCTCCTAGCTCCTGGCTTTGGATCGGCTCAGCTCCAGCCGTTGCAGCCATTTGGGGAGTGAACCAGTGCATAGAAGTCCTCTCTCTCTGTGTCTCTCCCTCTCTCTGTCTGTAACTCTTCCTCTCAAATAAATAAATGAATCTTTAAAAAAAAAAAAAAAAGAAGAAGATGGGATGGATCTGAAAAGAGGATTCTCTAACAAAATAAACAAGAATTTGTAAAAGCAAGTAAAACTATAACAACAGCAACCCCCCAAAAACCATAAGCATCAAAAAGATTGGTGAGCAAGGAAAGAATTATAGCTTCTGTGTTGCCTCAGAATGGCTCCTAACCCAACCTCTGTCCCTCAGAAGCAGTACAGGGAGGGAAGCTCAGCTGCCAATTCGTAAGACTTATTACTGGCCAGCGCCGCGGCTCAATAGGCTAATCCTCCGCCTGCGGCGCCGGCACCCCGGGTTCTAGTCCCGGTTGGGGCGCCGGATTCTGTCCCGGTTGCTCCTGTTCCAGGCCAGCTCTCTGCTGTGGCCAGGCAGTGCAGTGGAGGATGGCCCAAGTGCTTGGGCCCTGCACCCTGTGGGAGACCAGGAGAAGCACCTGGCTCCTGGCTTCAGATCAGCTTGGTGTGCTGGCAGCAGCCATTTGGGGGGTGAACCAACGGCAAAAGGAAGACCTTTCTCTCTGTCTCTCTCTCTCACTGTCCACTCTGCCTGTCAAAAAAGAAAAAAAAAAAGAATAAAAAAATGTGGTTATATGGGGCATCACTGTGGCCCAACAGGTAAAGCTGACATCCCATGTGGGTGCCGATTCAAGTTCCAGCTGTTCCACTTCTGATCCAGCATTCCTACTAATGCGGCTGGGAAAGCAGCAGAAGATGGCCCAAGTACTTGGGCCCCTGTACCCATGTGGGAGACCTGGATGAAACTCCTGGTTCCTGGCTTTAGTCTGGCCCAGCCCTGGCCATTGTGGCTATTTAGGGAGTGAACCAGCAGATGGGAGATTCTCTCTCTCTCTCTGTCTCTTTCTGCCTCTCCCTCTCTGTAACTCTGCCTTTATATCCATGCATTCCCAAAATAATGTAGCAGTTAATAAAAATGAGATATCTGTGTATGCTGATATCAAGAGATGGCTATGATATGTTGTTAAAGAAAAGAGCAGTCATTTTTGTTAAGGAGGTATATACTTATGCTATATGTAGTCATGTATACATGGCTTTATCTTTATATAGAGAGAGAAAATTCTGGAAAGGTCCACATTATCCTGATAATGGTGTTTGTCTCGTGGATGGGAGTAAGGATAGAGATAGAGTGGATATGAAACCTTCTGTTTTTATACATGCATTGGTATTGTTTGATTTTTAATTTTTAAAAAGAATATCCCCCTTTACTCACCTACTCCCACCTTGCTATCTACCTGATAACAAATTCTGTATTCTTTAATTCTGATTACAGCTGCTCAGCAGTTATGAGTTTTACAAAATCTTCATCATTTTCGTGTCCCCAGTTACAATCAAGTGCCTGCTGGATATAGATTCCCAACGAATGTTTAATAAGGGATGTGGGAGCACCTGTGACCTGCATTCCACTGTGTACATAAGTGGGAAGGCATTGATTTTGTGCTCTATCTTTTGTTAATATCTCATGCCTACGTGAGAAATGGTTTTACTAACAACAATAATCAACTGAAATATTCATTACAGCCAAAAACAGAGTTGGCAGTTAGGAGTCAGAACTTTAAATTAGTATCAATCATAGAAAAAAAGATGTAATTGAAGTCAGTTCAATTATTAGGTGATCTGCCTGTAACAGTTCTAGTTCATCCATTCTGAAGCTCACATTCATTCACCAATTAACATCTTTGAAATCATGACACTTCTTACAGTTGATGACATCTTAAACTGTAATTGCAAGTGTTTCTTTTTCTTGCTGGTACAGAAAATAATGGCATCTTAGATTTGATGAAATAGGCTAATTATAATTTCAGAGTACTTAATCCTAATTTGTATACTGTTTTGAGAACTATTATTCTTACTTTACTAATACAAAAATGGAGAGACAAAAATTTAAACAATTTTCCACTGCCACACATTGAGGTTAACCTATAGAATACATGTTATGTTGTTAGAAAAGAATGAAAACCTTTTGCTTTGTGGGTAAATGGGTAGTGGGGATAGACAGGAAGTTGACCACAAGGAAGTACCTATGAGGATATAGGAAAATATTCAACAGTAAAATAAATAGAAATTTCAAAAGTAACATGGAACAGGCATTTGGCAAAATGGTTAAAATGTCTCTTGGGACACCTACATACCATATTGAAATGTCTGGGTTCAAGTCCTGACTCTGCTTCCAGTTCCAGCCTTCTGCTAATGCTCACCCTGGAGGCAGCAGGTGGTTCAGATATTTGTCTTCCTACCACTGACGTGGGAAACCCAAGTTGAGTTCCTAGTTCTTGGCTTTGGCCAGACCAGCTCTAGCTATTGTGGACATTTGGGGAGTGAACCCCAGCAGATGGGAAATTCTCTCTCTCTTTCTGTGTGTATATGTGTGTGTGTGTGTGTGTGAGAGAGAGAGAGAGAGAGAGAGAGAGAATATTGAGTTTCTTTACTTTCTCTTATGTGTATGATAATAGGTTTTTTAAAAAGATTTATTTATTGGAAAGGCAGAGCTACAGAGAGAAAGGGAGAGGCAGAGAGAAATTATCCATTCACTGGTTCACTCCTCAAATGTTCACATTTTGTTTCTCTCTCTTTGACTTTCAAATAAATAAACTAACTATTAGTTACTTTCAAAAATTTAGGGGCCGGCACTGTGGCATAGCAGGTTAAGCCACTGCCTGCAGTGCTGGCATCCCGTATGGGTGCTAGTTTGAGTCCCCGCTTCTCTGCTTCTGATCCAGCTCCCTGCTAGTGCACCTGGGAAAGCAGCAGAAACTGGCCGAAGTACTTGGGCCCCTACACCCGTGCGAGAGACCCAGAAAAAGCTCCTGGATCCTGGCTCCTCCTGGTTTTGGCCTGACCATTATAGCCATTAGGGTGGTGAACTAGCACCTATCTCTCTCTGCTATCTGTCTCTGTCTCTCTCTCTGTAACTCTGCCTTTCAAATGAAAAAAAAAAAGTTTTTTAATCAATAAAGTGCTTTTCTGATCATAGATTCAAGTCCTGGCTTTGCTTTCAGCTTCAGTTTCCTGCCACCCACATGGGAGACCGGGATTGAGTTCCTAGCTCCCAGCTTTGGCTTGGCCTAGTCTAAGACCAGGCAAGCTTTGGGGAGTGAATCAGCACATTGCAGTGTTTTAGTGTTTTGCAGTGTTTCTCTCTCTCTCTCTCTCCCTCCCTTCCTCCCTCCCTCCCTCCCTTTCCCCCTCTCTCTCCCCCTGCCTCTCTCTGTAACTCTTGCCTTTCAAATGAATAAACAAATCTCTAAAAAAATCTATTATCACACATATATAAGAGAGAAATAGGAAGTAAAGAAACTCAAGACCATACTCAGTACTAGTACATGTAAATTACAGTTTTGTTTGGTTATCTCTTGTTTACTTTTTTGTCTTATCTGTTCTTTCTGCTGTTCCTTTCTTCTTGGTTTTTTTCTTTTTGAATAAACTGAATACTTTTTTGTCTTCTATTTTATTTCTTTTCCTAGATTTTTAGCCATGTAACTTTGCATGATTATTTTAGGGGTTACTCTGTGTCAATAAAACATTTTGGTCTCAGGACTTCTTTACACTTTTAAATTGCTAAGGACGCCAAAGAACTTACTTAGGTGGATTATATCTGTTGATATTTTCCATACTAAAAGTTAAAACTGAGACATTACATTTATTAATTCATTTCTGAATAATAATAAGTTCATTATGTGTTGATATACATGATATATTTTAATGAGAACACATATATGTTCCCCTAAATGTAGTACAAATAATAGCATTATATTAAATGTTTGCAAATCTCTTTAATGCCTGGTTTAATGGAGGAAACTGGTTTGTCATATCTGATTCTGCAATCAACTTTTATACATCGTTTAGTTTGAATTATATATAAAGAAAATTTGGCCTCACACAGGTATGTGCTTATAAGTTTTTAATAGCCTTTTCAGATAACTGTGGATATTTTTCTTGATATTGCACTAAACCTCAAGTAATTTTGTGTTGCAATATGAAATTTGAAACTATATGAATGAACTTTCCATATTCTACTATATTATAATCCATTGATACACCTTGTACTTTGGAAGGATCCTTTATCCTTTATTATCATTTTATAATATCATGCATGGATAATTTGGAAAACATTGATTCCCTATTTAATATAGATCTTCCAAATGTTGATACATTTCATTATACAATTTTTTAAAATCACCAATTTTCATATTTTTAAAATTTACTTATTTTATTTATTTGAAAGTCAGACAGACAAGGGAGAAATTTCTCATCTACTGATTCATTCCCCAAATTCCCTTTACAGACCAGGCTTGGCCAGGGCAAAGCCAGGAGACAGGAGCTCAAACTAAGTCTCCTACATAGGTGGCAGTGACCCAAGTACTTCAACCATTACCTGCTGCCTCCCAGGGTGCTCCAGAGAACAGAGCTGTTCCTTGAACCCAAGCACTCCAATATAGGATGTGGGTATATCTCAAAAGTCCAGATGCCTGCCCCCAAAATCACATTTATTAATATTAACACTAGCCTCATCAGGAAAATCTGTAAGTATTAAGAAACTATCATACTCATGGTTGTAGACACAAGGTTTCAAAACTCCCATTTTTTGCTTAAAAGCACAGAATTTATCTGGAGCAACAATTACTGTCAATTGTTTTTCTCTTGAAGTAACAGAATAAGTATAGTTTTGTCTATAATTGCCCTTCCAAGTGAAAATAGCATTCCATGAAGAAAGGCAGCTGGTTTCAGTTCACCATTTCTAACACAGGAAAAGTGACTCCTTCTGTTCACAAGTCATATAGTACAAGTGCGTTTCCCTTCACACTTGGGTATGCCACAGAAGTGCATTATGTATGCTTTCCATTGTGTCACATAGAATATTAAAAAGATGTGTACCCAAGGTTAAGTATTTTATTAAATTAATAGTTGTTACTGCTTCAACCACTGAAATTGAAAAACAATTTTTTTTTGTAAACAAAAACTGGTGTATTCTTTATCACTCCTTGGGTCATGGTAGAGAATACAAGGACTGCTAATCCACTGCCTTGTGTTATGCTAACACAGTTGCAATTTTACCCATCATTGTTTTTATGTCATCAATGCAAATATCAACAAAATGAAAGAGAAAAAATCCATTATTGTTATGAGACCACACTTTCTTTGAGAACACTTTCTTTGCTCTGGGAATTACAATATGCTTACTCAGGTTAGTACAATCTACTTGATCTACTTGGAATTACATTGTACCACTTAACATACACTATAAAAACTTCACGTTGTGATTCCACTTGTCATTTCTCCAACATCTCTATTTCCTTTTTTTTTTTTTTTTTAAGATTCACTTATTTATCCGAGAGGCAGAGTTACAGACAGAGAGAAGGAGAAACAGAGAGAGGTCTTCCATCCACTGGTTCACTCCCCAAATGGCTGTAATGGCCAATGCAAAACCTGGAGCCTCTTCTGGGTCTCCCACGTGGACGCAGGGGCCCAAGCACTTAGGCCATCTCCGACTGCCTTCCCAGGCCATCAGCAGGAAGCTGGATTGGAAGTGGAGCAGCTGGAACTTGAACCTGGGCCCATATGGGATGCCACAGGCAGAGGTTTAATTTACGCCACAGTGCCAGCCCTGTAGCCTTTAACCTATGGAGCTTTATCTTTTCTTGTAATGCAGGCTCTGCTGTGAGAAATTATCTCAAATTGTGTTTACTTGAAAAAGTCTTTATTTTAAAATGCTGAAGTCTTTTCAATGCTTATAGAATCCTAAGTTGGCAGATTTTCCTCCAGCACGTTAAGGATGCCATTGCTTTGTTTTTAGCTCTCCATTGATTTCGTATCATTATGGTTTGCATATCTTTTTTTCCATATATAATATCTACTTTTAACACTTCTCCATCTTTGTTTTTTATCAATTTTTTTTATGTTGCCTAAGATTTGCTGTGCTTCCTGGATCTGTTGGTTGCTTCTTCTTCTTCTTTTTTTTTAATCAACTTCAGAAAATTTTTAGCCTTCATTTCCTCAGTATTTTTTTTATTGCCCCTTCTTTTTCTCTCCTCTGTTTATTCCTGGGATTTCAATTTATGTTTGTTAGACCAATTGGTATTATCCCACATGCTACTGAGACTAATACTCTTTTTCAATATTTTTTTCTTTCTGCTCTTTAGTTTGAATAATTTCATTTATTTTTTGAAGGTTTTTATTTAATGAATACAAATTTCTTATGTACAGCTTTTAGGGTTATACTGTTTCTTCCTCCCATTCCTGCCCTTCCACCCCCACTCCCATCCCACCTCCTTCTACCTTTCCCATTCCATTTTCCATTAAGATTCATTTTTAATTGACTTTATATACAGAAGACCAACTCTATACTAAGTAGAAATTTCAACTATTTGCAACCACGCAGACACACAAAGTATAAAGTACAGTTTAAAGACAAGTTTTACTGTTAATTCTCATAGTACAACACATTAAGGACAGAGATCTAACATGGGGAGCAAGTACACAGTGACTCTTGTGGTTGATTTAACAACTGACACTCTTATTTATGATGTCAGTGATCACCCTAGGCTCTTGACATGAGCTGTTTTGAGTCCACAAACTCCATTGGTTTTTGGACAGGGCCATATGCAAAGTGGAAGTTCTCCTCCCTTCAGAGAAAAGTACATCCTTCTTTGATGGTCCCTTTTTTCCAGTAGGGTCTCACTCACAAAGATAGTCCATACAGAACCATTTTTGCCACTATGTCTTGGCTTTCCATGCCTGAAATGCTCTCGTGGTATTTTCAGTCAGATATGAATGCCGTAGGGGCTGATTCTGAGGTCAGAGTGCTGTTTAGGACATTTGTCATTCTATGAGTCTGCTGTGTGGACTGCTTCCCATGTTGGAACTTTCTCTCCTTTATAATTCTATCCATTGTTATTACCAGGCACTTGGTCTTATTTATGTGATCCCTTTGACTTATGGTCCTATCTATATGATCAATTCCATACTTAATATGATCACTTTATCACATAAGATGGGATTAGTGCCACCCAGCTAAATGGGGTTTGGAGTCCCATGGCAAGTTTTTAGCTTCACCCTTAGGGATAAGGCTGTGGGAATGTGTACAGCTCTTTACTCTCTCATTCCCACTCTTATTTTTAACTGGGATCTATTTTCAATTGATTTAATATATATATGATTAATTCTATGTTAAGTAAGGAGTTTGGCCAATGGTATTAAATAGAGAAAAAAGAATAAAAAATAAATAAATGAAATGAAATAATAAACTGTTCCTTGACAGTCAAGACAAAGGCTGTTCAAGTAATTGCTTCTCATAGTGTCAGTTTCACTTCTACAGGTTTCCTTTTAGGTGCTCTGTTAGTTGTCACAGATCAGGGAGAACATATGGTATTTGTCCCTTTGGTGCTTATTTCACTAAGTATGATATTTTCTAGATTCATCCATTTAGCTGTAAATGAATGGATTTCATTTTTTTAAACAGCTGTCTAGTATTCCATAGAGTACATATCCCATAGTTTCTTTATCCAGTCTTCTGTTGATGGGCATTTAGGTTGATTCCATGTCTTACCTATTGTGAACTGAGCTGCAATAAATATGGAGGTGCAGATGACTCTTTTATTTGATGATTTCATTTCCTTTGGGTAAATTTCAGGGAGTGAGATGGCTGGGTCATATGATAGATTCAGATTTCTGAGGCATCTCCAAACTGTCTTCCATAGTGGCTTTACCAGTTTGCATTCCCAGCAACAGTAGATTAGGATACCTTTTTAACCACATCCTTGCCAGCATCTGTTGTTTATTGATTTCTGTATGAAAGTCATTCTAACGGGGATGAGGTGAAACCTCATTATGATTTTTATTTGCATTTCCCTGATGGCTAGTGATCGTGAGCATTTTTTTATGTGTCTGTAGGCCATTTGGATTTCCTTTTTTGAGAAATATCTATTTAAGTCCTTTGTCCATTTTTTTTTTTTTTTTGGACAGGCAGTTAGACAGTGAGAGAGAGAGACAGAGAGAAAGGTCTTCCTTCCATTGGTTCACTCCCCCCCGCCCCCAAATGGCCACTACAGCTGGAGCTACACTGATCCAAAGCCAGGAGCCAGGTGCTTCCTCCCAGGCTCCCACATGGGTGCAGGTGCCCAAGCACTTGGGCCATCCTCCACTGCCTTCCCGGGCCACAGCAGAGAGCTGGACTGGAAGAAGAGCAGCCAGGACTCGAACCCGGCACCCATATGGGATGCCAGCACTGCAGGCAGAGGATTAGCCAAGTGAGCCATGGCGCCGGCCCCTGTCCACTTCTTGACTTTGCTTTGCTATTGTTAATTTTTTTATCGCTTTATAAATTCTGGTTATTAATCTTTTATCAGTTGCATGGTTTGCAAATAATTTCTCCCATTCTGTTGGTTGCCTCTTTACTTTCTTGACTGTTTCTTTTTTCTTTTGCTGTACAGAAGCTTCTCAATTTGATGTAATCCCACTTGTTAATCTTGGTTTTTATTGCTTGTGCCTCTGGGGTCTTTTCCAGGAACTCTGAGAATTTCCTCAATTCTCTCTTGTAATTTGATGGTATTTGGTAGTAGATTTAGGTCTTTAATCCATTTTGAATGGATTTTTGTGTAAGGTGTAAGGTAGGAGTCTTGCTTCATAGTTCTGCATGTGGAAATCCAGTTTTCCCAGCACCATTTGTTGAAGAGACTGTCCTTGCTCCAAAGAATGGTTTTAGCTCCTTGGTCAAATACAAGTTGATTGTAGATGGTTGGATTGATTTCTGGCATTTCTAATCTGTTCCATTGGTCCATCCATCTGTTTTTGTACCAGTACCAGAATGTTTTGATTATAACTGCCTTGTAGTATGTCTTGAAATCTGGTATTGTGATGCCTCCGGCTATGTTTTTGTTATATAAAATTGCTTTAGCTATCCGAGGCCTCTGTGTTTCCAAATGAATTTCAGCATCATTTTTTCCAGATCTGAGAAGAATGTCTTTGGTATTTTGATTGGTATGGCATTGAATCTGTAAATTATTTTTGGAAGAATGGACATTTTGATGATATTGATTCTTCCGATCCCTGAACATGGAATTTTTTTTCCATTTTTTAATGTCTTCTTCTATTTCTTTCTTTAGAGTTTTATAATTCTCATCATAGAGATCTTTGACCTCCTTGGTTAAATTTATTCCAAGGTATTTTTTTGGTAGATATTGTGAATGGAATTGATCTTAGAAGTTCTTTCTCAGCCATGGCATTGTCTGCGTATACAAGGCTGTTGTTTTTTGTGTGTTGATTTTATATCCTGCTGTTTTACCAAACACTTTTATGAGTTCCAGTAGTCTGCTAGTGCAGTCTTTCGATTCCCCTATATATATAATCATATCATCTTCAAATAAGGATTGACTTCATCCTTACCTATCTGAATCCCTTTGACTTCTTTTTCTTGCCTGATGGCTCTGGCTTAAACTTTCAGTACTGTTTTGAATACCAATGGAGAGAGTGGGCATCCTTGACTGGTTTCAGATCTAGTGGGAATACTTCCAATTTTTCCCCATTCAATAGCATGCTGGCCGTGGGCTTGTCATAAATTGCCTTAATTATGTTGAGGAATGTTCCTTCTAGACTGCATGTGCTTAGAGTTTACATCATGACAGGGTGTTATATTTTATCAAATTCTTTCTCTGCATTCGTTGTGATAATCATATGATTTTGTTCGATTTGTTAACGTGATGTATCACATGGATTGATTTCCAAATGTTGAGCCATCCTTACATACCAGGGATAAATCCCACTTGGTCTGGGTGAATGATCTTCCTGATGTATTGTTGAATTTGATTGGCCAGGATTTTGTTGAGGATTTTTGCATCTGTGTTCATCAAGGAAATCAGTCTATAGTTTTCTTTCTCTGTTGCGTCTTTTCCAGATTTAGGGATTAAGGTGATGCTGGCTTCCTAGAAGGAATTTGGGAGGATTCCCTCCCTTTCAGTTGTTTTAAATAGCTTGAGAAGAATTGGAGTTAGTTCTTCTTAAATGTTTGGTAGAATTCAGCAGTGAAGCCATCTGGTCCTGGGCTTTTCGTTGTTGGGTGGGCCTTTATTACTCATTCAATTTCTGACTTGGTTAGGGTTTGTTTAGGTTTTCTGTGTCTTCCTGGCTCAGGTTAGGCAGGTTGTTTGTGTCCAGGAATCTATCCATTTCTTCTAGGTTTCCCAGTTTGTTGGCAAACAGCTCTTTGTAGTAATTTCTGATGATTCTTTTTTATTTCTTTGGTGTCTGTTGCTACATTTCCTTTTTCATCGCTAATTGTATTGATTTGGGTCTTCTCTCTCCTTTTTTTGGTTAGTTGGGCCAATGATGTGTCAGTTTTGTTTATTTTTTCAAAAGTCCAGCTCTTTGTTTTACTGATATTTTGTATTTTTTCTTTTTATTTTGTTGATTTCTTCTCTAATTTTAATTATTTCTTTCCTTATACTAGTTTTGGATTTAGTTTGCTGTTTTTTTTTTTTTTCTAGGTCCTTGAGGTACATAAATAGTTCATTTATTTGGTGCCTTTCCAGTTTCTTGATGCAGGTACCAATTGCTATAAACTTTCCTCTTAACACTGCTTTTGCTGTATCTCACAAATTTTGGTGTCTTGTAAGGTCATCTTTGTTTCCAGAAATTTTTTGATTTCTCTTTTGATTTCTTCTGTGATCCACTGTTCATTCAGTAGCATGTTGTTCATTCTCCATGTGTTTATATATGATGTAGGTATTCTTGAGTTGTTGATTTCCAGCTTCATTGCATTGTGATCCGAGAAGATGCAGGGTATGACTTTGATTTTTTTGAATTTGCTGAGACTTGCTTTATGGTCTGGCATGTGGTCAATCCTAGAGAAAGTTCCATGCATGGAGAGAAGTATTTGTACTCTTTGGCTGTAGGGTGGAAGGTTCTGTAGATATCTGCTAGGTCTGTTTGGTCTCTGGTTTTGATTAACTCTTGTTTCCTTACTGATTTTCTGTTTTGTTAATCTGTCCATTGCTGAGGAGTGGGGTATTAAAGTTCCCCATCACTGTTGTATTTGGATCTATATCTCCCTTTAAATCCTTTAACATTTCTTTTAAATAGCCAGGTGTGTTTGGTTGTATATGCATTTATAATGGTCACATCTTCCTGTTGAATTGATCCTTTGATCATTATATAGTGCCATTCTTTGTCTCTCTTGATGGTTTTTGTGTTAAAGTTTATTTTGTCTGATATTAGGATGACCAAACCAGCTCCTTTTTGGTTTCTGTTGGCATGGATTATCTTTTTCCATCCTTTCATTTTCAGTCTGTGCATCTCTGTTGGTAAGATGTGTCGCTCCCCCTCTCGCAGAGGAACGACACTAGACCCTGCACTGTTCTTTTTGCCCGGCTTTTCCCGGGTTAGCTGCCGTTCCCTCACTCGCGGAGGAATGACGCCGTCCCGGGTTAGCTGCCGGCCCCCCCCACCTCCATGGAGGGGCGGCACCCCCCCGCCGCTTTCCCCGCTTCCGCGGAGGAGCGGCATACCGCCAGCCGGCTCTCTCAGGGGTTGCTCAGATGTTTCCCAGGTGTTACCCGGTGCATGTTGTTTCTCTCCTCCTTTATAGTCCTCTTCCACCAGTCCATGCTCTGCTTCCCACACGCTGAGCATGCTGCTCTCCTCCAATCAGGAGCAGGATCAGCTCCTGCCACTTGTTAGTCAAATTGGCGAGGCAGCTGCGTAGAAGTTGTTTGCTCTCTCTCAGCGCCATATTGTGGGAGATCAGATGCATAGAATTAATCTTAGTTCCAGTAATTTAGTCTAGTCTCAGTTGCTCCCCACAAGATGTGTTTCTTGTAGGCAGCAAATAGATAGGTTTTCTTTTTTTAATCCATTCAGCCAGTCTGTGTCTTTTAACTGGGTAGTTGAGACCATTTATGTTCAATGTTACTATTGTTAAGTACCAACTTTGCCCTGCCATGTTTCTGTAAATAGTTCTGTTTATGTACTTTGGATTTCATTTGTTCTTTTGCTGGGTAATTATCTACTTTTCCAGTGATGTTCCTGTTTCTGTGTTTGTGTGTAGCACGTGTTTGAGCAAGCCTAGAGCTTGGCATGTACTTGCAAATTCTTTCAATTTCTGTTTGCTGTGGAAGATCCTTATTTCTCCTTCATTCATAAATGAGAGCTTTGCAGGGTACAGTAATCTGGGTTGACAGTTTTTTTTCTCTTAGAACTTAGAGTACGTCTTGCCATTCTCTCCCTGTATGGTTTGTGATGAAAAGTCTGGAGTGAGTTTAACTGGGTTTCTTCTGAATGTGATTTGGTGTTTCTCTTGGGCACATTTTAGGATCTTTTCTTCATGTGTTACTGAGGAGAGCTTTGCCACTATATGTCTAGGTGAGGATCTTTTCTGGTTGTGTCTATTGGGAGTTCTGTGTACTTCCTAAACTTGTATGTCTCTTTCTCCAGAAGGGGAAAGTTCTCTGCTGTTATTTCATTAAGAAGGCCTTCTGATCCTTTCTCTGTTTCAATGCCTTCTGGGATTCCTAGGATCCATATGTTGCATCATTTGATAGAATCTTGGAGATCTCCAACTGTGTTCTTCAATTTCCTGATTTCTTTTTGTTGTGTTTGGTCTGTGTTATTTCCATAAATTTGTCTTCTAGTTCTGATATTCATTCTTCTGTCTCATTGATTCTATTTTTGAGACTCTCCACTATATTTTTATTTGCTCTATTGAATTCTTCATACCTATAATTTCATTTTGATTTCTCTTTACTATCTCAATTTCTTGGGAACACTTTTCATTTAGGTCATGAATGTGTTTCTGATTGCTTCTAAGTAATCTGATGATTAATTTTCTGAATTCTGATTCTGGTATATCTTCAATCCCTTCTTCTTCTGCTTCTATTATTGAAGAGCTGATGTTATGTTCCATTCTGGGGCTAATACTATCTTTCTTAATCTTATTATTAAAATTTTTCTCTTTGTTTTTCAGCATTTCTGATTCCTTTTATCTTTAATATGTGTCTTGGTGCTAATGGTGAGATTTCCCTTTGCTATGAGCTGCTCTGTGTCTGTGCATTGCCAGTGGAAATATGTAGCCCCACCTCTGTCAGCCCTGCTTGCTTCTGGATGGTCATGGGGCCAGAAAAGAGAGCTCTGGTGCACTAAGCCCCGCCTACTTGGGCCGGGCTCTGGTGTATGAAACAAGCTAGGGATTTCAATGTTTAGAACTTTTCCCTGTTGTACAGTTCGTGTAGTGGTGGTGGGAAATTACTCTGAAATGTTGCGATCCTTGTTTCTGGGTGGGGCGTGTGTGGTGAAGTAGTCCCACAATTAATGGGCATGTGCACAGAAGACAAATACAGTAGCACTGTGTTTACATTTGGAGATGTAAACAGACAATATGGCTTCTCCCAGCTGGCTATAGGTCTGGTTAGGTGGACGGGGAGACATGATGGGCAGGGGTATACCCGAGTTCTCTGTCTTTTCCCCTGTTCTTCCCTCTTGGAATTTCAAACAGTTTGCCCGGCTCTCCTGCTGGCTGCTAACCCCAGCTCCATGGACTCACGACCTTGTGTCTCACATGGTCTGCCCAGGGAGGGGCAGGGCGTGGCGTCAGACACCCCATTTGGCTTCTCCACTGTACCTCTGCTGTGTCAGTGACTCTTTGCTTCCTCTGTGTGGTCCTACTCAGTCTGCTGGACTCCCAGGTTTCTCCACTTGAAACTCTCGCGGCTCTATTGCTAGCCTGTATCTCCATTCCTTATTAAATATTTTCCCCCCAAGACTCAGAATGTCTTGTTGCTATACTGCCATCTTGGCTCCTCTCCTTGAATAATTTCTAAATCTGCCTTTCAGTTTACTAACTCTTCTACAGTGTCTATCAGCTGTCAGCCCTACTCAATAAACTTTGTATTTCAGATATTATATATAGATTGTGTAGAATTTCCTGTTTTAAAATATAGTTTCCATTTCTCTGCTGAGATTTCCTCTATATATTCATTCATTTTATCCATCTTTTCCTTTAAATCTTTGAACACTTTAAAAATTGTTTGTTTGTTTATTTGAGGGGGAATGAGAGCACTCCCACCTGCTAGTTCACTCTCCAAAGGAACACAATGGCCTGGGCTGGATTGGGCCAAAGCCAGGAGCCAGAAACTCCAGATCTCCTACATGGGTGGCAGGAACCCTGCCATCTGCTTGAGTCATCACTGCTGCTTCTCGTGGTCTGCATCAGCGGAAAAACTGGAGTCAGAAACTGGAAAGTGGCTGTTGAAGCCAGACACTTTGATATGGGATGCAGGCATCTTAACCACTAGGCCAAACAGCCATACCTAAACATATTTTTTTTTTTTTTTGACAGGCAGAGTGGACAGTGAGAGAGAGAGACAGAGAGAAAGGTCTTCCTTTAGCCGTTGGTTCACCCTCCAATGGCCGCCGAGGCCTGTGCGCTGCGGCCGGCGCACCGCGCTGATCCGATGGCAGGAGCCAGGAGCCAGGTGCTTTTCCTGGTCTCCCATGGGGTGCAGGGCCCAAGCACCTGAGCCATCCTCCACTGCACTCCCTGGCCACAGCAGAGAGCTGGCCTGGAAGAGGGGCAACCGGGACAGAATCCGGCGCCCCGACCAGGACTAGAACCCAGTGTGCCGGCGCCGCTAGGCGGAGGATTAGCCTAGTGAGCCGCGGCGCCGGCCTAAACATATTTTTTTTTAAATTTTATTTATTTATTTGAGAGGTAGAGTTATAGACAGTGAGAGGGAGAGACAGAGAGAAAGGTCTTCCTTCTGTTGGTTCACTCCCCAAATGGCTACAATGGTCAGAGCTGCATGGATCTGAAGCCAGGAGCCAGGACCTTCTTCCAGGTCTCCCGTGCGGGTGCAGGGGCCCAACGACTTGGGCCATCTTCCACTTGGGCCACTTCCATCTTCAGGCCACAGCAGAGAGCTGGATCAGAAGAGGAGTAGCTGGGACTAGAACCGGTGCCCATAAGGGATGCCAGCACCACAGGCAGAAGATTAACCCATTGCACCATGGCGCCAGCCCCTGAACATATTTTTTTAAGCTGTTTTAAAGATTTTGTATATATTTTTAAAGATTTATTTATTTATTTATTTGAAAGTAAGAGTTACACAGAGAGGAGAGGCAGAGAGAAAGAGAGAGAGGTCTTCCATCTGATGGTTCACTCCCCAATTGGCCACAAGGGCCAGAGCTGCACCTATCAGGAGTCAGGAGCCCCTTCCAGGTCTCCTACGTGGGTGCAGGGGCCCAAGGACTTGGGCCATCTTCTACTGCTTTCCCAGGCGTTAGCAGAGAGCTGGATTGGAAGTGGAGAAGCCAGGTCTTGAACCAGCGCTCATATGTGATGCCGGCACTTCAGGCCAGGGCGTTAACCTGCTGCGCCACAGAGCTGGCCCCAAGACCTTGTATATTAATTCACAAATATTTTCTCAAAGCCTATACTTACTGACTGTTTTTCCTCTTAATTCGTGTGTCCAGGAGTTTTTGATTATATCTTGGATATCTTAGATGAAATCTTGTGTGGAGTCTAGGTTATGCTGTCTTCCTCTAAGGGCATTGAAGTTTTTCTGGCAAGTTGTTACATTACAGCCATATCTTGCTTGGGTCGTGTTTGATTTTAGGTGTTGCTAGGGTGGGTCTGTTTTGGTTTGTCCTGAGTCTAGAGTGGTTCTTATTCCAATGGCATGGCATTGCTAGGATCTGATTGCCCAAGGTGTTCAGAGAGATTGCTCCATTCTGACTTAACCAGAGCTGCAATATCTTCAGGCACTGCACTATCACCATTCAATTGCATTTCTTTTTTTTTTTTTTTCATTCAATTCCCTTTCCTGCACCTCCACCTCTAGAATTCTCTCTCTCTACTAGGTCCTGTAGAGTCTTGCCCTGTGAACCACCAGCAGCACTAAAAACCCAAGGTGGGGGGGTCAATACTGTGGCACAGTAGATTAATCCTCTGCCTGCAGTGCTGGCATCCCATATGGGCGCCAATTTGAGTCCTGGCTGCTCCTCTTCTGATCCAGCTCTCTGCTATAGCCTGGGAAAGCAATAGAAGATGGCCCAAGTGCTTGGGACCCTGCACCCACGTGGGAGACCTGGAAGAAGCTCCTGGCTCCTGGCTTCGGATTGGCCCGAAGTTCTGGCCATTGCGGCCATTTGGGGAGTGAACCAGCGGATGGAAGACCTTTCGCTCTGTTTCTCCCTCTCACTGTCTATAGCTCTACCTCTCAAATAAATAAATAAAATGTTTAAAAATAAAAGGGGGAGGGGCCAGCGCTATGGTGCAGCAGGTTAAAGCCTTGGCCTGAAGCTCTGGCATCCCATATGGGCACTAGTTCGAGTCCCAGCTGCTCCACTTCTGATCCAGCTCCCTACTAATGTGCCTGGGAAAGCAGCAAAGAATAGCCCAAGTTCTTGGGCCCCTGCACCCATGTGGGAGACCTGGAAGAAGCCCCTGGTTCCTGGCTTCAGATCTGCTCAACTCCAGCCATTTTGGCCATTTGCGGAATGAACCAGCAGATAGAAGACCTCTCTCTCTCTCTCTCTCTCTCTCTCTCTCCCTCTCCCCCCCCTCCCTCTCCCTCTCCCTCTCCCTCCCTCCGTCCCTCTCCCTCCACCCCTCCGCCCCTCCACCCCTCCATCCCTCCATCCCTCCATCCTTCCCTCTCTTTTAACTCTTTCTGTAATTCTGTCTTTCATATAAATAAAATAAATCTTAAAAAAAAAACCCATGCGGAAGTTCCCTAGCAGACTTAAGGAACTCATCCCTCTGTCCAGCTCTCTCTTGTTTAGAGGTCTCTTGCACAAACCCTCAGCAAACACCTCAGCAACTCTGACCTCTGGTCTCTGCCTCCTGCACTCATGAAACTGCCACTCACTGCGACAGCCACTCTCTGCCTGGGTTCTGCCTCCCTGCACCACAGTCTGGAACGTGTCCCCAGAGACAAGGAAATATGGGGATTGCACGTCTGCATTTCTCTTCTCAGGGTCACAGTCCTGCACTCTCTGTAGCATAGTCCAGTGCCTGAAAACAGCTGCCTCATACATTTTACCCAGTTTTATAGCAATGTCTGGCAGGAGAGTAAGTCCTTTAGCAGGTCCTTTGGAATGGTTAAAATCACAAACCCTGTAAGCAGTTCTAAGTCATAATTATGGTGAAGATTTTATAGCTATATAGAATAATGTTTATGTGTAAAGTATGTAAGAAATATGACTTTGTTATAGAATGAAGCATTATTGAAATAGTTTTAGTTTGAAACTGACAAACTATTTCATCCTTTAACCTAAGAGTAAATATTTGATATTTTCATTCCTTGGTCAGCTAGTTAATTTTGTCTTTAAATTATGTTCCACAGTCAGGCTTTTATATACACTGTAAATGACAAAGACAGGGAAGCATTCTATCCATGTAGTTTGTACTGGGTACTTTGGTCTATATGTGACTATTAAAAATTGTAACAGGAAGCAGCATCACAGTCAACAGAATTTTCTATAAATAGGATCCTCAAAAACATTAATAACCAAGCTAAACAATTGGTGTGTGTGTTTTAACTTTTCAAACCTAATCAAATGTTCAATTATTTAGACTAATATTGCCATCAACTCCAAGCTAAAACAAGGACTCATCATACAATTGTACGACAGCTATAGAAATAGTAGGATATGGGGAGCCAGTGTTGTGGCAAATTGGGTTAAGCTACCTCCTGCGATGAGGGCTTCTCATATGAGCACCTGTTCAAGTCCTGGCTGCTCCATTTCCCATCTAGCTCCCTGCTATTTCACCTGGAAAGGCAGAAGAAGATGGCTCAAGTGCTTGGGCCCCTGCCACCCATGTGGTAGACCTGGATGGAATTCTAGGCTCCTGACTTTGGCCTGGCCCAGCCGGACCATTTTGGCCATCTGGGAGAGTGAACCAGTGGATGGAATATCTTGTCTCCCTCTCTCCCTCTCTGTAACTCTGGCTTTCAAATAAACAAATAAATACATTTTTAAAAGAAATAATAGGATATATATATACATATATATATATATATATATATATATATATATGAATTGAGACCAGAGGACTGAGAGTGACTACAAAATTATGACTTTCTACTGTGAAAATTTGACTTTTTCAAAATGCCTACATTTTATTTTTGAGTTTTTTTCCTCAAATTTAAATTCTCATGAAAAGTTTTCAGTATTTTTTTATTCATTTGAAAGAGAAAGAAAGGGAGAGACAGAGAGTGAGATCTTCCATCCACTGGTTCACTCTCCAAATAGCCACCATGGCTGGAGCTGGACCATTCTGAAGCCAGGAGCCAGGAGCTTCTTCCATGTATCCCACACGGGTGCAGTGGTTTTGGTGTATGTGAGTCAGATTCTTCTAAAATAAAGAACTGCTATAAAGCAGCAGGTATGGAGGAAGTCCCCATAAATACAGTAGGAACATTTTATAGGTTTCTGTAGGGATTCTGTAACCGTGCAGTGGGAAAATCTGTTCTGCAGGAGCTTAGGGTATAATATTCACTTAGCAGTTAAGAAAATGAAGCAACATAAAGAAGAGTACCAGAAGTTAGAGCAATTTAAGAAGTAGCTAAATCTATGAAATACTTAAGAAATAGCAAATTAAAGCCAACAGTTTAAGACAAATGCTTAAAACTGCAGATCACATATACTGTCATTATCTCACACTTGGTTCTTTACAAGGAAATGAGTAGTTCTGTTTTCTTTTCTACATGTTGTACGTCTTCCCCTGACTTAGGAATACTATTTTTTCAATAAATGACTCACTGCCCTTAATGTCATCATTGTCGTATAATGGTTTTTAAAAATATATTTACAGGCTGGCGCCACGGCTCAGTAGGCTAATCCTCCGCCTGCGGTTCTAGTCCTGGTCGGGGCACTGGATTCTGTCCCGGTTTTCCCTCTTCCAGTCCAGCTCTCTGCTGTGGCCTGGGAGTGCAGTGGAGGATGGCCCAAGTGCTTGGGCCCTGCACCCGCATGGGAGACCAGGAGAAGCACCTGGCTCCTGGCTTCGGATCAGCGCTTTACGCCGGCTGCAGCGCACCGGCCGCAGCGGCCATTGGAGGGTGAACCAACAGTAAAGGAAGACCTTTCTCTGTCTCTCTCACTGTCCACTCTGCCTGTCAAAATATATATATATTTACATATACAAAATATAAAGTAGAGTTACTAGCTTAAATTTTTCTGTCATTGTTTGCATAAAACAAGGTAAACAAAAATGTATTCTAATCTCATTCATTAAAGCAAGTGACAAAGCTACTAAATGATTATTCGGGTTATACATGAGTAGATTTTATTTAGGTATTGATGGCTAAAATTTCATCTGTGAAACTCTGATTTTTTTTTAATAAAAAAGATTTATTTATTTGAAAGTCAGAATTATGGGGGAGTGGTGAGGGCAAAGAGAGAGAGAGTTCCCCAGATGGCTGCAATGGCTGGGGCTGGGCCAAGCTGAAGCCAGGAACCAGGAGCTTCTGTTGACTCTTTCACGTGGGTGCAAGGGCCCAAGCAGTTAGGCTATCTTCTGCTGCTTTTCCAAGGCCATTAGCAGGGAGCTGGATTGGAAATGGAGCATCTGGGACACAAAATGGTGCCCATGTGGGATGCCAGCATTGCAGGCAGAGGCTTTACATGCTACACCACAATGCAGCCCCTGAAACTCTGACTTTTACATTCTCAGTTGATTTCTGGGAGTCTTCAGTATATCTGTTTTAGTCCTTTTAAAAAGAAAACGGTATCTCACCTTTCATTGTATTTATAGCCCAGTCACTGGAATGTACCTTCTCATGTTTGATTGTATAAACATGATTTAAAATAGTACCAAGTTTATCATCATTCCACCTAAAGCAACTCATCCTCCTGTCATTGTTGTCCCCCCTTTTCTACTTAGTGTGAAGACATTGGAACATCCTGACCCGTACGCTTCTCTTCCTCCAACATCTTCCCCAGGCTACAACTACAACTTTTTCGGCATCTCCCCCACCACTCTCTTCCGCTCTGCTTCCCATTGCCCCCACTTTAGTGCTGGGACTCATTACTCCTGGCCACTGCAGCAGTGTAATTGATCTTGCTTGAGTCTCATCCCCAGCGTTGTGTCCTGCACAGTACTTGAATCCTCAGCCCCACAGTTAAGACCCTTGGAAATCCAACCCTCACCTAGCTCCAACTTTCTCTGAAGTTACACAAGAGAACCAATCAAAATGGATTTTTTTCATTGTTTCCTGTAAATGGTGTCCAGATTGCCGGCTTTTAATGACACAAGTATTGCCCTGTCAGTGTTCCCTCCAACCTGAGCCCAAACCCACCTTTCTCTTATTCCTTCCTGTTTGCCCCAGCCACCATTATTGGCTTCATCCCTACGCCTCAGATGTTAACCATATGTGCTTCATCGTGTTATCATTGTCATTCCATGTTGCTGCCAGCATTAGGAGAATATACCCATGACAGGCAAGGATTAAGTCCTACATCTCTCAGTATCATCCACTGCCTTGGGAGACATTACCAGACTAACTGTTGAGAAGATGGACTTTGAAATGACACAAACCTGAGTTTGAATTCTGGTTTTTCCATGTCCTGGTTTCTGTGACCTTGAGGCAGTTACTAAATTTCTATCTCATATGCAAAATATGCAAAATCTCTCAAAAAGGGCTTTTGAAAAAATTAAATAAGACATATTATGTGTGTAATACGCTTATTAGCACAATGCCTAACATAATAAATAATAAATGGCAGTAATTATGAGTGTCATTACAGTAATTACAATATTTACAGCTCACTAAATGTTTGTCAGTCACCTCTAGGAATTTTTTATAATTTACCCTTTCTCATCAGTCAAATAACTGCAAGTGTATTATAATACTAATATTAAGAGTTTTTCTTACAATTATCAATAGTTTATGGAACTTGATTGTAGGGTATCTGATTTTTTTGTTTCTTTAGGAAAATGGTTTATTTCAAGGAATTGCTCCACTTGCTTATAGTCTTACCTGGTAAAGAGAAGAAATGCATAGTTTGAACAAAATCATCTTTTATTTTTTTTCTGTATACAGAGGCTGCTTCTATTCCAAGAAAGATATTTTTGCAATGGAAAATAGTATCTCCTCAAATAAGAAGAATAAGTTGTGAACCTAAAAATACTTAGAGAATGTACTAGATCTGTAAAATGTGGTCTTTTTACATGATATATGAAGTATTCTGTCACTAGAATGTAAATAAATCAAATTTTTTAGAAATTAAGATAGCTAATAAGAAAAATAAATATAAAAGTACTTTAACATTGTAGGGTAAGGATAGAATATTTTAAAACTTGCATCTCTGGCAGCAGAGAATGAATACAAGTGTTATAAAAACAGCATTAAACAAATAATGCCAAGGGGCAGGCATTTAGCCTGTTGGTTAAGACACTGGCATTTCATACTCAAGTACCTAGGTTCAATACCCAGGCTAACTCCTGACTCCAATGTCCTGCTAATGTGGCTCCTAGGAGATAATGATGATGGCTCAAATAATCAGGCTCCTGTCACCCACATGGGAGACCTGGATTGAGTATCTGGCTTTTACCTGGCCAATCCCAGTAGTTGTAGGCATTTAGGGAGTGAACCAGCAAATGGGAGTATTCTCTCTCCCTCTCTCTTTATTTTTCTCTCTCTTTCTCATTAAAAAAAAAAAAGAAGGAGGATTTTGTTCATAAATTAAGGATGGATTTTTGTTCATAAATTAAGAAAAATGCAAATAAATTTAGCCTTAGAGTGAAAAACAGCAAACCATACCAGCACTCAAATGATCATGCACCACAATGGTCAGGGTGTTTCTTCAGCAGCCATCTCCCAGAAGTGGCTGTGAGGCTTGCGACACAAGTGGATTTGAACAGGAGAACCGTAGGAGCTCCAGCACTATCAGCAGGAACATCGGACACAACGGGTATTCATTTGACACAGAATTAGTGTGTATCATCCTGCTTGACTAATTTACAATGAAAGATGCAGTCCCTCCTTACCTTTTTTCCACCTTGTTCAATTTTAAAGCATGTTCTACAGTGTTTTTTATTTTTTTAAAAAATAGGGATCACATGCAATGGTCTAAAGAAGAAGAAGCAGCAGCCAGAAAAAGAGTAGAGGACAACTCAGCAGTGCGAGTCCTGGTAGAAGAACAAGGTAGCCCTGCAGCCAGGCTTTTCTGTTTGAACTTTCAGTGGTTCATTTCACAGCCTGCTTGCTTTCCCTCTTCCTTGGGTCCGTAGATGTGAGTTCCAGCTTCTGCCCATGCTGATTCACTTGTTCCATCTGGTAGCCTTCTCGTTTCTTCCGATGTAATGGGTAATGAAATAAATTATGTATTTGTCCCATAATTGGTATTTTGGTAATCATATTACTAGTTTTTCTGGGAGATGTGAGGGTAGTTCATGGAAAATGGAACTTAAAGATAACTTTAAATCCATACATGGTTCTTTCATAATACTCATTTCCTATGAACTTTTTGAAGACCCTCTAGTACACATATGAGTTTCATTTCAAACTAGACATGAAAACAACTTTAAATTTTTCTCTTGCTATGATGCTTTTAGTTTGCTGTTGTACTTTTTCACTTGCTAGGAACTTTGAGTGAAGCAAGTAAAAGTTGTATTAAAATGCTGTTGGTCTTTTAGGATAAACAGAATTTCAATAAGGTTTGGAAGCCTTTGTATTTATAATTTAATTTAGGAAAGGCCTTGCCAACCACCATAAATTATGTTTTAAGAATTGGCCTATGCTACTATCAAATATATATACATATATATATATATATATAATGTTAATGTTGGTGAAAATGTGGAGAACTTGAAATTCTTGTGTGCTTTGGTGGGATTATCAAATGGTACAGCCAGTATGAAAAACAGAATGGAGGTCAAAAATAGAATGACTGAGTGATCCAGTAATCCTACCGCTGGTTAATATTCAAGAGAATTGAAAACAGGGTTTCAAAGAGGTGTTTGTACCCAAAGATGGAAGCAACCCAAAACCCATTATTGGATGAATAGATAAGAAAAAAAGTGGAACATAAAAGCAAAACCAGAGGAACCTTGAAGACATTTTGTTAAGTGAAATAAGCTAGTCACAAAAAGGCAAATACTCCATGACTTTACTTAGGAGATATCTAATGTAGTCAAATTCATAGAAACAAAAAGTACAATGGTGGTTGTCAAGGGCAAGGGAGAGGGGCAAGGAGAGTTAACGGAATACAAAGTTATAGTTGATGAGATGAAAACCCTCTGGAGATCTGTTTCACAACAGTGTGAAGTCATTTTATTGAACTGTACAATTAAACATGGTTACGATGTTAAATTTTATATTGTGTATTTTTTAACCATAATTTAAAAAGACTACACTTTAAAACGAAATTTGAGCCATGTTTTCACCAGAGCTGGGAACCCTTTGTCCAACTCCTACGCCCTGTATGTAGGATTTTTCCTATTTGTTTTACTTAAAATGCTTTCTCCTTTAGAACATGTTGATTTTTTTTCCTTTAAAAAAGTAATTTACTGAAGTACTAAATAGTACTAAGTAGACACAAAAGCTTATATAACTCACAAATGAATTTTCACAAAGTGGATACACATATGTAAACAGTACCTACATCAACAAACAGTATCACAGGAACCCAGAAGCTTCCTGAAGCCCCTTCCCCATTACATTACTGCTCCCCACTCCCTCTGACCCCATCAGGAGCAACCACTGTTCTGGCTTTTAATACTGCAGATGAATTTTGCCTCAACAATTTGATTTTGATTATCATTTCTCAGTCACTTTGTAGCAACATCCTTGTTACCATTAGGTAGAGCAAGGGACAGCAAACTGTAGCTTATGAACCAAATTGAGCCTGCTGCCTGATTTAATAAATAAAATTTTATTGGAACCCTGATTTGTTGACATATTGTCTGTGAGTGCTTTTGAGCTCTAACTACAGAGTTGAGTAGTTGCTGCAGAGACTATATGAGGCCTACAAACCCTAAACATTTACTACCTTGCGCTTTACAGAGGAAGTTTTCCAACCTCTGAGATAGAATTTGTTTCTAGATCGATCAGCTGTCCTGAAATTCCTGGGGAGAGCTGTTTGCATTACTCTGTGTAACCCACACATAATGAAATCCCTAATCCCACTGATAGATAGTTAACTGTTGGTCTTGAGTCTACAGTTAAGACTGAAGTTTGAAGCAAAGGTAGCTGGGGAAACTGAGCTAATGAGGCAGCCATCATCTCATCGGGCAGAGGGGACAGTGAGAGCTTTCTTATCCTCTGGATTGTTTGCAGTTTCTCACAGCTGGTTCTCCCTGCTCATCCAGAGCATGGATGCGTCCTGGAGGGTGGACCGGAAAGAGGAGCACCTGACCCACAATGGAACCTTTCTATTTTTATGAGCTCCAACCTTGCAGCCCCAGGGTGGACCACGGCCAGGGAGCGGTTGGGGTTGGAGTTGAGGGTGCATACCAGTGGCAGTCCGGCCTGCAGATCAGCCAGCATGGCGTTCCTGTGCAGGAGCTCTGTCACACTGCTTCTGAGGAAGTGTAACTGCAGCTTTGCCAGCAGCTGCACAGGCATATTTTCCACATCACTCAAGCTTCTGCAAGTGGCCACCTGGATATGACAGAGACAGTCAAGCCTAAACTGAATGAGCAGTTATCAATCGGTTTAAAATTCATTTCTGGGAAGTTTACAATTATCCACAGCATATTTTTGATAATATGAAAAACTAAGGAATTTTTGTACCCTCTTTTGAATATTTCAGTTCAGAATGTAGGTGAGCAGCATTGATAATGTTCCTGTAAAGTGCTCTGTGCACGGCTGCCTATTTTGTCCTATTTATGTTAACAATGAACTTGAGTGAAGCTAATGAGAAGGTTATTTTAGGGCCTTGGAAACCGCAGTAAAGGAAAATGACAGTTCCCACAGAACCATAGTGTGACTGAAATAGAAAGGTGGTGACTGGCCTCTCTCTATAGAGGCAGAAAAAGCAGGCGGGGAAGAGGGCTGATGATACCACGTGGAAGCATTTGATTTGCTTATTAGGATGTCCAGTCTCTCTCCGAGCAAGTGTGCTGGCTGCTGTGGAGACACAGAACAAAGGATTCTAGTTCAGACTGGCTCAGAGAGGTAGAAGTCTCTGCTGGGTCCCCTCGGCATCACCCCCGTAGCACCAGCCAGTGTGGTGGCCTTCACATGGGTCGAGGGACCACTGCAGGGAGGGGAACGCATCACGAGGTGACCAAACGATCACACACACAGCAAGGTCACGGCCAAGCACAAACTGAGGCTGCTGGGGAGGCAACAAAGAAAGAAACTTTTGTTCTGGGGACCTATGTTGAGTGACAGGACATTACGGGGACAGCCACCCAGTGCAATGTCTGCTAAGGATCGGGGATTGGCCAGTCTGCAGAAGCCCTGTGTGAGGCTTCTGATTTGATATTCAGTGTCTCTGATGAATGTGGGTCAAGGTGATTACAGGTCCTTTAAAAGCTCTGCTCCCAAACTTGGCAGGAAGCGGAAGGAATCCTTGGCCTGGCTTTTGTGCCAGTGCCACTGTTAGCTACCATCTTCTGTAAGCCTTGGAAAGCCCCAGTTTTCTCACCCCACAAGGTGTGCTGCGTGCAGATTACTAAACAGCAGGAACGCTGCTTATTGACCTTTTCTTGCTTTATTGTAATGCCAGAGGGAGGAAATACCGGTTGTTCTCCCGTGCTGGCCAACTCTCCGGAACGTTACTTTTGGTCTCTGTGTGTGTCATATTCTCCTGTCACTCCTCGCTCCCACTTCTCACCTACTGCCTCTCAGCCATTGCTGAGAACTACCATCAGGAAAGACCCTCAGCAATCTGAAAATAAGGACGACTGCCATCACAAATAGTCGTCCTTGCTGCAGGAAGGTTGACGTTTCATTTCTGTGATTAAAATATATAACATCCAGGCTCTCATTAGCAATACTTTTTTCAAATAGATTGCCCAGATTAACGATTTTTAATTCCACATTTCCTTTTCATAACTTCTTTTCAATTTTATTATGGCTCATATTTCTTTTAAAAGCAAGTTAACTCAGAGAAATGAGAAAGATACATTTGGCAGTTTTTTACTTAACATGATTATATTTTATAATTTCCTAAAAACATCTCCAGTGTGTTACATCTCAACTGGCCATTTAGCAAATGTAATGGGTTTTTAAAACTTAATAACAAAAGAAGCTTCTATTTTTACTTTAAAATATCCTTCAAATATCTACGTAAGGTGACTTCTTTATGTCAAGGAAAATAGTAAGAGCTTCACTATACCTTATGTTGTGAATATCTTACCATTTGAGAGGTTTTTGTTGTTTGTTTTAAAGATTTATTTATTTTATTTGAAAGGCAAGAGTGACAGGGAGACAGGGAAAGAGATGTTCATCTACTGATTCACTCCCCAAATGTCCACAACAGCCAGGGAAGGCCAGGCCAAAGCTAGGAGCCAGGAGCTCCATCCAGATCTCCCGTGAGTGTGACAGGGACCCAAGTGCTTGGACCATCTTCCACTGCCTCCCAGACACATAAACAGGAAGCTGAATTTGAAGCACAAAGTAGCCAGGACTCTAGCCGAGCAAACCGATATGGGATCCAGGTGTCCCAAGTAGTGATCTAACCCACCACACCACAACACCAGCCCCTGAGAGAATTCTCCATGTGAAAATAAAGGTAGCTATAAGTTTTGTGCTGATAAATTTAGGGTACTTGTTTATACATTGGCTTCGGTTTGTGTAACATTTCATGTAGTGCTCTCAGAAATACACTTTTAATTTCATAACTCATGAGTTTTCTTTCATTAGACAAAGAACTTTATCAGTGACATGTGGAAATTTCCAACTCTGAGAGCTCAGGTATTTGCGTAATTGATGTGCAAAAATAACTTTAAATTGCCTTTTGTTACATGGCAACTTAGAATAAATTTTCATAATTCATATTAATCATATCATGTATGTCAGATACACAAATGGTTTAATTCACTCTTTGTGTTTGATGTTCAGTGTGATTCAGAGTGAATTCTGAATTATTTCAGTATGGTTAGTGTGCCATATTCCTTCTTACCCTCAACAGTGTTGAATTTAATAAATGAATAATTGAGAAGTTGCTTCATCTGGTTGTGGTTAAACAATCATGACATCCTTTTTACGCCACTAGCATAGAGCAATTAACTCTGTCAGCAGCCTGAGAGCAAGAATGTCCCTCCAAGAAAAAATTCGAGAGGCCAGTGCTGTGGAGTAGTGGCCTGAGCCTTTACCTGCTGCGCCAGCATCCCATATGGGCGCTGGTTCGAGTCCTGGCCACTCCACTTCTGATCCAATTCTCTGCTAATGCACCTGGGAAGGCAGCAGAGGATGTCCCAACTCCTTGGGCCCCTGCACCCATGTGGGAGACAAGGAGGAAGCTCCTGGCTCCTGGCTTTGGATTGGCTCAGCTCTGGCTGTTGCAGCCATTTGGGGAGTGAACCAGTCAATGGAAGACTTCTCTTTCTCTCTCTCTCTCTCTCTCTCTCTGCCTCTTCTACTCTGTAACTCTTTCAAATAAATAAATAAATAAGTGAATCTTTAAAAAAGAAAGAAAGAAAAAAATTGATCATTAATATACCTGTTTAGGTCAGTCAAGAGGAAGACAGAGCAGATTTCTCCACACTATATTCTTCTCTCATTATCGACCCAAACCAGTGGTGGGTTAACAGCAGATTGAGACTACATTTCTCACTTGTGGTCGGAGAAGTCACTCCTCCAATATGCCTGTTATAACAAATATGCTTTCGGTTCAGGAAATTAGGTCAGATGCCAATGGTGTTTGTTGTTGCACAGTCATCATTATGATGAGTTTGAACTTCTGTGGGGTCTCAGGAACTGTCGCAAATTACTGGGAACTCTGGGTCTGGGCCTGCCAGTATTCATTGGAGATACTCCTGAGAGCCTAACTTTATTTTTTAAATCTTTCTTTATTTACTTTTTTTTTTTTAACAGACAAAGTCAGAGATGTTTTCCATCTGCTGATTCATTCCCCCAAATGCCCACAACAGCCATGGATGGATCAGGCCTAAACCAGGAACTAGGAACTCAATCTGGGTCTCCCACGTGGGTAGTGGGACCCAAGTACTTGAGCCATCACCTGCTGCCTCCCAGGATGCACATTAGCAGGAAGCTGGATGGGAAGTGGGACTGCACCAGGCACTCTGATATGGAATGCGGGCATCGCAGGTGGTAACTTAGCTGCTGTACCAAATGCCAGCCCTGGAAGCCTACCCGTAAAAGTCAAGCAAGTTCCCAGCCGTTGGTGCTGCTTCTTGGTTTTGTTTCTGTCCCCCAAACCTATCTAGACTCAGAGAGCATTTTTTTGTTCCTATTGATTCCATCGTATAAGCTTGCCTGGTTTATAGTTTATGTAACTCAAAGACTAAAGTTTAATAATTTTTTATTTCTGATCTTTTGTAATGAAGGTGAACTATAGGCAGCACTGCTTTTACAATTTACTTAGAACTGATTCTAAGTCACGCTGAGGTTCTAATTTCAACCTGATGCCTTGTAATTGAAAGGAAAGTAGGAACCAGAAAAACAGAGATTATTTTCAGAGATATTTTGGAAGGGATTCATTTTGACTTTAGGTTAGGAAAGCAATGTGGGGTAATAGATAAGAGTAAGGCCATAGGGGCTAGCATTGAGGCGTAGCAGGTTAAGCTACTGCCTGTGACACAGGCATCCCATATGGGTATAGATTTATGTCCTGGCTGCTCCACTTCCAATCCAGCTCCCTGCTAATGCACCTGGGAAAAGCAGCAGAATATGGCCCTTGTACTTTTGCCCCGGCCATCCATGTGGGAGACCCAGCAGAAGCTCCTGGTTCCTGGCTTCAGCCTGGCCCAGCTCCAGCTATTGCAGTCGTTTAAAGAGTGAACCAGCCGGTTGAAGACCTCTCTTTCTCTCCTTGTCTCTTTGTAATTCTGCCTTTCAAATAAACAAATAAGTCTTAAAAAAAAAAAAAGGCCATGGAATTTGATAGACTTGAAACAGACTTTCAAGCTGAGTGGCCTTGGGGAAATTTTTTTTATCTCCTCTGACCTTGAGTTTCTTTAACTTTAAATTGAAATAATATTGCCTATCCGAGAGATATTGTTAAGACTAAGTGGGGGGAAAAATCCAAATTAAGCATTTGACTAGTGCCTGGCTCATAATATATACCCAAAATATGTGATGCTTATTATCTTATTGCTGTTATTGGTATAATGATTTATGTAATTGCTTGACTGTTTTCTTCTAAATCTTGAGTAGGAAATACTGAAAAAGAAGCTTAAGAGAACATACACTAGCAAGCCTTGACTGTTGTCTTCTAATAGAAATCAAATTCTTTATAAAGACTGCATAGGCTAGGGTTAAATTTAGATGCTTGATGTGTTTAGTATCTGAGCCAGATTGTAGTCATGTCACCACAGATTCATTTTCTTTACAAATTGTAAAAATTAAAATAGTAGTCTAGGCTCATGTTTAAATCAATTTTTTGTATTTTGTAGATTTTGTGGTTTTTAGAACTAATATTGTTTAATGTTCTCCATAAATGTATAGGGTTTAATAGGAATATAGAGAGAATTTTTAGAGCTCAGATGGACTTTAGAGAATACCATAAATCAACCTGTTCATCAAATAAAGAAATTGTGTAGGCACAGTGAATGAAAAGTCCAGCTAGTACTCTTTTTCTTATAAAAAAAAATAAAAAGATGTATTTATTTATTTGTGAGGCAGAGTTACAGAGACAGGAGTCTTCCATGTGCTGGTTCACTCCTCAAATGGCTGCGATAGCCAGAGCTGGGCTGATCCAAAGCCAGAAGCCAGGAGCTTCTTCCAAATCTCCCACATGGGTGCAGGGACCCAAGGACTTGGGCCATCCTCCACTGCTTTCCCAGGCCATTAGCAGGGATCTGGGTTGGAAGTGGAGCAGCCAGGACTCAAACGGCACCCATTTGGGAGACAGGCACAATAGGTGGAGGCTTAACCTACTATGCCACAGCACCAACCCCAGCTAATACTCTGTATGTGATATAGATGCATCTTTACAGAAGGAAGAACTGCCAAATAATCATTAAATTGTTATTGTTGCTCTAGATTTTCATCTGATTGTTATGAATCAGCAGAACATAAAAAGTTATGGGATGGGCATTTGGACTAGTGACTAAGATGCCAGTTGGGATGCTCACATCCCATATCAGAGTACCTGGGTTCCAGTCCTGGCTCTGCTCCTGATTCCAGCTTCCTGCTAGTACAGAGTGGGAGGTCACAGTGATGGCTCCTGTGGTTGAGCCTTTGCCATCCATGTGGGAGACCTCAATTGAGTTCCCAGCTCCTGGCTTCAACCATCATGGTCATTTAGGGAGTGAACCAATGGATGGGACCACTCCTTCTCTCTTAATCTCTGTCTCATGGTTTCTTAAATAACGTTTGTTTTTTAAAAAACGAAAATCTATTAAAAATAAAATTTAGTATTGCTATCAGGGTGTATATAATATCTGTGTGAATGTTTTTCTCTTAACATTATAATCCTTTATTTTTAAATTGCAAATAAGGTTGCCCTATTTGCTTGTTGATGCCTATGTTGCTAGCAATTGAGATATCTCTCACTTTTTCCTATTATAAAAGAACTGCCGTGCACACTTTTTATCAAGTTACTCTCCTGCACTCCCCTGGCTTGTCCCCCTCACACACATATCAATTAATTGGTAGAGAATATTCCCACAAATTAATCAAGAAATAGTATTACATTCTAGTTAGTGGTAATTGGGCCCAAGCTCATTTTACAAGTCATTGGTTATTGGAAACTCAAATATTAGAGATTTGACTGACAGTAAGTCTACTTAGGTGTTTGCTTAAAAAATGTTTAAAAAGATTTATTTATTTACTTGAGAGACAGAGTTACAGAGAGTAAAAAGGAGAGGGAGAGACACAGAGAGAGAGATCTTTCATCTGTTAGTTCACTACCCAAATGGCTGCAATGCCTGGGGCTGGGTCAGGCCAAAGCCAAGAACCAGGAACTCCTTTTGATTCTCCCACATGGATTGCAGGGACTCAAACACTTGAGCCATCTTCTGCTTCTTTCGCAGGCATATTAGCATGGAGCTAGATTGGAAGTAGGACAGCTGAAACCCAAGTGTGGCACTCCTGTGCGGTGCCAGCATTGCAGGCAGTGGCTTAACCCACTGTGCCACAATGCTGGTCCCATGTGGCTGCTTTTTATTAGGTAGAAAAATTTTTAGGTGCCGGCACTGTAGCGTAGTGGGTAAAGTCGCCACCTGCAGTGCCAGCATCCCATATGGGCAGAGTCCTGGCTGCTCCACTTCCAATCCAGCTCTCTGCTATGGCGTGGGAAAGCAGTAGGAGATGGCTCAAGTCCTTGGGTCCCTGCACCCATGTGGGAGACCCAGAAGAAGCTCCTGGCTTCAGATCAGTGCAGCCCCAGCAGTTGCAGCCATCTGGGGAGTGAACCAACAGATGGAAGACCTCTCTTTCTTTCTCTGCCTCTCCTCTCCGTGTAACTGTGACTTTCAAGTAAAACAAATAAATCTTTAAAAAAAAAAAAAGAAAAAAAATTTTTACCTACATGGAGTGAGTTACAAAGAGAGTTTTTAAGGTAAAGGAACAAGAAAGTTTGAGAAGATTCTGGAGAAATCTGATTTCTCCTGAGCCCGATTTTCAGAATGTTGTTTTGCTCTCTTTCAGAGTGTATCAGGTGCACTCCAATTGTTAAAAGAGAGACAGGACTATTTTAAAAGATAAATACATATTTTTAGATTCACCATAAATAGGCTTCCTTCAATTAGTGCAGATGTGAGCATATTTTAGATTTAATATCACATAACTCTTTTCTTACAGAGATCCACTTTCATTTCTTAGACCTTAAGACAGGGAGTTTCTGTCTTTATAGCTGTCCTGATGGCATGGAAATCTTACGGCCAAATGGGTGGGGATCTGTGGTACAAGGCCACAGAGATAAAAATGGAAGGAAAAAAAGGAAAAGTGTAAGGGACAGGGCTGTGTTACAAAGGTGAGCCTGACTACATGCAGCTGCTTCTCTGGGAGCCGGGGCTTCTTTAAAATTGTGAAAGAAACAAGCCCTTTCTTTATTTTTAGTTTATTTTTAGAAGAGGTCATAAATTCATATAGAGCAAAATTCAAATGAAAACTCTCCTTCAGTTGTGATCCCCAGTGACTCCATTCCTCTCTTTGAGGCAACTGGTGTTACTAATTGTGTGATTATGTTCCCAGAAGGGGGTTGTGCCTGTATGTGTGTAAGTAAGTAGTATGTATATGAGGGAGCTTCAGAAAGCTCATGGGAATTGTGCATTATCTTTCAATTCCACTTTTCCATGAACCTTTTGTAACCCCTCCTATGAACATATATGTATTTTTCTTCTTTTTAAGGAATAGTTGCATAATACACACATTGTGCTCTGCCTTGCTTTTTCACATAACACTAACTCTTGGAAATGATTCTATACCCATGGAAAGCTTTTGCACTCTTTGAAAGCACTTTTAAAATGTCATGTGTCTACATTGGTTGAAAGTAACACTTCATCCATGGATTAGGCATCGGAATTAGACCTATGATATGATAGTGTTTAGGAAATGTAAGGGAGTGAATTATTTTACTAATTTAAGATACAAATGGGAAGAGGCTGAAAGCTGAGATTTGCTTGAAATTCCGAAACTGTTGTCTCAGCCCTGACCCTGGAACCTAGTGATGTCATCACAAAATTTACATCTGTTGTAAGGAAGTATCAGCAATTCCCTATAATGGAGCAGGTGTTTGGTCTAGTGGTTAAGACACCACTTGGGACACCCTCATCCTATAAGGGAGTGCCTGGGTTGAATCCCAGCTCTGCTGTCCAATCCAGGTTCCAGCTAACGTACACCCTTGGGGGCAGCAAGTGATAGCCCAAGTACTTCGGTCCCTGCCACCCACATCAGTGACCTGGAATGAGTTCCCTGCTCCTGACTTCTGCCTGGCCCAGCCACAGCTATTGTGGGCATGTAGGGAGTAAACAGGCAGATGGGAGCTCTTTGTCTGTGTTTCTCTGTCTCTCTGCCTCTCAAATAAATAAATAAAAGTTTTTAAAAATTCCATTAACTCTTTATGTTGGAAGATGTCAATGAGAAGAGATAACCTCTGGAGGTAGGGAAGAATGGAGTTATGGAATGGCCTGTAGATTCCAGGAGTCCGGGACATGGAGCTGGCTCCTCTGAGGGCTGCTCTTCAAATGCAAACAAGGAGGTTAGAGTGCATTGTTTCAGTAAGCCTTCTAGCTCTGAAGTTGTGTCACTTACAATTCCACGATTTCCTGGCTGATCAACAATTTGCACATTTGTCATGTTGAAACTGCGTTTATGGAGACATAAAAAATGAGGTGGCCTTTCTCAAAGATGATAAAGAGACACACAGGTTATCTATAAAAATATGATTGTTAACATTCCAATATTATACCACAGAAAGTAATTTATAATGATTAGATTCCTCATAACAATTTATCACGCAAACTATTACGATAGAAGCAGACTTATAGAGATAGGAAACTTATCCCACACTTCGACAAGAGTTGTATAAATCTTTGTAGGTTTTTTTTTTTTTTTTTGACAGGCAGAGTGGACAGTGAGAGAGAGAGAGACAGAGAAAAAGGTCTTCCTTTTGCCATTGGTTCACCCTCCAATGGCCGCCGCGGCCAGCGTGCTACGGCCTGCTCGCTGCGGCCGGCGCACCTCGGCCGGCGCACCGCGCTGATCCGATGGCAGGAGCCAGGAGCCAGGTGCTTCTCCTGGTCTCCCATGGGGTGCAGGGCCCAAGCACCTGGGCCATCCTCCACTGCACTCCCTGGCCACAGCAGAGAGCTGGCTTGGAAGAGGGGCAACCAGGACAGAATCCGGCGCCCCAACCGGGACTAGAACCCGGTGTGCCGGCGCCGCAAGGCGGAGGATTAGCCTAGTGAGCCGCGGCGCCAGCCAATCTTTGTAGTTTTAACCTTTTATCAGATAAGAAAAAGTTATGAGGATATTAAAGTTCTAGTAAATATACAAATTCACAAAAAATGCACATTATCTTTTAATTCCATTTTCCATTAAGTTTTTGAAGTAACCTCATAATTATTATAAATGATAAATAATGTACTAGTGGGTTTTTAAAAAGTTAATGGAAAATGCATATTATAAAAAAATTGAGCATGAATTTTTTTTCCCACCATCTTTTAACTCCATTTTTTTCCACAGATTTCCCCCTTGTATATTATTAACGTAGTAGTTAATAGTAAATATAATTTATAGTAAAATAAATCTCTTTTCTCTTTATTTCAGTTAAATATGAGAGTGAAGCTAGTAAATATTGGAACACATTTTACAAGATTCATAAGAATAAATTTTTCAAGGACCGTAATTGGCTGTTGAGGGAATTTCCTGAAATTCTTCCAGTTGATCAAAAACTTAAAGAGAAGACGGAAGAATCGTCTTGGGATTGCGTGAAAACTAATTCTGCAAATTGTTCCTCAGAAATGCACTATCCTACTATGCCCGAAGGAAGAACTCACTATAAAAAAAGTTCTGGCTCATCAGATGGTCAAAGCAAAGTAGGGTCTAATTTTTCCCACCCAGACTCTGAAGAACACAGAAAAAGCTGTCTGAAAGCTGAATTTTTTCCTGGTAGCAATGCCACTTTCAGAATACTGGAGGTACTGTGCTCAGGGGACAAAGACAGAAAGTAATGATTTTAAAATGTACATTCCATATTATTTTATCAAAAGTCCAGTTCTTAGGTGCAATATGATCAGATCTAAATAAGTGCTCAGTATTCTTGAGTGCAAAACTAATATTTAAGGAACTCACATCTTTAACGTCAAGTTATATGTTTATAGTTATAATTTTGCTGTTATTGCTTTTTTTAAAAAAAATTTGTTTTCTTTCAAAATTGAGGGCAATTTTAAGTGCCAGTGAAGTGTTGGCCTTAATTTTACCCTCTGTGATTATATCTTTTTAAATGCAATGGAAATATGAAATAAATAATTTTCTATAATCTGTCATAGAATTTGGTTTTTTATTTTTTTTTTAAGATTTATTTACTTATTTGAAAGGCAGAGTTATAGAGCGGGAGAGAGAGAGAGAGATTTTCCATCCACTGTTTCACTCCCCAAATGACCAGAAGGGCTGGAGCTGGGCTGATCTGAAGCCAGGAGTTTCCTTCAGGTCCCCCATGTGGGTACAGGGGCCTAAGTACCTGGGCCATCTTCCACTGCTTTCCCTGGGGCATTAGCAGGGAGCTGGATTGGAAGTGGAACAACTAGAACCTGAACCGGTACCTGTAAAAGATGCTGGCACTGCAGGCTCTACCTGCTATGCCACAGCACCAGACCCTGGTTTTCTATTTTTGAAACTAATCCGTATCTTTGTTACTTCAGAATGCTCACAGAAATACAGGACTAAACAGTCAATTTGGGTACAAAAAGCTTTGAAATCTAAGCATATAAGGGGTCTTCAAAAAGCTTATGGAAAATAAATATTATGAAAAACTACAGGGCCAGTGCTGTGGTGTAGCGGGTAAAGCCGCCACCTGCAGTACTGGCAATCCCATGTGGGCGCTGGTTCAAGTCCTGATTGCTCCACTTCCGATCCAGCTCTCTGCTTTGGCTCAAGTTCTTGGGCCCCTGCACCCACATGGGAGACCTGAAAGAAGCTCCTGGCTTCGGATCAGCGCAGCTCCAGGCATTGTGGCCAGTTGGGGAATGAACCAGCGGATGGAAGACCTCATATATATATCTGCCTCTGCCTCTTTGTAACTTTGCCTTTCAAATAAATAAAATAATAAATAAAATAAAATAAAAATAAAATAATTTTTTAAAAAAGAAAAGAAAAACTGCATGGATTCCCAATTTTTTGTACCAAAATAAACTTATCTTTTAATACCAATTTTACATACTTTTTGAAGTACTCTCATATGTTGATTACAAATAACTTGCTAAAGATCAGAGAAATGAAATTACCCAGAGTCCTACAAAGAATTTAACCACTGTTAACATTTTCCTGACTTTTTTCTCCTTTTGATTATACTGTTCATATATTTTGGGGTTTTGCCTTGTTTCTACTTAACATTATATCATGAGCAGTTTTCCCTATCTTTAAAAATTCTCTGTAAACACTTTGAAGGCTACAAGTGATTTGCTATGTGGAGTTCTATAATTTTACTTGCATGTTTTCAGCTGTTGGCCACTTAAATTGTTTTCAGGTTTTCTTCAGTAAACATCTTTTGGTATAAACTTTAGCTACACTTTTCTTTTATGGTCTTAGGTTAGATTTACTAGTTCATCATTTCTAAGAAGTTTTACTAATATTATGCTAATATACAATAATATTAATTCCATGGCAATGTGTCTGTTTCATCACATCTTCATTGATTAAAATATTCTTTTTTTTTTTTTTTTTTGACAGGCAGAGTGGACAGTGAGAGAGAGAGAGACAGAGAGAAAGGTCTTCCTTTGCCGTTGGTTCACCCTCCAATGGCTGCCGCGGCCGGCGCACCGCGCTGATCCGATGGCAGGAGCCAAGAGCCAGGTGCTTTTCCTGGTCTCCCATGGGGTGCAGGGCCCAAGCACCTGGGCCATCCTCCACTGCACTCCCTGGCCACAGCAGAGAGCTGGCCTTGGAAGAGGGGCAACCGGGACAGAATCTGGCGCCCCGACCGGGACTAGAACCCGGTGTGCCGGCGCCGCAAGGAGGAGGATTAGCCTAGTGAGCCGCGGCGCCGGCCTAAAATATTCTTATTTTAGAGTTTTTGACCTTCTTAGACAAATATTGTACCTTGTCTTAATTTGCATTTCTTTGATTATTAAATGGGTCATTTCATTCTTCAAATGTTTAGAAGCCATTTCTACTTCTTTGTGTTCCATCTATTTCCTTTTTTTTAAAGATTTATTTTATTTATTTGAAAATTAGAGTTACAGAGAAAGAAAGGGAACAATAAAGAAGGAGAGAGATTTTCCATCCGCTGATTCATTCCCAAAATAGCCACAACAGCCAGGGCTGGAGCAGGCCAAAGCCAGGAGCCTGGAGTTTCATCCAGGTCTCTCACGTGGATGCAGGGCCCAGGCACTTGGGCCATCTTCTGCTGCTTTCCCGGGCACATTAGCAGGGAGCTGGATCAGAAGTGGAGCAACTGAAACTTGAACCTGTGCCCATATGGGATGCCAGAGTCACAGGCAGTGGCTTAACCCATTGCACCATAACACCAATCCTCCTTTGCTTTTTTATCTGATTTTATTTAATGAGTTCTGCCCTTTTGTTCACAGTGTGTTGATTGCCTTTTACTTTGGTTTATTTGAGTGTGTGTAAAAATTCTAAATATTTCTATGGTCAAATTTCTAAATGTTATTCTTGTGGTTTGGCTTATTGCTTTTGAGTTTAGAAAATTCTACCATACCAAGAAATCCAATAAATTCGTTCCTGTTTTTTAAATAGGAAATTTGACCTTGGTGATGAAAATTTAACCTTGTTTTCATGATATTTGTCTATTCTCTTGATTTTAGGTCGGCTGTGGTGCTGGAAATAGTGTGTTTCCAATTTTGAACACCTTGCGGTAAGTTCTTGGCATTTCCTCCTACAGAATTTTACATATTTATGTGATGTAGAGAAATTCTAGAAAAATGTTATCATGGATATATGCCAGCCAGTAGTGTTCTTACTTCTCATGTAAACAATGACTAAAGCAATTTCAAAAGAAGTGTCTTAATCTTAGTGTCTGTTTTCACATGAACTGGGAATTACTCTAAAAATAGTGTTTCACAGCCATGAGCTGTCCATCATGGGTTTGAAGTAATGTTGTAAGCTTGTTATGTGAATGAGAAAATAAGAAAAGAACAAGGTATTTGATCCTTCCACTCAACTGTAAATTGCTGAATTTCAGAGATTATTTGCTCTTCCTGGATACTTGGATATCATTTTACACATAGAGAACTGAAGCTAAAACTTAGACTTTAATCCTCATTTTGTTTTATCATCACTCCTGGAACAACACCCAGTACAAGGCCTTTACATGTCAAGTGATTGTGTCTAGGCTTGAAATTATTTGGAGGTAGGAAGAACTAACCTGAAGACTCAAAGCAGAAGTCGACAAAGGGATAGCGGCTCTCTTCTGCTGCACCCTTCTGGTTCACCTGCAAGTCCCAGTATTTCCATGATGAACCAGATGCACCTTACAAAAGAACCCTTTACTATGCCTAGTATGTCATTATATTCTTTTTTATGTTTTTTATTTATTTATTTATTTTTGACAGGCAGAGTGGACAGTGAGAGAGAGAGAGACAGAGAGAAAGGTCTTCCTTTACCGTTGGTTCACCCTCCAATGGCTGCCACGGCCGGCACACTGTGGCCGGCGCACTGCGCTGATCCGAAGGCAGGAGCCAGGTGCTTCCTCCTGGTCTCCCATGGGGTGCAGGGCCCAAACACTTGGGCCATCCTCCACTGCACTCCCGGGCCACAGCAGAGAGCTGGCCTGGAAGAGGGGCGCCCGGACAGGGACTAAAACCCGGTGTGCCAGCACCACAGGCGGAGGAATAGCCTATTGAGCCGCGGCGCCGGCCTTTATTTTTATTTGTAAGGTAAAGCAAGAGAGAAAGATGTTCCTTCCCTAAATGCCTGCAAACAGCCAGGACTAGGCCAAGCTGAAGCCAGAAGCCCAGAATTCCATCCAGGCCTCCCATGTGGGTAGAGGGCCCCAAGTAGTTGAGTCATTATCTGCTGCCTCCCAAGTCATATTATCTGGAAGCTGTGTTGGAAGCAGAGGAACCAGGACTCAAACCATCACTACAACAGGGGATTTAGCTGTCCCAGGCAGCTGCACCCTGACAGTGGCCCCAAGTTATATTCTTATGTATTTTTTAAAGCTTACACAATAGCTTTTACATTATTTTCCATTATGAAGTCAGTGTAAGCACAGTGCAGAACATTTTCACTAGAGGAAAAAGTAGAGAGGTGGGGTTCATCCATCATCATAACGTAACCACTGGTAGAATTTTTGTTTTAATTCCTTTCAGTCTTTATGTATATTTTTAAATTTAATGATGTGATCTTTTCAACTTTTCTTTATGAAAATGTAAAATCCTTTGGAAAAGCAAAGAGTAGAATAAATTTCCTTACACCCATCACCTCAATTCAACAATCATTAACATAATGCCAACATCATGACACTTTATCTTTGATTATTCAGGACGTATCTCAAAAAAAAAAAAAACCCAGGACATTCTCCAATACTCTTATAAATCTAACATAATGAATATTAAGTAATTTCTTAATATCATCTAATGACCAGTTAAGGGTAGTCAGACATAGATGCTGCTATGAATTTATAGCTCCGAATGGTCTTTCTCTTTCTGTATTTATTATCTTTGTTTTTTTCTTTTTCCAGTTTCTGGGCTCAAACAGTTTCTTGTTCCCTGATAGCTAAAACCTGATAGCCTGGTTTCTTTACCCCAGCAATCTCTGAACTTCTAATACACATAAATATACAACATTGACAGTTGACTGTGTGTCACTCTGTGACTGATCCTTAGATCTTATTTAGCACATTATTTCTTCATGCGTTGTCTATCCAACCACTTTTTATATTCCTTTAGAGTGTACTTTATCCTAATTTGATTTTCCAGATTGCCTAACTGTGCAGTGGAGATAGTTAGTCATCAATACATACTGACTGATTAGTGTCTCTGAGCCCCCACTCGTTGTTTGTATTTTTCCCTTTCTACTTCTCCCTCCAGCTACTCATCAGAAGCTCTTAGCCCCTCCCTCCCTTACTTTTTCTTCTTGACTTTGTCCTTCTGTGTCTACTGCCCATGTTTTCAACATCATCATATAAAGCTTGAGATACTGAATTCATCTTTAAAAGACAGCTGGTGACCAGTCTTCCAAAAGGAGGCTTAGACTTCCCCCACCCCCACCTATGAAATTATGTTTTGTTACTTTTGGAGAGTAAAGGATTAATGTTTCACATTTTCAGAATATTTTACCATAATTAGAGCTCTGGAATTGAGAGGTCATATCATTCTCCAAGGATCATTTAATTCTTAAACCCCCTGCCAAGAGAATGCTTGGCGTTGTGGTGGTGGTAGTGATATTTACACCTGTTAGCTGGGACAAGAGCCAAGGCAGTCAGTCAGCTGATTTTACAGGAAGGCTCTGGAAAGTCATTGGGTGGTCATAAGACTCCAGCTTGGGGTGCTGATGCAGTGGGAATTCAGTCTCAGAGGTCACGCAGCCACTCTGGTAGGACACATGGCAAGGGGCACCTGCTTTCCTCTAGCTCCTAGACTGTTCTGAATGTTGTGGACTTTCAGAGATTACTGCCCCAAAGTAGACTGCAGACTTTTCATAATGAGCTTATAGAACTTTGTGAAACACCATGCTAGTTTTTTTTAAGTTCCTAGAAGGTGGAAACAGATTTCCTTTAATAATAATAGAAACAACAGTAATAATAATTACCAATACCGGCCGGCGCCGTGGCTCAACAGGCTAATCCTCCGCCTTGCGGCGCCAGCACACCGGGTTCTAGTCCCGGTCGGGGCACCAGATTTTGTCCCGGTTGCCCCTCTTCCAGGCCAGCTCTCTGCTGTGGCCCGGGAGTGCAGTGGAGGATGGCCCAAGTCCTGGGGCCCTGCACCCCATGGGAGACCAGGAAAAGCACCTGGCTCCTGCCTTCGGATCAGTGCAGTGCGCCAGCCGCAGCGCGCTGGCGGCGGCGGCCATTGGAGGGTGAACCAACGGCAAAAGGAAGACCTTTCTCTCTGTCTCTCTCTCTCTCACTGTCCACTCTGTCAAAAATAATAATAAAAAAAATAATTACCAATACCTATTGGGTGCTTATTCTGAGTCAGGCACCTTTCCAAGAGCTTTTTCCTATATAAATCCATTCAGGCCTCACGACCACCTTAAATACTGTATTCATCTCTGATTTAAAGATGTGGAAATGGGCCAGCACCATGGCATAGTGAGTAAAACTGCTACCTGTGGCGACAGCATCCGTTATGGGTGCCAGTTTGAGACCCAGCTGCTCCACTTCCAATCCAGCTCCCTGCTAATGCATCTGGGAAAGCAGTGGAGGATGGTCCAGGTCCTTGGCCCCTGTACCCATGTGGGAGACCCAGAAGAAGCTCCTGACTCTTGGCTTCGGATCAGCCCAGCTCTGGCCACTGTGGCCATTTGGGGAGAGAACCAGGAAATGGAAGATATTCTCTCTCTCTCTCTCTCTCTCTCTCTCTCTCTCTCTCTCTAACATTCAAATGAAATAAATAAATTGTTAAAGGCGGGGAGGGACAGCACTATGGTGCAGTGGGTTAAAGCCCCAGCCTGCAGTTCTGGCATCCCATATGGGTACCAGTTGGAGTCCCAGCTGCTCCACTTCCAATCCAGCTCCCTGCTGATGGCCTGGAAAAACAGTGGAGGATGGCCCAAGTCCTTGGGCCCCTGTACCCATGTGGGATACCTAGGAGAAGCTCCTGGCTCCTGGCTTTGGATCAGCTCATCTCCAGCCATTGCAGCCATCTGGGGAGTGAACCAGCAGATGGAAGACCTCTGTCTCCCCCTCTCTTTGTCTGTAATTCTACTCTCAAATAAATAAAATCTTAAAAAAAAAAAAAAAAAAGATGAGGAAACATCTCTAGGCCACACAACTCAGTGGGAGAGGCAGGAATCAAAGCATAGACAGTCTGACTCCAGAGCTCTCATAGTGCCATATGCATCTGAGTGTTAGCTGAACATTTCAACCACATAAGAAACAACAGGGGTAGATGCTTTAATAATATACTGTTTTTATAAGAGACATGTGAGAAAAGACCAAGGAGTCAAACTTTAGCTTTGATTCAATACTGGTTAACTTTTCATAACCAAGTCCTGTTCATCACACTTTAACTTACTTGGACAGATCTTAAACTGAATGCAACCCCCTACATTCATTCAACAGAATGAATAAATTTTGTATGAACATAGTAGTCATCAATGAGTAGCCGATAAATATCATTAGAATCTGGATGAGATTTTGTTAAATACACACTTGTTTATAACCCATATTTATTTAGAAGTCCACCTCTATTAATTCACTTTCATTACATTAAGAAAGGAAGAAAGTTTATTTCAGTTTACAGTTTGGAGACTCACAGTCTAAGATTGGCCCCTTTGGTTCAAGCTTCGGGTGAGTCTGGTGAGGCTGGAAGATGGCAAAGGCGCAACAACCTGGCACGACAGGAAGCATGCTTGGCTTATGAAACCAACCCTCTCACAAAGAACTAGCTTCCAGGGGCAAACCACCAGTGACCTAAAGATTGCCCACTAAACCCACCTCCTAGACACCATAGTTAGATCAAGTCTTCACCCATGCAGGCCATCGTGTGGCACAGTGGGATAGAGCCATAGCCTGCAGTGCTGGCATCCTGTATGGGTGCCAGTTCAAGTCCCTGCTACTCTACTTTCCATCTAGCTCCCTGCTAATGTGCCTGGAAAGGCAGTGGAAGATGGCCCAAGTGCTTGGACTGCTGCCACCCACATGGGAGACCCAGATGGAGTTCCAGGCTCCTGTCTTTGGCCTGGCCCAGACCTAGCCATTGCAGTCATTTGAGAAATGAAACCAGCAGATGAAAGATCACTTTCTGTCTCTGTCTCTCTGTAACTGACTTTCAGATAAATAAATAAATCTTTCTTTTTTTAAGTCTCTACCCTTAATCTATCAATCATTAACATTAATCCATTGACCATAAATATAAGACTTTGGGGTTTAGACATCTGCCTGAGTTTGGGGATCCATAGCCTGTTCAAACTGTAACACTGTCTTATTTGAAATGCCTCTTGAATCAAATTAGAAGGCCTAAATATGTGCTTCAAGGCCTTTATCCTGCCACAGGATATAAAGCTCTGCTTTCATTCCTGGCGTGTGATTCCCACCTGTAAATGCTTATCCCGTTGCCCCTTTCCTCACTTAGCATAATGTCACCCTCCTTCTTCAGAGCTTTTAAGACTTACACCTCAGAGTGCCAGCCCTGTCCACACCCCTATAGAAGTTGTGTAAAACCAATCACGTCCTCAGCTAGACTATAAAATCCACAAGAGCCAGAACCATACTTACAGTTACTGTTTAATGACATACTGACCTCTGTGATTCAGCCATGATACTAAGTAACATGGTACAAGGATTATTTGATACCAGCGTATAAAGGATGATCAGGAGGGGTACTGCCCACAAAATTCAGGGTGTGTGCCTGCACCTGATTAAGCAGAGTCCAGCCATAATTACTGAATTTCAAACAGGCCAAACAGAATGTGTTTAAGAGAAAGCCAATGTAAATTAGTCAAGGAGCGTGCATTTGACCCTTTGGTTAAGACACCAGTTAGGACTAGCATGCCCATGTCTTACTGGGGAGTGCCAGGGTTCAGTCCCCAGCTCCAGCTCCCAATGTCAGCTTCCTACTAATGCAGATCCTGGAAGGTTCAGATAGTTGGGTTCCTGTCACCCACTTGGGAGATTTGATTGACTTCTAGCTCCTGGCTGTGGCCCTGCCCAGCCCCAGCCATTGCAAGCATTTGTGTGTCCATCTGTCTGACTCTCTGCCTCTCAAATAAATAAGTAAAAATTTGTGATCCAGGAGTCAAACCCAAGTTTATTTGGTTCCGAAGTCTATTTGCTTACTATTGCATTAGACAGTTCCATTTACTACTTTGTATGCAAGTGCTTGGTAGTGCATGATGCTCAATAAATGTTTGACAATAACTTGAAAAGAACACCAAGAATTCATATGTCAGTGTTTTATTCTTTTTTAGAAGTTTTATTTACATGTTGTTAAAAAAAATCTGTGTGTGTTTCTGCCTTATCAAGGCATCAGAGCCTAGTCAAATGACTTGTACTGAAAGGAAGAGGAGTGAAACACCAGGACTCAGAGGCCAGGGAGAATTGGGGGTTCCGGGAGAATCGGAGCAGGTGGAAGGGGGCTGAGCTCAGAGGAGCTGCGTCATCTGCCAGTGGAGGCAGAGGGGAAGAAAGGAGATTGGAGCGGTGCTGGCCCACGTGGGAATACGATGGGAGGAGTGGCAGATTGGCCCAAGTACTGAAGAACGTTAAAACTGGGCTGTGGTTGGAAAATTACCCTGTCATTAATGAGTGCCTGGGACGTGCCAGTTCAGGAGCAACAGGAAGGCACCCACACACTAGTATAGAAAACAGTATTCACAAAGAAGGAACAATGAGCCCAGTATCAGCCAAAATCCTATTAAGGAAACACTTATTAACAGTTTCCTTTCTTCTCGAGGTGGGCAGATCTAGATTCTAGATGTAATCATTTCCTCTGATTTCACAGGAATATTCCGGGGGCCTTTCTTTACTGCTGTGACTTTGCTCCTGGAGCTGTGGAGCTCATAAAGGTATGTCTCATGCTCTTTCAGAGCGCCCATGTCTAGTTTTTTTTTTTTTTTAAGATTTATTTATTTACTTGAAAGTCAGAGGGAAGGAGAGACAGAGAGAGAGGTCTTTCGTCCACTGGTTCACTCTCCAATTGGCTGCAACATCTTGGAGCTGTGCCGATCTGAAGCCAGGAGCTTCTTCCAGGTCTCTCATGCGGGTGCAGGGGCCCAAGGACTTGGGCCATCTTCCACTGCTTTCCCAGGCCATAGCAGAGAGCTGGATCAGAAGTGAAGCAGCTGGGACTTGAACCAGCACCCATATGGGATGCTGGCACAGAAGGCAGTGGCTTTACCCGCTACACCACTGTGCCAGCCCATAGTTTCTTTTGAAAGGGTTCTTTGGAACATTGTTTCCAGATCAAATGTTATCTGTGACCATTTTTAACTGAGATGTTATGATTTCTACAAATAATACCATCAACTGATGGCAAAGATCTCACCCTAAAACCATCGAAATTGTTTTGAATTTAAGATAGATCTTGGAGGACTGGTACAGCAAAGAGAGCTGACCAGGCAGGGCTGACTACAAAATTCAGAGGCTTACACCTGTCTGTGAATAGCCATGCTCCAAATAGAACTTCTTAAAATTAGGCAAGGTTTTCATATGGGTAAGCACCCACCTCTACTACCATCAAAACAAACAAACAAAAAAAAAATACTTGACTTTTCAATTATCTCCTGCAAAGGGATTTTATTCATATCTGTGTCCCTGGAGCCTTTCACACAGTCTGCACATAGGAGGATATCATTAAATTAAAACTATGGAAATTAAAAAAAAAATCTGAGAAGGCCAACGTCATACATTGTAAGAAAAACAATGGGGAACTTAGACTTATTGATGAATCCCTGAATGCAAGTGAACATTACCTTAGAATGAAGAGCAAATGGAAAAGGAAAGGAAATTCTGCTAACAAAACTATAGTACAAACACATAAATTAAGTAAAACTTTTTTTTAGAAAAAGTGACAACTTTATATCTGATCATAAAAGTAATATTTTTTTCTTAAATACTAACAAGGCTAAAGAGGAAGATACTAATTAACTTGTAATTACCCTAACGAGGGTAGATTATTGTGAATGTTTTGATATATATCCTTCTGATGTGTCTGTAGGCAAATTTTGTGTGTGTCACTCTAAGGCAGTTTTTAAAGTAACAGCTTTATGGAAATCTGGTTCACATACCCTAAAGTACACCATTTTGAAGACTACAATTCAGGAGTGGCCATTTGGCCTAGTGGTTAAGACCCTGGTTAAAATGCCTGCATCCCTTATTGGAGTGCCCGAGTTCAATACAGGCTCCAGCTCCTGTCTCAGGTCCTGCTCACGAAGATGTTGGGAGGCATGGTGCTGGCTCAGGTGACTGGGTTCCTCCCACCCACATAGAAACTTACATAAGAGTTCCTGGCTTCAACCAATCCCACCCTTCCCTGCCCTGGCTGCTGTGGGTGTTTGGGGGAGTGAACCAGTAGATGGCTGCTCGCTTATACGTGCTTGCTCTCCTGCTCTCATTTAGTGTGTCACAGTCGGTCACGTGGCCTAGTAGTTAAGACACTGGCTGAGATGCCTACATCCCGTATCTGAGTACCTGGATTTAATACCTGCCTCTGGCTACTGACTGCAGCCTCCTGTTAATGTAGATACTGGGAGGCAGTGGCAGTGGCTCAGGTGAATGGGTTCTTGTCACCTGTGGATACCTGGATTGTGTTCCTGGAACCAGCTTCTACCTGGCTCAGCCCTGGTCATTGTGAGCATCTGGGCAGTAAACCAGTGGATGAGCACTTTATCTACATGCCTGTCTGTCTTCCTCTGTGTGTCTGTCTGCTTCTTGAATAAATTTAAAAATTTTAAGTTGAAAAAAAAAAAGCATTCAATTCAGTGTTTTGTAGTATATCTTCAGATATGTGCCACCACTGCCATTATCTAACTTTGAGTGTATACTGTGTGAGATATGTGTGTTTTAAGCCAAAAAAGGCCAGGAAAAGCAATGGGAGGTGAAGGAGGAGTTGACCATCACAGTGCCTCCAAATGACACAGGCGGGGTCTCTCACTGTGCTTCCCATTGACTGTAAGGCCTGCCCTGCTCTACATTTGTGTCTAGAGAGGGATTATTATTATTTGTTACCATGTCCAAGTACTAGACTTAATTCTGGGGGAAACCTCAGAAATCTGAATATAGACCTACCATATCATCCAGCCATTCCATTCCTGGGAATTTACCCAAAGGAAATGAAATCAGCATATGAGTTATCTGTACCCCCATGTTCATTGCAGCACATTTCACAATAGCTAAGATATGGAATCAACCCATATGTCCAACAACTAGTACTATGGAGTACTACTCAGCTGCAAAAAAAAAAAAAAAAAAAAAAAAAGCCTGTGTTTTGCAACAAGATGGATGCAACTGGAAACCACTAAACTTAGAGAAATAATCTAGTCCCCCAAAGACAAATATCATGTTTTCCTGGTAACTAATAGAGTACTTAAAACATAAGACATTGGAGTGAAACGGACATTTTGAGATTTGATGATTGTTTACAGCCCTTGTCTCTTCTGTTGAGGAAAAGTGTTTTTTTTTTCCTTTATAGTATTTATTGAACTTAATGTAGGGTTAACTATACGATCATTAAGTAAGCTGAAAATCGATCTTGGTAAAAAGTAAGAGTGGGAATGTGAGAAGGAGGAGGAAGAAGGGTGGGAGCACGGGCGGGAAAGAAAAAAAAAGAAAAGGAAATCCCCGGAGTGTGCTCACCCCTCACTTTGCTCCTCACGCTTCGTCATGACAGTCGCACTCGTCCTACAGAGCTGCCCAGTGCTGCGCCTTTGTTCACGACGTGTGTGACGAGAGCTCACCTTACCCCTTCCCGGATGGGGTCCTGGACGCCATCCTCCTCGTCTTTGTGCTCTCCTCTATTCATCCTGACAGGTAAATGAAGACAAAGGGGCACAGCCAGCGTGGAAAGCTCCTTTCTCAGGAGTGGTTTTCAGACCTATCAAAGCGAAAATGACAATTCCTGAATTTATTATTTAGTGAACTACATTATGTATAATATGCAGCCTTTTAAATGCAGCTTTTCCTTTCTTCAGACCTTTAGAAAGAAACTGGTCAGACTACTTCATTAGTGAGCTTTCTGTCACTGTCAGAGTGAAGTGAGCATCTTCTGGCAAGACACATACCTATTAAAAGTGACAGTGCATCAAGGAGATTACACATTCAGAACAGCCTAATAGACTCCCAAGAGCGAAATTGTACTTGGTGATCAGCAACAAACATCTTTGATGTAGCATCTTCCGGAATGCTCACGAAGAGGCGGGCTGCAGATCTGTTTGGCTTCATACAAGTCTGTTGATAAGCTCTTAAACATTTGTTTTGGAGGCAGATGTTTAGCCTAGTGGTTAAGACACTGATTAGAATGCCCATGTCCCACACCTGAGAACCTGGGTTTGCTACCCAACTCTGGCTCCTGACTTCACCTTCCTGCTCATGCAGACCCTGGGAGGCCATGGTGATGGCTCAAGTAATTGGATTCCTGTCACTCACGTAAGGAGATCTGGATTGAGTGCCCAGCTCCCCAGCTGCTGCCCTGGCCCAGTTTCAACTATCCCAGGCATTTGGGGAATGAACCAGCAGATGGAAGCTCTCTGCCTCTTGTCTCTCTTGATCTCTTTCTCTCTGTGCCTCTCAAACACATAAATTAATATTGATTTTTAAAAATAAAAATTTGTTTTAAAGAAACCCACTAAGGAATTAGGTGTTATTGAGATTTTTTTCTTTTAAGATTTTATGTCATTTGAAAGGCAGAGTTACTGAAACAGAGGGAGTGACAGAGAGAGATCTTCCATCCACTGGTTCACTCCCTAAATGGGCGCAAGGGCAAAGGCTGGGCCAGGCTGAAACCAGGAGCCTGGAACTCCATCCAGGTCTCCATGTGCATGGCAGGGCCCAAGTACTTGGCCCATCTTCCACTGCTTTCCCAGGCATGTTAGCAGGAGCTGAGTCAGAAGCAGGGCAGCTAAGACTTGAACCAGCATTCATATGGAATGTTGCCATTCCAGGCGGCAGTTTAACCTGCTGTGCCATAATGCTGGCTCCAGTATTAGTGAGATTTGACAGATTATCTTTGGACCTTTATGATCTAAGACTGGCCAAGTGCCATCATTTAAATATTTATGACACAACTTTTTAAGTTTGCATATGCATTTAATACTATAAAGTAACTTTGTTCCAGAGAGGAAACATAAAGAGATACAACAACATTAACGATCACCTTTCTTAAAAATGTGACAAAAGGGCCAGCGCTGTGGCGCAACGGGTTAAAGCCCTGGCCTGAAGCGCCAGCATCCCATATGGGCACCGGTTCTAGTCCCAGCGGCACCTCTTCCAATTCAGCTCTCTGCCATGGCCTGAGAAAGTAGTACAAGAAGGCCCAAGTCCTTCCAAGTCCTGGAAGAAGCTCCTGGCTTGGGATCGGCACAACTCCAGCCGTTGCGGCCATCTGGGGAATGAACCAGTGGATGGAAGACCTCTTTCTCTGTCTCTACCTCTCTCTGTAATTCTGTCTCAAATAAATAAAATAAATCTTTATTTTAAAAAAAGGTGATGATCCCCTATATGTATGAAAGCACACATGTGGAAAGCACCAGGCCTGTGCTTTCATCAGGCTCCGTAAGTTTGAGCTTTCACAATCCCCTGGTAGGAGATACAGACTTGGCCTCACCACATTTTTTTTTTAAGATTTATTTATTTATATGAAAGAGTTACACAGAGAGAGAAGGAGATTCAGAGAGAGAGAGAGGTCTTCCATCCGCTGATTGGCTGCAGTGGCTGGAGCTGTGCCCACTTGAAGCCAGGAGCTTCTTCCGGGACTCCCACACGAGTGCAGAGGCCCAAGGACTTGGGCCATCTTCTACTGCCTTCCCAGGCCATAGCAGAAGGTTGGATCGGAAGTGGAGCAGCCAGGACTCGAACCGTCACCCATACGGGATGCCGGCACTGCAGGCCATGGCTTTACTCTCTACACCACAGCACCGGCCCTCTCAACCATATTTTATTTGATGGGTGTGGTTCTTTTCCACAGAAATTTGAATTAACACGGGCTTCTCTCTCTGCAATTATGAAGTCATTAGGACCCTTCACAGTCCTTTAACTTCCTATTCAGAATGAGCACTTTGATAACTTACGGAAGAACAAATTAGATTTTTGAATAAATCCAAAAGGAAAATACATTTGCACCTGGTTAGATATGTCAGGTCCCATAAAGCTACTTTTTCTTTCCAGTTTCTCTTTCTCTTTTTAAAGTTACCTACTTGAGAGGCAGAGAAAGAAAAAGAAAGCTCCCACCTGCTGGTTCACTGCCCAAATGCCTGCAGTGGCTGGGGCTGGGCTGGAGCTAAAGCCAGGAGCAGAGAGTGCAATCCAGGTCTCCCATGTGGGTGGCAGGAACCCAAGTACTTGAGCCATTACCACTGTCTTTGGGGTGTGCCCTAATGGGAAGCTTGACAGGGGAGCTAGAAGCAGGAATCGAACCTCCCATGTGGGACGTGGGTGTTTTAATCACTAAGCTAAATGCCTGCTCTCTCCTCCCAGATTCTATAGCTATTTCTTTCTCCTGATCTATTTAGACTATTGGCATTGTTCAGGTACTAGTAGAAAGATGTCATCTAATGTATTTTGTTTCCTTATATGAATAGTTAAAAGGATGGAGTAAGTGGGTGGATGGAGAGAGAACAAGATTTCCTATTTGACATTCATAACAGGAAATGTTTAAATTCTAAATAAGACCACAAAAAGACTATTTGAAATTAGTTTAGATAATGTATGTTCTCATGATTTGGATTGAATGTTAAAGAGAAGGGGAAGCAGATGTCTTGGAAAGACTGATTTATGCTACAGTATTTCACTCTATTTATTATAAAATAAATTCAGATGTGTCACATTAGTAGCCACTTTTTACCAACCTGGAAGTTGGTAAAAAACACTAGGGCAGGTGTTGTGGTACAGCAGGTTAAACCACTGCTTGGGATTGCCCGCATCCCATATCAGAGTGCCTGGGATCAAGTATAGTTCTGCTTGCGATCTGGTTTCCTGCTAATGTGCATCCTGGTAGGCAGGAGATGATGGCCCAAGTTCTTGGGTTTCATCCACCCATGTGGGAGACCCAGATGGAGTTCCTGGCTCCTGACTTTGACCTGGCCCAGCCCCAGCTATTGAGAGCATTTGGAAAGTAAACCAGCAGATGGAATATCTTTCTCTCACTGTCTTTCCATCTTTCTCTGTCACTCTGCCTTTCAAATAAATAAATTTTTTTTTAAAGTGAGTGAATAGAAGGGAGCTGATAGTAAGTAGAAAGGCAAAGCAGTGTCTTTAAGGTCACTTAAGACCGTAGCAGTACATTCAACTCCAGGAAAGTTCTAGAAAAGTAGCTTTTTCGCAGCCTGGAAAATCCAGGCACAAATAAACAGGAAGCAGCTCAGTTAGATGCTGAGTCTGGGGGTTCCTGCTTCAATAGGAATTAATTATAGGAGGCCACAAAAGAATTGCTGTCTGCTTTTTCACAAAAATAAAAGAAAGTAAAAGATATTGACTGTGAACCTAAGCATAGGCCAGTCAGTCAGTAAATACTCCTTTATCATCTCTTCTTTTCCTTCTTCTCCTGCTCTGGATAGAGACAGATGAAGACAGCAGTCCACCCAAAAAGGACAGAGAAAAGAAAGGGACTTCCTCCCTTCCTGTCTCTTCATCCCCTCCCGAGCCGCCTCCAGGACAGTTTGCAGGAACTGGCTTACAGTTGTGTTGCTAACCAGGATGGGATGAACAGGAGGAGCAGCACCCCTGCACACCTCTGTCTTCAGCCCGACAGGAGAGCTGGGAGGAAAGGGTTTGCAGAAAGATGTGACTACATTTTGAAGAATCTGATTCTTTATTTTCCTACATTTTAGTTTCATTCTTGTTTTACTAATAATTACAGAAGGAGATTTTTGCTTAGTACATGAAGTATTTATCCTGAAAATGAGTATTTTAAGGTTTAGATATTGGCTTTCTTCCATTGCTAAAGCCTCAGGGAATAAGCACAATATGAAAATAACCTGTAATAATAATAAAAAAAATTTTTCCTTTTTTCCTTTCCTGTACTTATGTTCCAGTTTTTCAAAAGAGCTCTTCACCTAACCATACCATCTCCCTCTCTTGTATTTTTCTCTTGTTTTCATAGTTGCTTTCATTTTCTCACTATTGACTTCCTTCACAGCATGACATAATCTGGCTTTCACCCCACTGTTCCATTGAGCAGTATTTTAATGGGAAGGAATCTACAGATTATCTGATACAAGCTCCTCATTTTTAAAATAAGAAAACCTCATTAGCTTTAAGTAGCTTGGAGAAAGCAGAGGTGGCAAGGACTTAGCCCAGAGAGCGTCACTTATCATTCTCTACTCATGGCAGACATTAGTAGTCGATTTTGTATTCTGATTGTCCTTCTGGGTAAGCTCCCTGAGTCCTTCTTGACAGAGCTCAGTAGGTATCCAGTGCCAGTCATTCAATGTCAATACTACATTCCTAAATCTTTGCCATCCTTAGCCCATAATAATCACATATAGACATGAACACTTAAACAAAAACACTATATCACGATCAGTTACAAGGAGTCATATTTGATGGGAAGCCAGAGAAGTAGAATAGTGAAGGCAAGAAAGCAAAGACTTCCCAGTTTTGAGCAGTGACTTGGAGTGTGAATAAAATTTAAATAAGCAGAAGGGAAAGAAAAGAGAATTCTTAGAGGGGAAATTTCTTTGTGAGCAAAGGCTTAGGCTGTTCAGAGCCAAGCATACAATTTTGCTAAAGGAGGTGCCTCGGATTGGGAAATAGTGGAAAGATGTTGGAAAGATAAATTGGGGGTTGTGAGTAGGAGCTCGTAAGAGCGCAACTAAGAAATTAAAATTTGGGGGCCAGCACTGTGATGCAGCAGGTTAACACCCTGGCCTGAAGCGCTGGCATCCCACATGGGCACCAGTTTGAGTCCCGGCTGCTCCACTTCCAATCCACCTTTCTGCTATGGCCTGGGAAAGCAGTAGAAGATGGCCCAAGTCCTTGGGTCCCTACACCCATGTGGGAGACCCAGAGGAAGCTCCTGGCTCCTGGCTTCAGATTGGCACAGCTCGGCCGTTGCGGCCATCTGGGGAGTGAACCATCAGATGGAGACCTCTCTCTCTTTCTCCCTCCCTCCCTCTCTCTCTCTCTCTCTGCCTCTCCTCTCTCTGGGTAACTCTGACTTACAAATAAATAAATAAATCTTAAAAAAAAAAAAAGAAAATAAAATTTGATTCTGTGGAAGCAGGTATTTGGCACAGTGGGTAAGATGCCACTTGGGATTCCCATATCCTATATGGGAGTATCTGTCTCAAGTCCAGGGTCCAGCCTCCAATTCCAGCTCCCTACTAATACATACCCTGGAAGGTAGCAAATAATAACCCAAGTGGTTGGGTCCCTGCTACCCATGTGGGAATCTGGGATTGAGTTCCAGGCTCCTGGCTTCAGCCTGGCCCAGCCCTGGCTGTTGTGGGCATTCAAGAGTGAATTCACAGATGCAACATCTCTGTCTCTCTGCCTTTCAAATAAAGTGAAAAAATAATTTTTTAGAAAATGTTATCCTGTGGATTAAAATCTGGAATTTTTTTGAGTGAGTCGTAGTGTTAGCAGCAGAACTCATTGGTAATGTGCAGGAAGAGTCAACTGGGAGAATCTTGGGGCATGCTGGGAAGTGATTCTGTTTCCAGGCCTGAAGAAATAGGGGTTTGCACTGAGGGAGTACCTATGGGAAACAAGAGAGGAAAAAAAAGATCAAAGATGTCATTTTAAAAAAGAGAGACAGAATTTGGTGACTATGCAGAAAAGATATTGGGAAGAAGAGAAAACCAATTGCTCTTTCATAAAATGAATGAGGGTACCTTTGAGCTAAAAAGAGAGGAAGAATGAGCTGATTTTGGAGAAAAGATGGAGTCCCTGTTTAGGTTTGTACAACTTGAGATGGCTCTGGCATATTTTTTTAATACTGCAAGGAGAAAACCACATCTTCACTGTCTACTTCAAAACTCCTGTAGTTTGCTGTGAGTATCAGGAAACACCTGTGGTTCTGCACTTCGGCTTTGACCTCACCGATCAAACTCTGTGCAGTTGCCACCGTAGCCATTTGGGTGGTTTGTTGATAATCTGGGTCTTTTGAATCTGGTCACAGAGCAAGTTGATGTCCTTTCTTCCTGCTTTACAAAATATCTTTGTTTTTGTGGCCCTTACATGTATGGTTTATATTTCTTTGGCTTTACTGAGATTTTCTCATTTTGTCTCAAAGAATGTTAAATCTACATAGAAAACAAGTTTCCACAAACAGGGTATCTTCCTTTGTTTTCAAAGGATGCAAAGTGTTGTCAACCGACTGTCCAAGTTACTGAAACCTGGGGGAATGCTGTTATTTCGGGACTATGGAAGATATGACATGACCCAGCTTCGTTTTAAAGAGGGTAACAGTATATTCAGTTTGGGATTATTTTCATGTGTTTTAATGAATGCCTTGTTAATGTTTCATGTCAAATTATTTTGGTTTTTATTGTTTTGTTTACTTATTTATTTATTCTGAGGAATGCTAAGTTTCTCTTTTCACTATTTTTTTTTTAGGGCATTGTTTATCTGAAAATTTCTATGTTCGAGGAGATGGTACCAGAGCATATTTCTTTACAAAAGGTATGCTAATCTTCAGGAGGAAATAATGAGCTATAAAATCGCTGGTTAGTATTTGTAAGGAGAAGCTGAAAAACTGTAAGAATGAAGCTTCAATCGTTGATTAAGCATTGAATGTCTTCATACTTTGGTGCCTGTCACTGTTTCACATAAAAGCTTGAAAATGGCCTTTGTGTCTTTTCATCTTTTCCTAGTTAAAACTGCTTGAAGGAATCCCTTGTTTCATACCCATACCCCCATGGATGTACAGACTGTTCCATTTTGGAGATATTGTTATCCCAGAGATGAAAAATGTGCCTGATAGGCCACAGCCAATAGAGGAAATTTTATGATGTAAGCCCCAGAAAATGACTTATCTCTTATCAGTTTCTCATTTCAAGAAAATATTTCTGACAGCACCAAATAAATCCTACATTCAAGGATTTCCCAGGTCTTCCTTGTGTACCTTTATTATGTGCCATGTTGAGTCGTAGAACCAACATGAACTCAGGAGGAGGCACCTCTCAAAATCCTAAAAGCTGTAACCAATAGTTTTGTGTCGACGTCTGTGCCCACTGTGTTAGCTTGTGCACACTCAGTATGTTTTTGTGAAGTACAAGAAACTTGGTTACACAGGTTTCCTTCAGCAAGTTGTACTAAATGATCTTTCTTGGTGTGTGTAAAATTTAGATGGTCAGCCATGCCTCCCCTCCCCGCCCAGTCACATGTCATATCTTTAACTGCTGTTCTTGTCTCATAGGGGAAGTCCACAGTATGTTCTACAAGGCTGGGCTAGATGAAAAGCAAAATCTGGTTGATCGTCGCTTACAAGTTAATAGGAAAAAACAAGTGAAAATGCACCGAGTGTGGGTTCAAGGAAAATTCCAGAAACCATTGCGCTGGACTCAAAATATCTCTAAATTCATGTTTTCACTCCTTCCTCCTCACTGAACTGAGTTCAATGTTAAGGTACAAAACCAGAGTACTACACTATTCCAATAGCCCTGCAAATATTTCCTTTCTCAAAAGATAATCAGAAGAAAAGAATTTGTAAGCCCTGCTGTTTTACCATGGGTGAGCCCTTTTGTGCATTTCAAGCACATATTTCAAAGTGTACCTCATTGTCTTTGTTTTCAACACTTGATAAGCCATCACTTGCTTGGGTGTACTGCATGTGACCATTGTTTGTTTATTGAATTTTATAAGCATTAATAAATTACTGACATAATTCAGGTAATTTTGAAAAAATTACCTTTTTTTAGAAGAGGAAAAATCATCTCCATTATCCATTGGACTTAGTAAACCATTTCCAAAGCAGTCAACATTCTGCCATTACCAGGTGATAGTGGACACAGCATGCCTTGTTTCCAGGGAAAGCTTCAACAAGCCCAAGATCAAGGTGCAGTGCTTTTTGTCATGTTGTATGTTGTCTGTTTTCTGCTAAGCTTTTTTTTTTCTTCTTAAATTCTTAAATTCTGCAATACAATTTTAGTTTCTCTTTCTTTCCTAAAATTGGGGAAGTGTGGCCCTTGCTCACATACTTTCAGGCTATTCTTGGACGTACAAGTTGCTCTATGCTCTTTTTAAGGCAACTGTCATACCCAACCATGCAAACTCCTGTAGCAGTTAAACAATTTATTCACCGTTTTGATTCAAAAAGAATACAAGTCAGCTTGCAAATTACACCTCTTAAAAACTGAGTTTCTGAGATTGGTCTTTCCTTCATTATGCAATATTTTCTGACTACTTACATTGTGCTGAGTCATATGAGATAACACAATCAATAAAGACCCAGCCATGTCTTCAGCAAGCATAAACAGGGTCTAGCTGAAGAGCAAAATGTGCTTATTTCAGACCTCTAAATCATGACCTAAGATCATATGAACAAATATTTGATGGAACAAAGACATAAGCCTCAGCCATTCTCACTCATTGCCCAAGAGATAGATAAACGTTGGATAATAATAAACATTATTCCTTACACTTGAATCTCAAGTAGGTGTGACACCCTATTGCCTTCATACCCCACCCCCACATTCTTTCCCAGGTTCCCAAGGCCCGGCAAGGCCACCTGGAAGACCAGTTCCAGGAATTCACCTCCGCTTGCTGCCCCCTACCCACACCTCCATCCCTAGCCCTCCTAAAATATAAAAAGGCCCAGCCCCTGGGGTCAGGGCCTTCTGCCAGGTGTTCCATCAATGTACATGTCAGCAGTTGGTCACCCACCTCTATGAATTTATTTTCTCTGAATAAATTCGGTCTGGCTATAGATTACTATAGTGCCTCCTCTCTATTCTGCCCCTCTTTTCCTAACCATACCAGCTAGTGGACTTTGATTATGAGCCACAGAAATCTGGAACAAAAGGTTGGACTCTTGAAAAGGTCACCATGGAATGACTCAGTTCCAACTGTTTTTCCTTTGAAGTCACTTAAAATTCAAGTTCCTGGGAGAATGTAATCCATCCAGCTTGGGCCGTGGGTTCATCTCTTGACAGACTGGGGCAGAGCAGCTTAATTGCTGCTGCCAGCCAGAATTTACATATAGAGTGGAAGGAAGTTTCTCCCAGGAAAGAGGGGGAATGGGTGCGTTTGACGCAGCCGTTACGATAGCCCTTGACGTGCCTGCATCGCATATCTCAGTGCCTGGGTTTGAGTCTCAGCCCTGCTCCACATTCTGCTTCCCTGCCCATTCACAGCCAGGAGGCAGCAGGTAATGGCACAAGTTGTTGAGCCCCTGTCACCTGTGTGGGAGATCCAGACTGAGTTCTGTCTCCTGTCTTCAGCCTTGCCCGGTCTTGGCTGTTGGAGGCATTTAGAATCTGGGGAGTAAACTAGTGGATCGAAGAGTTCTCTTTCCCTCTCTCCCTGTCTCTTCCTCTCTCCTCCCTCCCAAATAAATAAATAAAATTAAAAAAAAAAAAAAAACAACTAAGTAAGCCACTATATTGTTTTTAAAAGATAGGGATGAGAGGCCAGCACCATGGCTCACTTGGCTAATCCTCTGCCTGTGGCGCTGGCACCCCAGGTTCTAGTCCCGGTCGGGGCACCGGATTCTGTCCCTGTTGCTCCTCTTCCAGTCCAGCTCTCTGCTGTGGCCCGGGAAGGCAGTGGAGGATGGCCCAAGTGCTTGGGCCCTACACCCACATGGGAGACCAGGAGGAAGCACCTGGCTCCTGGCTTCGGATCAGCGCAGCGCGGCCACAGTGCGCTGGCCACAGTACGCCGGCCGTAGCAGCCATCTGGGGAGTGAACCAACGGAAAAGGAAGACCTTTCTCTCTGTCTCTCTCTAACTCTGCCTGTCAAAATAAATAAATAAATAAATAATAAGATAGGGATGAGAAATGCGTAGTCACAGCACATAATATGGTGGCATTAGCATTAGTCATAATAGTTCCAGAGAGAGAGAGAGAGTCAGGCTTCTGGGAGAAGTTCATCCTTGAACTTCAGAAGATGGCAAGAAGACAAGTCTGGGTTGTATGGGACATTAATGGTGAGGAATAACAGAGGAAAGATGTGGAAGGAGCTGACAGTCTAAAATAGCAGGTGTGTTCACCTCCAGTCTCCGAACCGGAGCCATCCGAGGTTGGTTGGTTGATTTGTTTTATCCTAGCCATGGTTGGCTATAAATAGAATATTTGGAGAGATTGAGAAGTTGTCTTCAAAACAGTGTGAGTGGCAAGGAAGAGGAAGACCATGTAAAGGTTTTTGTGCACATTTGCCTTGGTGTCAGTGCTTACAAGTACAGGTAGGAAGTTTTCTGTTGACACATGTATGTCAGTCAATGTAAATGTTAGAATTTTCCTGAGATGCCTAACTCACTTGTATTTCATAATTAAAGTATACATTTAAAACATTTAAAAGTCAAACTAGTAATGAAAGTATTACATACAACAAGGGCAGTTTAGATAAGTTAATGTTGCTATGGGAACCCCAGCAGATCTTCTTGTGTCTCGATTTAAAAATCATGGCCCAAGGTGGTTTTTAAAAACAACAGAAGGTAAAATTATTCTCACATTCTCACACATGTAAATTGTACTGTCTCTCTTAGTTCTAAATAGCAGACTCAAGCCAGCCTCTTGACTGGCACAGTAAAATTCAGCTTCATGTCTTTCTATAATGTATTACAGCATGTGAGCTAACCTTTAGAAGTTTCAAAAATACATCAACCAAATTTGGACTGTAAGACACACACTGAGCTCCTCTGGGCTGGGGCCAGCACCGGCCTCCTAGTCCACGTGGCTGCACAGCTGGGCCCTTCCTGCCCATGCCTCTTGCTCTCTGGCCTGGCTCCCCCCTGGCCTGCCTGAGTCCACCTCCTCCTCCAGGTTAGACAGAAAGGTGGATTTAGGGGAGAGAAAGAAAAGGCAAAGACCTAGTCGGAATTTCTCCTATAGATATTAGGAAATCTGGGAGTGTTGCAATTGTATCTGTCTGGGTATTGGTTGAAAATAATTCCAATTCCCCCATCACATCCGTAAAGCCAGGAGCAGTCGGTTAGGCAGAGCTGGATATTTAAACATTCATCTTCTGAGGGAGCTGAATTTCAAAAGGACCATTTTCTTTCTAATAGAACAAGGTATCTTCCTTCATCTTCTTACAATACAGAAACAAATGTATTTCACATGCATCCTCTGTTTTTCTCCGCTTGTAAAAACTCACTTTTGAGCACTGTCCAAATGTAAAAATTCACACACACACACATACACACGTGAAGAACCGTTTCAGGAGGTTGTGAAAAAGTCAAGGTAACAGTTTCTAGTATTAAAAGTTTTGCATTCAGTTTGACACATTTTGTCCATAGCGAAACACCTAGTTAACGTTGCTCTGAGGACTTGCTTGCTTTGCTTGTCTCAGTTCCATATACTTTGTCTCCCAAATGCCAACACATCTCAGCTTCTGCCAGTATGCATTTCTAAATCTTTGCTGTACTCTGGTTTGTATGGGAAAATTCACCCAGATGCAAATAGAGGCCCTCCTGGGGCAAAACTTAAAGCCACCGGAACCATCTGGATTGTTAAACTTCAGCAAAGTCACATTCTTGCCCTAAAAGTCCTGTGCTGTGTTCCTGTGGTTTTCCAGATCATCCTGGTTCTGAGCCTGAATGTATCATGCATTGTTACTGCTAATTGGTTTTGATGTTTATTATGCTTCTCACAAGTGCAGATAACTTCACATCTGCATAGCTAATAGACCTCTTTCAAAGCCTCTGTGCTCCTTCTGCCTCTACCAGTCATCAGTAGACTACATGGTGGCGAGGGTATTTTCCCCACTTGTGAAAGCGCATTATAAATTCTAGAGCACTGAATGTATGTGAAGTATTGTTATTAATAACGGCATTTGCAGCCGACAAGGCAGCACACACAGTATCAACAGATACTTTTTTGATGTTTTCATGAGACATTGTGGGACAGTATCGTGCCGTGGAAAAAGTCTTGCCTCCTGGTCACACAGGAAGCATGGGGTTCTGGTTCCTTTTGAACCACTTAGCTACTCTTAATTTAGCTGAGTGCTAAGTTTTGTACACACTCCACACCTTACTTCATTTCATCATGAAACTCCTGTGAATTATATTTTTACAACCATTTAGCAGAAGAGAATGGTGGCTCTAAGCTGATAGGTACTTGCCCAGGATATCACAATAAATGGCAGAGGCACCTTTACTCCCCTCCCTTTGTTTGTCTGTGTCTGTGTTTAGAAGCAGAGCTACTATCTCTCATCTGTTGGTTCACTTCCCCAGATGCCTGTAACAACCAGGGCTGGACCAGACCAAAGCCAGGAGTCCAGAACCCCATCTGGGTCTCCCACACAGAGAGCAGGGACCCAATAACTTGAGCCATCACCTGCTGCCTCCCAGAACGTACATTATTAATAGGAAGCTGGAATTGGTACCACAGCCAGGCACTCAAGCAGGCAGCCCTAGAGAAGTCTTAACCTCTAGGCTGAACACCCACCCTGCCACAGTTTTTATTGATCCACTCAGAAAGGCTCTGGAGAAGAAGGAGCGCTTCTGAATCCAGTGGAGAAGTGCATTGGGTGTGAATTTGGGTCCGATGGCCTTCAAGGTCATGGCTCATTCTATATCCAGTCATTCTGTAAAATAAGAAGGGTGTACTTGTCCACAGTTACAAATTGGGAAGGAAGAGAAGGAAAGGAACTGAGAGGAATGACAAAGCAAAAAGCTTTCAATCAGTTCTTTTCAGCATTCTGCATATGTTAGTTCTGCTCCTCCCTCCCCCCAGCCAGGCTTCAGCCTTGCACTTGGCATGCCTCCTAGCAGAGCACTCATCACTTGCATACTCCTCACTTAAAGAAAAGACAGCACTCTGTACTGCAAGGAGGAAAAAAGCCCTTAAAATGTCTTCACAGGGATTCAGCTCTATCTGAATATAAAATCAGGAATTGTCGATAATAAAATACGAGTGAAAACATCTTTATTTAAAACATTGTATGTACATTAACGCCACATTAATGCCAATTCAAGCATGAAATGCTGAGCATTTCTTGGAATATGGTTTGGGATTTCAGAAGCGCAAAGCTACCTGCAGGATGACTTTGGTGCAGTTATAAATATAAATAGAAGTAAAATAACAGTTGCATCTTCATTTATAATGAATCTACATTGTGGCCTCCAAGCTACAGAGGAAAGTAGATGCCAAAATCTGTCTTTCATTAACATATGCCTTAAATGACAAGGAAGAGGTGTTGAAGACAAAATTACTTTTTCCTATGAGTATGAATCAGCAGCATGCAGTAACAAGCAAGTAATAATAGTTCTGCGTCTGAGTGCCTACAGAGAGCAAGAAAAATAGCACCACACTGAAAAAGCAAGTGCACCTGCAGGAAGGGCCCAGGAGGCCGCAAACCTCAGCTCCCCTGAGCAGCGGTTCAAAGGGCCTTGGAGTACATGGACCCCAAGCCTGGCAAGTCAGGTTGGTGTGAGATGGACAGAGCCCGTGATAACGTTGAGATGGACCAAGAAAGCCCACCCTCAGCTGCCTGGGGAGCTCATCAGGGGCAAGCTGCAAAGCCTTGCTACAGGGGCCGGTGCTGTGGCATGGTGAATAAAGCTGCAGCCTGCAATACTGGCATCCCATATGGGCGCTGGCTGCTCTACTTCCAGTCCAGCTCCCTGCTAATGCTCCTGTGAAAGCAGTGGAGGATGGCCCTAGTGGCTGGACCCCTGCACCCCGTGGGAGATGGCTCCTGGCTCCCGGCTCCTGGCTTTGGCCTGGCCCAGCCCCTGTTGCTGTGGCCATTTGTGGAGTGAACCAGCAGATGGATGATCTCTGTTTCTCCCTCTCTCCAACTCTTTCGAATAAATAACAAAACAAAACAAAACAAAACAAAAACTTAAAAAAAAAAAAAAAAGGCCTCGCTACTCGGCTCAGGGTTCAAAACAGCTTTGGATTCTACAGTGCCTGCGGTTTCACAACCACTTACCCTTTAGTAAGGAACAGTTAGAGGCATGTGAATGAATAATGTTAACATCACATAAAGAGGAAAAAACATCAACACTTTAGGAGCACATTGACTTCAAATAGTGTCCAGGTAACTGTGTCCTTGGCATCCCAGTGATCTGCATCTTTATCTTTGATCTTCTCCAGCAGGTAGGCCCTAAGTATAGAGCCTGGGCCCCAGGAAGAAAATGTTTCTATCCAATGTTGCCTACCAAATAAAATGAGCCATTGATTGCCTCCTAAAAAGTCCCAAGCCTCAAATCTCCATCTTGGGCTGATAAGATTTGGTGCAAGGAAATTGTGCATTTTGTTATGCTTAAGAAAAATTCTTTGGCCATGTTTTCAACCCCTTGCTCCTTTTTGTGACACTTCCTAGTTCTTCCAGAAAATGCATAAATTATTTTTTCCCTCAGTTAATCTTTCTATCTCAATTTTTGGTGGTTTCCAAAAACACTAGGAAGGGCAGTCACCCATCAGGCCTTTAAGGCTTTTGCACTGGGAAAAAGTGCTGAAACTGTGTGACTGCCTCAAATTAATGGAGATACTGTGGAGTCCTTTGTCTGAGTGGGTTGGTTTATTTATTTGTTAATGCTATGTACTTAGCGCAAGTAACACCATGCAATTGCCACCTCATTTCTCTCCCCTCCTGCCTCCCAAGAGGAACCTGTCTTCCTCCTGAGGCTGTCCTGCAGAACAGAATGCTTGGCATGGAGAATGTGATAGCTCTCCATACACCTTTAATTGTCCCCCGCTCCCACAGGTCAGCTGAGACAGCCTCCCCCTAAGCAGCCTGTGGAACTCGCATCGAAAATCACCTGAAAGAGAATGGCTGAAATTACCAGCCTCACAGACTGCACTGAAGCAGGAAAGAAATTTCTGCCTCTAAGGATAATTGGTTTTCTCATTGCTCATACCTCTTCCTTCACAGCCCTCATTTATTTTAATATAGATGTTCCACTTAGACTTTCTAGAAGATGTCTTTCAAGATTTTTTTTTTTTTAATCCGAATGACAGATGAAATGCAGGAACCAGAAAAGTATTTATTCTATGTATCCTTTCCATGAATGTATTGCTAATCACCCAGCCTGGCTTCATTTGCAGCTTTGTTTCCTAACAGGACACGTGGGCTCTGGAGATTGGAGACACAAAGCTTCATTATAACCACCCGTGTGTTGCTCCCATTTCTTGTATGCTTTCTCTTCCTAACTCACTCTCCAGGTGCTTCTTTGTCTTGCCAAATAGTGCAAGGAAATACTTTTGCAGATCTTTTGTTTACTTTAGGAAAAAAACCACCGATCCAGGCTTTCCCATTCGGGAGTGCTGCTCATTTCCTGACTGGCCTTTAAAGTTTGGCTCAGTAGCAACTTGGGGATTTGTTTTCTACCCAGAGTGAAAAGAGCTGGGTGCCAGCAGCCCCATGCTGGAACAAGAACTGAGTTATGCTCATTCCCTGGGTAAGCAAGCTGATGTTTTCCTCCTCGAGTTATTTTTCCATTCTTCAAAGCGTAAATGTATAGTCACTAGCTTTGACTTTTTTGTTTAATTCAAATATTCATATGTATGCATAGTTTTAAATCAACACATAATTAATTGTATATATTAATGGGATACACTGGGATCTTTTGATATATGTTTACTGCATTTAATGACCAGATCAGGGTAATTGGCCTGCTTATCACTTCCAACATTAATCTTTTATTTGTATTGTTAGCATTCAAAATCGCCTCTACTAGCTATTTTGAAATACATAATCAGTCACTGTCAGCCATGGTTGCCTCCTGTGCTGCCATAGAACACAGTCCGCTGCAGCCCTGCACCTGTGAGCTGTCCTCTCTCCATCTGTGCCAGGCTCTGGTAACCTCCCTTCTATCCTCTACTTCCATGAGGTTAACTTTTCAGTTTCCACATAAAGTGAGAACATGCAGTATATGTTAAAAGATATGTTAATAGAATTGTTTCACCTCCAAGTGCATGCAGAAGCGATCATGTGCCCAAGTCAAGTCTCAGGAATCAAAAACCTCTCCTTCACTGCTTTTCACCTACTGTATGATACACTACATAATATATGCAGGGCTTATCCCTACTCCAATTCCAATATCAATTGCTTGGCCAAAAGAATTTGGCTTGAGATGCCTCACTTTCCAGGTCCACAAGACTGCTGTGTTAATGGACCTTTGGTTATAACATGGTTTGGACCACTTACTTATTTCATATACATCTTGTCAATTTGTGCCTTCCTCTCTTCTTTGGCACATTTACATTAAATTTTATTCTATGCAACTGCATCTCTACTATATTTAAGAGGGGGTCCTCAAAAAGTTCGCGGAAGTGCATATTATGAAATGCATATTATGAAAAATCAATGCATGGATTTTGAATTTTTTGCACCAAAATAGATTTATCTTTTAATTCCATTTTTCTGTGAACTGTTTGAAGTATACTCATATGTTTATATGTGAATATGGATTATTCTTGTTTCATCCTACTTGGGTGAATTTATTCATAGTTTATTATAAGATCAGTAAATTTTCAAAGAGAAAAGCTTTGTGAACCCAGAGCCTATACTTTTATATATTAATGCATTTTTATTTACATTAAAAGATGTTTTGGAGGGCTGGTGTTGTGGCATAGCGGGTTAAGCTACCTCCTGCAATGAGGCACTGGTTTGATTCCCAGTGGCTCTGGTTCCAATCCAGCTCTCTACTAATGTGCCTGGGAAAATAGTGGAAGATGGCCCAAGTGCTTGGGCCCCTGCTACAGGTGTGGGAGACTTGGATGGAGTTCCAAGCTTCTGTCTTTGGCCTGGCCTTTGTGGCCATTTTCCCTAGATATACCACACAGCAGACTCACAGAATAACAAACACCCTAAATAGCACTCTGACCTCAGAATCAGCCATAAAGCATTCTGATTTGGCTGAAAAGCCCAAGAAAGCATTTCAGACATGGAAAGCCAAGACACTGTGGCAAAAAAATGATCTACATGAAGGATCTCTGTGAGTGAGATCCCAGTGGAAAGAAGAGGCCATCAAAGAAGGATGTACTTTTCTCTGAAGGGAGGAGAGAACTTCCACTTTGCTTATGGCCTTGTCTAAATACTGATGGAGTTTGTGGACTCAAAAGGCTTCCATGGCCTTGGCAGCTCATGACAAGAGCCTCAGGTGATCACTGACGTCATAAATAAGAGTGCCAATTGTTAAATCAACAACAGGAGTCACTGTGTACTTACTCTCCATGTAGGACCTCTGTCCTTAATGAGTTGTACTTTGAGAATTAATGGTAAAACTTGTCTTCAAACAGTATTTTATACTTTGTGTGTCTGTGTGGGTGCAAACTGTTGAAATCTTTACTTAATATAGAGTTGGTCTTCTGTATATAAAGATAATTAAAAATGAATCTTAATGAAGAATGGGATGGGAGAGAGAGTAGGAGGTGGGATGGGAGTGTGGGGGTGGGGAGCTGGTATGGGAGGAAAATGCTATATTCCTAAAGCCGTACCTATGAAATTTGTAAAAAATATGAAAAAAAATAAAGGAAAGCAACAGCCTGAAAAAGAAAAAAGATCTCTTTATGTCTCCCTCTCTCTTTGTATCTGTGCTTTCCAAATAAATGAAATAAACCTTGGCAAGGGGTAGATGTTTGGTTAGGAAAGTAGAAAACACTGACCAAGATCTTAAAATCTTAAGGGAGGATATTGATTTTTTAAGGACTTCATTTATAATATGGCAAATAAAATACCATATTCAGAGTAGTGCAAAGACAAGGCCATTGGCATAGATGCAGTCCAGTTGAGGAAGCACCACCTCAGCATGATGACTAGGGGCCCAGGGCTCATCACTTCCCTAAGCTTAGGCAGGCACAGGCAGGCACCTTGAAGAAAGGCTGGCCCCCAGCAGAAGCAAGCAGTACTCTGGCCTTGGAAAGAGAATGCAGTATTCATAGGCAGATCAGGCAGATTGCACTCCAGTGACCCAAAGACAAAATCAGGGGAGATTGTAGCAAGAGGGACTTGTAACTGAATCTTATAGGACTGGACTGTATGTTAAATACCCCTACCTGAGCTCAGAGGAAGAGCCAGAGAAAGCACCTGACTGAGCCTGGAAAATGGGAAGGCTGCAGAGGCGAGGAACTTTTTTTTAACCTGCTTACCTGAGTTCCAGAACTACCACAGAAGTGGCTGGTAAGACATCTTGTTCTTCACACTTGTTAGAGGAGCAAAGGTTCACTTTTACCTGATTCTTTTGATTCCAGAGGCCTTGGACTTTGATCTTTGTTTTCCGCATGACGTGTCACAGGCGTGACTGCTGATCCCGTTGTAAGCCTGCAGATATGGGGCCCAGCGGTTGGGAGAAACAGAGAGGTGCGAGGAGGAGGTGCGGGAGGAAGGAGACTCCGGCCCATTGTCTCCATTCCCAGTGTGAAGGACAGTGCCCTGCTCCTGCTTTCTAGAGGGCACAGATTAGGTATCAGCATGATAGGGTCACCAAGAGATGCAAGATCTATGATCCTCCTCGGAGAGAGTGAGCAGAGGGCAGGTGAAAAATGCAGACCAGATAAGAACACAATACAGAAACACTGTCATCTAATGAGGTGTGAGAGAGGCCTCAAAAATATTTCCCCCACATACTCTGCCCAAGTTTTAAACCAGAGAGACTACAGTGTCAACAAATGAAGACTAAAATTAGCTGAACTGTTGATGCAGCTGATACTGGGGAAAGTGGCTTTGAGTGTGTGGAAACAACTGCCCTCCTAACCCTGACTCAGAACTAGGACCCACAGCTAGACAGCCACTGGACTGGCTCTAGGAGGTGTATTGTAGAGAACCTTTCTCCCAGAGGAAGAGTGAGGAAGGGCTGCTCTATCTCCCACAGCACTTGTCACATAAGTCACTCCTGGAGTGCCAGGGATGGGGAGATCTCAACTCCACAGATTGATTTCATTGTCGTTCCTCCAAGTAGCAAGAAACAAAGGGGAATAGGGTTTGCCTACACCTTTCCCAAGCGCTGGGAAGCATCGCCACGTGTATCAAGGCAGGTGGGAGGTGGGGTGTTGGGCTCCACTTTGGCCCTGCGGCGTTGCTTACCAGCGTGCTTACAGAACTACGCTGTGGGTGGGGCTTCAGCATTTATACATAAAGCAGAGGCGGCGCTTGTGGTCTGTGAGCGTTGGTCTTCAAGATGGATGGAGTGGGCGGGGCAGAGGGTGCCGCCCTCCGCGACTGGGATCCTGGGAACGGCCAGCCGATAGATTTACAGAGTTATAACCAGAGACTTGTGACCGGAAGCCTTGCTCAATGCCACCCCAGCAACCGGAAGGGCCAGCAGCGACGCCCCGCCCCCTCTCCTACTGACCCCTGGGAGCGGCTAACTCCACCCGGCGCTTCTCAGACTGAAGCGAAGCGCTGCTTCGGGCTCTTTTCCTCACGTCCAGTCGGTCACGATCAAGGTTTCCGGAAGGCATAGTGGAGACAAATCACTGGAAAATACAAAACCAAAGGGTGTGCTCTGGTGCCGGCCATTTTTGTGTCGCTTTCTGTCCTCGCTCGCAGGTGGGAGGTGAAGCTGTTCTCAGGCCAGCAGGGGCCCACAGTTGAGGAAAGTCGCCGCCATTGCTCTCTCCCGCTTTGCCGCCTCCACTCTGTTGTTGCTCTTCACCGGCGCACCCAGGGCCAGCCCCTGGGCTCTAGAAAATATTCGTTCGTGGTGTCCAGTCGCTTCTCCCTGGTGTCTTCTTTCTCCACGTGGTTGACCGTGTCCCGGCTCTCCCCAGGCCCCCTCATGGCGATTGTTCCTTTATCAAAATCTGGCAGCTTGTGAGAATGGAAAAGCAATGCAACATCGTGTCTCGGTGGACTTAGAGTGGAGGGGGAGGCCATTCTCGGCTCTTCCTGAAGTCGCACCGTGTATGGGTGTGTGTTTCACTGTGATATATGAAATGCTGGCTTGAAGCCAGACTCAGGGAGCATGGAGAACGTGGGGAAAGGCCAGAGACAGAGAGAAGATTATTAATGGCTTGCTTATAAGAGCCATGAGGAGAGGCTGAGGAAAATGTGCTTATTTGCCCTGAAAGGAAAGCATGCTAGAAGACGAGCAGGAGAGCTCCCAGGTGGAACCAGGTGAAAAGGAATCTCGGAGAGGAAACATGGGACCACTTTGGACATAAATCCTAGCTTCACTGTTGTTGGCTGTGGGACCTGAAGCCAGACACTTAACGTCTCAGAGCCTCAGGATCCTCACCTGCTCAATGGAGATGAAAATGCCTGCCTGCTGCAAGGACCAACTACACTGCATGAAGCCTGGAGGGGATGGGTGCTTCATCAGTGGTAATTAATTAATTAATTATTAACAGGTTTTTTCTTTTACACAGGGTGATGATCAAGACTCCATTTCTTTTGAGGAGAAAAGAATTAGAGACTTCCTGCTATAGAAATCATTTAAATTAGCCGGAAGAAACTGTTCCTGACTGTAAATATTTGAGTTTTCTTTTTTTAAGAAACCAAAAAAAAATGATTTATTTATTTATTTGAAAGTCAGAGTTACAGAGAGAGGGAGAGACACAGAGAGCGATCTTGTATCCACTGGCTTACTCCCCAGATGGCCTCAACAGTCAGGACTGAGCCAGGCTGAAGTCAAGAACCAGGAGTTTGATCCGGGTCTCCCACATGGGTGGCAGAGGCCCAAACACTTGGGTCATCTTCCACTGAATTTCCCAGGCCATTAGGAAGGAGTTGGACCAGAAGTGGAGCAGCTGGACATGAACCAGCATCCATATGGGGTACTGACATTGCAGACAGCCACTTTACCCACTATGTCACAAAGCTAGCCCCAAAAGTTAAGTTTTCTTATTCCAGAAGTTTGTTGCTATTTCCCTGACTTCGGTTCAATTTAGGTCAATATTATTAAGCAGTTACTGTGTACCAGAAACTGTTTGACCCCGTGAATACTTACATGACTAAAACTTGGCCCTGTTCTTTAGATGTGGTTTTGATGTAGTTTAGTTTTTTTTTTTTTTTTAAGATTTATTTTATTTATTTGAAAGACAGAGTTATAGAGAGAGGTAGAAACAGAGAGAGAGGTCTTCTATCTGCTGGTTCACTCTCCAGATGGCCACAATGGCTGGAGCTGCGCCGATCCAAAGTCAGGAGCCAAGAGCTTCTTCTGGGTCTCCAATATGGGTACAGGGGCCCAAGGGCTTGGGCCATCTTCTGCTTTCCCAGGCCATAGCAGAGAGATGGATCAGAAGAGGAGCAGCTGGGACTAGAACCAGCGCCCATATGGAATGCCAGTCCTCCAGGCCAGGGCTTTAACCTGCTGTGTCACAGTGCCGGCACCCCCTTTTTTTTTTTTTTTTTTAAGGTTTATTTGTTTGAAAGGCAGAGTTACAGAGAGAATATGAGAGAGAGAAAGAAAATCTTCCATCCCCTGGTTCACTCCTAAACAGCTGCATGGGCCAGTCCTTAGGCCAGGAGTCAAGAACTCCATCCAGGTCTCGCATGCACATGAGTGACAGGGACACGAGCACTTGGGCCATTTTCCTCTGCTCTCCCAAGCACATTAACGGGGAGCTGGGTTGGAAGAGAAGCAGTCAGAACTCAAACCTTGCTAGTGTTACAGGCTTAACCTGCTGTGCCACAGTGCTGGCTCCATAGTTACAGTTTTGACATAGCCCAGCTTACGGTATTTTTCCTTTTGCTGATATTCCCTGTGACATCAAATTGATGAATCTCAAATCAAATGCCAATTCTATGTCCCATCTCCCAAATCCTAAGCTTGGCACTGGAAATAAAGCTTCAAAGAGCTTAAAATATAATGAGATCTTGATTTATTTAAAAATAAAACCATCAATTCTTCTTTGGCACAGGATTATTTTGCAAACATTGAATCACATTTAAATAAGAGAGTACTTCAAAAAGTTAATGAAAGGGGTTGGCGTTATGGTCCTGCAGGTTGAGTCACCACCTGCAATGCTGGCATCTTATATGAATGCTGGTTTGGGTCTCAGCTGCTCCACTTCTGATCTAACTCCCTGCTGATGTGTCTGGGAAAGCAGCCGAAGATGCCCTGAGTAGTAAGGTCCCTGCCACCCACGTGGGAGATCCAGATGGGAGTTCCAGGCAAACTTGGGAGGTAAGAGGCAATGGAGAAGTTTTCATGTTACCAATTTTGGCACGTCCTTGACTTTCAAGAACATCTAGATTAGGTGACTGTCATAGTCCATCTGGGTTGCTAATGCCATTTACTGTGCAGCTTATAAACAAACTGATTCTTAGAATTCTAGAGGCTGGAAAGTCCACAACAAATGCAGATTCGGTATCTAAGGATGGCACAGATAGCGCCTTCTTGCCATATCCTCACATAATAGAAGGGATGGCCAGTCCTCCTCAGGGCCCTTTTTCAAGTGCTCTCATCCCATTAGCCCCCATGACCTGGTCACCTCCCAAAGGATCCTCCTCCTAACACTATCATTTTGGGGCTAGGATTATAGCATATGAATTCTGAGTAGACACAAACATTCAGAACACAGCAATAACCAAGTTAAAAATCTTAGTCATCTGAAAAGAGGTCGAATGCTTTTATTTTCCCTCCTTTTTATTAAAAATTCTAGTATTTTGTTAGTTGCTTATTTCTGCCTTCTCGATTCAGGAATTAACCAACCTGCCTTAATTTTCCTGGATCCTAGCTACTCTCAAGGGTGGTTTGCAGACTGCTGGCATGAGTGTCACTGGAGAAGCTGTTAGCAATTCCACCTCTCAGACCTGGCTCAGACCTAGCAACTGAGCACCTGCATTGTAATAAGGTGCCCCCCAACACACATTTGCACCCCTGTGATCCAAATGCATGTGAAAATTAAAGCTAGTTTGGAAAGCTTCTAATTGCTTCTGTTGGAACAATGGATCTCTACCGTGGCTGTATGTTAGCAGCTCCCAGGCAGTGTGGAAAACCTCCTGACTCCTGGGTTCTTCCGCCACATTCTGATTTCATGCATCTACTGGGAGACCTAAGCACTGGTGTGTGTGTGTGTGTGTGTTTTACTCTCTAGGAGATTCTGATGTTTAGGCAGGGTTGAGAACCAATGAGTTGTGGCTTAAAGAAAAATATTACAGTGAATTCCACAGATTATAACCTGGTTTAGAGGTGTGAAAAGCAAAGTCAGATTATGAAATCTGATGATGATTAACCTGCAAGCACAGGTTGTGTGTACAAGTGATTTCTCCCCTGCAAGTCTCTTTTTCTTTTTCTTTTTTTTTTTTTTTAAAGATTTATCTGTTTATTTGAAAGGCAGAGTTACAGAGAGGCAGAGGCAGAGAGAGAGAGAGAGAGAGAGAGAGAAAGTTTTCCATCCACTGGTTCACTCTCCAATTGGCTGCAACAGCCATAGCTGGGCCGATCTGAAGCCAAGAGCCAGGAGCTTCTTTCAGGTCTCCCACTTGGGTGCAAAGGCACAAGCACTTGGGCCATCTTTTTACTGCTTTCCCAGGCTATAGCAGAGAGCTGGATCAGAAGTGGAGCAGCTGAGACTTGAACTGGTGCCCATATGGGATGCTGGCACTATAGGCAGCAGCTTTACCTGCTCCACCACAGCAGTGGCTCCAAGTCTCTCTTATTCTTTATTTTTCTTTTATTTTCTATTTCCTTTATTCCTGTGGCATCTCAACAGCTCTCTTAACCTCTATTCAGTGGTGTCCAAGGGTTTCCACCAAGCCCGGTGAGAAGTTCATGTGCTGTGGCAGTGCCCAAAGCTGTGCTGCTTCCTGCTGACCGGCTCAGCCGTCTGTAGTGCTGTTTTTGGTTTCGCCCCCAGAGGCTCTCTGTGCTCACTGCTAGGCAGACTGCAATCCACACTGGCACACCATGCGCTTACATGCTCCTTGCAAGTCAGCCTTGTGGTCTTCATATCCTCCCCAGCCCCCGACAAACTCCATGGAACAACTCTGACTCACCCATCAATCTGCAGCCTCCATTGTTTCTTTAGCATCTTCCCATGTTTGTGTTTGTTTGTGTGTGTGTGTGTGTGTGTGTTTTCATTTTTAGCTGTTGTTTCAGAGAACCCAGCCATAATCTACCATAATCTAAAGGGAGTTTAAGAGTGAGAGCCTTGCCTGCCAACTAGGTCTCAGTTTTTCTGGGGACACACTTTTCTTTTTATTATTCTTTAATTTTACTTATTTGAGAGGCAAAGAGGGAGAGAGAGCTCCCATCCCAACAATCACTCCCCAAATGCCTGCAATATCCAGAGCTGGACCTGGGCCAAAACCCGGAGCCAGGGGCGCAATCCAGGGCTTCCACATGGGGAGCAGGAACTCAACTACTTGAACTATCATCGCTGCCTCCCAGAATGTGCATTGGCAGAAAGTTGGAGTCAAGAGCCTGAGCAGACTCGAACCCAGGCACTCCAGTGTGGGACAGGAGTGTCTTAACTGCCAGGCTAAATGCTGCTCTAGGCCTTCTTTCCTTTTTAATGGTCATAGGTGAGTAGATAAAACTGTCTGCAGCCGGCACCACGGCTCAATAGGCTAATCCTCTGCCTGCGGCGCCGACACCCTGGGTTCTAGTCCTGGTCAGGGCACCAGATTCTGTCCCGGTTGCCCCTCTTCCAGTCCAGCTCTCTGCTGTGGCCCGGGAGGGCAGTGGAAGATGGCCCAAGTGCTTGGGCCCTGTACCCGCTTGGGAGACCAGGAGAAGCACCTGGCTCCTGGCTTCGGATCAAGCGGTGCACCGGCCGCAGCAGCCACTGGGGCATGAACCAACAGAAAGAAGACCTTTCTCTCTGTCTCTCTCTCACTGTCCACTCTGCCTGTCAAAAAAAAAAAAAAAAAAAAAAAACAACTATCTCTGCAAGACTGAGCAATCATTTATATGTTCACTCATATTCATCATTTCTGTCCCAGAAACTAGTTTTTAAGAGATTTAAATAGATTTTTGAGTCTGACAGTGTTAGAAAACATTTTTTAATATTTGAAAGTGAAGTTCAATTTAATTGATTTATCAAGTCTTAATTGAATTCCTGCTGTTTCCATCACTAGAAAGTGACTAACAGATTTCCCATTGTTATTGAAATATTCATCTTCTTTATAAATATTTTGACAGTTTTTGAAGAGCCAAAATATGCATCATGTGTACATATAGTCAAGAATTAGGGCTCTTATTTTCACAAAGAGTATTCTTATTTTCACAAAGAGCTTTCTTAAGGTGGGGAAAGAAGGCAGGAGATATTGCAGACCAAAAATTATAATTAGGCTAAAATAGTCATTTTTATTGATGTGATATATTTTAAGATAGGATTCTAATAATTTAATTTCTCTGCAAGAAATGTACCCTAAATGGTCATAAGTCATTTTTGGAGTTGGAAGTTCTGGATGCTAATTAAATATGTGTCACTGAGCAAGTCAATTTTTCTCTGCCTCAGAGTACTTAATCTGTAAAATTAGGAAGTTGCATTACCAGTCTGATAAAGACTTCTCAGCTGTTAAAGTCAATGATTCTATGAATTCTCAGCTAAGTAATGCATTACCAAAAGGCAAAAACAGGATCTTATATTTTTCTCCCAATTCCTGATTTTGGAATTATATGGAAATCAACAAAAAAAGGTAATTAAAAATCTGAAAAAAATGGACTTAACATTATACCATCTGACATTTTAAATGTTTTCATTTTATGTTCCATTTTGCTTCTTGAACATATGTATACATAGTGTTACATAGTTACAATCAAAAAATAGGTAACTTTTATTTGGTCTATCTCATTAGACATTATATACTTTTTTAAAAAATGGTAGTTAGAAACATGCCAGGGGATTCCAGTTCAATCCCATTAAGGTGGCATGTACCAATGCCAACAGTTTGCACCCACAAGTGATCAATTTCAGTTCACAATTGATCATAATGATAGGATTAAGAGTCAAAGGGATCACATAAACAAGACTAGTGTCTGCTAATACTAACTGATAGAATTAAAAAAGAGAGGACGATCCAACATGGGAAACGGGATACACAGCAGACTCATAGAATGGCAGATGTCCTAAACAGCACTCTGGCCTCAGAAACAGCCCTTAAGGCATTTGGATCTAGCTAAAGAGCCCATGAGAGTATTTTAGGCATGGAAAGCCAAGACACTCTGGAAAAAAAAAAAAAAAATGAATGAAAGATCTCTGCGAGTGAGATCCCAGTGGAAAGAACGGGCCATCAAAGAAGGAGGCACCTTTCTCTGAAGGGAGGAGAGAACCTCCACTTTGACTATGACCTTGTCTAAATATGATCAGAGTCGGCGAGCTCAAAAGGCTTCCATAGCCTTGGCAGCTCATGACAAGAGCCTAGGGTGATTACTGATGCCATAAACAAGAGTGTCAGTTTGTTAAGTCAACAACAGGAGTCACTGTGCACTTACTCCATGTAGGATCTCTGTCCTTAATGTGGTGTTCAATGTGAATTAATGCTATAACTAGTACTCAAACAGTACTTTACACTTTGTGTTTCTGTGTTGGTACAAACTGTTGAAATCTTTACTTAATATATATTAAATTGATCTTCTGTATATATAGGGAATTGAAAATGAATCTTGATGTGAATGGAATGGGAGAGGGAGCGGGAGAGGGGAGGGATGCAGGTGGGAGAGAAGTTATGGGGGTGGGGGAGCCACTGTAATCCATAAGCTGTACTTTGGAAATTTATATTTGTTAAATAAAAGTTTTAAAAAAAGATTTATTTATGTATTTGAAATGCAGTTACAGAGAGAGAGAGAGAGAAAGAATCCTCCATCCACTGGCTTACTTCCCAAATGGCTACAACTAGAGCTGTGCCAGGCTGAAGCCAGGAGCCCGGAGCTTCCTCTGGATCTCCTACATGGGTGCAGGGGCACAAGCACTTGAGCCATCCTCTGCTGCTTTCCCCAGACCATTAGCTGGGAGCTGGATCAGAAGTGGAGCAGCCAGGACTCAAACCAGCACCCATATAGGACGCTGGCATTGCAGGCAATGGCTTTCCCTGCTATGCCACAATGCTGGCCCTGACATTCTATAACATTTTAATGATATCATTATCACTCATAATAATAGTTTAAATGGCTACATTGTATTCCATTTCATTGATGGACCATAGTTTATTTAAATATTCCTTATATTTGGAACTTCAGATTATTTTCAATATTTGATAACAAAGAATGCTGTAGCAAATTTTTAAGAAATGTTTGGGTTTTTTTCATCTACTTGAAAGGCAGAGTGACATAGAAAGACATACACACAGCTAGATTGAGATTGAGAGTAAAAGAGATCTTCCATTCTCTTATCTACTCCCCAAATGGCCGCAACAGCTAGAGCCAGGTGAGGCTGAAACCAGAAGCCTAGAACTTCATCCAGGTCTCCTACATGTGTGGTAGGAACCCAATTACTGAATTGCTGCCTCGCAGAATGCTGGAAACTTTTTTCATGTGCTTAGGGAGCTAGCTTGGCATGATCACAGCCGTCCTGATCATAACTACCATCTCGCCCTTTCTGTGACCCTCATAATAATTCCAACCTCTATGGGATAAACAAAGTCACCAGAATAACCTCCTGAGGTGGACGAGGTCTCTCATGTTAACAGTCTTTGAAAAAGTCCAAGTGCACCTTAGTTAGCTTCCAGGCACCTTTTTCTGTTGCCTCACAGTGAGAGGATCCATCTGTCTTGCAGCCACCCAAAATTACGCTTCCATCCATAAGTCACCAATAAGTAACCATAACCATCTGTAATCCTGGATTTGTTTGCCTCTTTTTTTTTTTTTTAACTTTTATTTAATGACTATAAATTTCCAAAGTACGGCTTATGGATTACAATGGCTTCCCCCCCATATCGTCTCTCCCACCCGCATCCCTCCCCTTTCCCACTCCCTCTCCCCTTCCATTCACATGAGGATTCATTTTTGATTCTCTTTATATACAAAAGATCAGTTTAGCATACATTAAGTAAAGATTTCAACAGTTTGCTCCCGCACAAACATAAAGTGAAAAATAATAGATGATTTTTTAAATGATGATGAAATCAGATCAGACCTATTGTCATGTTTAATCCCAGTGAGAGTCAAGTTGGGAATTGATAATTTCTTCTTTTTTTTTTTTTTACAGAAGATCAGTTTAGTATACATTAAGTAAAGATTTCAACAGTTTGCACCCCCATAGAAACACAAAGCGAAATATACTGTTTGAGTACTCATTATAGCATTAAGTCTCAATGTACAGCACATTAAGGACAGAGATCCTACATGGAGTAAGTGCACAGTGACTCCTGTTGTTGACTTTACAAATTGACACTCCTATTTATGGCATCAGTAATCTCCCTATGCACCAGTCATGAGTTTCCAAGGCTATGGAAGCCTTTTGAGTTCACCAACTCTTATCTTGTTTAGACAAGGTCATAGTCAAAGTGGAGGTTCTCTCCTCCCTTCAGAGAAAGGTACCTCCTTCTTTGAAGACCTGTTCTTTCCACTGGGATCTCACTCACAGAGATCTTTCATTTAGGGTTTGTTTTTTTTTTTTTTTTTGCCAGAGTGTCTTGGCTTTCCATGCCTGAAATACTCTCATGGGCTTTTCAGCCAGATCGGAATGCCTTTAGGGCTGATTCTGTTGCCTCTTTCTTTTTAAAGGTATAAAATTAATTTATATTATAAAATAATATAAACTAATAAAATAATATAAAATTATATTTTTGTTTTTAGTTTTTAACAGATTCAATATAGTTCACAGATATAATTCTTAGACTGAAGTGATTCTCTGTTTCTTTCATTTTTGAGATTACATTTTTTAAAGATTTATTTATTTATTTATTTATTTGAAAGCCAGAGTTACACAGAGAGAGAAGGAGATACAGAGAGAAAGAGGTTCTTCCATCTGCTGGTTCACTCCCCAATTGGCCGCGAGGGCCAGAGCTGTGCCGATCCGAAGCCAGGAGCCAGGAGCTTCTTCCTGGTCTCCCACGTGGGTGCGGGGGCCCAAGGACTGGGGCCATCTACCACTGCTTTCCCAGGCCATAGAAGAGAGCTGGATTGGAAGTGAAGCAGCCAGGACTCGAACCAGCACCCACATGGGATGCCAGCACTGCAGACGCAGGTTTATCCATTATGACACAGTGCCGACCCTGAGATAACATTTTTAATTTGCATTAAAGTCAAGGGCTTAATTCTCCACTTAATAAAGAACACAACAAGTAAAAAGCAAAAAGACACTAGTTTAGCATAAATATAGATGAGGACTATAAACAATAACTGAATGGAAACATGACCATTTCACCCACATACACCAAATTTTTTTTCAAAGATTTTATTTATTTATTTATTTGAGAGGTAGAATTACAAACAGTGAAAGGGAGAGACAGAGAGAAAGGTCTTCCTTCCGTTGGTTCACTCCCCAAATGGCCACAATGGCCAGAACTACGCCGATCTGAAGCCAGGAACCAGGAGCTTCTTCCTGGTCTCCCACGTGGGTGCAGGGGCCCAAGGACTGGGGACATCTACCACTGCTTTCCCAAGCCATAGCAAAGAGCTGGATTGGAAGTGGAGCAGCTGGGACTGGAACCAGTGCCCGTATGGGATGCCAGCTCCCCGGGCAGAGGAATAATCTACTGCACCATGGCGCTGGTCCCATACACCAAATTTCAAGGTAATCTAGTTCATTAAAACTATAATAGTATATCATTCTTAACCACTGATTTGACAAAAGTGTAAAACAAATTTTTGACAAAACTATATTTGCAGCAATACTGATACAGGCACTTCCTTCTTTGTTTTCTAGTTTTTTTCCATTTTTAATTTTAGTTCCCACGTAAAAGAGAGAACACGGGATATTTGGCTTTCTGTCTGGTCTATTTCACCCAAAATGATGTCTTCCAGTTGCATTCATTTTGCTGCACATGGGAGAAATTCATTCTTTTTACAACTGAATAATATTGTATATATCTGCCACATTTTCTTTATCCATTAATCTGATGATGGACACTTTGGTTGATTCCACATCTTGGCTATTGTGAACAGTGTAGCTGTAAATATGGTGGTGCAGGTATCTCTTTGATACAATGTGTTGATGTGTTTTTGGTATATACTCATAAGCAGGATTGCTGGATAATATGGCAAGTCTATTTCTAGTTCTTAAAGAAATCTCCATGCTGTTTTGTACAGTGGCTGTACAAGAGTTCCTAAGTGTTCCCCTTTCTCCACATCCTTGTCAGCATTTGTTACTCTCTGTCTTTTGGATTTCAGTCATTCTGACAGGTGAGGTGATACCTCATTGTGGTTTTGATTTGCATTTCCTTGACTGTTAGTGATGTTGAACATTTTTTCATCTATTTGTTGGCCATTTGTATTTCTTCCTTAGAGAACGTCTGTTGAAGTCCTTTGCCCATTTCTTTCTTTTTTTTTTTTTTTTAAGATTTATTTATTTTAGTTGAGAGGCAGAGTTACAGAGAGGCAGAGGCACAAAGAGAGAGATCTTCTATCTGTTGGTTCACTTCCCAGATGGCTGCAATGGCCAGAGCTGCACCGTACCGAAGCCAGGAGCCAGGAGCTTCTTCTGGGTCTCCCACATGGGTGCAGGGGCCCAGGCATTTGGCCCATCTTCTACTGCTTTCCCAGGTCATAGCAGAGAGCTGGATGAGAAATGGAGCAGCTGGGACTCAAACTGGCACCCATATGGGATGCCAGCACTGCAGGCGTTGGCTTTACCTGCTACACCACAGCGCTGGCCCCTGCCCATTTCTTAACAGGATTGGTGGAGTTTTTTGTTGTTGTTGTTGTTGCTGATTTTTTTAAATTGCTGATATATTAGGAACATTAATCTTTTGTTGGATAGGTAGCTCACAAATATTTTTTTCCCATTCTGTTGGATGTCTCTTTACTCCATTGATTGTTTTCTTTGCAGAAAAGCTTCTGAATTTTATACAGTCTCATATATTTAGCTTTGATGTCAGTGATGCTGCCCTCATAAAAAGTGTTTGGCAGGAGCTGGTATTGTGGTGTATCAGGTAAAGCCACTACCTGCGATACTAGCGTCCCAAATGGGTGCCCGTTTGTGTCCTGCTACTCTACTTCTGATCCAGCTCCCTACTAATGGCCTGGGAAAAGCAGCAGAAGATGGCCCAAGTGTCTGTGCCCCTGCCACTTATGTGGTGACCCGGATTAATCTCCTGGCTTTGGCCTGGCTCTGCCCCTGGTCATTGTGGCAACTTGGGAAGTGAACCAGTTCTTTCCCCCTCTCTCTATAACTCTTGTTTTCAAATAGATAAACAAATCTTTGGAGAAAAGAGTTTGGCAAAGTTCCATTCTGTTTAAGATTTTGGAATACTTTGAAAAGTATTGGAGTTAGTTCCTCTTTAAATGTTTTGCAGAATTCAGTAGTAAAGCCATCAAGTCCTGGACTTTTCCTTGATGGAAGACATTTGATTATAGCTTCAATCTCATTGCTTGTTGTGGGTCTATATATTAATATATAATATAATTATATAACATTATATATAATTATATATATCAAGTATATATTGATATATGAGACATATATCAAGTATATATCAAACATATATATCAAGTATATAAAATATTATATAATTATAATATATAATATATGTAATATTGTATATATTATATATATCCAGGAATTTTTCCATTTCTTTGAGGATTTCCAGTTTACTAGCATAAAAGATTTATAAATAAATAAGATTTAGTTTATTTATTTGAAAGAGCAACAGAGAGAATCAGAGAGAGAGAAAGAGGTCTTTCATCATCTTGTTCACTCCTAAACTGGCCACAACAGTCTGGGCCAGGCTGAAGCCAGGAGCCAGGAACTCCATCCTGGTCTCCCACATGTGTCGCAGGGGCCCCAGCACTTGGGCCATTATTAACTGTCTTCCCAGGTGCATTACAAGGGAGCCGGAGTGGAGCGGAGCAGTTGGGACTCAAACCCGCACTCAGATATGGGATGCCATTGTCGCAGGCAGTGGCTTAACCTGCTGCACCACAATGCCTGCTTCTGTCTGCCTCTTTCTTCAGTTTCATGGTACCTTTTGCCTTTGGTGGTCAGTTCTCATATACCAGGTTTTTCTAAAACAATTTGGCTCTTTCTTTTGAATTGTTTTCTAAGGGTAAATTGCTAGGGGCTGGAGCTGTGGTGCAACATGTTATGCTGCCATCTGCAACACTGGCATCCCATATGGCCAACGGTTTGAGTCCCAGTTTCTCTACTTCTGATCCAGCTCCCTGCTGATGTGCCCTGGAAAGCAGTGGAGGATGCCTCAAGTTCTTGGCCCCCTGCACCCATTGGGAGACATGGATAAAGCTCCTGGCTGCTGACTTCAGCCTGGCCCAGTCCCTATTGATGTGGCCATTTGGGAAGTAAATCAGTAGGTGGAAGATATCTCTCTCTATATATACATATATCTATATATAGATATAGAAATATATAGATATAGATATATTTCCCTCTCTGTCTCTATAACTCTGCCTTTCAAATAAATCTTTTAAAAAAAATACATTTCTAGGAGTAGGATTATCTAGTTAAAGGGAGCCCCTTTACCATTGTGAGGATCAGCAAATGGCTTTCCTAAAAGCTTAGATTGATTTTCATTGTTGCTTTTATGTCTGAGAGTGACAGTTTAACCAAGCCTCCCCAGAGGTGTGGTATGAAAGGAAACTTGATGTTTTAATTTACATTTCTTTGATTACTGGCAATCTTGAACATTTTTTTCCACTTGATATTGCATTTCATCTTATGTGAATTGTCTGGTTGTGCCCTTTTCCATTTATCTGGCTGTGAAACCATGAGTGAGTCACTCAACCTCCCTACCACAGGATAATTATAGTGCCTACCTCATAGGATTGTTGTATTTCTCAATGGAAAGCATACAGGACAGTTTTTGATATTGGGAGAACCTAAAAAAAATGTTAGCACTAGAAGTAGTAACAGGAATATTGGTGACTTTCATTTCAATTTGTGGCTTCCTCTATTCTTTGTACAGTGCATAAATATCTTTGATTAACTTGTAAGAATTTGGGGCTGGCATTTGGTGCAGCAGTTAAGATGCCATTTGGAATGCCTGCATCCCACATCAGAGTGCCTGGGTTTGAGTTCCGAGCTCCGCTTCTGATTCCAGCTTCCTGCTAATGTGCACACTGGGAAGGTAGCAAATGATGGCTCAAGTGCTTGAGTCCCTTCCACGCATGTGGGAGACCCTGATTGAGTTTCCTGCTCCTGGTATCAGGCTGGCCCAGCCCTGGCTGTTAAGGGGATCTGGTAGATAAAAGATCTCGCTGCCTGTCCCTGTCTCTCAAGTAAAATGAAAATAATTTAAAAATGTTTAAAAGGAACAAATCTCTAATAAAATTTTCTTTAGAAAGAAAACTTTTTGTAAAACATGGATATGGATCCTTTGGATCCACCCCACCACCACCACCACCACCAAGCTTGCTGTTTTCATTTCCACGTTAGTATTGCCCGTGTGTCCAGGCATACACAGGCAAGCAGAGGAGGATGTATTCCCTAACAAGTCCAGAAACACAGTGTCTGTGAGAAAGGGGCAGCTCATAAAAATGTTGATGGCCTGACAGTGCTCAGAAGAGCACACTCAATTATGTTGAAGAACTACTGAACCAAGTCATTTACAAAAATAAACACAGCTAAAGCAAAAGCAAACCACATTCATACCCACACTTACACAACCAAAACCAATACCAAACCGTGTACACATGCGCACATTACAAATGAACAAAACCCTGCAGTTTTTAAGTCAGAGAGATGAAAGAAATTATAAGCCATAGGCTGGCACCGCGGCTCACTTGGCTAATCCTCCACCTGCGGCGCCGGCACCCTGGGTTTTAGTCCCAGTTGGGATGCCGGATTCTGTCCCAGTTGCTCCTCTTCCAGTCCAGCTCTCTGCTGTGGCCCGGGAGTGCAGTGGAGGATGGCCCAGGTACTTGGGCCCTGCACCTGTATGGGAGACCAGGAGGAAGCACCTGGCTCCTGGCTTCAGATGGGTGCAGCACCAGCCATAGTGGCCATTTTGGGGGTGAACCAATGGAAAAGGAGGACCTTTCTCTCTCTCTCTCACTGTCTAACTCTGCCTGTCAAAACAAACAAACAAACCACACACACACACAAAGAAATTATAATCCATAGCTATTTCTCTTTAACAGTAGCTGATTCTTCATCACTGCCTGGACCTTGGCACACTGAGATCTAACTTAGACCACGTGGAGGAAAAACAAAACGGTGGCATCAACAAATTGCTTTGGAGAGTAAAACAATCTCTTAGAGGTCACAGTATCATGGATGGAAGAGATCTTTAGGGAGGGAGTGAAGCACTGCTCATAATGGCAAAGTTAGCAATGTTCATGACCAAAGTTAATCATCTATGCAGTGAGTGGATTGGAAGAAAGGGATAAAAAGCAATAAAAAATATATAATATGAGTAATGGGAGGAACCGATGAAGCCCGCTGCCCAGATGAGGATTGGAAACTATTTAAACTGGATAATACAGTATGTGTTTTGGCTCTGAGAAAACAGAACTTGAACTTTTGAGTAGTAATCAAGGACTCGGTCTCAGAGTATTTGCAAATAGTGCTGGTATGGAGAACAGATGCTGACATTATTGCCACTGGGAATCGCAATGTGATAGTTGGAGTAAGAGACTAAAAGAAACCACAGGGAATTTTTGTGGAAAGCTCAGCATTGAAAATGATTTATGGTTGATTTAAGAAGGAGACAAGGAAAATAAGGCTACAGTGTATACCATCTGACTGCTGCAGACAAAGGATGTAAACAGTCAGCCGCAGCTCTCCAACCTCCTGGAAATCAGAATTCTGCTCATACAGAGAGGCGCCAGAATGTTTGTGTGAGTTAAGTGCGTACTTCTCCTCTAGCATCTAAGAATAGTTATCCTCCTTTTCTCTCCCATTACTGCTGGTGTATCCTTAAAAATCCTCACCAGCTATTAAATACTATGGAGTTACCCAAAGGGATCTTCAGGAACCTGATTACTTCCTAAAAAGGCTCAGAGGAAGCTTCCAGGAGGCTCTAGGCTTAAAAGGTGGGCAGCTCTGTTTTATTGTTATTCTTACATGTGTGAAGTACTTTTATGTTAGAAAATTGAAGTTCAGAGGATTCAGGAGACAGGTGAGACTTCCAAAATGATCTAATAAAGTAGGTTGAGAAGGTACATTGAGGCAGGAAAGATGTGACCATTTCTTGGTCTTGGGTCACTTAAGTTGCATCCTCCCTTCAGAGAGCAATGGCTCTCAGACAGAAACAAGAATGTCTTGGGCTGTCCTATAGGCAAGAAAAGGGGAAAGACACACATAGTTGGTGGGAAGCAGTAGGATTTTCACAGGAAAGAGATAGTCTCCAAGGATGTTCATGCTGGAACTGCTAGAGAAATGGGGCTCACAAGAAGCAAAAGATGAAAAACAACAACAAAAGTGTCACCAAGGACAGGAAAAATGGGTGTTCATACCTGTCTAGTGACAATGTGTATTGGAAAGCAGAGAAAACAGATGAGGAAAATAAGACTGGGCTTCATGCCCAGGAACCGGAGCCAACTAAGCCAATCAGTGGCCTGAGTTACATTGCTGAAGAAAATGGTTCCAGATTGTCTCAACACAAGCCTGTTTATTGGCATTCGCCCCACGTACATTTGAGGATACTTCAAAAAGTTCATGGAAAATGGAATCAAAAGAGAAGTTTTGGTGGAAATAAAAAAAAATTCCATGCATATGATAAAGTCTTCAAAAATCAGAGAAATGTGTATTATGAAAAAATATGCAAGCATATTATGAAAACTTACACCAAAAAAAAAAACCCTCATCATTTAATTCCATTTTTCCATGATTTTTTTTAAGTACTCACATCTCATCACCATTGTCTCTTCCTTATTTCCTAATTGAGTTTCCTTTGAAAGCTTATTCTCCCAAAACATGGTGCCAAGAGCCAGACCAGAATAACCAAGATCCAAGTGTCCCCCTGGTGGGCAGGATGTCCGTCAGGTGTGCAGTCAGAAAGGAGCTGACATAGCCAGGGCAGGTGTCAAGGCAAGGATCCCAGCTGCTTGCACTGTGCCTTCTCTTCTCTTGTTTTCTTGGCAGATTCCTGCAGTGTTCAGGACCCACTCAAGTGGTAACTGTTATCTCCTGTCCCTAAACCCCACCGGAAAAAGTTCTATGCACATAGCTTATACATAGCACTAACTGTGATTTGCTTTGTAATGATTTGCCTGTCTGCGTTTCTTACTGGGTCATCAACTCCAAGCAGTAAGGGACAGTCTTTCATCTCTGTATCTCCAGCCCTAACACAGTATCTAAAACTGCTTTGTCCAGTATGGTAGGTAGCCAACAACATGTGGCTATGGAGTACTTGAAATATGACTAGCTTAAAGAGATATATTGCAAGTATATGATGCACATCAGATCTTGATGTCCTAGTAGAAATAAGAGAATATAAAATATCTCATTAATATGTTTTATAATAATTATGTATTAAAATGATAATATTTCAGGTATGTTGAGTTGAACAAAAGGTATTATTAAAAATAATTAGATTGGGGCCAGCATTGTGGCAGAGAGGGTTAAGCTGCTGCCTGTGATGACAACGTCCCATGTGAGTGCTGGTTCCAGTCCTGGCTGCTCCACTTGCAATCCTGCTCCTTGCTAACACACCTGGCAAAGCAGCAGAGAATGGAACAAATACCTGGGCTCCTGCCACCCATGTGGGAGACCCAGAAGAAGCCCCTGGCTCCTGGCTTTGACCTATCCCAGCCCTGGTACTTGTGGCCATTTGAGGACTGAACCAGCAGATGGAAGATTCTCTCTCTCTCTGGAACTCTATCTTTCAAATAAATAACATAAATGTTTAATTAATTAGTAAAATTAATTATGTCTGTTTCTTTTTACTCTCTTATATGGCTACTAGAAAGTTTAAAATTATATAAATGGTTCCATTATATTTCATTGAACAAGGTTGGTTTAGTGCATAGCAGGGGCTTGTTGGAGTCAGGGTCTTATCAGGAAGAAGATTTACTCTGGATTTTGAAGAGATTTCACAAAGGGAAGTGTGAGCATAGTTAAGGAAATCCACAGAGGTTGCTGAAGCACCAAGAAACTAGCAAAAGAGAGGAGTAGTTAACACTCAAGGCTAAAAAGTAGAAGAGGAAATGACATTTATGGAGTGAGTGAGCACTGGGGTTGTTGGAGAAACACCCAGGAGGAGCTCTGTCTTTGCTGGTCATTGCCAGTGCCTTGGAAGCAAAGCAGGGAGAGAACCTACCTTGGATTTCCTGTGTTTTTGCTGCCTGTAGGGAACCAAAAGCCAGAGGGCAAGAGAATCTGAGTAATGCATTCCTCAGGGGCCGTCTCCCACCTGCAAGGCACCTAGCAGTACAGAGAAGAGTAGAGAAACAGGGCAGGGCAGGAGGAGGGAGGGCAAGGGGTGGAGAGTAACATGCATGGGGCGACCATGTATGTGAAATGAATGAATGAACCTAGTCAACAAGAAGAGAAGAGAGATCGGTAATGAACTCATTTTTCTCCACCTGGGATCTTTTTTCAACAGTGTTTTTTCAAACTGTTCTGGAATATAGAAGAGCTTAGTGAAATTAGGGTGAGAGTTTGGCCTAGTGACTATGATGCCCATGTCCCATATTAGAGCGCCTGGTTTGGATTCTTGGCTCCAGCTCCTGACCCCAGATTCCTGCTAATGTAAATCCCAGAAGGCGATGGTAATGGCTCAAGGGCTTGGGTGCCTGCACCCATGTGGGTGACCTGGATTGGGTTCCTGGCTTCTAGCTTTCCCCAAATGCAGGCATTTGGGGAATGAACCAGTGGATGGAAGTGATCTGTCTTCCTCTTAAATAAATGATTTTTTTAAAAAGAGAGTTTAATGAAATCACATTAGGGATTCCACAGACATTTTTCCTGTGTTTTAAATATGTATATTTCTAACTATTTAAAACATTCTACTAAAACACAACATGCACACCCAAATGTGTTATATATCAAAATTTTTAACACATGGGAAACAAATCATGCATTAACTGCTGCCAGGTATGTTTGTTTTTTATGCAAGCCTAAAAGTAAGAGTTCCTCCTGTCTCCTCTATAATTTTATATATTTATTTATTTTTAATTTGAGAGGCAGAGAGAGGGAGAGAGACAGATACAGAGCTCCCATCCTCAGGTTGACACTTCAAATGCCTGGGATTGGACCAGACTGAAGCCAAGAGCTGGAAACTCAATGTGGGTCTCCTGTGTGGGTGGTAGAGAGCCAGGTCTCTGAGCTGTCACCTGCTTCCTCCAAGTATATGAATCAGCAAGAAGTTGGAATCAGGAGCAAAGCCAGGGCTGGAACTCAGGCACTCTGGGATACAAGACTATCAACCAGTATCATCCCACTGGGCTAAACACCTGCCTTGCACTGCACTTTTATTCGAATACCTAAAATGTGTCATTAATTGGGAGGGTTTAGGTCTGAGTTAGTCTCTAAGAGAGTTTCAAGTCTACACATGTCCTCTTACATAAACATGTACACATTGGCACATCATGGGCAGAGCTCATGTAAATGTTGGGCTGGGTTCAGGCATGTGTATTTGGCACATTTGTTCATATTTTATCATGTTATATCGCTGTGCTGTGTTTATGTAAACATAAAATATTCATGTTAAGGAATTCTACAATTGCAGAGACTATAAGGAATTTGACTTGAAATGTGCTTCTGGCCATTTGCATCTGCCTTTCTCTCTGGTTTAAAGGCTTTTCCTTTGGTTCTTTCAAAGTTGAGATAAAGATATTCCTGAGTCCTTCTTATTCTCTTGTCCTTTGGCTCTCAGCACAAATGCTTCCTCCTTAGGAAACACTATCCTGGCCACCAATAGCTGAATTCTCTCTTTCAGCCTTATTTTATTGTCTTCATTGCACTTATCCCAACTTGTTACTTTTTTCTTAATCATGCCTTTATTGTTTATTGTCTATTTTCCAAATAAGAATTTAAATTTGGGGGCGAGTGCTGTGGTGCAGTAGGCTAAGCACCCACCGCTCCTCTTCTTATCCAGCTCTCTGCTTATGGCCTGGGACAGCAGTGAAAGATAGTCCAAGTGCTTGGGACCCTGCACCCATGTAAGAGACCTGGAGGAAGATCCTGGCTCCTGGCTTCAGATCTGTCCAGCTCCAGCCATTGTGGCCATTTGTAGAATAATGAGCCAGCAGATGGAAGACACCTCTTCCCCTTTCTCTCCCTCCTTTCCACTCCCTCCCTGTCCCCTTCTTCTCCCTATGTATCACTGCCTTTCAAATCTTTGGAAAAAAAATATTTAACTTTCATCAGGATAGGGACTGCATCCTTACTTAGCATGGTGGGAACTATTTTAAGAACTTTACTTACTGGGGCTGGCACTGTGGTACAGCAGGTTAAAGCCCTGGCCTGCAGTACCAGCATCCCATATGGGCACCAGTTCGAGTCCTGGCTGCTCCATTTCTGATCCAGCTTCCTACTAATGTGCCTGGGGAGCAGTGGAGGATGGCGCAAGTCCTTGGGCCCCTGCCCCCACGTGGGAGACCCAGAGGAAGCTCCTGGCGCCTGGCTTTGGATCAGCTTGGTTCCGGCCACTGTGGCCATTTGGGGAGTGAACCAGCGAATAGAAGACCTCTTTCTCTGTCTCTGCCTCTCTTTGTAACTCTTTCAAATAAGCAAATCTTTAAAAAACAAAAGGACTTTATTTATTTTAATTCTCTACTAACATCAACCTTATGACAATCTCTCTACACCCCTTTGAGAGATGAAGTCACTGAGATGTAGAGAGGTTAAGTGACCTAGTCAAGGTCACACAGCTATCATATGAGAGAGTCAGGATTCAAACCCAGGAATCAATAGAAACCCAGGAGTACAATAGCACACTTGATATTAAAAGTCTCAGACTCTAAGCCCCAAAGAATACTAAGATGTTTTGAAAGCTCCCCATGGCATTGTGTTTTATGAGAATTACTACTGTTATAATAAACTTATAAAAAATAATAGCCGGCGCCGTGGCTCAATAGGCTAATCCTCCACCTAGCAGCGCCGGCACACCGGGTTCTAGTCCCGGTCGGGGCGCCGGATTCTGTCCCGGTTGCCCCTCTTCCAGGCCAGCTCTCTGCTATGGCCCAGGAGTGCAGTGGAGGATGGCCCAAGTCCTTGGACCCTGCACCTGTATGGGAGACCAGGAGAAGCACCTGGCTCCAGGCTTCAGATCAGCGTGATGCACCGGCCGCAGTGCGCCGGCCGCAGTGGCCATTGGAGGGTGAACCAATGGCAAAAGGAAGACCTTTCTCTCTCTCTCTCACTGTCCACTCTGCCTGTAAATAATAATAATAATAATAATAAACTTATGAGGTAAGTGTTACTTTGAAAGATCTCCAAAAGATTCAAGGAAAATCACATGGTGCAAAAACAATGCATGGATTTAAACATTTTTTGCACCAAAATAAACTCATACTAACTTATTACAACATGTCTGAAAAGAATCTAGTTTGAGGCTCTAAGAAGGATAAGACATCAGTTTGAAAAGAGCTATCAGAGCAACGTGAATTGTGCTAAACTTGAAGCAAGAACAAACATTAAATGTTAGAGCTAAATCTGGGTAGAAGAATGGTGAAATCACTAATGCTTTACCAAAAAGTTCTGGAATCAATGACCCACAGAAACCAGCAGTTTAGAAAAGGACAACTCATTGTAAGAAGGGATGAGATGATGTTGAAGATGAAGCCTAGAGCAGCAGATAATCTATATCAATTTTCAAGGAAACTATTAATCTTCTCATTCTCTGATTGAAGTGAACCAACAATTACCAACAGAAAAAATAACCAACAGCACAGACATCTCAGCTGGTTCATCTTACACAAATTTGACTGAAAAATTAATGTTGAACAGACTTTCAGCTTGATGGCTGCCAAAAGTTGGACCCAGGTCAGCTGCAGACAAGAATAGAGCTTTCAATGGAAATTTGAAACAAGTGGGAGGAAGATCTTAAAGCATCTCTTCAAATAATTGTAACAGGAGATGAAACACAACTTTCCCAGTTTGATTGTGAAGACAAAGCACAACCAAAGCAATGGTTATCAAGACATAGAAATGGTCTAATCAGAGCAGAAGCAGACTCCAAGAGCACAAGACAAGTTTTTTTAGGATGCTCAAGTCATTTTGCTGGTTAACTTTTTTTCGGGGTCAGGTACTGATAATATAATACCCGCTTATTAAGAAAGTTGGTTTTTTTGGGTTTTTTTTGTTTGTTTTTGTTTTTGTTTTTGTTTTTTTTTAAGAAAGTTAGCCAAAGCTGGAGCCTCTTTGTGTAGCAAGAAAAGCCGCTGCCTGCAAAGCCAGCATCCCAAATGGGCACTGGTTTGGGTCCCAACTGGCCACTTCTGATCCAGCTCCCTGCTAATGGCCTGGGAAAGCAGCAGAAGATGGCCCAAATGTTTGGGCCCCTGCACAAACACATGGAAGACCTGGAAGAAGCTCCTGGCCCCTGGCATTGGCCTGGCTCAACTTGACTATTGCAACCATTTGGAGAGTGAGCTAGTGGATGGAAGATCTCTCTCTGTGTAACTCTTTCAAATAAATAAATCTTTTTTAAAAGAAAGCCAAAGTTTTAGCAGGCAATTTTCAACAGAAAATCCTCCACTGTGACAATGTTCCTCTCATCAAACAAGAGCAATTTTGTAGGAGTTTTTATAGGAAATCATTAGGCATCCACATTATAGACATGATTTTCCTCCTTCTGACTTCTGGCTTTTTTATTTGAATGGGAGAGAGAGAGAGAGGGAGAGAGAGAGAGAGAGAGACAGGTCAGGACCGGCATGCAGATAGCAGAGATCCAAATATCTGACCCATCCCTTAGTGCCTCACAGGGTGCACGTCAGCAGGAAGCTGCAATCAGAGAAGAGAGAGAGACTGACAGAAAAAGTTTCCATTGGTTGGTTCACTCCTGAAATTCCCACAACAGTCAAGGGTGTGCTGAGGTTGAAGCCAGGAACTGGGAGTCAGGAACTCAATCCAGGTGTCCCAAGTGGGTGGCAGGAACACAATCACTTGAGCCATCCCAGCTGCCTCCCAAGAGCTGCTTGACCAGGAAGCAGGAGTCAGGAGCCAGAGCCAAGTTCATTAAACCCAGGTGTTCTGAAATAGACTCCAGCATCTTAACCCCCATCTTAATTGGTAGCCCCAACTCCTGCCACTAATCTTTAAGAAAATCTTTAAAGGGCACGCATTTTCCTTCAGTTAATGTAAGAAAGACTGCGTTGTCATGGTTCCACTCCCAGTACCCTTAGATCTTCAGGGACTAAACCACTAATAATCATCACTTACAAAATGTCTTGAATTTGGTGGAGCTTACGTTCAGAAATAGTTTATATTTTTAATTTTTACCTTTTAATTAAAATTGTCCACAAACTCTGTGAAGCCCCCTTGTATTGCTTAGGGAATTGATATCTCGGGAGCTTGCCTCTCCAAAGATCAGCCAGCTAGACACTAGCAGCACGGGAACTGGCATCTCATCTCCAAGGCGTTCATCACCTGCTTGGAATCCTGATTCTGCTGCAAGCGCCACCTTACAGCACGCCTCAGCCGTCAGAGGAAGACTGCATGCTCCCTGCGCGTTCTCTGGGAGGAGAGCTGGGGGTGGGTTTACCAGATGTGTTCACGCCCACGAGGTCACCAAGAACATTGGGCCTCCTCTCATTTGTGTCCTCCCGTCCTTTCCAGTGAGTGTTCATCCTAGGCCTCCCAAACTGAGGCACTGTGTGTCATTTCCCTCTGGAAAAATCTGGGAAACACAAATATATGGGAATGAAACAGCACACTTCTAAGTAACCAATAAGAGCAGGGAGAGGGCGGGCAATGTGGAGCAACAGGTTAAGCCTCTGCTTGGGCTGTTCCATCCTGATTCTAGCTTCCTGCTAACCCACACCCTGGAAGCCACAGATAATGGGTGGCTCAGATACTTGGGCCACTGATACAGACATGGGAGGCTGGATGGAGTTCCTGGCTCCTGGCTTCGACATGAACCAGCTTCTGCAGTTGCAGGTATTTGGGGAGTGAACCAGCGGAGGGAAGATTTCTCTCTCTCTCTCTCTTTCTCTCTGTCACTCTGCCTTTCAAATAAAAAAAAAAGTAAGCAAATAACTAGTGAGTCAAAAAAGAAATCAAAGAAATCAGGGTTTGGCATTGTGGCGTGGCAGGTTAAGCCACTGCCTTGGGAAGCTGACATCCTATATGGCCTCCGTTGGAGTCCCAAATGCTCCACTTCCAATCCAGCTCCCTGCCAGGGTTCCAGGGAAGGCACAGAGGATGGCCCAAGTGCTTAGGCTCCTGGACCCACATGGGAGACCCTGAGGAAGTTCCTGGCTCCAGCCTGGCCCAGCCCCGGCCATTGTGGCCATTGGGGAAGTGAATGAGCAAACAGAAGACCTTTTTCTCTGTCTCTCCCTCCCTCTCTCTTTCTGTAACTTTCAAATAAGTAAATAAATATTTTTTTAAATAAGAAAATGCTTTGAAATGAGTGAAAATAGAGACAATATACCCCAAGTTTATGGGCAGCTGCTTAAGTCTCCTGCGGACCAAACCCATGTGCCTGTTTAACTTATTTCTGCCCCCTTGACTCGTTAAATCTATTTAAGCAACACTTACTGAAGACCAATGCTGGGCCAGGTTTGGAGGGATTGATGACCAAGCACAGCCATGGCCCTCCAGGAATTCACTAGGCAGATGGAACATGTAAACTAATGATTACACCAGTTGACTAAGGGCTCAAACCAGGGTTCTTGTCAGCAAGACCAGGAGACATGTATTAACCATTTGGTCTGTTACTGTGTGTTTTTTTGTCTTTTATTTCAGTTTCCTCCAGCTTTCCTTTTCCAGCTGTCTCATAGCTCCTTTCTTTCCCCGTGTCTTATTTACGCAGTCAGTCCCAGATGATCTCTTGTGTGGACTTTGTGCAATTTCTGCTTGGACCCTGACTACTGCAATCTGGATTGAATCCTCTCCTTATCGCCCCTTTCCTCCTCCGATGATGAATGCTCGGAGGACAGGGATTAGCTGTAACAGCAGTCCCAGGAAAGTTGAATTAGACCATCATTAGTTTTCACCACTCCCTCATCCCTTGCTCACCACAAAATTTGGGATCTCTTCCCAAGCCACATAGGAATGAATTTTTTTTTCTGGTATTTTCTCATTTCTCTGTTTCATCACCGTTGGCACAGATACTGTAAGTAGATGTCTTCTGACTTCTTTCCCGCTGTCCCTAGAATGTTGTTTTGAAATTCTTCTCTGGATTTTTATATACAAATTTATATCCACAATTCCTAGTATACTGACTGGCATACAAAAGGTGTCCAATAAATATATGTGGAAATAAATCCAAAATAAAAGGATGAAACTAATCAGTAGATCCTTTTTGCATGAGTCATGTTGCTAGAAAAAGGGTCTTCAAAAAGTTCGTGGAAAACACATGAAAAAACAATGCATGGCTTTCACTTTTTTTCTTTCTTGCATCAAAATAAACTCATCTCTTAGTCCCATGAATTTTTTGAAACACTTTTGTGTTTACATTTAGGGGCTTGTGTGTTGGTTTTGTTCTTAATTATGTGGATCCAGAAAAATAGGGAATAATGAATGGTCTTTGTTCTTTCTCTGTGTCCTTTCCTCCAAGCCCAAAGAAATACCAGGCACAGAAAAAAAAAAAAAACTTTTAAGAAAATGTTTTATTTATTTATTTTATTTGAAAAGCAGAGAGAGACAGAGAAATCCCATCCACTGGTTCACTCTCCAAATGGCTGCAACGGCCAGGGGCTTGGCCAGGCTAAAGCCACAAGCCAGAAACTCCATTTGGATCTCACATGTGGGTGGGAGGGGCCCAACTTGGGCCATCACCTGCTGCCTCCCAGGAAAAAGCTTAACCTACATTTGTTGAATAAAGAGTGGGCAACTTCTAGATTCTCAACAAACATCTGCGTTTGATGTGGATGACAATCTATATCAATAATGTTATCTTAAATATTTTCTGGGACAAGAGATGAATAACTTGGACAAAGTATAAATAGTATTATAGGAATATCATGGAGAGGCAGAAACCACACTGGTGGAACTCAGGCCATGGGAATCCATCCCTTAAAATGGGTGTGCCTGTCTCTGTTTTTTTCCCTCTGGAGAGAAAGTGGAGCCGAGCCCTGGAGGTGGCTTTGCACAAGGAATGAGCGTACAAGAGTGTGAACATGTGGCCATGGGATTTTTGTTAATGTAGTCATTTCCTTCCAAACACTTGAAAAAATACTTTTATTATTCCATTCTACTGCCATTGCCTCTGAGCTTTCTTCTCATTTCACATTTAAATTCTATGAACCGTCCAGTTACTGTGGACATGCATAATAAGTGGGCCCAGATCTTACTCTAAATGGAAGCCAGAGCCAGTATCCAGACACTAGGAAAGCATAATTACCCCGGGAGCAGAGTTGTGTTTTCTGGGAGGGCTTTTATCAGTGTCTGTGGAGCCCTAGATGTATGTTTCAGCATTAGACAAGGAAAAAGATTTATGAAACACATTTCTCCTCTTTCCTGGGAAAAGAAATACTCTCTTTCGCAAAAAGACTTAGTGAGAGTACATCCTGACCCTTAAGGGAAAGGAAGAAAATTCTATCAGAAATCTAGGCATGCTAAAATAATACTCAAAGTGGGGAATGATTGATTCTTTCCATATGTTCTAATCCTATTTCAATTTAAATTAATTTTGCAGGAGTCATTAACCATCTCCACAAAATGGGCTGGGTTTTCTCCTAATGCTGGCTTTGGCACACCTGCAGTCTATGCATGTCTTTATGGTTAATCTGTAGGAACCAAAATTAATTTCAGTGAAACAGCTCAATGATCCCCCGGAGTCCTTCCTCATGCGTCTGCCTAGCATTCACCAGGGGCAGTAAACACAGCCTGACAAAGGTGATAGAAACGTTTCAAGGGATTTTTTCCAAGTTCTCTCACTGTCTCTCTCTCCCTTTTTTTTTAATTTGCAGGTGCAAAAATTCCATTTGTAATTCTTTAATTCCAAGGGCAATGGGTGTCTTGGGGTCTCAGAATTCAGGACAAGTGGCCAGCTGGGACACTATATTCTGCTTGCAAGTCATGGCAGGTGCAGAAGGAGGGCAAACGATAGAAGTTGGCCCGCTCTCCTTTGCTCGCTTTTTGTGCTTCCTTTTCCTCTTCTAGAAGGGTGTACAATTACACAAGCTGAATTAGTTATCTCCCAAAGCTGTGCTGTTGTACATCCAGGAAAAGGACTTGATTACTCAACCCATGTTTCCAGGAGCCTTATTTGGGTTCTTTTGTGCAGCAGAAGGAAAAGTGCTGAGTGCACCCTCTATTTGTCTTGAGATTTGCCTGCTGGGCACATTACTTGCTATCACTCTGCTTTCAATAGATGGTCTTTCCACCGAGGTTTTAGCATGTCTATATTTAGAAAACAATAAAAGATGTATAAGATGGAAAAATTAGGGGAAAGGAAAAGTGCACTGCACAGGAGAGAGAAGGGCAAGAAACAATCACAGATCCCTTTAACGACAGGAGCTGTCCCTGGCATCCAGCCTTGATTTCTTTCTTACCTTGCCAAGTGTTCCACTGTGCAATGTGGAGTTATTAAGTGTGGAGATGAAGAGAGGAACAATAGCCAAGGAAAATATGGCTCCAGCCCTCTGTGGTGTCCTCGGAGTGATTTTTGCCAGGGCTTACACTAGACACTGTGTGAGACTCCGGAAGGGACAGACCTGTCAGTGTGGCCTTTGTGAGCAGCTCCTTCACGGAGCTTTGTCAATCCAAGAGAAGCAGGGGAGGTCGATGACTTCGTCCCCAGCCAGGAGTGATTTGTGTGGCTTTTCTGCAAGCAATGGCCGGAAGCTTAGTTTTGGGGATTTCTGGGTTGGATGCAACCAGAACGGGCTCTGATTTATCTGCACTCAGATGTTGATGCTTTGAAAAGATTAACAGGTAAAATATTCAGAGGTAAAAAGCAAATGGAAAAAAAGGCAGGAAAAACAGAGTGCCTGAAAGCTAGGAAGGAATGGCATTGAGATAGTCTACTCCCTTCATTGTCCCATGATACCACACAGTGGCTTGTGCAGTCGTCTGGGGGCTTGGTGTAGGTTTGTTCACTTTAAAAAAATTTTATTTATTTATTTATTCAAAAGAGTTAGAGAAGGAGATACAGAGAGAGATCTTCCATCTGCTGGTTCACTCCAGATGGCTGCAGTCTCCAAGGCTGAACCAGGCTGAAGCCAGGAGCTTCTTCTGGGTTTCCCATGTGGGTGGCAGGGGCGCAAGCACTTGGATCATCTTCTGCTGCCTTCCCAGGCCATTATCAGTGATCTGGATTGGAAGTGGAGTAGCCAGGCTAAGAACCAGAGCCCATATGGGGTGCCAGTGGCAGCTTCACTTGCTATGCTGCAATGGCAGCCCAGGTTTGTTCACTTTTACATGGTCTCTTTTATTCTGTGTGGAACATTGTAAAATTTTCCTTATTTATTTATGTATAGTTTTACTTATTGATTTTATAGTGTAACTGGTGTGGGGACACATCTAAGTGGGTACTTAACAGATATATGAAGGCCGGCACCACGGCTCACTAGGCTAATCCTTCGCCTTGTGGCACCAGCACACCGGGTTCTAGTCCCGGTCGGGGCGCCGGATTCTGTCCCGGTTGCCCCTCTTCCAGGCCAGCTCTCTGCTGTGGCCAGGTAGTGCAGTGGAGGATGGCCCAAGTGCTTGGGCCCTGCACCCGCATGGGAGACCAGGAGAAGCGCCTGGCTCCTGCCATCGGATCAGTGCGGTGCGCCGGCCGTGGCAACGGAAGACCTTTCTCTCTGTCTCTCTCTCTCACTGTCCACTCTGCCTGTCAAAAAAAAAAAAAAAAAAAACAGATATATGAGTTGCCATAGCTACTAACTTATATTAACTGTAGGATGTGCATAACCATTCTCTTTCATATTAAAAATAAAATGAAAAAGAATTTTTTAAAAATCTTCTTAGGAAAAAATATGTAAGATGTCCAGATAACCTTAAAATACTTAATTGAGCATAAATCTCTTCCTTAAAAAGTTCAAGGCCATGACTGTTTTAAGTGATGTGATTAGAAGAAATATAATTGTATGATGATGTAGCTATTATCAGGTGGTAGCTGCCTGGTTAGACTTTGTCTAAGACTAGCCCTGTCTCAAAACACCAGATTCTAGTGTTGTGAATGAGAAAGTAATTGAAAATCGTCCACCCTACTACTGCTCCTGCATCAACTTGTCTTTGGTTTCCAGGTAGAAGGTCTTAGATATCACTTCTTAAATATTTCTCTACAGGCTGGCCCTATGGACTTCCTTGGAGAAAGTAGGCAGACCATACTTTGTCTCTGCCTTGTGGTCCCCATGCAAACCAAAGAAAATACTACTGGGTATCCAGGACTTTGAGTTGTTGTGCTGGCCCAGACACCCTTGTTAGCTGTAGGCAAATGAAAGCTTCTGTCTGCACCTCAGTCCCTTGTGGAGGTAAAGAGGTATACTACTTTCTCAGATACTTCAAAAGACCATTTGATAGAGTAGCACGTCATAGAAAGTGCAAGGCCCTGGAGTTAGCCAGATCTGGCTCAGTCTTCAGCACAGATTCATTTAGCATCTACTATGTGCCACACATTGTTCATGGTATCAGAAACATTGCCTTCACGAAGCTCATGTTTTAATGACTGGCCCAATGCTAGTTTAGTCTGTGGCCTTGGACAAATCATTCATCCCCGCTAAACTTGTTTTTTCCATCTGCAAAGTGGACATTCTAATAACAACATTTCAAGATTTGTTATAAGGTTTGTATTTATTGGTACTTAAAGCACTTACTCAGTAGGGGTACAGTTAATGCTATGTAGATAATACCATATAACGTGGGAACATGCTTTTCCATTGGGGGATCCTATCCAGATATCTAAGTTGTTATTTTTCATCTCTTCTTTGTCCGGTGTGGCTTTAAACCATGGATCATCACACAGTTACACTGCAGAGTTCATAAATGTCTTTCTCCTTATTTCCTTAAAAGCAGCTTCATTTATCAAATAAATTCCTTTTTAATATCTTCCACACATTAGCTACTAGGCTGGCACTGGGGATCTGGGAATAAATGAGACTTTCCAGGCCTTATTTAGGATCAGAACCGTGAATGCGTACGTTTTGCCAGATTCTCATTTTGAAGGCCTTATTCCTTCAGTGTTTGTGTTGGTTATTGAATGTTTAGAAAGAAAAAGGGCAAGAAAATCAAGCAGCCATCTACATATCAAGTGAGTTAGGCTAGAGTTTTACTGCAGAGGTCCAGGGCTCTGTCTGCAAGACCCCTGGCAACCTCACCCTGCTCAAAATGAAACAGATGGTAGAACACATGTTTCCTGTAGCTGCCACAGAGGCAAAATTCCAATCCATCAATCTCTTTTGCAACTAGACGGAAGCAATCAGGTTATTTACTGTAGCCAGCCATGTGACCAGCATTGTTACAGATATTTCAAGGGACATAGATACAAATAAGAAGATATTCCAGAAGATATAAGTCAATATAAAACATGCTACCTGTCCTCAAGGGAGAAGGTAGAATGTGTGCATTTATCTATTAATTCATTTATTCAGGAAAAATCTGTTTAGTAACCATGGCCTTTGAGGAACTGCCCTGAGTCCTGGGTCCACTAAGTAGAAGCAGCAGGTTCCAAAGGAATGGAGGGAACCAACAGAATATATACTGAGCACCTGCTATGTACCAGATTCTGTCTGTCACTTTACTTATATCATCTCAATTTATTCTTCAAAGAACCCTAAAAAAGAAACTGCTTATTAGAGTGTGCTAGGAGACAGAGCAACAATACCCAGTGTGGGTAGCACATCCAGAGCTGGTGAGCTCGGTAGAGGAGCGAGTAGCTAGCTGGCCCCAGAGGGCAGGGGAAGACCTCACAGAGCTGGTGGCATCCCAGTTTTAAAGTAGGAGCAACACATATGAAAGAGATCACTACTAGGCAGGTAGGAATTCAAATGACAGGCAGCCATATAGGGACTGACCCTGGGTCTTATAGGAGCTAGCAAAACCCGAAGGCTCTGAGTATCAAGCTACCTATCACTTCCTAAACATTCACCTGCTGTAGTTGCCTCTCAACTGCAACACTTAATTTCCCTGAGATAATGGCACTGGAAGCCAGACTTCTGGGTGCACTTAGTTCGTGGTGCACTTGGGGCCTCATTTATAACTCACTCACTGCTTCATTAAGAAAGTCGTTCCTTTCTGCTCTTTGCTTTCTTTCATTCAGGAGTTAATCTTTGTGGTGATTGCATGCTTGATCTGGACTTGTTTTATGTTGATGAGATTTAAGGGTAAGAAGTGGGAAACAAATGGATTCTCTCAATGCTCTGTTATTGCATTTTGGTGGACAAAATAACCTTTGTTGAAGCTTTCATCTTTTTACAGTTTTTAAAAATTTTATTTATTTGAAAGGTTTAGTGACACAGAGCGAGAGAGACAGAGATAGAGCGAGCGAGCAAGTAAGTGAGCTTCCATCCATTGGTTCACTCCCCAAATATCTGCAACAGCCAGGTCAAAGCCAGGAGCATAAAACTTAATCCAGGTCTCCTACATGAGCAGTAGGAATTCAAGCACTTGGGTCATCACCTTCCGCTTCCCAGGGTATGCATTAGTAGGAAGCTTGAGTTGGGAATGGAGGCCAGACTTGAACCCAGGGAGTCTCATATGGGATGCAGGCATTCCAAGCAACATCTGAATCATTGCACCAAAGGCCCACCCTGAAGTTTTCTTCTTTATGTTTGAAGGTACTATGTTTGAGCATGACGTGTCCTGCCTAAACTGATGTTGTGGCTCAGTTCCCGACGTGACCATGTTGAGAGATGGGACCTGGGAAGAGGGGTTTGGATCATGGGGTCAGAATCCCCATCAATGGCTTATTGCCTTTTTCCTGTGAGTGAGGTCTTGTTCTCATGGGATTGGATTCATTACTGCAGGACCTGATTCTTATAAAATGAGTTCAGCTAGCTTGGCTTGCTTGCTTGCTTTTTTAAAGATTATTTGAAAGGCAGAGTCACAGAGAGAGAGGGAGAACTAGAGATCTTCCATTGGCTGGTTCACTCTCCAAATGGCTGCAATGGCCAGGGCTAGGCCAGACCAAAGCCAGAAGCCAAGAGATTCTTCCAGGTCTCCCATGTGAGGGGTGCAGGGATTCTTGGGCCATCTTATGCTGCTTTCCCAGGCCGTTAGCAGGAAGCTGGATTGAAAGTGGAGCAGCCGGGACTTGAACCAGTGCCCATGTGGGATGCCGGTATTAAGGTGGTAGGCAATGCTGGCCCCTACCTTGGCTTTCTTTTGCTTCTCTTCTGCACACACCTACTTGCCCTTTCACTTTGCAATGGGAATCAAAGCAGCATGAGGCTCTCACCAGATGCTGAACAGATGCCAGCACAGTACAGTTCAGACTTCCCAGCCTCAGGTATTCTACGACAGCAGAAAATGGACTAATGAGGCTGGCGTTGTGGCACAGAAGGTTAAGCTGCTGCTTGTGACGCTGACATCCCATGTCAGAGGGCAGGTTTGATCACAAGGTTCTGCCTCTGAACCAGCTTCCTGTTAATGCTCCTAAGAAAACAGCAGAAGTACTTGGTCCCTGCCACCCACATGGGAGACCAAGATGGCATTCCTGGCTCCTGGCTTCAGCCTGGCACAGCCTTGTCTGCTGTGGCCATTTCAAGGAATAAACCAGGGGATGCAAGATCACTCTGTTTCTCACTCTCTCTCCCTCTGTCTCTGTCACTCCACCTTTCAAATAAACAAATGTCTTTTTAATGAACTAAAACAGAAGATGGTATAGGATAGAGCTTAAACACTAAAATGTGAAGCCAGACTGACATAAGTTCAAGTCCCTGATCTGTCCCTTATTAGCTGGGTGATGTTGGGAGTTGAATCTCTTTACCCAAATTTGAATCACAGTATTGAACCAAACTCTGACAGGTGACATACAGTTCAAAATTTGTAACCAACCAAGTGAAATTCAGAGACAGCTTCTTACCCCTGTGTTCTTTGAATAAACAGGTCTAACTCAGTGATCTCATTGGCAGCATTAAGGCCATAAAGAAAAAGGCAACTACAGGATGGCTGTCTAACTAGTTTGTTCTCCATTGCCTATGTCAGCAAGCTAACTACCTGACCCTCGAGAATATTACTGGGAAGTGTTTTTTGTATGTGTGATAAATATTTATGCAGACCCCACTGCATCTTGAAGGTCTGTGATTATATTTGGAGACTTGCCTTAATTGAAATAGCTGAACTTGTGCATAGGTAGGAGGCTAGAACTTTCAACCTACAATAACAATTATGATAATTATCCCTTTGGGGGGCCCTTACTACCTGTTAGGCACTATTTTAAGCATTTTATTAAGCAGTAACTTACTTAATCTTACAGCCACCCTAGCACATAAGTAATATCACTGTCTCTATGTTAAAGTGAGGAAATGGAGGCACAGAGGGGCCAGTGGCTTACAAACCAATCAGAGCAGGATTTGTGCTCACGGGGTCTGCTGCAGAGCCTGAGCTATAAAGCATTCTCCAGTTCCAAAAGCCAGCTCCTTTTAAAATAATTATAATAATAACATTTTGTGTTCTAATTATAAAACTAAGTCATGGTAGGAATTTTTGAAAATAGAAGAAGTGGTAAAGAAGCCAAAATTATTTGTATTTTTATCACCAAGTGATAATGTTTATTAATATTTGGGTCTATTTCCTCTTGGAAATTAAATTGCATATATAATGCTCTTTTCAAAAAGCATAACACTGCATATGACTTTTCAAATTTAATGCTACAATTTGAGCATTTTCATGTTATTAAATATTCTTCTAAACCATAGATTTTAATGGCTGCAAATATTCCTATTATCTGGAGGGACAATAATTTACTTTTAAAATCCCATCATATTGGGCCATTAGGTTGCTTCCAATGTTACTGAGATTTCTGTGTTGGATTCTGGAGGATTCCTTAGCCTGGTGTTTTCCAGAACTGCCTGGGCTGTTTGGAGAGCTGCTGATCTTCAATTGAAGTGACGTTGCCTACCTCTCTCTCCCCCAGGAAAGTACACCCCTGAGCTGAGAATTTTGAAAAGTCTCCTGAGTGTCCAAATTCTCAATGAAAAGCCAAGAATCTTTCAATTAAATAATTGAATACATTTTCCTTGTTTTGTAAATAAAACTTGAATCTTGTAAAGGAAGTAGAACACACAAATGAGCAAACATGAAAAAAAAAGTGAAATTAGTCTAAAGTCACAGCACTCAGCTTGGCAAATATTTATCTTTCCACTCTACATGCTATCTTATTACCTGTTGTTTTACTCAGCAATATATTGTGCACATTTTCCTGTGAGTAAATTTGGATCACCCTACCACACAGTTGCTAATCTGTGTCCAGCCTCACTCCAACCCTCAGGTCTGACCCCTACAATCGCTTTTAACTGATTTATACATAAGCATAAGATAAACTTAAACCACTTTTCCTCTTTCCTCATTCAGCCAGCCTACCACAGACGTGATTGCTGTACTTTCTAAGAGGCTGAAAGAGCTTCCCTGCCATCCAGGAGTCTGCCTCTGACTTGGGAAAGCAAGATCCATGTTCTTGAGAAAAAGACAAATAACACAAGTCTATAAAAAAGTGACCCAAAGCGGCACATGTGAGAATAAGGAGATAGCCAACCATTTTACAGAGGGAAACTCTTTATCCTACTTCAACACGATCACAGTGTCCACTTGTCTCTTGTGTGCCATCACCCTGAGTTGGTACAGAAGGAGCCCATTGAGTCAGCTGTGCCTATATACGATGCCCCTCGTTAAATGCCTGTTTCTGTGTTTGTTTTTTTCTTTTTGAGAAGCAGAGGGAAAGACACACACACACATACACACACACTCCTCCCATCCACTGGTTCTCTTTCCAGTTGTCCAGAACACCTGGGACCAGGCCAAAGCCAAGCACTGGGAACTCAATCCAGGTCTCCCACGCAGGTGCAGGCACCCAATTACTTGAACCGTCACTACTGCTTCCTTGGGTCTACATCAGCAGGAAGCTAAAGCCATGCACCAAAGCCAGGTGTTAACCTCCGGTGCTCTAATGAGGGACACAGATGTCTTAACCAGAGTCTTGACCACTAGGTCAAATGTCTACCCCTGTTTCTGACTTTTAAGGGGACACTTCTACCTCCTGTCTTCCTCATTTTCCCAAAAAGGTGAGTCCTATTCAAGTTATAGCAGAAGTTAATCCTAAATTTATTTCAAATCACTGTATGTGTGAAATGGGTACTGTGAGGCCTCCGGGCCCTCTGGTCTGTCCAGATAGTTGGAAAGGGTCTTACACCCCATGGAAAGGGAAGCATGGACCAACCATGCTGAGATCACAACTGGTGAAAAGATCAAAGGAGTGGTAATCTTCTTGATTTGTGCCCAAACTAATTCAGAAAGAGTAGAATGTGGTTTATTATATATGTTTTTGCAAGAGAGTAAGCAGTTCAGTTAAAGTTCCGCAGCTCTCCCAGTTATAGTTCCAGGTTAATCCCACAGTGACTCTCTGAACACATTTTTGTTACAAGTACTTCTCATTGTCCCACATTATCTTGTTATTATTCTTGCTTTAAACAAGTATGCTTTAAAGAGTTACATTTTAGGGGATTCTCCTCTGCTGGTTCACTTCCCAAATGCCTGCAATGATTGGCACTGGACAAAGCAAAAGCCAGGAGGAGCCAGGGACTCCATCCGGATCTCCCATGTGGGTTGCAGGAACTGTTATTGAAGTCATCACTACTGTTTCCCAGGGTCTAAATTGGCAGAAACTACAACTGGGAATCGAACCCAGGCACTCTAATGTGAGATATAGATGGTTTAACCACTAGACTAAACACCTGTTCCTAAAAACATTTTTAAAAAATAGCACAACAGGAGCCAGCACTGTGGGGTAGGGTAGTAGGCCAAGCCTCTGCCTACAGTGCATGTATTCCATATGGGCACTGATTTGTGTCCTGGTTGCTCCTCTTCCAATCCAGCTCTCTGCTGATGGCCTGAGTGCTTGGGCCCCTGCACCCACGTGGGAGACCCGGAAGAAGCTCCTGGCTCCTGGCTTCGGGTCAGCACAGCTCTGACTATTGCGGCCACTTGGGGAGTGAACCAGCGGATGGAATACTCTCTCTCTCTCTCTCTCTCTCTCTCTCTCTCTCTCTCTCTCAGACAGACAGAGAAGTGGGAGAGATCTTCCATCTGCTACTTTACTTCACAAGTGCCTGCAATAGCCATGGCCGGGCCAGGCTGAAGCCAGGAACCAGAAACTCTATCCATGTCTCTCACTTGGGTGGCAGGGATCTATCCACTGAGGCCATCACTTGTTTCCTCCCAAGGTTCACTTTAGCAGGAAGGTAAAATCAGGAGCATAGCTGGGACTTGAGCTGAGGCACTCCAAAATAGGATGTTTGTGTCTCAAGTAGGATCTTAACCACTACACAAATACCGATCTCCATTCTTTTATTTTTTTTAAAGATTTATTTACTTATTTGAAAGGCAGAGTTATAAAGAGAGAGAGGAAGAGACAGAAAGAGCTCTTCTACTCCCCAAATGACTGCAATGGCCAGGGCTGGGCCAGGCGGAAGCCAGGAGCTTCTTCCTGGTCTCCCATGTGTGTACAGGAGCCCAAGCACTTGGGCCATTCTCACTGTTTTTACATGTGTACTGGCAGGGAGCAGGATCAGAAGTGGAGCAGCTGGGGTTTAAACCAGTGCCCATATAGCATGCTGGTGTTACAGGCAGCAACTTAACCCACTATGCCACAACACCCCCCCCCAACTATTTCTTTAAAAGATTTTTGTTTTTCTATATCATTCCTGTTTGTCACAGACTGAACTGTGTCTTCCCAAAATTCATATGTTGAATCTAATCCCCAGTGAAGAAGTAATTAATATTAAATGAGGTTATAAGGATGGATTAGTGTCCATGTAGGATAGGAAGAGACGCCAGGGTTGCACACACAGAGAAAAGACCATGAAAGCACACAGCAAGAAGGTGGCTGTTAGCAGGTCAAGGAGAGAAGCTTCAGAAGCAAAACTTGCCAGCACCTTGCTCTTGAACATCATGCTTCTGGAACTATGAGAAAATAAATTTCTGTTTAAGCCACCCAGTCTGTAATATTTTGTTATGGCAACCCTAGCAAATTAATAGGACCTCCTTAGGGACTCCAATTACATATATATTAGGCTGCCTGAAGTTATTCCACTGCTTATTGAAGCTGTTAAATTTTTTTCAATCTTTTTTTTCCTCCCTCTCTATTTTTTTTTAAGAATTTTTTTTGGCCGGTGCCGTGGATCAATAGGCTAATCCTCTACCTGCAGCACCGGCACCCCAGGTTCTAGTTCCAGTCAAGGCACCGGATTCTGTCCCAGTTGCTCCTCTTCCAGTCTAGCTTTCTGCTGTGGCCCGGGAAGGCAGTGGAGGATGGCCCAGGTCCTTGGGCCCTGCACCCACATCGGAGACCAGGAGAAGCACCTGGCTCCTGGCTTCGGATAAGCGTGGTGCGCCGGCCACAACACACAGGCCATAGCGGCCACTTGGGGGGTGAACCAATGGAAAAAGGAAGCCTTTCTCTCTGTCTCTGTCTCTCACTGTCTAACTCTGCCTGTCAAAAAAAAATTTAAAGAATTTTTTAATTTAAATTTAATTTCTTTTTTTTTCTTTAAATTTAATTTCTTTAAATTTTTTTTGAAAGACAGAGTTACAGAGAGAGACAGAGGTCTTCTACATGCTGGTACACTCCCCAAATGGCCACACAGCCAGGGCTGGGCCGGGACAAAGCCAGGAGCCAAGAGCTTCTTCCTGGTTTCCCGCATGGGTGTAGGGGCCCGAGCATTTGGCTCATCTTCTGCTGCTTTCCCAGGCGATTAGCATGGATCAGAAGAGGAGCAGCTAGGTCTTAAAATGGCACCCTCATGGAATGCCAGCGCCAAGGCAAAGGCTTAAACTACTATGCCACAACGCTGGCCCCTTTCCCTCTATTTCATTTTGTATGCTTCTTATTGCTGTGTCTTCAAACACCTAATCTTCTCTTTTGTGTTGTTTTATTTGCCATTATCCCAATGAGTGTATTTTCATCTCTGAAAGCTTTATTTGGTTATCTAAAACATCTTTTCTAAATGTATTTTATTTTTTAGAACAGTTTTAGGTTTACAGAAAACTGAAAAAATTATCTTTATGAACATACTTGTGTTCCCTAAAATTTACATATTGAAGTCCCAGAACCAAAAGTGACTTTGGAGATAATTAAGGTAAAATTTAGAAGAAAATTAAGGTAAAATGCTCTAATCTGATCAAAGTGATATCCTTTTTTTTTTTTTTTAAGATTTATTTATTTATTTGAAAGAGTTACACAAAGAGAGGAGAGGCAGAGAGGGAGAGAGAGATCTTCCATACAATGGTTAACTCCCCAATTGATCGCAACGGCCAGAGCTGTGCTGATCTGAAGCCAGGAGCCAGGAGCTACTTCCAGGTCTTCCACACAGGTTGCAGAGGCCCAAGGACTTGTGCCATCTTCTACTTCTTTCCCAGGCCATAGCAGAGAGCTGGATTGGAAGTGGAGCAGCCGGGTCTTGAACCAGCGCCCATATGGGATGCTAGCGATTCAGGCCAGGGCATTAACCCACTGCGCCACAGCACCAACCCCAAAGTGATATCCTTATAAAAAGGTGAAAGAAACTAGAGTTTACTCTGCCTACAAGTGTGTAAAAAGAAGAGGCTGTGTGCTAATTCAGTGAGAAGGTGGTGTTAAAATTGGGAGAAACTGCTTGAGACACCATTTAGGAAGCTCATGTCTCACAGAGTGCCTAAGTTCCACTCTCAGCTCCATTCCCAATTCCAGCTTCCTGCTGCTGTGGACCCTGGAAGATAACAGTGATGGCACAAATGCTTGGATTCCTGCCACCCATAGGCAGAAGACCTGGATTGAGTTCCTGGCTCTCTCTGCCCCTTCCCACACCCACCCACCCCGCGCCACTGGAGGCACTCAGGATTGAACCAACCGAGGGGAGCTCTCTCTCTCTCTCTTTGACTGCCTCTCAAATAAGAAAATGTGTTACCTTTCTACCAGTTAGGCTTGAAATAAAATTTTTGAAAAGATCCAGATCTTGGGATTTTTTTTGTCTGAAATAAAAGTTAATATAAAATTTCGGGGTGGAAATTTAGTGCAGCAAGATACCACTTGATACTTGGAGTGCTTTGTTCAAGTCCTGGCTCTGCATCCAATTCCAACTTCCTGCTAATGTTCACCCTGGGAGGCAGCAGATGATGACTCAAATACTTGAGTTCCTGCCACCCACATGGAAGACCGGAGTTCTTGGTTCTTGACTTCAGCCTGGCCCAGTCCTGGCTGTTGCAGAGGTTTTCGGGAGTAAACCAGTGGGTAGAAGATTCTCTCTCTCTCTCTCTACCTTTAAAATAAGTGAAAATAAATTATAAAAAGAATTTGTAAAATATCAAGTTTATTTAAGTTAAAAAGTGTAAAAATTGGTGAATTTGGGTAAAGAGTTTATGAGAGAATTCCTTGTATGATTCTTGCAACTTTTCTGTAACTTCAAAATTAAGTCAAAATTAAAAGTTATCAGGGCAAACATTATGGTACAACTGGCTAAGCTGCTGCATGGGGCCCTTGTGTTCTACACCAGAGTGCAAGTTGAAGTCCTGGCTACTCCCCTTCCAATCCAGCTTCTCACTAATACACCCTGGGAGGCAGCAGATGGTGACTCAAGAGCGTGGGTCCCTACCATCCCCATAGGGAACCAGGATGAAGTTCCTGGGCCCTGACTTTGGCCTGGCCCAGCCTTGGTTGTTAAAGGCATTTATGGAGTCAACTAGCAAATGAAAGATCTCCTCCCCACTGCTGCCCATCATTCTGCCTTTGAAATAAAAAAAATAAAATATTTTGTTAAAAAAATTAAAAGTTACTTGGAATGGGAGAGGGAGAGGGAGATGGGAGGGGTGCGAGTGGGAGGGAAGTTAGGGGGAGGGGAGCCATCGTAATCCATAAACTACTTTGGAAATTTATATTTACTAAATAAAAGTTAAAAATTAAAAGTTACTTTGACAAAGAGGACAGTAGCACTGGAGTTTCCCATCTAAGCTCCTCTTCCTGGAGTGCACTCAACTCCTCAAAGCGTTAGATTCGCCTCGATTCAGTTCTTCCCCATTGTGGCAGAGAGGATTATTTACCTCACCCTGGGAATAGCTGGGACAGGAAATTCACGCAAGCTCCTTTAGAATTAATGGTGGACACAAAGCTGAATTACTTTTCAGGCAGAGCATCCAAATCAATGTAGAAAAGTCTGTTGACATTCATCCTGAATGTACATCAAAGCACCAGTGAACTAATATCAAGAACTCTAATTTGTCATTAGAAATTAAGTAGCCACACTTTTGGATTTAGCAGCTGATCGTAAATACCCTGTGTATTTAACTTTTGTGAATTTTTATTGTATGGCCATTATACTTCATTAATAGTGCATTCTTGAACAAAACTTTAAAAATAGGTCATTCCATTTTATTGCCCCAATATTTTTATTCCAGTGGGTATCTGGTGTTAGGGTCATAGTAGCTACCATTAATAATAAGTCATAAATAGCATACATTGATAAATGTTTAAGGTGGGACACTTAGAATAAGCCCAATTCCCACTGTCCTTCTTGTCAGGGGAAATGAGAGGTAGGGAGAGGGAGTCTGCCTCTCCAGAAGGCTGCCCCAGTGCATGATTTGATCTGAAATGAAGAAGTGGTAACTCTGGGCATCATTTTAGCTCAGATGCATCGTGTCTCTTCTGTATTCTAGAGCAAATATTAGAGGGTTGAATGAATCTCAAACTGTAGATATGTTTCAGGTCTATTTTTAAACTCACACTGGCTCTTTTCCAGAAAGAAGAGAAACAAAAATCTACTGGCAGTAAAGCCTTTACCTTTTCCATTGAATTTTTTTTGAGATTAAAAAAAAAAAAACTTCTGAAAATCCAGAACAGATGGAGCCTTATGAAGTACACAGCAAAGCTGAACACTTTGCAGACTACTTAGTAGAAAATGAAGTTCTCAAGAAAAAAAAAAAAAAAAAAACACAGTTGTCTTTTTAAAAAACAAAAATCAGTTGACCAGAGGCAAAGTATCAGGTGCAGTAAATATTTGCCTTTCTTTGAAGACACTGAAAACAGTAAAAGTCCAGTCACATTAAATTGTTCTTCTGGTTGGTCTGCAAGACACCAAAGGATTTCCAATCTGAATCAAGTTTGTGTATTTTTTTTATCAATAAGATTGTTGAGTGATTCAGGTAATGCTCAAGAGAATTGGTAACATTGCTTATTAACACCACTTTCTCTTTCTCTTTAAATAGCAGAAGAGTTAAATTTAAAACTGTAAACTGTCCAAGGACACAGAGGTAGCACAGAAAATTTAAGATATGTAACAGCTATGTTTAAAGATTTCACAATCTCCACATTTGTAGGTATTGAATCAGTAACCTGGCTCTTTGTAACAGGTGAAGAGTATGAGATGACCCATGCAAGTCCGGTAGAAGAGTGTGGAGGCTCTGGGTGTTTACTCTTTTTCCCAGTTGGCCGTGTGTCATTCATCGTAGACTTACTACCAAACCACTGGGAATGACCCTTCATCAACTAACATGGTACAGCAGCCGGTGAAATAGGCCGAAAAAACTGTCAGTCCTAAGGAAAGTACTGCAGAGGAGCCTTGCAAACATGGTGGTGAAACATGCCAAACAGATACAGTTGGCTTTGTGTTGTTGTTGTTTTAACGTCACACTTGACAAATCCTTCCTGACTTTCCAAGGAAAGAGACAAGTAAGCTTCCATTTTGTCATCAATAAAGGTGGCAGGTTGTAAGGGCTTAAATACCATCTCAAGACTAAAATATAGAGGATGCATGGCAAGCTATTGTAAAAAAGAAAACAAGTGCGGAGAAAAAACAATAAAAGCAAAATCTTTCTTAGAGGGGATCCAGGAGCACATTTCTTTGGCTGCAAATCCAGTGTGAATAAAAGGGGGAAGGGGAGGAATGGCAACTTGAAAAGGCCAAATGGAGTGGTAAAGCAAACTTCTGTTTAATGAGATCAAGACACCTGTAGATGGGTGACTGGGTGTGCTGGTCTTTTGATGCCTGAGGCTGTTTATCATGAGCTTAAGGATACTGGCAAGTCTCAAAATGCTTTCAAAATCGCTTCATTGTGATTCTCTTTAGTTCTGGAAAATCAAATAGCTGCCTGTAGCTCTTAGATGTCAGAGACTAAAAAGCATAAATGTGGTGCCATAACAAGTCCAAGGTATTTGGAAATCATGTGTCTAACTTTGAATGTCTGCAATTACAGGATGATTATAAAGCTGACGACCTGGAGCAGATGTTCTGCGAGTGGTTGTTGAGGTACTGCTTGGAACGCCCACATCTCATACTGGAGTGCCTTGGCTCAAGTGCTGGCTCCACTTCTGATTCTGGCTTTCGGCTAATGCCCACCTTGGAATGGGTCAAGTTCTTGGGTCTGTATGGGAGAACTGGCCTCAGCCTGGACCAGCCCTGTCTGTTGTAGGTATCTGGGGAATGAACCAGCAGATGAAGGAGATCTCTCATTTTGTCTTCTCTCTCTTTCCCTGTCTTACTGCCTTTAAAATAAATAAGTGAATCAATAAATTAAATTCAAAATAAGAGATATGATTTTTTAAAAGATTTATTTATTTACTTGAGAAGCAGAATTATAGACAGCAGAGAAAATGAGAGACAGAGAGGTCTTCCACCTTCTGCTTCACTCCCCAAATGGCTCAACAGCCAGAGCTGAACCTATCCGAAGCCAGGAGCCAGGAGTTTCTTCTGGGTCTTCCATGTGGGTGCATGGGCCCAAGAACTTGGGCCATCTTCTACTGCTTTCTCAGGCCATCAAAAGGGAGCTGGATCAGAAGAGAAGCAGCCAGAACTTGAACTGGTGTCCACATGGGATGCCGGTGCCACAGGCAGATGCTTAACCTACTATGCCACAAAACCAGCCCCAGAGATGTGATCATTTAAAAGTAGATGGTCATGATTAGCTGCAAATGGCTGCCTGAGAGAAAATGGGAACCCTAGGAAACCCAACACAGGCCTCTAAGAACTCCAGAAACTACTACGGCTTAATAATGTCACTGCCTCCAGAGAATACTGGTGATTTATTGTTTTTATAACTTGACATGCTTGACTTCTCCAGGAACAAGGTGTGATCCAAGATGCCAGGTCCCGGATTAGATGTCCAGAATCTTAAAGAACCTAGGAATTGGACCTGGGCTCTCATGAAGCAGAACACCTTAGCAGAATCATTTTTCCTCTTGGCTAAGGAGGAAATATCTATTTTGTTGCTATTGCATGAATACCCTTCCCTCCATCCACTGTATCATGTCTGTCTATCTACTAATCTATCTATATCTTTGTCTACATCTATTTAGCCATCATATTTTTTAAAAACTTTCTCAACATTTACTGTGTCCCAGGCACTATGGTATGTGCTGGATATAAAGTAGTTAATGAGAGACTCATGGAGTTTACAGTCTAATGGGGGAGGCCCAAATAAACAAGTATGTAAATAAATCAACATCATATTTATGGATACTATAATTAGCCCTAAAAAATAAACAGTTGATAAAAGAGTGAGTAGCAGGTGGCTATAGCAAATAAAGGTCACTTTAGTTAGAGTTGTCAGGTCATGTGCAGCCGAGTCTTGATGGATGAAGAAGAACTAAATGCATGAGAGGAACAGCCAATAGGGAAGATAGGAGTGTTTCAGGGAGAGGGAACAGCAAGAATGAAGTCCATGAGGTAGAAAAGAAGAGTCATTGGGAAAGCAGTAGAAGATGGCCCAAGTGCTTGGGCCCCTGCACCTGCGTGGGAGACCAGGAAGAAGCTCCTAGCTCCTGGTTTTGGCTTGTCCCAGCTCTGATTGTTGTGGCCATTTGGGGAATGAACCAGCGGATAGAAGACCTTTCTCTCTCCCTGCCTCAGCCTCTCTCTATCTGTAACTCTGCCTTTCAAATAAATAAATAAATCTTTTAAAAAGAAAAAAAAAAGAGGTATGCTGTAGTGTAGTTGGAATGTGATGAAACTAGGCATGGTGATATTAGGATTGGAGGGAAAAGAAATTAGGATTTGGGGGTAGGTAGTGTTTTACACAGTGATGCCAATCGGGATGTCTGCATCCTATATTAGAATGCCTCAGTTCAGCTCCTGGCTCTGCTTCTGATTCAGGCTTCCTGCTAATGCACACCTTGGAAGGCAGCAGGTGATGGTGATATAGAACAGTTCCCCAAAACTGGTTAGGGGGGTGCTCTAGAATCCCCCAAACAGGGTCCACTCACCTGATATGCAGAAAGCCAATCAGTAATATCAGGGTGGTGTAAGAAAGAAAGCATTTATTACAGAGCGCAGAGCAAGGAGGCAGGAACTGCTACTTAATTCTCGAGCTCCCAGAGGGGCTGGGGGGAAGGGTTCTTATAGATTGAAATGGGGTTGAGGTGTGTGTTCAGCTTGTGTCCAAGTTCCTGGCTGGTCTGCAGTGCTCATGGACCTCTTTCAACTGGTGGGTGATATCGTGTCTTTTATTGAATTTAATGATGCCAAAATGGGCTTCAGATAGTCTAGGGGCTACAGACAAGTGGTAGTTACTTTCTGCTCAAGGCCTAGAGCTCCCAGAAATGAAGTCATTCAAGACAAGACCCAACATCAAGAGGTTATCTATCAGAGAAACAACCTTATAGGGGCTCTCTTTCAGTGGCTCAGATACCCAGGTTGCTGCCACCCGTTGGGGAGACCCTGGTGGAGGTTCTGGCTCCTGGTTTGGGGCTATTGCAGGCATTTGGAGAGTGAATCAGCAGAAGATGTCTCTCTACTTTTCAAATCACTACATGTATTTTGAAAAGTAAATTATGATTTTATTCTAGGTACAGTGAGAAGAAATCACCAGTGGTTTTTAAGCAAGAGAATAATCAAATCACTTTGACTGTCATGTGGGAAATGTATTAGAAGAGGACAACATGGACGGAGTGAGACCAGTTAAATGATGGAAGGTGATGATGACTTAAACTTCTTATCCAGGGAGAGGTGACATCATATCCCCTCCATTTGTCTTTGGGTGTGCCTGTAACTGCTTCTACCAACAGAGAAGCAGCAGCAGTGATCCAGGACTTCTAAATTTAGACTGTAAAAGGCCGTGAGGCCTCTGCTTTCTCTGTTGGCCATTGCTCAATCCACCACGTAAGAAGTCTACCCTTAGGGCTGGCACTGTGGTGTAGCGGGTAAAGCCACTGCCTACAGTGCTAGAACCCCTTATGGGCACCGGTTAGAGTCCCGCTGCTCCACTTCCAATCCAGCTCTCTACTATGGCCTGGGAAGGCGGTAGAATATGGCCCAAGTCCTTGGGCCCCTGCACCCACATGGGATACCCAGAAAAAGCTCTTGGCTCCTGGTTTCTGATTGGCACAGCTCCAGCTGTTGAAGCCAATTGGGGAGTGAACCAGCGGATGGAAGACCTCTCTCTCTCTCTGCCTCTCCTTCTCTCTGTGTATAACTCTGAATTTCAAATAAATAAATAAATCTTTAAAAAAAAAAAAAAGAAGAAGAAGTCTACCCATCCTGAGACTACCCCACTATGAAGGAACCCACACCACTCAAGAGGCCAGCTGAGGTCCCAGGCAGCTGCCAGCATCAGCCGCCAGGTGCGTGAGTGAAGGCACCTCCAGATGATCCTAGGTCCGTGGTTAAGTCACACCCAGTCTGAGTCTTCCCACCTGAGGCCCCAGGCATCATGGAACAAAGGTAAGTCATTCCCACTGTGCCTGTCTGAATTCCTGTGCGGTGAAGATTTGAAGTGGTTTGTCACATAGCAGGAGTACCTGGAACACTGGGGGAGGAGCATCTCTGAGGGGAGCAGTGAAGAGTCGCATGTGAGGGTGACAATCAAGTGAGATTGTACGCAAGAGTGGAAGTAGACAACAAGGCTGCAGAGATGCCATTGGCAAACAGCATCTGGGCCCCTTTAATGTGCAGGACAGGTGAGGCTGCCTAGGGCAGGAAGTGGGTGGAGAAGAGGACTTGGTTCAAGACACTGTTTTTTGTTTTTTGTTTTTTTTTTTTTTTTCTGACAGGCAGAGTTAGACAGTGAGAGATAGACAGAGAGAAAGGTCTTCCTTCCATTGGTTCACCCCTCAAATGGCTTCTACAGCCGGTGCGCTGCGCCAATCTGAAGCCAGGAGCCAGGTGCTTCCTCCTGGTCTCCCATGCAGGTGCAGGGCCCAAGGACTTGGACCATCCTCCACTGCTTTCCCAGGCCACAGCAGAGAGCTGGCCTGGAAGAGGGGCAACCGGGACAGAATCCGCTGCCCCAACTGGGACTAGAACCCGGGGTGCCTGTGCCACAGGCAGAGGATTAGCCAAGTGAGCCACAGCGCCGGCCAAGACACCATTGTAAGGAACGTCCAGGGCTTAGTGGTTGGGAAGAGAAGAATCATAAAACGGAGTTGGGACAGGGCACTCAGGGAGGCAAGGATAAAAAGAGTGAGAGAGAATGGTTTGTCACCAAAGCTGAGGGAGAACATTATTTCCAGAACAAAGCGAGCAGTCAACTTTGTGAAACAGTATTGAGAGTTTAAAAAGATAAGAGAAAAATGGTCATTAGATTTGGCAGCAAGCGATCACTTGTGACCTTGAAAAGAGCAACTTCTGTGGCAGTGGATGGGTCAGAAATGTAATGGGGGTTTTGATCGTTCAGGGAAGGCAGAGCAGAACATTAGCAGAAAGAGTTGTGTCTGCCATGCCTTCCGTGCTAGCTTAAGTACGGCAGAAACTGCACCATCTACCTGCGTCACAAACAGCATAAATTTTTGGCACCAGACAGAACTGGGTTGGAATAACTATGGGCAAATTGTTTAAGCACACTGAGCCTCAATTCTTTATCCATAAACTGTAGGGGAAGAGAAAAAAACAAAAACACCTCTCTTCTACACTTAGGGTCCTGGAAATTAAACTGAAAAAAGACAAATTAACAAGAGAAAAACAGTTTATGAACAGCTGTAATGCTGTAATGGCTATAATGGTGTCACCCTCTCCCTGGATAAGAAGTATAAGTCATCATCACCTTCCATCATTTAACTGGTCTCACTCCATCCATGTTGTCCTCTTCTAATACATTTTCCACATGACAGTCAAAGTGATTTGATTATTCTCTTGCTTAAAAACCACTGGTGATATCTTCTCACTGCGCATGGGAACAACTCAGTGCTGAGTGACTTACAGAAGTTGTTTGAAGATGGGGCCTATAAAGCATCTTTTAAAAAAGAAAAAAGATTTATTTATTTATTTGAAAGTCAGGTTTACAGAGAAAGAGGGAGATTATCCATTCACTGGTTCATTCTCCACATGGCTTCAACAGCCAGGAACCTGAAGCTTCATCCAGGTCCCCTATATGGGAATTAGCACCCAACCACTTGGGCCATCTACTACTGCTTTCCCAGGTATACCAGCAGAGAGCTGGATCAGAAGTTGAGCAGCTAAGGCTTGAACTGGTTCCCATATGAGATGCTGGTGTCACCAGCGATGGCTTAACCTGCTACACCACAATGTCAGCGTCCCTATATAGCATCTTTTTTTTTAACTTATTTAATGAATATAAATTTCCAAAGTACAGCTTATGGATTACAATGGTTTCCCCACCCCCATAACTTCCCTCCCACCCGCAACCCTCCCCTCTCCCGCTCCCTCTCCCATTCCATTCACATCAAGATTCATTTTCAATTCTCTTTATATCCAGAAGATCAATTTAGTATATATTAAGTAAAGAGTTCAACAGTTTGCACCCACACAGAAACACAAAGTGTAAAGTATTGTTTGAGTACTAGTTATAGCATTAATTCACATTGAACACCACGTTAAGGACAGAGATCCTACATGAGGAGTAAGTGCATAGTGACTCCTGTTGTTGACTTAACAAATCGACACTCTTGTTTATGGTGTCAGTAATCACCCTAGGCTCTTGTCATGAGTTGCCAAGGCAATGGAGGCCTTTTGAGCTCGCCGACTCTGATCATATTTAGACAAGGTCATAGTCAAAGTGGAAGTTCTGTCCTCCCTTCAGAGAAAGGTACCTCCTTCTTTGATGACCTGTTCTTTCCACTGGGATCTCACTCGCGGAGATCTTTCATTTACTTTTTTTGTTTGTTTGTTTGTTTTTGCCAGAGTGTCTTGGCTTTCCATGCCTGAAAATACTCTCATGGGCTCTTTAGCTAGATCCAAATGCCTTAAGGGCTGTTTCTGAGGCCAGAGTGCTGTTTAGGACATCTGCCATTCTATGAGTCTGCTGTGTATCCCGTTTCCCATGTTGGATCGTTCTCTCCTTTTTAATTCTAGCAGTTAGTATTAGCAGACACTATTCTTGTTTATGTGATCCCTTTGACTCTTAATCCTATCATTATGATCAATTGTGAACAGCAATTGATCACTGTGACTAGTGAGATGGCATTGGTACATGCCACCTTGATGGGACTGAATTGGAATCCCCTGGTATGTTTCTAACTCTACCATTTGGGGCAAGTCCGATTGAGCATGTCCCAAATTGTACATCTCTTCCCTCTCTTATTCCCTATGTAGCATCTTAACAAACAGGAACTTTGTGGAGAAGAGACAAAACAAATGAAAAGGGATTTAGGTGTTTAGGAGTGACAAACTGGAGAAAGCCAAATACAAGGGGAGAAACTAAAGACCAGGGCTATTTATTATATAACTAAAGACCAAGAAGATGTGTTGCATAGATTCCTCCAGGTGCCCCCTCAGTCCAGAGTGGATAAGAGTCTAAGAATTTCCCTCTGGTGTCGGCGTTGTGGCATAACAAGTTAAGCCTCTGCCTGAAATGCCAGCATCCCATAAGTCCTGGCTGCTCCACTTTTGATCCAGCTCCCTGCTAATGGCCTGGAAAATGCAGTGGATGATGACCCAAATGCTTGGGTCCCTGCACCCATGTGGGAGACCCAGATGAAGCTCGTGGCTCCTGGCTGTGTCTTGGCTCAGTCCTGGCTATCGTGGCCATCTGGGGAGTGAACAAGTGGATGGAAGAGTTCTATATCTGTCTCTTCCTCTCTCTTTAACTCTTATTTTCAAATAAACAAATCTTTTTTAAAAAATAAATCTTTTTGGCATGGGAGAAGCAGACACATTTACAAGTGGAGATTTAGGTCCTGCCCTTGGACAAATAGGCTGGAGAGCAGAAGACTTTCCGATTTGTGCCATTTCTCAACTGTCTTCAGCTCGAAATAATCCTTATGCCAATGTGGCATAGTTTGGGTGGCCTGTGTTGAGGCTCAGCAAATGATGCATCAAGCATGATGCTTTAACATGCAGAACCAAAGACGCAGCCTCAAGGTCTCTCTGACCTCTCATCTGCCTCTCCCTCAATCCTTTCTCTCCTTAAGCAAAGGACTGTGTCTGAAGCTCGCTTATATATGTTAAGACCTGTCCACCGAAAAGCAGCACAGATGCCTTCAGTCTTCGTAGTGACATTTCATTAATGAAGGACAGATGGCTTAACACATTTTACAGAAGAGGAGACTGAAAATCAAACCCCACATCTAGAGCCTGGAGGGGATTTTTCTCAGGCCACTGTTTCTTCTGGTCCATTCTCTCCCCTACAAATAATTTACTATGCCTCTAGAATTGCCAGTTGTCCCATTGCCTTCTCCCCATGAAGAAGCATCTGTAAGTTTCTGAATCTCATTGGGTTACTGACATAATGATAATATTATCTAGATGTTGTATCTTTGATAGGTATAGTTTTATTTATTTGTGATTTTATGTGCTCTCCTTCTCATTCTAAATTCACTGTTGTACCACTTTTGTTATCAATACCTTTGCATTCTTGTTCTTAAGGAAGGTTCTAAAAATTGAATATTATTTAAAACCTTTAAAATTTGAATAAGAAATTGAGTATAAGATATCCTCACAGGTTTGGTTTCCCTACACCCGCCCACAACTTTTTAAAGTCATTTTGTTATATTCCCCTCAATTTCCCAGTTTGACTATTATCATCTTGAGAGGAGCTAGATGGGCTAATAGGCAGTTAGGTCAGGTCCCTGCAGGAATAAGAAAAAGGCAGAGTCTCTTTAAAAGTGGATGGATTGCCAACCCTTGGGACATTCGGATCTGACTAAAAGCTCCATGAGAGTCTCGCAGGCATGGAAAGCCATGACACGGTGGCAAAAAACAATCTAAATGAAGGATCCTGGTGAACAACACCCCAGCAGAAGGATCAGGCCATCAAGGAGAGAGGCGCCTTTCTCTGAAGAGAGGAAGGAACCTCCACTGTGATATGGCCTGGACTAAACAAATTCAGAGTTGGTGAACTCAAGGGGCTTCCATAGCCTAGACAGCTCATAGCAAGAGTCTCAGGTGATTGCTGACATCATAAATAAGAGTGCCAATTGTTAAATCAACAACGGGAGTCACTGGGTTCATGCTCCCCACGCAGGATCTCTGTCCTTGATATGTTTATCTATGAAACTCAAAAACAACACTACTAGTCGAACAATACCCTATACCTGGTTCGGTTGTGTGAGTGCAACCTGTTGAAATCCCTGCTTAGTATATACTAAGTTGATCTTCAGTATATGAAGGTAATTGAAAATGAAACGTGATGAAGGGCGGGATGGGAGAGGAAGTGGGTGAGGGGAGGGCCATGGGAGGGAGGGAGGTCGGGGGGAAGCCACAACAATGCAAAAGATGCATTTTATATTCTACTTAAAACTATTGGTTGAACTCTGTAATTAATACACAATTACTCTTAGGTGTTTAATTAATGCTATAACTAGTACTCAAATAGTATTTTACACTTTGTGTTTCTGTGTGGGAGCAAAATGTGGAAATCTTTACTTAACATACGCTAAATTGATCTTCTGTATATAAAGATAATTGAAAATTAATCGTGATGTGAAGGGGAAGGGGAGAGGGAGTGGGAGAGGGGAGCGTTGTGGATGGGAGGGAAGATACAGGGGTGAGGAGGCTATTGTGGTCCATAATCTGTACTTTGGAAATTTATGCTCATTAAATTAAAAAAAAAAGTCAAAAAATAAAAATAAAAGTGGATGGATTGCTTGATCGCTTGCCTCCTCCCAGAGGCTGCCAGTAGCAACAGTTAGTTTTGTTTTTTTGTTTGTTTGTTTGTTTGTTTATCATGAGAATGGGCAAGACAGGATTACCAATCCCAGCCCTCTGATGGTTTTTAGTTTATTATGAGGGCAGGCTAGACAGGTTTATGAATTCCAGCCCACTGGGCTTTATCCCTGTCTCTGATTGGTTGTTGGCTGCTACTCTGCTCCTCTCCGGATTGGTTAAATCTTCATAGTCACTTTTGTGCATAAAAGGAGCTGGTACCCACAGGCTGCACAGGGCAACTCCTCCCTTGGAGCCCAGCTCCTGACTACTGTAGCAGGTTTCTCATTTAAATAAATCTGCTTTGCTCACTGTCCTTGTCTGCATGGAAATTCTTCTTGGACATGAGACAGAACCAAGATAGTCTTTACTGTCCTGTCACCACAGTCTGCTTCCGGGACTGTGATGGATACAGTATCTATGTGAGACATAATCTTTTGTTCACCACTTGTCTGGGTGGGGAACTTCTTTATGTCAAGGCCATTTGGGTATTTATATCATCATCCATGATATAAATTAAATATAAACCTCACCCTCACCCTCACCCACACAAAATTATCAACTTAAAAATGAGCCTGCAGTACAGGTATTGAATTGAGCCCCACCTGCAGTTGCCTCAGCAGGGCCAGCCCGAATGATTTCAGCTCCTTAACGGGTCACGAGCTGGATGTTTCCCACCCCTGAGTCTTGTACAATATATTCTCCTATAGGTGTGAAGAAATCCACAATAATAAAAAGGATATATGAGATATATACCCAAACACAAACATATGTACATACTGTTTGTGTCTTTAATAAAATGTGCATGCCAATCCCGAGTCAGGTATTTAAGTAATTATTGACAGTACTTTCTTGGTGAAGAACAGGAAAACAGGAGACAAAGATTAGATGAACGATTACTTTCATTGCATTCCTCTTTGCTGTTGAACATTTTTCATGTTTATGTGCTGGCTTCTCCTGTTGATTTAGTTGAAGCAAATCACTAGATATGTTTTAAGGTGGAAGGGACAAAACTTCAGAGTTGGGTTTTAGTCAAGGTTACTCAGTACAGTTTATTTTAATGATCTGTGTCCATCCAATTTTCCTATGCTTGGGCGATTTCTGGGGTTGTTGATCAAACTCTAAAGAATAGAATAATGTTATCCATCAAGTAATGGAGATAAAAGTGGTATTGTTCACTTTATTCAGAGCTTACCTTTGAAAATATTTTGAGGGACTGGCGCTGTGACGCAGCAGGTTAATGCCCTGGCCTGAACCACCAGCATTCCATATGGGCTCTGGTTTGAGACCCGGCTGCTCCACTTCCGATCCAGCTCTCTGCTGTGGCCTGGGAAAGCAGTAGAAAATGGTCCAAGTCCTTGAGACCCTGCACCCACGTGGGAGACCGAGAAGAAGCTCCTGGCTCCTGGCTCCTGGCTTCGGATCCCTCAGCTCTGACCGTTGCGGCCATCTGGGGAGTGAACCATCGGATGGAAGACCTCTCTCTCTCTCTCTCTGCCTCTCCTCTCTCTCTGTGTAACTCTGACTTTCAAATAAATAGATAAATCTTTAAAAATATATCTTGAAATGCATCCTGGGAAGAGAGCTGACATTCTAGAGGATACTCAGTTTTCAGGCTCTTTCTAGACAGAGTTCTGTAGGAATTTTCAGGCCTGGCGTGCAGTGCCCATACTCTGCTTTCCTGGATTCCCGGTCTACAGCAGAGCCTCAGTGCCCCACCATCATGAAGCAAGAACACATATCCTAGCGACCTGGCCTTGGAAAATAGATCCCAGCCCCCTCCAGTTGATTGAGGTCAAAGCTGGATTCCCCAGCAGGGCAACTTGCCAGTCAGAGGATCTGCAGACCTGAGTAATTCCCCAGTGAGGGTCCCCTTCACACACGCTACTTGTACAGAAGACTAGAAAGATGGCCAGAATCATCAGGAAGGAAGGAAGTTTGCTGAGTGGGAGCCCTTTGGACATCCACACATTCCACTGCAGAGTAGCCTCCTCTTGGAGTCGCTGACCCAGGGAGGTCACTGAAATCTTTGAATCTGCTAGGGGAGGAAGGAAAGGGAGCACTCCTTGCTGTGCAGACACTTCCCCAGCAACCCAGAAAAGAAAGAATTGAGTCTCCAACGTTGAAAATCCGTTGACTCGTTTGGTCCTTACAGCCTTCTGCCTACTAATTTATCAACTCCAGTCACCAAATGCCTCCTACACAGATGATTCCATCATGTCCAGGGAAATATTCAACCATGTGACTTTAACCTCCACCCACCAAAATACTTTCCATTCTCCCCATGCCCCAGATTCTTTTTAATAAAACAAAGCTTTTCATTCCACAATTGAAGATACGGAGCACCACCCTAGGAGGTGCAGAATACTGGCTTCACCATACAGGAAGGAGCTGATAGGCTTCCTTCAGGCAAATCCCCTCCAAGCGGCCTGGAGACCCTGGGACACCTCATTGTATAAACCTGTTTTCTCTTGGAAAACACAGGGAATGAACAGGCGGTGATATTTGTCCATTATTCTTAAGCAAGCCACATGCTAATCTCTTTGTCCTCCTTCAGAAGATGGGCTTTATATCTGCAACAAGGGACAGGAACATATGCAAATATCCTACTTTGTTTAGGGATCATGCTCACTCTTTATGTGATTATAAAATGAAACAAGGAAACTTGCCCCATGGTGACTCAAATAGGTTAAGAGAATTGTGATTGAAATACCACCAAGGGCCTTTAATTTCTGCCTAGAAGAAAGAAAGAAAAAAGCTCTCAACACTGTTGCCCCCTCCCTTTCCCTTCACTAGGGGCAGCTTGCTGTAAGGGAACAAGCCTGTATCTGCTCCCAGATTTCATAAAAGAACCTCAGGTTCCTGGGCTTGAACCATTCTGAGACTGAAGAATTGCAGCTTTAAGGAATTAGAAGGCCAAACACAACGTGGATATTGCCTGACACCAATTCTTTTTAATAATTAAAAATGTTTGCTTTTTGGAGGTAGGATTGACACAATAATAAATAACACGTACTTGAAATGTACAGTTTTGTAAGTTTTGGCACATACTTATAACCATAGAATCATCACCACAGTCAAGATAGTGAAAAGTAGACTGGTGCCGTGGCTCAACAGGCTAATCCTCTGCCTAGTGGCGCTGGCACACCGGGTTCTAGTCCTGGTCGGGGCGCCAGATTCTGTCCTGGTTGCCCCTCTTCCAGGCCAGCTCTCTGCTATGGCCCAGGAGTGCAGTGGAGGATGGCCCAAGTGCTTGGACCCTGGACCCCATGGGAGACCAGGATAAGTACCTGGCTCCTGCCTTCGGATCAGCGCGGCGCGCTGGCCGCAGCGCACCGGCTGCAGTGGCCATTGGAGGGTGAACTAACAGCAAAGGAAGACCTTTCTCTCTGTTTCTCTCTCTTTCACTGTCCACTCTGCCTGTCAAAAAAAAATAGTGAAAAATACCCATCACTCTCAAAAGTCTCCTCGTAGTCTTTGTAATCCTTACTTCCCCTTCTCATCACCCACCAGGAAACCACTAATCTGCTTTCTTTCACTATACATGAGTTTACATTTTCTAGAATGTTGTATCGGTGAACTCATACAGCGCACCCTCCTTTTAAAATCTGTCTTCTTTTTCTCAGTATATTGTTTGGGAGATTCATCTGTGTTGTTGAGCATATAGTTTACTCTTGTTTATTGCTGGGTAGTATCCTGTCAAATGGACATACTACGGTTTGTCTACCCACTCACCTTTAGATGAACATTGGGGTTGCTTCCAGTGTGGGGCTGTCACACGTGAAGATGCTGTGAACTTCCACATAGAAGTCTATCTAGATGTATGATTTCATTTGTCTTAGCTAAATACCTAGGAGTGAATGGCTGCATCGTATGGTAGGTCTAAGCTTAACTTTTTAAGAAACTGGCAAACTGTTTTTCATAGTAGTTTTACCACTTGTTTCTTCCCACTAGCAAAATGTAACAATTCAAGTTTCTTTTCCTCCTCACCAGCACCTGGTATGGTCAGTCCTTTTAACTTTCCTGTTCAGCAGGGATGGTCTCAGTTTGTGTTTTCCTGATGTTAATGAGGTTGAGCTTCCTTTCACTGGCCTCATATTCTTATTTGCCATGTGTGCCATGTATGTCTGTTCAAATCTCTGCCTATTTTTATTGGTGTTTTATTTTGACATAAAGTTTTGAGGTTTTTAAAAATGAGAATGCAAGTTCTTTATCAAAGTAAGTTTTACAAAGGCCATTTGCAAAAGACCTTATTAACAAATAAGAATAATAAACCCATTTTTCTTTTCATTAATTTTTCTGTTTTCTGTTTTATATTGATTTTCACTCTGATATGTGTTCTTTCCTTTCTTCTGCTTATTTTGAGTTTCATCTGGTCTTTTAAAATCTAGCATGTTAATGTGGAACATGAAGTCTTTGGGTAGTGTTTTTTTCTCCTAATGTAGGCTTTTAGAGTCAAAAATTATCTTCTAAGTACTTCTTTAGCAGCATCACACAAATTTTGATGTTTTATTTTCATTCAAATAAAAAATACTTTCTAGTTTTTCTTGTGATTTTCTTGGGTTACTTGGAAGTATGTTATCTAAATTCCAAACATTTGAGAACTTTTTGACTTTTAAGATTTTTTTAATTTATTTATTTGTCAGGTAGAGTTACAGACAGAGACAGAGAGAAAGGTCTTCCTTCTGTTGGTTCACCCCCCAAATGGCCGCCATGGCCAGCGCAGTGAAGCCAGGAGCCTGGCGCTTCCTCCTGTTCTCCCATGTGGGTGCAGGGACCCAAGCACCTGGGCCATCCTCCACTGCCTTCCTGGGCCACAGCAGAGAGCTGGACTGGAAGAGGAGCAACTAGGACTAGAACCTGGTGCCCATATGGGATGCTGGCGCCACAGGTGGAGGATTAATCAAGAGAGCCATGGCGCCGGGCCCGAACTTTTAATATAATTCCTTGTGGTCTGAGAAAATAAATTATTAAATTCACTGAGACTCATGTTATGGCCAAATTATTATCTATCTTGGTAAATATTCTGTGTGCAATTATAAAGAATATTATTTTGTTGATGCTTGTTGATGTTAGGTCACATTGGTGGGTAGTATTGTCCAAGTCTTCTTTGTTTGCTATCCATTGTCCCATCTGTTATTTAAAGGGGAGATCTGAGATTTCTAGATATAACTGGCTTTGTTTCTCCTTGCTGCCCATCATTTTGTCCTATTGATGAATCGACTCCTTTATCATTATAAAAGGAACTTCTTTATCCTTAGTGACTTTTTTTTTGTTATGAAATCAACGTTTTCATAAATTTATATAGCCATTCCAGCTTTCTTTGACTAATGCTAGTATGGTATATATGGTATATATTTTTCCATCCTTTATACTTGTGTCCATTACACGTAAAGTGGATTTCTTCTAGATGGCAAGCTGATCATCTCCATCTTTCAACTGAGATATTTAGTTCATTTGCATCTAATGTAGTTATTGCCATGGTTAGGTTTAACACTATCATCTTGCTATTTGTTTTCTATTTGACCCATATATCCTTGATTTTGTGTTAACTCTTTTTTTCAAATATGAGTATATTTTTATGATTCCATCTTGTTTCCTTTAATGACTAACTACCCATAGCTCTTTATTATTTTAGTGACTACTTTAGGGTTTATAGTACACATGTTTAATTTGTCACAGTTTATAATTCAAGCAATATTATACCACTCACAGATAGTGTTAAGAATTTTCTAGTGATATGCTTCCACTTCTCCCTCTCAACACTTATGCTATTATTTTCCCATGTTTTGTTGATAGTTATAGTCCCGATAATACAATGTTGTTATTTTTGTTTAAATCAAAATCATTACAAACAAATCTTACATGTATGTCCATGTGGCTACCATTTTTGTCGTCTATTCTTCTTAAGTATAACCATATTTATATCTGGCATTATTTTCCTTCTGCCTGAAATTTTTCCTCTAACATTTCTTGTATTGCAGATAAGTTCTTTCAGCTTTTGTACATTTGAAAAAAATCTTTCCTCTTTCCTGATCTTTAAAAGATATCGTTAGTGAGTATGAATTTCTAGGTGACAGTTTATTTTTCTCTCAATAGCTTAAAGATGTTGCTAGCATTTCCTCCCTCTGGCTGCTTTTAATATTTTCTCTTCATCACTGATTTTGAGTAATTTGATACTGATGTGCCTTAGGGTGCTATGCTTTGCTTTTTAAAGATTTATTTATTTATTTGAGAAGCAGAAGGACACAGAGAGAAAGAAAGAGATTTTCCATCCACTGGTTCACCCTCTAAGTAGCCACAACATCCAGGCCTAGGCCAGGTTGAAGCCAGGAGACAGGAACTCCATCTGGGTCTGCCATGTGGGTGGCAGAGGCCCAAGCACTTGGGCCATCTTTCACTGCCTTCCCAGGCACATCAGCAGGAAACTGAATAGGAAACGGAGCAGCTGAGACTTAAACCAGTGCCCATATGGGATGCTGATGTTGCAAGCAGCAGCTTAACCCACTGTGCCACAACACTGACTCCAGGGTGGTTTTCTTCATGTTTCTTGTGCTCAGGATTCACTGAGCCTCTTAGACTGGTAGGATTCTAATTTTCATCAAAACTGGAAAATTTTCAGTTATCACTTCTTCAAATAATTTTTTTGTTTACCTCCCACAAGTATTTTAGGTTGCCTGGAGTGGTCTCATGGCCTGATGTTGTTCTTTTCGTTCTTTGTAATCCCCTTTCCTCCATGTGTTTTATTTTTGGATCTCTTCTATTATTATTCCTTCAAGGTCATTGATCTTCTGGAATTAATTTCATCAGTATAATTTTCATCTCAGTAGATTTTCAGCTCTAGAAATTTGATTTGTATGTGTGTGTTTTCTGTGTGTTGATAGTTCATGTTTCAGCTTAATTACAATATCTGGAATATAATAACTATTTTGATATCCTCATTACTAACTTCTATGTATCTGTGTCAGGTTTTAAAATTTTTATTATTTAGGGGCTGGCACTATGGCATAATGGGTTAAGCCACTGCCGGTAGTCCCAGCATCCCATATGGGTGTTGGTTTGAGTCCTGGCTGCTAATGTACCTGGAAAAGCAGTGGAAGATGGCCCAAGTGCTTGGGCCCCTGCACCCACATGGGAGACCTGGAAGAAGTTATTTTATTATTTAAAAACTGTTTAAACATTTATTTATTTATTTGAAAGGCAGAGTTACATAGGAAGAGACAGAGAGATCTTCCATCTGCTGGTTCACTCCCCAAAAGGCTGCAACAGCAGGGGCTGGGCCAGGCTGAAGCCAGGAACTTGGAACTCCATGCAGATCTCCCATATGGGTGATCCAGTCCCAAGCAGTTGGGCCATCTTCCACTGCCTTGCTAGGTGCATTAACAGGGAACTGGATTGGAAGTGGGACAGCCAGGACTCAAACCAACACCTATTTGGGATGCTGGTGTCATAGGTGGCAGCTTAACCAACTGTACCACAACATCAGCACCTGTATCAGGTTTTTTATGATCAGTTTCAATTTGTTGACGTTTTCCCTTTTTATGTATTTTATGTTCCTGCTTTTTTGAATATCTGATAAATTGTGGTGTTTATTTTCTTTTGGATGCATAATTCTGTGAATCAATCTATTGAGTGCTGGGTGTCTGATATTCCAATCAACATTCTTGAACTTTGTTCTGGAGTATGGGTAAATTCCTTGGCAACACTGAACATTTTGAATCTTGATTTTATGATCTGTTGGGTGGGACCAGAGCAACAGTTAGTCTAGGGATAATTATTTCCCACTAGTGAGGCCAGGTCTCAATACTCACCTACGTGTCCTGTCCTAGAGACTAGTACCTTTAGATATTTAGAGAATTCTCCACTTCATGGGTGTCCCCACTGCCATCACTGCAGAAACTACACGGTCATTGTCCCAGCCTCCCTTTCAGCTGGCCATCAACATGGGATCTAGGATCCCCTGATCAGATCCACCCACACCAGAATCTGTGTCTGTGTACAAGTAGCAGGCACTGGCTGCATCTGTTTATGATGAGATGCAAAGAGCAACATTCTGGCTTACAGGGACAGCAGTGCCAAGGCTCCTAGCAGTCCCGTCCAGGGCCTGCCGTTGGGACAATTAGCAGCAGCACCTTGGACGATGGAAGGAAAGCCTCCCTGATCCAGTTAACAGTGCACGTTCCTGAGTTTCCTGGCCCAGCTGCCTTTGAGCCTGGCCCGCCTGGAGAGTCTGTGTGTGACCGAAAATCCTTTAATACGGAGGTTGGCAAACCTCTTCTTTAAGAGCTGTTAGCTACTCTCAATAGGCTAATCCTCTGCCTGCGGCGCCGAAACACTGGGTTCTAGTCCCATCGGGGTGCCGGATTCTGTCCCGGTTGCCTCTCTTCCAGGCCAGCTCTCTGCTGTGGCCAGGGAGTGCAGTGGAGGATGGCCCAAGTGCTTGGACCCTGCACCCCATGGGAGACCAGGAGAAGCACCTGGCTCCTGCCTTCGGATCAGCACAATGCGCCGGCTGCAGCGCGCCAGCCGCGCCAGCCATTGGAGGGTGAACCAACGGCAAAAGGAAGACCTTTCTCTGTCTCTCTCACTGTCCACTCTGCCTGTCAAATAAATAAATAAATAAAAATTTAAAAAAGCTGTTAGCTGCTATGGACTGCTTTGCGTTCCCTCAAAATTCATACGTTGACCTTCTAACCTCCCATTTGATGGTGTTTGGAGATTAGGCCTTTTGAAAAGCAAATAGGCTCACATGAGGCCATGAGAATGGGGCCATCATGGTGAGATTAGTGTGCTTGTGAGAGGAGAAATTAGATAGTGCTCTCACTCGCCTGCTCACCCTCCCTGTCTTCCTCCCTCTCCCCCAACTTGTGAGAACACAATCAGTCATCTGCAGTCTGAGGAGAAAGCCCCCACCAGAAACCAACCACTCTGGCACCTTGATCTTGGACTGCCGAGCTCCAGAACAAAGAGAAAATATATTTCTGTGCTAAAGCCACCAAGTCTATGGTATTTTATAGCAGCAACCTGAGATAAGACAACAGTAAATATCCTAGGCTTAGTAGGCCATAAGGTCTTGCTTACAACCAACCACTCAATACCACTGCTATAGTGTGGAAGCAGCTATAGACAAGATGTAAGCAAATGAGTGCAACTGTGCTCCAAAATCATTTTATTTATGGACACAGAAATGTTAATTTCATATGCTTTTCATGGGTCATGAATATCATCCTTTTTACAATTTTTTTTTGCCCAACTATTTAAAAATGTGAAAATTATGCTTAGCTTGTAGGCCATACAAAAATAAGTGGCAGGTCACATTTGCTAACTTCTGCAAAAATATGCCTTCTCTGCTTAAACAACCTACTGTCGGTTTCTGATTTGCAACTGAAAACCTTGACTGGTACATTAAGTCTATGCTTGTTTCAAGAAAAGCATATTTTTAAGCCACTGAGATGGACAAACCCTTATTCTGTTTTTCTTCAACTGCCAGAGAAGAATTTTCTACATAAACTTCTGCGGGTTACCTGCTGCAGTCTTCAGCAAGCCAGCGACTCCTTGCACAGAGGAATGGAATCCCAGAGTTTGTTCATGAGGAAGGATTTTGAATAATTTTCTGTTTCCCTCTTGTGCAGATCACCCTGTGCTGGAGAGCCCTTGCTCATCTGAGTGAGCTATTTGTCTCATTGTCGCTGGAACCACAGGACTGTGGGTAGACCCAGCTCAGCGGCCATAGCCATAGCTCAGCTACGCTGCAGCAGCTGACAGGAACGATGTGTGAAATAAGACACAGAGAGATGGCAATAAAATAAAGTAGGCTGTGAGATGAAAGCAGGTCACTCCCTGGGTGCATTTTTAAGGTGGATTTAGGAAACCGTACCACACCATTCTGGAAACTCAACCTACCAAAGTCACTGATGTTTAGAGTCTGTCCCCGGCCATCCACGCACTTCACCGCAAGACCAGACTCTGTGTGCATTTCCAGAGTATCTTGCCTAATAAAAAATAGAATGCTTAGCAACAGAAATGGATTAAAACTATATTTAGCCAAACCAAAGCTGTCTAAAAATGTACTGGACAACATGATTGACACAATCGGCAATTCCTCTTGTCCTTACTCACGGTATCACCTGGTTTATATTCTGACGTGACAAGAGACTCTTCAGTCTATTGTGATTTGATTTGTCATGGGAACAGTGAGAGGGCAGAGGCTTAGTTAGACAGGAAGGCTTCTCCCCAGTTATGGGTCTCGAAACTGTGGAATTCCCATCTGCATTAGGGATTCTCCCCACCTTTGAATGTTGGATCCCCAGTTTCATCTTGGGAATTATTATAACTAATCAAAGGAGAAGGCAAGTCAGTGGTATGTGGAGTGGGGACTTGGACAAAGGTACGTAAGATTGAGAGGAAAAAAAACTTCCTTGGCATCTTCAGTGCTGAGTCGTGTTAATAGCACAGCCCCTGAATGTGGTGTGGAGAGAATTGCCTCTGTGGTCCTCCTCCCTCAGACCCATAACCCTGTGAGCAAAATGTCAGACAAATCTCCGGTCAGGGGCATTCTAGAAAATACCTGAGCAGCACTCCCTAAAAGGTCATCAGGCACAAGGAAAGTCTGAGCAGCTGTCATAACCAAGAAGAGCCATGGAGAATGACAGTCAATGCAGTGTGGTGTCCCAAATGGGATCCTGCAACAGAGAAAGGAATTAGGTGAAAACTGAGGACATTTCAATACACTTTGGACTTCAGCTGATAATAATATATCAATATTAGTTCATTGACTATACCAAATGTACTACACCAATGTAAGATGTTAACAACAGAGAAAAATGAATGTGAGGTATATGGGAATACTCCATACAATCTTCACCATAATTCTGTATTTCTAAAACTGTTGTTTTTTAAAGCTTATTAAACAGAACATAAAGGATTTTCCTTTTTGTTAGATGTCTTCCCCAGCATTCCAGGATGACCAGAGTCAGAATTCACTATCTGCACTGAACTCAATCTGAGTTTACTGTCTCACTTCGGGGTCAAAAGAAGATATAAATAATCAGCCAAACATTTTTTAACTGAATCTAGACAAAAGCTGGAATGAAAACAGTGCACATGAAGAATAACTTCATTTTGTTATTTGTCAGTGCGAATAGAACATAATCTGCGAGAAACTCCAAGATGGAATCCGACCTTTTATTTTTAACACAACAGCTGAACTCTCAGTGGTTGCCTGCGATAACTACAATCATTGCCTATAGACAGCACCTCTTCCAAATTAAGGAACATTCCTTGAAGTTCTCATTAAATGCACATTACTGTTTTGAGGTTGACATCCTGGGAGCTGTGATTGTTCAAGTTGCTCTTTGCAGAGTTGAGTCCTTACATAAAGGAGAAGTATATGAGGAAACACAAATGTACTCTGCAGAGCGGGTTTGTTTTAAGCATGTAACTCAGGATGCTATCTCCTTTGGGAATGTTATTAGCAAAAGTCTCACTGATCCCTACACCATGACTGTGTTTTTGACAGCAGTCGCTCTCCTTCAGCTAACCTTACAGACGTCATTATTCAACGCAGAAAACCTGATGATCTTGACACTGCCCTTCATTTCTGGTCACACTCTGGCCCATGGGAAAAGGAGGATTCTCTTGGTTTGCCTTTGGAGCACAAAACAAGGGAGGCCGCCTTTCAGGCCTGTGTTTGGAGTCTGAGCCTCAAGCACAGAAGCCGCAGCCCCAGGCCCTGCTGGTGCCCGCCTTCACCTTTCTGATCTTTACATGAATTGAGTTCTGATCATGCATCTCTCTGCTTTCTTCTGATTGCACAGTGAACATTTATGGAGGAAAGAAGAGCAAGATCATAGCACTGGATTTCAACATTCCTAGCTTTGCCACTAAGTGAGCTTTATTGGCTCTCTCTGCCTCAGTTTCCTAAGCTGTAAAATTGGATTCAGTATACCTGCCCCAATTATTTCAGAGTTACTCTGAAAATCAATGATTATAATAAATAACAGCGGGTTTTTTTTTTTCCTGTTAAAAATACAACACAGTCATATTGTCACTGAACAAGGTAGATCAACTTCCTGTTGCACCCATCACACTCTATGATGCCAGTCTTTGGAGAGGTTAAGAAGGCCTTATTGCTGGCCACTATAGGAGAAGCAGCTCAGACAACTCATGCCTCCTGACCATGCAGGGGTGGGCCGTTGGCTCTGGGGAAAGCTTTATGGATGAGGTAGGAGGGAGTTGGTAGCAGCAATACTAGAGAGGCAAGTTCTGACTGGAGGGGTTACAATCAGGTCAGCCACAGTGTTACCACATTTAGTAACATTCCAGAGAACCAGCAACTTAGAGGGGCCACCTGATACCACAACTTAAATCCTTACAACTTCTAAGTGCCCTCTCATCCCCCTTAAAATAGAGTTTCACTTGTGACCGAGATGGCAGAAGCTACAATTCGATCATCAGTTTCACACGGCAGAGACTAACTGTGGCTGACCGAGAAGGGGGGGTGGGAGTGCCCCTCTGCCAGATCTGTGTCTTTGTGCCACTGATCCAGAGTTGCAGACAGGCCTTCCTCATTGGCTGTGCCCACATTATGTAATCCCACCTTCCAGTGGGGGAGCTGAGAAAGGCAGATCGGGCGTTTTTCTGCTTCTAAAGTAGGAAGCAGGCACTGTGTCTCATTAAGACTCATAAGGTAGGAGGCCCCAAACACGGGGAAAAGGGTCAGGAGCTCAGTAGTAGCCACACAATAATAAATATCTTAGGCATCTTTTAAAGGAGCAGGGGAGGGGCTGCCTGATGTTGCAGAGACTGCAAACACACATGCCCCAGCACTGGCCTCTGGCTGTCCGAGTGCTCCCACCCGTGACCCCTCGTCCTTTGTACAGGCTTTTTTTTTTTTTTTTTTTTTTTTTTTTTGGCTTCACTTTTCTTAAACTTTTGCCCTGTTCTGCCAGCCAGTTCTGACACCCACCTTAGACTCTCAGCTAAGTCACAATCCCTCCCGTAAGTCCCATCCCAGGGCACAACCCAGAATGGAGGCTATCAGAGAGGAAAAAAGCCCCAAGCAATGTAGACCCCTCCCGCATTGCATTAATATTGGCAATAGCCTCCATTCTAGGTTGTACCCTGGGTGCAACTTAGGGGAGGGACCGTGACTTAGCTGAGAGTCTGAGGCAGCTGTCAGAATCGCCTGGCAGTGACAACGTGGCCAGAGGGGACATAAGGAAGTTCTGTGAGTCAATTATTCTAAGTCGGAAGCTGTCTATTCTTTCCCTTTAAATTTTGTTCCAATATAGTAAAGAAATAAAAGGTTCTTCCAGTTGAAAACAGTGAAGTGATTAAATCTTAACAGCTCTGAAAATAACTCGCAGCATATACCTCGTGGTCTCTCCTTGTAGCCTAAAAGCAGAGGGGAAGGCTGGCAGCTCCTCTGGGTGCTAGGAAGCCTTCGACCTCCCTCGGAATATCCCCTTCGCTGTACCCCGGTGCCCCCGGGAGCATCGCAGGCATTGGAGACATTTTCTAGAAACTTTGATGTGAGAAGGCCTCCCTCATCCTGTGAGCAGGGCTCAGGTTCTATATTCATCAAGGAAAAATGTGAAAAGAAGCTTTTAAAAATGTAATTGGCACCCACAGGCACCATCAGGAGAGTGCCTGCACAAACTGTTTAGGGAACATTGCTGATAATGAAGAGAACTAACATTTCCAAAAATTGAAAGAATGACTTTAAGAGTCCGTATGAAAACACACCGCATCCCGATGATCTGGACCACCTATAGCTTACCTGGAAAAGGAACAACTGCTGCACACAAGTGAACTCACATGCATGCACTCCTCAGGCACTCTGCTAGGTGCCTGGTTTGAGCCTGGGCCTGTGCTGGGCGGAGGGGAGTTTGATACGAAGCGAATAAAGCTAGATCTTCAAGGATCCTCAATTGCATGCACTTCTTCCAAGGGTGCACCAGCAGTACATTCATATGTCATATGATTTTGCAAAATTTGCAAAAGTTTCCTTTTTTTGATTATTTGTTCATTTATTTGAGAGACAGAGAGAAACAGATGGAGCTCTCATCCCCTGGTTCATTCCCCCAAATTCCCAAATCAACCCAGGCTGGGCCAGGCCAAAACCAGAAGCCAGTGAGTCAGTTCAAGTCTCCCATGTGGGTGGCAGAGACCCAACTACTTGAGCCATCACTGCCGCCTCCCAGTGTCTTCACTGGTGGGAAACAGGAAATGTGAGCAAGAGCTGGGACTCGAACCCAGGCCCGCCATCCCAAGCAGCGTCTCAACCACTCATCTGAACACTCAACCCAAAAGGAAGATTTTTTTGAAGATTTATTTATTTGAAAGGTGGAGTTACAGAGAGTGGGAGAGAGAGAGAGAAAGATCTTCCATCCACTGGTTCACTTCCTAGATGGCCACAACAGCCAGGGCTGGGCCAGGCCAAAGCCAGGAGCTAGGAGCTTCTTCTGGGTCCCCCACATGGATGCAGGTGCCCACTTTCCCAGGCGCATTAGCAGGGAGCTGGGTTGTAAGTGAAGCAGCTGGGACAAGGAACCAGCTCCCAGATGAGATGCTGGTGTCACAGGTGGTAGCCTAATCTGCTATGTCCCCCCAAAATAAAATATTTTAAGCACAATTGATTAAGACCATTATCCCTTTCTTTTCATTCTGACATCCCTCTATTATTGTTCTCCCTTATAACACCACTAGAGAGTGGCATTAGAGAATCCATGGTAATTTTGGGGATTATTCCAAGGAAATTTGAGTGAGGAAGGCATTTAGTTTAGGTTAGGTTCAATGAGTTTACATGGTTGGCAGTCATTTTTGTGAGTGGTCAAGTTACTGCCTGTAAGGCCACCACAAAACACACCAAACACCACGGTAAGGGAGAAGGTTTGGGGGGTGGGGGGAAGGAGTCCCGACCTGCTGCCTCCTCATGCAGGAGAAAACAGCAGCCTGTACCGGTAGAATAGGTCTTACATAGCATTGCAAAGGTAAGGAAGTGGGAGCAGTGAATCCCGTTAGGAGCTGACGCTTGTGGTTGGACCATTTGGTCACCTGACTTCTAGTAAGCCAGGCTAGGCTTAGGATCAAAGCTTATTGTACAAAACGGCAATGGGGCCAGCGCCCAAGGTGGTGCCCCAGATAAGACCATACCGTTTTACTAACACTCCCTGCTCAGACTGACTTGTATGAATACTCCTGCTTTCAACCTGCCAAATCACCTTCTATCCATTCAGTGTAGAAAATGATCTTAAAAACTGTTGTTATAATGATGTGGGATAAAGAGGCAAGCAGTTAGTTTAGGCACGCTGGAATTCTTGCCTACCTGTTGATTTGCTATGCTCGCCTTCCCAGGATACTCCTGATGCATCTGGGACCAGGGCACATGCTATGACCTCTCCCCATTTGCCTATCCAATTGAGGCCCCACCCTTTCTTTATAAGAAGAGGTGGAAGGTGGGAAAGGGCCCTGCTTGCGCCATGGACCTCACTGAGAAGCGCTGCTCCTGTTCTCCTTCCCCTGCGGAACACTCTCCCTCCCACGTGCACCCCTCCTCCCCAGGGCTGGGGCAGACCCTTCCCACTCTCCTGCTAACGCACTCTCTGACAGGCCTTCCCAGTCACAGGTTCCATTTTCGGTTTTTCCTTTCTCTCTAGTTTATGGGCAATTCTTTGGCTCACTCATGGCGGGTATTTCTCAGAGTGGGGCAGCCCACACTTACATGTGAATTCCCTCACTGCCAAGCGAACTGTTCCTAATGCCAGTCTCCACTTAGTATTTCTATCTCTGCGGGAGACATGAACCTGGATCAAAAATTAATATATGTTCATTGCCCGTATCAATGTGAAAGAGGTAATTAAAGAATACAAGTCGATAAAGTTGGGGAAAATGTATTAAAAAGATGGTCAGGCAGTTAGTAAAGAAAAATTTCATTTTCATAGATTTTGTAGTATTTTTGAGCTTTTTATATTTGTAATGTGTCCTGATGTCTTCGTATCTAATTTTGTGTTCTTTTAAAAAATCCCTCTCTTCCCCACCTATATAAGCTTCAGGTCCGTAACACCTGGATTTGCCCGTGAGGAGTGAATGCAGAGGTATTAAGGCCCAACTCAGTCTTCTAATACTGCTCCTAATCCAGTAGCACAGACAAGGAAACAAGCAGCTCGGTGCAGTGTGACAAGGCTACACTGTGGCATCATCTGGCCAATTCAGGGAAAGTGGATCCCAACCTCACATACAACTCTGTGTATTTTTTTTCCTGACACCAAACGTGAAATTGTGTTTCTCAACAATAAAGACATTGCTCCAAGATTAATTTGCCAATTTCCCCAAACCAACAGGGTGTCCTACAATCTGACTCTGTCCTACAATTCTGACTCTAACCACTGAAGTTGGTGCAGGCCATGTAGGTTAACAGCTCAGCCCCATAAGACTGCCTCCACTTCAGATGCCAGCTGCAAGTCTTGGGTCTCCAGGCTACTCATGTACCTCGTTACAAATTCAGGGGTTCGGGCCGGCGCCGCGGCTCACTAGGCTAATCCTCCACCTTGCGGCGCCGGCACACCGGGTTCTGTCCCAGTTGTCCCTCTTCCAGGCCAGCTCTCCGCTGTGGCCAGGGAGTGTAGTGGAGGATGGCCCAAGTCCTTGGGCCCTGCACCCCATGGGAGACCAAGATAAGTACCTGGCTCCTGCCTTTGGATCAGCGCGTTGCGCCGGCCGCAGCGCGCCAGCCGCAGCGGCCATTGGAGGGTGAACCAATGGCAAAGAAAGACCTTTCTCTCTGTCTCTCTCTCTCACTGTCCACTCTGCCTGCCAAAAAAAAAAAAAAAAAAAAAATTCAGGGGTTCCCACATCCCTCGCTCATGCTTGGTCATCTGTTACAACAAATCACAGGATTTCAGAAAGCATTTTACTTATGATTACTGATTTACTGTATAGGATCCAACTCAGGAACAGCCGAGGAGCCGAGGGTGTAGGGACAAGGGGCACAGAGCTTCCATGCCCTCTTCAGGGACGCCATCCTCCCACACATCAATGATACCAGTCCAACCAGGAAGTTAGCTGCATCTCATGGTCAAGAGTTTGGCTATCAAAGTTTCATTATGTAGGCATGATGGACTAAATCATTGGCCATTGGTGATTGAACTCAATTTCCAGCCTCCATCCCCTCCCTGGAGATTAGAGGGTGGGGCTAAAGTTCTGACTTTAATTATGCTTTCTGTTCACCAGCCCACAGCCTCAATCTATCTGGGGCCCCAACCTAAGTAACCTTATTAGCATAAACTGGTGCAGCTGGAAGGGGTTCATTATAAACAGCAAAAGACTTTCCCATAGCTCAGAAAATTTCAGGAGTCGAGGAGCTATGTGCCAGGATCTGGGGGCAAACTCCAACCATGTTTTTTTTTTTTTAAATTTCATATCACAATCCAACACCATTAATTTGATATACAAGGCTAGGAAGCTAAACAATAAAATAAACTGTCCTGAACCATGTACCCAAAAAACTATCCCCAACATTTCTTTTCCAAGAAGCTTTCTCAAAGTCTCATTTAGAAATCATCTTCAGTTCCTTGGCTGAGGTTTCTTTATAGTCATCCTTAGAGTTTGGCTTTGCCACAGTAAAAATAAGGAACAAAAGAAGTTTTCTGCAGTGCGTGCATATGTTGTTAGCATATAAATTGAAGCTGTGTGTGATGAATTAGTATTTAGATTACATATGTTTTTGAAAACTGACATTTGAAGGTGAGTGAGTGCTGTCTGGCTGTACCCAGGTTCTTGACTTCACCACAAGAAAGAATTCAGGAGCAAGTCAGAGAATAGTGGGTAGCAAGCAGCAAGCATTTATTGAGAAAGTGTAAATCCACACTCCACCGTTAGAGTGTAGGCCCACTCTGAAAGGGGAGGTACATTCTAATAAAAAGGAGGAAGCTTCATGTTTTTCTGGAAAGTAGGTGGGGATTTCCTGGAATCTAGCTACCACCCCTTTTCACTCCTTATGTGGTCTGGTGTTTGCTGTCATGGCGGATGGCAGGTGTGTCATCTAGCATGAGAGGATAATGAGCCATAGGTCAATGTAGGTAAGCCTTGGCCCCCTAAATTGATATGAACGTGATCCAAGCAGAGGATTTATCTTCAGAGCAAGAGGAACCAAACCCATATCCTATAGGCCTTGAGATAACAGGAGCCACCCACAGGTAGCTCAACCACCTCTCTGCCTCCCTTTCTCAAAATACACACAATTCAGCATTAGGAACCCAATTTATTGAGTACCTATTCTATCTTTAAAGAATAGAAGAATTTCCCTTTCTAGGTGATTTTTAAGGTTCTTTCCAGTTTCTCACTTGCTTCACTTTAATGAATTCCTATAATTCATTAAAACACGAGCTTAGGCCTCTATATGCTTTATCTACTTCCTACAATTTTTAAAATTTATATATATATATATATATTTTTTTTTTTTTAAGAGGCAGAGAAAGCTCTCCTCTGCCAGTTCACTCTCCATATGTCCACAATGGCCAGGCTTGACTGGGTTGAAGCTGGGAACTGGGAGCTCAATCCAGGTCTCCCACATGTGTGGCAAGAGCCCAGTTACTTGAGCCGTCACTGCTGCCTGCCAGTGTCTGAATTAGTAGGCAGTTGGAGTCCGGAGTGTCTATGATATCCACTCTAATGTAGATCGTGAGTGTCTTAACCACTGTGGTAACCACTTACCTAACTACTTGTCTCATCCTTCTTACAATTTACAGGGGAAAGTAAGATTCATTTATCTACATTCTATTGATAATATTTAAAAAAATCATATTTGCCTCCAACCAGCACAAGCAGTTTTAAAGAATGTATTTGCTTATTTATTTCCATTTTATTGGAAAAGCAGAGACAGAGAGACAAAGATCTTGCATCTATTGGTTATTCTGCAAATGCCCACAACAGCCAAGACTGGGCCAGGCTAAATATAGGAGCACGGGTAGCAGGGAGACCCAAGTATTTGAGCCATCATCTACTGCCTTCTGGGGTGCACATAGCAGGAAACTAGCACAGGAAGCAGAGCCAGAAATCAAACCCAGGAACCCCAATGTGGGATCTGGGCCTCCCAACCAGTATCTTAATCAATGTGCCAAAAGCCCACACATAACATTATTTTTGAGATTATAAATCAGCTGAGATATATGTACTACATATACAAGAATGCTTTAAAAAGTTTATGGAAAAGGGCTGGCACCTGTGATGCTGGCATCCCATGAGGGCACCAGTTTGAGTCCTGGCCATTACACTTCCAATCCAGCTCCCTGCTAATGTGCCTGTGAAAGCAACAGAAAATGGTCCAAGTACCTGGACCTGAGCTGCCCACAGGGGAGACCTAAATGAAGTTCCTGGCTCCTGGCTTCTAACTGACCCAGTCCTAGCTATTGCAGCCATTTGGGGGAGTAAACCAAAGGGTAGAAGATCTCTCTCTCTCTCTCTCTCTCTCTCTCTCTCTCTCTCCCACTCTCTCTGTAACACTGAGTTTCAAATAAATAAATAGTAAAAAAAAAAAAGTTTATGGAAAAATGAAATTAAAAGATAAGCTTATTTTGGTGCAAAAAAAAAATCCTGAAAGGCATCCATAGTTTTCTCATGTTACAGATTTTTGATGAGCCTATTGAAGCCTTATCATATTCATGGATTAAAATTTTTTTGCACCAAAATAAACTTGTCTTTAATTTTACTTTCTGCAAAAATTTGAAGTTCCCTTGAACCTATACTTTTATCATGCCATAACTTATTTTTAAATGGTTCTATTCCGTTAAGAAGTATTTAAAATGTTTTGGCTTTTTAAAGCCTCTTTGAAGATTACAGGTTGGCCAGAGCAGATTGTAAAACTGCAGGGTTTAGCAAAGAAGTCACTTAAGCTAATTGAGAAGTGATGAAGGAGGAAGTTAATTGAGTGAATTAGTAGCTTGGTTACTGGAGTAAATTTTTCCTGATTGAAAGGAAACAAAGTGGTTAGACACAGACTTTGGACAGTGGTGGAAGCAATAGCAGGGAGGGAGAAGCTTGATTTTATTCCAAACAGGAAGAAGCAAAGAAGGGAGATATTAAAGAAAATAGATGTTATTAAAGACTTGGAAGTCATATTCCTTGAGATTCTGAACTAACACACAGAAGGGCAGAAACCCTGTAATGTCTACCATGACTTTGAAAGATTGATTTATTCCTAGCATGTCATAGGCCCAGAAGCTTTAAGCTTGATAGAAAAAGAGGTTTTTATGAAAAGTAAAAGTCCTAGTCAGGGCACTGGATTCTGTCCCGGTTGTCCCTCTTCCAGTCCAGCTCTCTGCTGTGGCCCAGGAAGTGCAGTGGAGGATGGCCCAGGTACTTGGGCCCTGCACCCCATGGGAGACCAGAAGCACCTGGCTCCTGGCTTTGGATCAGTGCAGTGCGCTGGCCGCAGCGGCCATTGAGGGGTGAACCAATGGCAAAGGAAGACCTTTTTCTCTGTCTCTCTCTCACTGTCCACTCTGCCTGTCAAAAAAAAAAAAAAAAAAAAAAAAAGTAAAAGAAGAATAAAGATTTTGTTAAAGAGTGGCTGTTTTAATGACATAGTAACAAAAGTACATATCTTGACCTATTTCACTATCTTTCAAGTTGGCTTGATTTTGTATACTTAATATACGTGTGTAATCAGTGTTTCAGGGTGGTAAGGTGATTAGAAATACGGTCTTCAAAGACAGACCCAGTCTGAATCGTAACACTGAGAACCAGTTCTCAGAGCCTCTGTTTCCTCATTTGTAGAAGCAGAGTAATAGCTGATAGTGGGTGGTGGAGAGGATTACAGAATGGAAAGAAGGCCTTGAGAATGTCCTGTGAGTCAGGATACCCAGATAAGAACTGGCTTACATCCAGTCTCTGAGCAAGTGGCGGTTACCAAGTAGCTCTCTGTGGTTGGAGTGGCGCTGTTCTTCAGTCCATTGGAAACTCACAAGACCACAGAGAGTCCATTCTCTCCATCAAGACAGGAGTTCTCTCTACGATGTCTATTTCTTGTACCCACACAAGGCCACAGCACTTCTTTGTATGTAGCCTACCTTGTTTTGGAATAACTCTCTATTAGGAAATGTTGCCATCTATTGTGTCAGAATCTAGCTCTAACTTCTTCTCGGGTCTGTGTGGTGTTTCCTGGAGCGCACACGGCCACTTCCTCATTTCAGTGGGTCAACAGGCCCTGCCCTCATTGCCCAGGCCTTCCCTTCGGCAGGCTCTTTTCTCCCCAGTCCCACTGTGGCATTGGGGGGACCCTTATGGGAAGGCTAGCTCTGAGTCTGATGGTGACTTTGGAGCCCAGCCCAATAAGAGCATAGTGTTCGCCTCTCCCTTCAGCATTGCTGATACTCTTGAGGGCATCAGCCGGGACGTCCATGCACACCTTTATTGCAGCACAGAAAGATGATGAAAGAGCTTTGGCAAGTTTTTGTTTAGGGTCAGGATGGAGGGCATAATTTAGACAGACACAATGACTCTTCACCGCTAGATGACACAAATCAAAGCAGGGCTGCTCTTTCCTCTAAGAAAGTGTCAACCAACAGAATAGAGACCCTTCTTGTCTCTGGTCTGGCCTTTCACCATAGAAACTTAAAAATGCTGGATTCTTTGTCAAGTACAGCCAAATCTGGAGCATGGGAAAATAGATTAGGACTTGGTCTCTCGTTTACAGAGTGATTTAGGAAACTCTTAAATGCGACTCCTACCCTCCATGTCCTTCCTCCTCGTGTTCTTTTTTAGAAGAGGATTTTAGGAGAAAAGTCTCAAGAATTACAGCATCTGAAGGTTTGTATTTGCAAATAATTTAACCCTGTCTTCCTTTATAGCCCTCTGGAGGTTGTATTTTCCAGGCTCTGATTTCAATAACAGCTACTGTTCATCAACCATTTATTATGAGGTATGGAATAGTCTTAAGCAATTTAGCATATGAACTAATCCAATCCTCAAAATAACCTTGGAGGAAGAGACTACTATTGTTGTCCTTTGTAGATGAAAGAAATAGGGAAGGGAATGGTTAGGTATCATGCACAAGGTTCAGTAGCTAGCAAGTGACCAAATACAGCTTCACACTGGGCGTGTGCACGGAGCAGCAGCACTGCACACCTTACACAGTATTCTCTTCCCTGTAAAGGACAATGGTGTGTTCTTTCTAAGCCCTGGCCTACGAAAGTTACCAGATAATTGTGACAACTTTAACAGCTTTTCACGGCCAGGGATGGTACTTCAGTGTTCAGCTGTGCTGTGGTCCAGTCTTCTACTTGAGTTCAGTTTGCTTGTGAAACAGACACAGAGGGAGCTGAATGACCCTGGCAGTTTTTTGATTGCTCAAAGAAACCGAGGAAGACTTAACCCAAAATCACCCTCCCCAAATTGTGTTCTTCAAAGTCAGTTAAGGTAGATTCTGTCTTGTCCCCCTGACTCGGCGCATCATAAAGTTCTCGAGACATTCTAGTGAGACGCCTTTGCCACCAATCAGTTTATTGCTTCTCAGCTTCAAATTCTTCACTGCCTGTTCTGCAAAAACTGAGCTGGGCCCTTTAAATAGTTTTCTTTTGCCAGCTAATATGATGCTAAGCTTTGTTACTAGAAGTTGCTGGTAAGATATTGCAAGATAAGGGGTTTGCTTCCCGGTTGCTGTGTGTCTTGCCTGTAGGCTTCCGCTAACACGCACTGCAATGGCCAGGGGCCTCTTTCTCAGTTACTCGATTTCAGCCCTGGTGTCTACTTATGTCTGTTCTGTGTTATTCAGTTCTCTTTACTTCTTTTTCTTTTAATTTAAGATTTATTTATTTGAAAGGTAGTCTACTTCTTACTAGTCATTCCCTTATTTTCCAATTTTCATTCTACTATTTTGGTAAATTCATATATATATATGGTTTATTTATTTATTTGTTTGAAAGGCAGCGTTACGGAGAGAGTGACAGAGAGAGGTCTTCCATCCACTGGTTCACTCCCCAGATAGCTGGCTGGGGCTGGGCCATGCCAAAGCCAGGAGGAACCTGGAACTCCATCTGGGTCGCCCATGTGGGTGCAGGGGCCCAAGCACTTAGGTCATCTTCTGCTGCTTTCCCGGGCGCATTAGCAGGGAGCTGGATTAAAAGCAGAGCAGCCAGGACTCAAACCAGCGCTCCCGTGGGATGCTGGTGTCACAGGTGGCAGCTTAAACTGCTGCACCACAGCGGCACTAGCCACTATTGATCACTCTTTGTAGTACATTTCCCCTGTTCAAATTACTGTGCAGTTTCTGTCTTGTGATTGATTTACCTGGTGCCTCCATTGTAGCATTCAAACACATGTCCTCTTCAACTATCGGGTTTAGATCACTACAGCACCCTGTTTAGTCAAGACTCTTATTGGAATTAAGAGTCATTGAATTCACATTAGTTTAAACAAAGAGTGATGTATTGGTTCAAAACTCCAAACCTCAGAAAGGACAGGATGATGGGTTCTGAGATCGAACACTGTCAGCTCTCTGCTCTGTCTTGTTCACTCCCTCTCTTTGCTCCCTTCAGCCATGTCCTGCCCCTGTTTCCCCTCACTGTCTCAGGCCATCTTCAACTGTGCAGTTAGACTCATGTCCACATTTGTATCCAAGCTTTATAATTTGGATTGGGATGACTTTCCCCTACTTATACTAAAAGATATATTGTTTTCTTTTATTCCCAATTAGAAAAACCCATTCCCCAGTTAGAAAAATCTGGCTAATCACTGAGTCCAGAGAGATAAGGTAAAATGGGCCCATCTTAGGAGTGGCCATAGTGATTAGCAGGGCTCAAAAGATTGACTTGTTTAAAGTGGTGAAATATTTGAATTTAAAAAAAATTGTGTAGGGGTTGGTGCTGTGGCTTGCAGTGCCAGTATCCTATACGGACACTAGTTCGAGCCCCCACTGCTCCACTTCCAATCCAGCTCCCTGTTAATACGCCTCAGAAGACAGTGAGCCAAGTGCCTGGGAAAGCAGTGGAAGATGGCCCAAATGCTTGGGACCCCACACCCACATGGGAGGCCCAGATGAAGAAGCTCCTGGCTCCTGGCTTCGGCCTGGCCCAACCCAGGTCATTGCAGCCATTTGGAATGTGAACCAGTAGATGGAAGACCTCTCTCTGTCTCTACTCTCTCTCTGTAACTCTGTCTCTCAAATAAATAAGTCTTTTTAAAAGAAATGTGTATATATGAGAAATGTGATTCTGGGGTTCAAAGTTATAGTAATTTAAGATAGAGGCTCAAGCCTCAGGAACTGAAAAAGTTGAAGTTTTTCTGATTAAGAAAAATGTTCTTTGTAGCACTTTCATGGCTAAGCAATGACTGCAGCGCCACCTTTTTCAACCAATTGACCAAGTTAATAATTGCTGTTATCAAACCAAAATGAGTCCGTTTGCCACACACATGGAAAAGCCAACACACCAAAACTATGGTCTTGGGTGGAACATTTCTTATGAGGTAGCCAAGCAAGGCATCAGAAACAATGCTCAAATCTGACTCCTTGACAGCCTGAAGAAAAGATATGTATTTGGAAAAGAGTGAGGGGTGGAAGTGGGATGTGGGAATTAATTGGTTATCTAAAAAGGTTGCAGGTTCCTCTGTGGTTCAGGTCCACTACAAGCTCCTTTGTACGTTGGAGTGTCTGTGAATCTAGCAGTCCAGACACTGCTTAAGGCACCCCAGTTCCACATCTGGGTTTGAAACCTGGCGCCAGCGCCAACCCCTGACTCCGGGTCGGGGCCTTCTGCCACATGCTGCATCTTGTACACACAGGCAGTTGGTCACCCACCTCTGTGGATTTATTTTCTCTGAATAAATTCAATTTGGCTGTAAATTCGCGCGCTACCTCTTCTCTATTCTGTGACTCTTTTCCTAACATTTTGATGCCCTGTGTGAGGAGGTACCAATCTGACTCTTTTCCTAACAGCAGCCATGTTGTAAAAGTGACAAGAGAAGTCAGGGGACAAAAACCCAACAACAGAGAGTGGAAACGGGAGCAGGAAAATGTGGACATTGCCAGAGTCTTTGATGGCACCATGGAGCTCTTCACCAAACCAGAAATCACCTCTATCCCTAGAATCCCCATGTGGAAAAATACATTCCCCATTTCATACAACCGAGAGAGTTGAAATCAGCTTTACATAGGAAGTAACGGGCTTGCATGGCAAATCAGATCCCTTTCACGAAGAAATCGGAGTGGTCATGGTAGGGGTAATGAAATCAGCTAGAGCATGTCTCACCTCAGGATCACCAGACATCACTGCCCCCAGGTAGGCCGTTGCGCACCTCTGTTCAAGTGGGTGCGGCCTTGGAGACATGGGGATGAGTCTTTTCTTCTCACCTTTTCAAAGCAATGTCATTTAGCAGAGAGACAGACATAGACATTTGAAATGCATTAGAGCCTTCACAGCCCATGTGGGCAGCTCTCATTTGGAATGCCATCTGCTGAGCTTCCAAAACTGTGCTCGACAGGTAATTGTAGCTGTGAGCAAGGCATTCAACCGACTGCAGCTATTTCATTTTCTCAACAGGAATGAAAGGATATATTTATATATATACTCCATATTGATATCTTCCTTTTATAGTTTTTTCTGTACTACACATTTTGTTCTTTAAATATATTTTATCTGATTCTTTCATTTTTACCTTTTAAAATTCTTTTTTTTTTTTTCCTTCATCACAAAGACTACAATCTCCTAAAGACGACATATTTGGGAACGTGTGTGCCGTGGTCTCAGACTCTCGGTGTAAAATCTTGGTTCTGCCATTTACTGTCTTTGCAGCTTTGGGCACGTTCCTTCATTTCTGAGTCTCAGTTCCTCCTCTATGAAGTGTGAATACTAACGTGTCCTTTCACACTGGCATCACTCACTTTTATATAACATTTTTATCCACAAGTTGTCACATTTTAAAATTACACTGATCTTAACTCGCACAGGGATTTTGGCTGGGAGAGAATGTTATTCCTTGGTTCTCGATGCCGGGATTCTCATTGGGAAGCAGCTGGCTCTTCCTTTCTTCCTCGTCACCTCGAGAAGAGGCAGGAGGAGTCGGCACTTCTGATTCATCAGGAATGGAGGACGGAGAGGACAAAGAGCCTCCCCCCATGCAGACATACAGAAATGCTAGAGAAATGTTACTGTGTTTGTGTTAATAGAAGAGAGACTCCAAGAAACAAAAGTATGAGGATCACTTCAAAAAGCAAAGCCCAGACTCACAGCCAGAGCGGTGAGATCCAGGGGTTCCCCGGAACTCTGGGGAAGAACTGGCCAGGGTGTTGGCCCCGCAGGATGCTGACACTCAGCACCCACGTAGCCGTGGGCCTGGTCTACTAGAGTCCCAGGTAGGGTAAATAAATACGGTCTACTTAGCAGTATCAGAATGAATAGCAAAATATTAAAACCAAGGGGAAACTCTTCAAAACAAATGAAGGGTGGATTGCCTACACTGGATAAACAACCAGACAACAAAACAGAAGTCAGAGGCAAAAGGGATCTCCAAAGAACTAACAGCAAATTACTCATTCTGGTATGAGGACACTTGAAAAAATTCATGGAAAATGGAGTTGAAAGAGAAACTGATTTTGCTGCAAAAAACATTGCAATCCATGCATGGGATGGGGTCTTCCAAAACTTCATGGGAGATGGCGGTAATGAAAAACAATTCATGAATTTCAACTTTTTACTCCCAAGTAAACTTATATTTTAATTCCATTTCCATTAAATTTTAAATGTACTTTCATATACTCCTAATAATGAAACTTCCAGATAGAAAAAGCAAAACTCACAAGAAAATTTTACAAATTCAGAATCATAGTAGAATTTAATACCTCTATCCAAAATTCTAGATTTAAAAGTTAAAAAAAAAAACAACAGTAAGTCTCTTGAAGATTTAAACCACATAATTATCCACTTCATATACAAATACGACCATTCCTCCAATATTATAACATGCTCATTTTTTTTTAAGATTTATTTATTTACTTGAGAGGCAGAGTTACAGACAGAGAGAGGGAGAAACAGAGAGAGAGAGATCTTCCATCCTCTGGTTCACTCCCCAAATGGCCACAACAGCTGGAGCTGGGCCAATCCAAAGCCAGGAGCCAGAAGCTTCTTCCAAATCTCCCACATGGGTGCAGGGGCCCAAGCACTTGGGCCATCTTCCACTGCTTTCCCAGACCACTAGCAGAGAGCTGGATTGGAAGAGGAGAAGCTGGGACATGAACCAGTGCTCATACAGGCACCACAGGCAGAGGCTCAACCTACTACACCACAATGCCAGCCCTGCTCATTCTTTTTTTAAAAAATATTTATTTATTATTTGAAAGGCAGAGTTAAGAGAGAGAGGGCAGGGGCCCAAGCACCTGGACCACCTTCTGCTGCTCCCCCAGGTGCATTAGCAGGGGGATGAATCAGAAGTGGCACAGCTGAGACTCAAACTGGCATCCATGTGGGCTGCTGGTGTCACAGGCACAGGTGGTGGCTTAACCCATTGCACCACAATGCCGGCCCCTACATACTCATTCCTTTCAAGCTCTCATAAACTTAAAAACAATAACAGCAAATCATATATTAGCCAATAGAAGATGAGAATTAAAAAATTGTTATATTTATATGAGCCAAATATAATAAACTTTGAAGTGAATAATTAAAAAGGTGGTAAATCAGTGTTGGCAGTTAGCCTAGTGGTAGAAACACCCAACTCCCACAACGGAGCACCTTGGTTCAGTTCCTGGCTCCACTTCTGACTCCAGCTTCCCGCTACTGCAAACCCTGGGAAGCAGCAGTGATGGTTCAAGTAACTGGGCCCCTGCCTCCCATGCTGGAGACCTGGGTTGAGTTTCTGGGTCCCAGCTTCAGCCCAGGCCAACTCCAGCTTTTGTGGGCATCTGGGAAGTGAACCAGTGGTTAGGAGCTCTCTCTCTCTTATCTGCTTCTCAAATTAAAAAAAAAAATTTAAGATGTCAAATTAAAACCCTCATGTACTACAGAAACTAAAACATAACTTACTTTTCAAAGTAAATCAGTTTAAATAATTTAGTTATCAAAGAAAAATTAATATAGAAATAAAATATATAGAATGGAACGAATGAAATACTAATTAAAATTTGAATATAGCTAAGGAGTTAGAATTTTAAATGTATGTGTATCAGATGAAAGAAATATTAAAAATAAGCCGGTGCCGCGGCTCACTAGGCTAATCCTCCGCCTTGCGGCACCAGCACTCCGGGTTCTAGTCCCGGTTGGGGCGCCGGATTCTGTCCCGGTTGCCCCTCTTCCAGGCCAGCTCTCTGCTGTGGCCAGGGAGTGCAGTGGAGGATGGCCCAAGTGCTTGGGCCCTGCACCCCATGGGAGACCAGGATAAGTACCTGGCTCCTGCCATCGGATCAGCGCGGTGTACCGGTGCAGTGCGCAGGCCGCAGCGGCCATTGGAGGGTGAACCAACGGCAAAGGAAGACCTTTCTCTCTGTCTCTCTCTCTCTCACTGTCCACTCTGCCTGAAAAAAAGAAAGAAAGAAAGAAAGAAAGAAAGAAAGAAAGAAAGAAAGAAAGAAAGAAAGAAAGAAAGAAAGAAAGAAAGAAAGAAAGAAAGAAAGAAAGAAAGAAAGAAAGAAAGAAAGAAAGAAAGAAAGAAAGAAAGAAAGAAAGAAAGAAAGAAAGAAAGAAAGAAAGAAAGAAAGAAAGAAAGAAAGAAAGAAAGAAAGAAAGAAAGAAAGAAATATTAAAAATACATGAGCTGAATATTCAGGTTAGTATGTTACACAATGAGCAACAGAACAAATTCTGAGGTGTAGCAAGAAGAAGAAAGTAAATACATGAGTAGAAATAAGTGAAATAGGGCTGGCACTGTGGCATAGTGGGCTGTCTCCACCTGTGCACCAGCATCCCACATCAGCACCAGTTCGTGTCCCAGCTGCTCCTCTTCCAACCCAGCTCTCCGCTACGGCCTGGGAAAGCAGTAGAAGATGGTCTGAGTGCTTGGGCCCCTGTACTCACATGGGAGACCTGGAAGAAGCTCCAGGCTCCTGGCTTAAGTATCAAGTTTCTCTTTGGATTTAGAGGAATTAAATGTTAAGAGGTAGCAAAGGCATTTTGTTATATCTATAATAATAGATGCTTTGTGAATATTTTTACTGTGATATATAAATAGAAAAGAACCATAAATATAGTTGTAAATCATGACTTTGCATGCAGCTCCCAGTTCTATGGTGCCTGGGGCTTTGCTCTTCCATAGGCTCCACCCACCTTAGAAAGCTGCTAGCCCTGTGTAAGACAATTGCAGGGCAAGTTTGTATTCCAGGAAAATACAACATAAGATTAAAAAAAAAAGCTAATAAAAAAGGTAATTTGTCCCATACTTTTTTTTTTTTTTGACAGGCAGAGTGGACAGAGAGGGAGAGACAGAGAGAAAGGTCTTCCTTTTGCTGTTGGTTCACCCTCCAATGGCTGCCATGGCCGGCACACCACGCTGATCCGAAGGCAGGAGCCAGGTACTTATCCTGGTCTCCCATGGGGTGCAGGGCCCAAGCACTTGGGCCATCCTCCACTGCACTCCCTGGCCACAGCAGAGAACTGGCCTGGAAGAGGGGCAACCGGGACAGAATCCGGTGCCCCGACTGGGACTAGAACCCGGTGTGCCGGCGCTGCAAGGCGGAGGATTAGCCTAGTGAGCCGCGGCGCTGGCCCCCATACTTATTAATATGAAAATGTAATAAACATTTCTAGAAACCTAGTGTATAGCTGTTTTTAACTATTAACTCCCATAAAACACATTAAATAACACTTCATTGCTTTGTACAAATACTAAAGAAGTGATAGAAGACTTCATGTAATCATTCTTCAAAATGTTGATTCTGGCCTTGATGTAAGAATTTTTGAGCATGCTATGGAGAACACCAAAAACAAACAAAAAAAGCTTTATTATGTAGGGTCTGGTATTGTGATGCAGCAGGTTAAGCCACTGCCCACAACACGGCATCCTTTATAGAGTACCAATTTGAGTTCTGGCTACTCCACTTTCAATCCACCTTCCTGCTAATGCACCTGGGAAGAAAGCAAATGATGGTCCAAGTACTTGGGTCCCTGCCACCCACATGGGAGACCTGGATGGAGTTCCTGACTGTTGTGACCATTTGGGGAGTGAACCAGCTGATGGAAAATTTCTCTCTTTCTCACTCTTTCTCCCTGTCACTCTGCCTTTCAAATAAATCATTAAAAAAAAAAAACTTTATTGTGTAATGGCCAGAGAAAGGCAAGAGAGAAGAGGACTGGCTCCCTTTCCACTCTCAAGTCTGCTTCTACATTTGGAGACAAAAGCAGCTAGAAGACATGAAAGAGCAAGTGGTTCTTTGAAGTTTAATAGGTCTCCCATTCATACATGTGTGTGTATGTATGTATATATATATATGTATATACACACACATATATGTATTCCTATATATTTCATATGTAAATTATGAGATATGTAGAAAAACACAGAGAGTAACCAGGTTTAAACTATATAGTCATAACCATGGACCACATGTCCCAGCAGTGGCCCCAGAAGATTATAATGAAGGTGAAAAACTCGCATGGGCTGGTGACATTGTAGCTGCTTAAACATCCTAGTGCTACACGTTCCTCACATGTGTGACAGTGCTGGAGTAAGCAGGCTGCTTTGCTGGTTGAGTTCAAAAGGACAGCACATAGAGGTACATACAGTGCATAAAACTTGCTGATAACTAATGACTGTGTCATCAGTTTATGCATTTACTGTACCTTTTATTTCCATTTTAGAGTGTACTCCTTCTATGTGTAAAAAAGTTTACCATACAACTGTAAGCTGTGTTGTTACAGCAGCAGCCTCACACACCCTGCATCTCTTGATGATGTGATCTTCTCTTGTGTTTGATTTGATCTCGTGTTGTTCACCACAGCCCTGGGAGCGATAGGTTATCCCACATGAACATGCTCACACACACCCCGTATACCCTATAGCCTAGCTGCATAGTAGGCCATCCCATCAAGCTTTGGGTAAGTGTCATGTTCACACAATGACAAAATCACCCAAAGACACTTCTCAGAACATATCCCTGTTGTTCAACGGTGCGAGGCCATATCCACTTTTGCACAGTTGCATTGGCTTCCTAGGGCTGCTTTAACAAATCACCGCAAACTTGATGGCTTAAGCTACAGAAACTTATTCTCTCGTGATTCTAGATGCCAGCATTGGTTCTTCGTGGCAGCCCTGTGGCAGTGTTGGTCTGCCCAATGCCTCTCTCTCTCAGTCTCCAGGGGCTGCTGGCAACCTTTGGAATCCCACTCTGAGTCATCTCCCCTCCTATTCTCATGGGATTGAGAGCTCACCCTAAACTAGGATAATTTCATCTCAATTTCGTTAACATGGTTACATCTGTAAAGACTCTTTTTCCAGTAGTAATTCACAGGCTTCTGATGGACATAGCTCATGAAGGAGCACACAGTGGGGCAGCGAGGCAGGTGAGGGGCTGTCATAGGCAGAAGGCAGAGCTCAGAGGCTGGATGTACAGTATGATCATGATTTGCAGCTCATTCATTAGACTCTTTTCTACTCCATTTGTAAATATTTTTAAATTGTAAATATTCTTAAAGATGTATTTATTTATTTGAAAGTCTGAGTTACAGAGACAGAGAGACAGAGGTCTTCTATCTGCTGGTTAATTCCAAATGGCTGCAGCGGCAGGGGCTGGATCAGGCCAAAGCCAGGAGCCAGGATCTTTATCTGTGTAGGTGCAGGGGCCCAAACACTTGGGCCACCTTCCACTGCTTTCCCAGGTGCATTAGCAGGGATCTGGATTGGAAGCGGAGTAGCCGGGACTCAAACGGGTGCTCATACGTATGCTGGCGCCGCGGATGTTGGTTTAACCCACTGAGCCACAGCAATGGCCCCTATTTGTGAAAATATTTACAAAACATCTATTATTATAGATACAATAAAATGCATTTGTTACCTCTTAACATTTGATTCCTCTAAATTCAAAGAAAAAGGTAATGTCTAAACCACCTAAGCCCCTTTCCCCAAATCAACAAGAGTGAGCCCAGACACTGAGTGAGGTGTCCTCTCTGACAGATGCCAACACAGTCTCCTCTGCTCAGGTTCACCCCTAGATTTTAATTCCCTTCCTTGTCCATGGGTATGCACTCTAATCCAAGCATCTGGGAGCATGCCATCGAGCCGTGGGTTAAGTCACTGTCCACATTGGAGTTCCTGGTTTGAGTCCTAGCTCCTGTGTCTGTGTGTGTGTGTGTTTTACCTAGAAACTTTTTATTTAAGGTTTACAAACTTCTGGCATTTTATATATACAAATTTTGCAACATAGTGATGCTTCCTATCCTGTCCTCCCTCCCACCTGCACTCCCACCCTTCTTCCTTCTCCCTCTCTTATTCCCATTCTTATTTTTTACTAATATCTATTTTCAATTAGCTTTATACACGTAAGATTAACTGTACACTAAGAGTTCAATAAATAGTATGCAAAAAAAAAAAAAAAAACACCATCAACAACAACAAAAACCCTGTTCTTCAACAGTCAAAACCAGAGTTGTTCAAAGTCATCTCAAAGTGTCCATTTCACTTCCATAGATTACCTTTTAGGTTCTCTATTTCCTGTGTTTCTGATCCAGCTTCCTGCTAATGTATCCTGGAAGGCAGCGAAGGTGGCTTAAGGGATACCCGTGTGAGAGACCCTGAAGGAGTTCACGGCTCCTAGCTTTGGCCTGCACCAGGAAACAATGATAAAATGCCTTGGACAGTTCCTGGCATAGAGTTATTCTCAGGAAAAGCTGAATGATAGTTTAACCATATTCGCAAGCATTTTCAGTGTTCTTCCAAGGAGTCTAATACACTCCAGGGTATTGTTCTTTAAGGATTGTAAATCGTTCAAGATTCTTTAGGAAAATGTCCTATATTAGGAAGAAATTTTTTATTTGTGTGCTGCATTTCCGGTTCAGTGACTAAGTCATACAGACAAGACTAGGGAGGGCTGTAATACTTTGCTGTCTATTTGTTTTAAAGCAGTGAATAAATTAGGACTCTCAAAGGAGATGCAAGCAAAATAAATCCCATTAGCTTAAAAAACAAAAATAAATAGGAAATTTACCAACTTCCACAAATGAAAAAGCCTAGGGGTGTGATGGCTTCAGTAGTATTTGGATCCAGGTACAGACAAGTCAAATCCAGGAATCTCTTCATCTTGCTTTCCTGTGGGTTTCCTGCATTGTTGGTCGCACTGTCCTGCAAAGATCCTGAAAGGAACTCCAGGCTTGCATTCCATACATCGGAAAGAGAGCATCGCTGTCTTAATAGTTTCTTCAAAAACAGGAAGGAAGGTTCTTGTGGCTCAAGTTGGGTCACATGACCATTTCTTTATTTTTGTTTTTAATTTTTATTTTTCAAAGATTTATTTATGCTTTTGGAAGGCAGAGTTACAAAGAGAGAGAAGGAGAGACTGAGAGAGATCTACCATCAGCTGGTTCACTCCCCAAATGGCCACAATGGCTGGAGCTGGGCTAGTCTGAAGCCAGGAACCAGGAGCTACATCTGGGTCTCCCACATGGATGCAGGGCCATCTTCCACTGATTTCTCAGGCACATTAGCAGGAAGCTGGATCAGAAGCAGAGCAGCCAGGACTCAAACCAGCACCCATATGGGATGCCAGTGCTGCAGGCCATAGTTTAACCTGCTACGCCACAGTGCTGGCCCTCATTTCTTTATTTTTTAAAGATTTGTTTATTTATTTGAAAGAGAAGAGAAGAGAGAGCGAGAGCGAGCTTCCATTCACTGGTTCACTTCCCTAATGGCTACAATAGCTTGGTCTGGTCCAGGCCAAAGCCAGGTGCCAGAAACTCTATCCTGGTCTCCCAGTTGAGTGGCATGGGCCCAAGTATTTGGGCCATTCCTGCTGCTTTTCCAGGTGCATTAGTAGGGAGCAGATGGGAAGCAGAGTAACCAGGACTAGAACCAGCACTCCATGATTGACATGCTGCACCACACTGCTGGTACCTCCCATGTCCATTTCTGATCCAATCAGAGAGCAAGAGACATGGTATTCTAATTGGTCAAGTCTGGGTCCTAGATTCATTACTGCAGCCTAGGGCTATGGTTGGGGGTCAACTCCACCTGAACCACATGGAGTGGTAGCGTGGAGTCTCAACTTAAGTGTGTGATTGGGGCGTTTTTACCAAAAGAAAGAGGATGGGATCATATGCCTGAGAGGCAGACAAAGAAACAAACAGAAGGAAGTGCAACCCTGTGTGAGAGAAAAGTTAAAATGCTTACCCTGTGGTTTTCCTTGCTGCAAAATGATTGTGTGTCTATCTCATGGTGGCCATGGATATTTATTTTCTAATCCCATTTGAAAGAAAGTATATAAATTTGACCCATCATGTATTCTTGGATGGCAAAAATGAGGCCAACTATGTGAAGATTAATTTATCAGAAACTTCAAATACATTATTTTACATAACAGGTTTTTTTCACTCTTTCTGGATGATTTTTGCATGCGTGACCACTAACCTAACCAGCTCATCCTAAAACAAAGGAAACTGCCATCTGTCACTTTGCTTGTATGAAATATTTCTGGAGGTGGCTTGCCAACTTCAGCCAGAATTATAAAACTAATGAGTTTTTTGCTACCATATGCACAGAGTGTAATAATAGCAGGTTCTAGGCAAATGTTGTCTACTTGCTTCTGGAAAAGCTTTCCCTTCATGATAGGAGCAGATGCCTGAGGCTCTATTAAGAATTCTGTTTTCTTCATAAATCTGCACGGTGACATGGAGTCCTCATATTCTTATGCAGTGATTTCTATATGGAAAACATGGCCCTTGTTGCCCTGTTTCTCGTGGGGTTTTCAGCCTGTGTTACACAGACACTGGCCTGTAATATCTCGGAACTCAGTCCCAGATGCCTTGTAGAAAATTTGGCCAGTTTGAAATTTCTGATAGGACTTCTGCTCTTTTGATGCCTTACTGATGTGTGTGAAAGCAAACAAGATTTTGGTTTCCTAGTACTTCTTGCTATTTATATTAACACTGAAATGACTATTTATACCTCGCTAGTGCCTTGTGTGGTAATAGAGTAGGTTAGATTATGTGCTTGTAACAAATGACTCCAAATGTCAATGGTTTATTTATTTTTGTTTGTTTGTTTTTTAAAGGTCTTCCTTCCGTTTTCCACCCCCCCAAATGGCAGCTACGGCCAGTGCGCTGCGCTGATCCGATGCCAGGAGCCAGGTGCCCCCTCCTGGTCTCCCATGCGGGTGCAGGGCCCAAGCACTTGGGCCATCCTCCACTGCCTTCCTGGGCCACAGCAGAGAGCTGGACTGGAAGAGGAGCAACCAGGACTAGAATCCGGAGTGCCGGCGCTGCAGGCAGAGGATCAGCCTAGTGAGCCGCAGCACCGGCCAGCAATGGTTTATAAAAAAAAAAAAAAATGCATTTCTCATTCTCACACCTTATTTCATGATTTTCTTTTTTTTCATTCCTTTTGTTACTTATGTCTGTATTTTTTCTTGGTTATATTAGTGAAAGCTTTATTAACTTTATTGCTCTTTTCTTTTTTAAAAATATTTATATGTATTTGAAAGGCAGAGTTAAAGAGGCAGAAGCAGAGAGAGAAAGAGAGAGAGAGAGAGAGAGAGAGAGAGAGGTCTCCCATCCACTGGTTCACTCCTCAAATGGCCTCAACAGCTAAAGCTGAGCCAAGTTGAAACTAAGAGCCAGAAGCTTCTGGGTCTCCCATACAGGTGCAGGGGCCCTAGGACTTGGGCCATCTTGTACTGCTTTCCCAGGCCATGGCAGAGAGCTGTATTGGAAGTGAAGCAGCCAGGACTCTAACAGGCACCCATATAGGATGCTGGTGCCACAGGCTAGGGTTTTAACCCACTGCACCACAGCAGCAGTCCCTGCTATGGCAATTTATTAAAAAAAAAAAAAAAGATAACACAAAGCCTTACGATCTATGAACATGGGATGTCTTTCCTTTTATTTAGTAGTTTACTATAGTGGAAGGACAAAGTTTGAGAATTAGGATGGGGCTGGTGCTATAATGTAGTGGGTAAAGCCACTACCGTTAGCATCAACGTCCCATATGGGTGCTGATTTGAGTCCTGGCTGTTCTCCTTCTGATCCAGCTCCCTGCTAATGTGCCTGGGAAAGCAGTGGAGGAGCCCCAAGTGCTTGGGCCCCTGCACCCACATGGACGACTCGGAAGAAGCTCCTGGCTCCTGGCTTCGGATTGTCCTAGCTCCAGCCATTGAGGCCTTTTGGGGAGTGAACCAGTGGATGGAAGATCTCTCTCTGTCTCTGTCTCTGTCTCTCTCTCTCTCTTGCTAACTCTGCCTTTCTAATAAAATAAATAAATAAAAAAGAATTAGGATCAACCAAAGTGTCCATCATTAGATAAAGAAAATGTGGCATGTATACACAATGGAATATTATTCAGCTATAAAAAGAAGAATTAAATTCCACCATTCACAGCTAAATGGATGCAACTGAAAGACATCATGTTGAATGAAATAAGCTGGCCCCAGGAAGACAAATTTCGCATGTTCTCCCTTATGTATAGGAGATAAAATTTAAAAAACAAGGAAAAAGAAATGTCTGTGTGTATCAGTATTGTTGCAAATACAGTTTTGTAAAACTTTGTTTTATACCTTTGTCAAACCAATAGTTAAGAATGTTATACTACTATAGTTTTAATGATCTGTGATTACTTTAAAATTTACTGTATATGGGTGAAATGGTCATTTTTCCATTCAATTATTGTTTATAGCATTGTCTGTATTTCCACTAAACTAGGGTCTTTTTTCTTTTCACTTTTTAAACTTTTTATTTGGTGAAGTAGTAATGTAAATTAAAAAATGGGGGCTGGCACTGTGGCGCAGCGGGTTGAGGCCCTGGCCTGAGGTGCCGGCATCCCATATGGGCACCGGTTCAAGTCCCGGCTACTCCACTTCCGATCCAGCTCTCTGCTATGGCCTGGGAAAGCAGTGGAGGATGGCCCAAGTCCTTGGGCCCCTGCACCCACATGGGAGACCTGGAGGAGGCTCCTGGCTCCTGGCTCCTGGCTTCAGATCAGCACAGCGCCGGCCGTTGCAGCCAATTGGGGAGTGAACCATCGGATAGGAGACCTCTCTCTCTCTCTCTGACTCTCCTCTCTTTGTGTAACTCTGTCTTTCAAATAAATAAATAAATAAATCTTTAAAAATATATATGTTATCTCAGAAACTAAAAAAAGAAAGGAAGAAGGAAGGAGGGTGGGAGAGTGAGGGCATATCATCATGTTCTTAGAATTGAATCTACAAATCACATTAAATCTGTTAAAAACTAATTAAAATGTATATTTATTTATTAGAGAGGCAGAGTTACAGAGAGACAGAGAGAGAGGTCTTCCATCTGCTGGTTCATTCCCCAAATGGCCGCAATGGCTGGTGCTGGGCCAATCTGAAGCCAGGACTCTGGAGCTTCTTTGGGGTCTCCCATGTGGGCACAGGGACCTGAGCACTTGGACATCCTTCACTGCTTTCCCAGGTCATTAGCAGAGAGCTGGATAGGAAGTAGAGCGGCCAGAAAACAATCCAGTGCCCATATGGGATGCCGACGCTGCAGGCCAAGGCTTGACCTATTACAACCGTAGCACAGTCCCTAAAATCAAAAAAATTTTTAAAAATAAGATAGAAATGAACAACAAAAAAGAATTAGTCAGGAAATTGTAGGTTTTGCTTAATTACAAATTTACCCTGAAATCCCAAATGCTAACATCAGAAAGGTTTATTCCTAATTGGTCATACATGCCCGGTGCATGTGGACTGAGAGTTGTGTTCCAACATTGCTCTTCATAGTCTGCACTAGTGGAGGCTAGATCATCTTAGAGCTGAATTATCTGGAACACAGGGTTTCAGGTCCCCAAGAGAAAAGAAGAGAGAACTGAAGGGTCATGCAGCAGCTATTAAAAGCTTCACTTACAAGCAACTTGTGCATCTTTTGCTAAAAGCCAATTGAGGCACCAGCACTTTGGTGCAGTGGGTTAAAGTCCTGGCCTGCAGCACTGACATCCCATATGGTCGCTGGTTCAAGTCCCAGCTGCTCCACTTCCAATCGAGCTCCTTGCTAATGCACCTGGGAAAGCAGTGGTGGATGGTCCAAGTCTTTGGGCCCCCTAGACCCACATGGGAGACCCAGATTAAGCTCTTGGCTTCTGGCTTTGGACTTGCTCAGCTCTGGCCACTGGGGCCATTTAGGGAGTAAACCAGTGGATGGAATATCTTTCTCTGCCTCTGTCTCTCTCTCTCTCTCTAACTCTGTCTTTCACATAAATAAAATAGATTTTTTGTTGTTTTTTAAAGATAATTGGCCACCAGCATTGTGGTACAGTTGGTTCAGCCAAGGCCTAAAGCACCAGCATCCTATAAGGGCACTGGCTTGAGTCCCAGCTGCTCCACTTCTGATTCAGCTCTGTGCTAATGCACCTAGCAACACAGTGAAAGGTGACCCAAGTACTTGGGCTTATGCCAACCATGTGGGAGACCCAGATGGAATTCCAGGCTCCTGGCTTTGACCTGGCCAACCTCTGACTCTTGTGGCCATCTGGGGAATGAACAAGCAGATGGAAGATCTCTCTTCCTCTCCCTCTCCCTCTCCCTCTCTTCCTCCCTCTATAATTCTACCTTCTAAGTAAATAAATAAATCTTTTAAAAAAAAAAAAAAAAGAAAGAAAAGCCAGTTGGCCAAATCTGTCATGTGACCCTGACTATCACAGATCTGGGAAGTGCCGGGCAGCTCATGGATAACTGGAGGGTGGTGGGTGTATATTATGGGTTTAATTGTGTCCCCTGGAAGTTCCCACGTTGAAGGTCTAATCCTCAGTGTGACTGTATTTGGGGTTCGAACCTATAAGAAGGTAATGAGGAGGCTGGCGCCGCGGCTCACTAGGCTAATCCTCCGCCTAGCGGCGCCGGCACACCAGGTTCTAGTCCCGGTTGGGGCACCGGATTCTGTCCCGGTTGCCCCTCTTCCAGGCCAGCTCTCTGCTGTGGCCAGGGAGTGCAGTGGAGGATGGCCCAAGTGCTCAGGCCCTGCACCCCATGGGAGACCAGGAAAAGCACCTGGCTCCTGGCTCCTGCCATCGGATCAGCCGCGGCGGCCATTGGAGGGTGAACCAACGGCAAAGGAAGACCTTTCTCTCTGTCTCTCTCTCTCACTGTCCACTCTGCCTGTCAAAAAAAAAAAAAAAAAAAAGGTAATGAGGATTAAATAGTGTCGTAAGAGTGGGGCCTTAATACGACAGGAGTAGTGTCCTCATGAGAAGAGAACAAGACCAGACATCTCCCACTCCCTGCTGTGCGGAGGAAAGGCCACATTAGGACACAATGAAATGGTGACCATCTGCAAACCCGGAAGAGAGGACTCAATAGAAACCACCCTTTCTGACACCTTGATTTTGGAATTCTTGCCTTCAGCACTGAGAAAGTGAATGTTAAGTCCCCATGTCTATATTATCTTCTTATGGCAGCCCCAGCTGAACAATCCAACGTCCCAGCCACGAAGAGGAAGGGAGGAGTAGAAAAATACATTGGGTTATATTGTAGGATTTTCCACATTGATCTGTTCTTAAAATTTTGTGTTTTATTTTTAACAGCTTGAGCTATAATGATCATCTTCTTCTCTACAAAGGATTTGTGAAGTTCAGGTGAGGAACAAGACAGCATCCTAACACATCACTAGGTACTCCTTTAAATGTTTGATCCCCATGAATTATGGAAGTCATAAGCAGAGCATCCGGTGGCTTTATTTTTATTTTTTCGACCACTTTTGCCTCCAGATCCAGCTGTTTTTTATTCTCTTGATCCTTATGCTGTTCTTTCAAGGCTACTGTTACTAGAAGAAAAAAGAACGGGTATTGGGTGAGCAATAGCAACAGACATTAATTACAGAATGAGGATGCAGGGTGGCTAGGACAAAGTCACTGCGTCTTGGTCTCTGCTTCAGTAATGTAGAGTACTGTGTGCCCCTCAAATCCGTTTTTAATTCTCATATAAGCCCCAGTTATTCTCTGTGAAAATTTTAAATACATGAGTCTGGTGAGAGGTTTTAGTTGTTCTTATTCCGCTTAGGAGTTTTTTTTGTTTGCTTCTTTGTTATGTTGTTGTAGGGGCTTCGTTTCTCCTTTTCCTCCCACATCACTCTCTCTCTTACCGATCACTCTTCCAACATGGTGACTTAAGACAGCAAACATGATCGCCATAGGTTTTGGGGCCAGTGAAAGCTTGCCTGGCTGGTTGGCAGTGCTGAGTCTGCAGTTATCCGTGGCCTGGTCTGAGGCTTGAGGACCTCATTCCGAGGTGTCACGCTCACATGAGCCTCCCCACGGGCTGCTTGAGTGTCCTTATGTGATGGTTAACTTTTGTCTCCTCACTGGAGAAAGCAATGTGGAAACCACAATGTTCTTTATGACTTAGCCTGGAAATCACACACTGTCCCTTCTGCTTGTGAGGTTGTTCATATAGCCAGCCCTCACTCACTGTCAGAACTGTCCATGAATATGCATGAGTATCAGGTGGTAAATCTTTAGGGTCTCACTTAAAGTCTGAGACCACACCCACCTTCTCCATGTTGATGATGTAGTACATATCTGTGGCAGGCTGTAGAACCCCCAAAACAACAAATCGTAATTCCTGGAATCTGTAATGTTACCTTACACACACACACACACACACACACACACATCTTTGCAAATATAATTAAATTAAGGATACTGAAATGGGAGGATTATCCCGGATTACCTGGGTGTACCCTAAATGCGATCAGAGTTTCCTTATGAAACAGCACAATGGACAGAATATTTTGTCCTCCCAGAATTCCTGTGTTGAAATCCTACTCCCCAAATTGATGGTGTTGGGAAGGGGTGGGGGCTTTAGAAACAATTATGTCATGAAGTTGGCACTCTCATGAGTAAGAGTATTGCCTATCTATACCTGAGAGTTCTCTTGACCCTTTCTGTCAGGTGAGAATGTAAGAAGTTGGTAGAGCATAGGGGCCAGTGCCATGGCTCACTTGGTTAATCCTCCACCTGTGGTGCCAGCATTCCATATGGGCACTGGGTTCTAGTCCTGGTTGCTCCTCTTCCAGTCCAGCTCTCTGCTTTGGCCCGGGAAGGTAGTGGAGGATGGCCCAAGTGCTTGGGCCCTGCACTCGCATGGGAGACCCAGAAGAAGCACCTGGCTCCTGGCTTCGGATCGGCGCAGCGCTTCTGCCGTAGCGGCCATTTGGGGAGGGAACCAACAGAAGGAAGACCTTTCTCTCTGTCTCTCTCTGTCTATAACTCTACCTGTCAAATAAATTTAAAAAATTTAAAAACAAAATAGAAGTTGGTAGTGCAGAGCCTGGAAGAAAGCCCTCACCAGAACTTGACCATGCTGGTCCTCTGGTCTTGGACTTCCAGCTTCCAGAACTGTGAGAAATAAATTTCAGTTTTTTATAATAAGCTACCTAGTCTACAGCATTTTGCTATAACAGCCCAAATGGATGGAGAGAAGAAGAGGGAGACTTGATTCACAAAGAATAGAAGGCAGGGGATGGGTATTTGGCACAGCAATGGACATGCTGATTGGGATACCCACATCCCATACTGGAGTGTCTTTGTTCAAGTCCTGACTCTGCTCCCAATTCCAGCTTCCTGCTAATGCACATCCTGGGAGACAGCAGTGATGGCTCAGGTAATTGGGTTTTTGCCACCTATGTGGGAGGCCTGGGTTAAGTTCCCAGATCCTGGCATTAACACGGAATGATCCCACTGCAGGCATCTGTGGAGTGAACCGGGAAGCTTTCTCTCCTTGTCTTCTGTCTATCTCTGTCTCACTCTCTTTGCCTCTCAAACAAACAAAACAAACTAACAAGAGATGCCAATGTGTTCATGGAGGCAGAGATTGGAGTGATGCAGTCACAAGCCAAGGAATGCCAGCCACCATTGGAATTTGAAAGAAGCAGGAAATGGACTCTCCTGGAGAACCCAGAGGGAGAGCAGGCCTGTCAATACCTTGACTTCATCCCAGTGAAACTGATCTCAGACTTCTGGTCTACAGACCTATAAGAGAACAATTACCGGGGATTTTTGTTTTGCGTAGCTTTATGCATTTATTTTACCTTTGAGATGTCATAATGATATATCATAATGGAGAGAGGCCCTTAGAACCAACTTCTCCTGAATTTGAACCCCAGCATTGCCATGTGCTAACACTGGGATCTGGGCATCTGCCTGAGTTTTACTTGCCTTTACAATTTCCATCTGCTATGGTCTGAATGCTTGTTTCATCTTCGAAAGCCATGTTGAAATGTAATCCTCAATGTAATAATACTGGGGGGTTAGGTCATGAAGGCTCCACCCTCAAGAATGGGATTAAGGCCCTTATCCAGAAGGCTTCCCACAATGCTCGTGACCTTTCTTGCCCTTTCGCCATTACGCTAGGTGAGGTCATGGTATTGGTTACCTTCAGAGGACGCAACAGCAAGGCACCATCATGGAAGTTGATGCCTTCATCTTGGACTCCCCAGCCTCCTGAACTGTGAGAAATTTCTGTGATTTAGAAGTGACCCAGCCTGGGTATTTTGTTACACATACAGACTAAGACAACATTTTTTTTTTTTTCAAGTGTACAGTTCAGTGGTGTGAAGTCCATTCACACTCTTGTACAACCAATCTGTAGAACACTTTTCATCTTGCAAAACTGGCATTGTGAACCCACTAACAACTCCCTATTCCCTTCTGTCTCCATCCCCTGGTAATCACCATTCTACCTCCTATCTCTATGAAGTTAGCAACTTTCTATTTTTAATGCACAAAGTTTGTGGCAATTTGTTGTGGCAACCATGGGAAATGAATAAGGCTTCTTTCCACCTCTTTCTCTTTGCTTGAAGGATCTTAAATGTACATAAATGGGCACACACATTTATGTAGGACTTTTTGTCATTGTTTTATAAAAATGAAGCTCTATTTTGCATACACTTCTTATTTGTTCATTCAATGTACTCATTGCATTTATGTTAAGAATAATTGTTTCATTTTTTTATTTCAAACAAACCTCTCTGAAGTATCTTTATAGGCCTTCATTAGACATTAATGTCCAAAGGTTTGCAGAGAGCTTTTCCTACAGCCTGACAGTGGTGTTCTGTCAATTATCCAGGCCCTCAACATCAGGTTTGGGGTTGTGCTTCTCCCTCCTGCTGTCCCCTTTTCATGCCTTCTTCCATTCATTAGCACCTCCTCCAGAGGGGGCCAAGAAAAGGAAAAAAGGTGAAACACTACTCAAAAATAGACAGTGAGATCAATGGAACAGGAGGGCTGGGGACCAATCCTTAAAACAGTCATTTTTATTTATGTTAGGGCTGCTTGAAGAAACTTCAGTAGCAAATACTGATCAAGTCATCCACGGGTCTGAGTGGGGGAGGGTCTTTACTGTCTCCTCTTGACTTTTTAAGTCTGGTTGTCCCAGTTTTTAGATAATCCTGATGAAGGAGGGTCCCTTTGTAAATGTTGGAAGAATTTGTGCAATCATCAAACATTTACTAATCATCAATAACACAGCAGCAATCATTCAGGCTCTGAATGAGTGACCAACTTGGGTTTTTGTTTCTTTCCTCTACGAGGTGGGCCTGCTGTTCTGCAGCTACTGGAAAATGGGAGGGAAAAGCAAGAGAAGATGGGGAACAAATGCACCTGTTTGGAGTGCATTTCCTAGAGCGACTGCAGAAATACCCTAAAAACGTTCAGCGCTTCCCAGTTCTGGAGGCTGGAAGTCTGGAATCAAGGTCAGGCCACGGTCCCTCTGAAGCTCCTAGGGAAACCCTTCCTGGTCCCTCCCTGGCTACCAGGGGGTTGCGGGCCATCCTTGGTGTTCTTGCCTGGCAGCTGCATCCTCCAGATACTGCTTCTGTCGCCCCTAGTGTTCTCCCTGTGAGTCTCTGGCTCTCCGTGGCCATCTTATAAGGACACGTGTCACGTGGGTTAGGGGCCTACTGGACTCTGCCATGACCTCATCTTCACTAACTGCATCTGTGTGACCCTGTTTCTAAATAAGATCACATTCTGAGTTTGGGGGGTGAGGACTTCATTTCTTTTGGGAAGTCAGGGGCACAATTCAACCCACAACATGTTCTAATTGTCAGGTGGTTCACTGACATTTGGATTCTGGGTTTAATTAATCTAGGAATGTGTTTTATGTTTTTTTAAGGTAACATAATGGTTAGTGTGCAACTGGGAGGCCAGACTGGCTTAAGTTCTGTATTTACCTTTTACTAACTGGTATGATCTGGGCAAGTTAATTAATTCTTTGTGCTTCAGTTTCCTTGTCTATAAAATGGAGTTAATAATAATACTTAAGGGGCTGGCGCCGTGGCTCACTAGGCTATTCCTCCGCCTTGCGGCGCCAGCACACTGGGTTCTAGTCCCAGTCGGGGCACCAGATTCTGTCCCGGTTGCCCCTCTTCCAGGCCAGCTCTCTGCTGTGGCCAGGGAGTGCAGTGGAGGATGGCCCAAGTGCTTGGGCCCTGCACCCCATGGGAGACCAGGAGAAGTACCTGGCTCCTGCCATCGGATCAGCGTGATGCGCCAGCCACAGAGCGCCTGCCGTGGCGGCCATTGAAGGGTGAACCAACGGCAAAGGAAGACCTTTCTCTCTGTCTCTCTCTCTCACTGTCCACTCTGCCTGTCAAAAAAAAAAAAAAAAAAAAGAAGAAGAAGAAGATTAAATGAACCAGGAAAGTCCTTAGAATAATACCTGCCGCACAGAGAATCTTGCTATGTGTTAGCCAATTTTATTAAAAATGAATAATCATAGTTGATTTTTCTTTTAATCAATTCCCATTAGAAAGCTTTTTAAAAGGCCCGAGGGGAAGTGGCACTTCACCTAGTGATTAAGGGACCTGCATCCCACATCAGTGTGCCTGAATTTCATTCCTTGCTCCAGCTCCTGACTCCCGCTTCCTCCCAATGTCGACCCTAGGAGACAGTGGCGATGGCTCAAGTCGTTGGGTCCCTGCCACCCGCATGGGAGACCTGGTTAAGTTCCCAACACCTGGTTTTGCCTACCCCTGCTCTGGCCATTTTAAGCAGGTGGGTAGTGAACTGGCAGATGGGACTGCTCTGTTTCTCCCTCTCCATCTTTCTCTCTCTGCCTCGCAAGTAAATGAAACATAATATGTCTATTTTGTAAGGCTGAGAGAATAAAGTGTTCCCCTAGGTGCATGCAGCTCTCAGAGCCTCCTTCTGAGAGAAGCTGGACCTGGAGGGAGGGGGCAGCTGCTCTGTGCTCTTCTCACTGCATAAGCTGCTAGGTGGCCTGTGTTGGCTTTGGACAAACCACAAAGCCCTTGGAGAAATAGTTCTTCATTCTTATGGCTGAGCAGCCTCTGGAGAACAAGTGAATGAAATGTTTTCACAGCACAGAACATACCTCACTATTAGAAAAGGCCATATATATATATATATATATACACACACACACACATATATATATATCTTAAATTTTCTTTGCTTCCTTTGGGATTTCAGTTTAAAATGACCCGTCAGCTCTGTCAGAGTAAGAACAATGCATCACTATGCCTTATCTCAAACATTTTTTTTTTTACAAAAAGATTTACTTTTAGTTATTTGAAAGTCAGAGAGAGAGAGAAGGAGATCCTCCATCTGCTGATTCACTCCCCATATGGCAGCAACAGCTCAGGCTGAGCCAGGCCGAAGCCAGGAGCCAGGAGCTTCTTCCGGCTCTCCCATACAGGTGCACTAGCAGGGAGCTGGATTGGAAGTGGAGCAGCCTGGTTTCAAAGCGGCACCCTATGCCACAAGGCTAGCCCCTTAGAAATTCTTTTTTTTTTTTTTAAGATTTTTTAAATTTATTTGAATGTCAGAGTTACACAGAGAAGGAGAGGCAGAGAGAGAGAAAGAGAGGTGTTCCATCTGCTGGTTCAATCCCCAGTTGGCCGCAATGGCCGGAACTGCGCCGATCCAAAGCCAGGAGCCAGGAGCTTCTTCCAGGTCTCCCACGAGGGTGCAGGGGCCCAAGCACTGGGGCCATCCTCCACTGCCTTCCTGGGCCACAGCAGAGAGCTGGATGGGAAGTGGAGCGACTGGGACTTAAACCAGCATCCATACGGGATGCCGACACTGCAGGCGGCAGCTTTATAGGCTACACTACAGCGCCCCCCACCCCCAGACATTCTTAAAAGCAAATTTGCTCTGCCTATAATGATCTCCCTCCAGTCACAGAGGAGCCAGGACATAGCATAGATTTGATTCCCTTAGAGAGAACCCTGAGGAAAATAGAGGATTCTCATTGCAACTGAAAAGACTTGGAGGACCCTGCATTCCGTGTTCCTGCAGGAAACTAAACCTGATGTTAGACCCTCTGAGTGAGGATGCTAACACATCGAGAGGCACACCCCAAAGACTCAGAGTCCAGACCGGCTGATGCAAAAGCAAGAGGATTTATTCGGCGTCTGCCCAGACGGGCCTCCTGAACTCAGGAGTCCAGAGAGTGCCCTCAGCACAGAGCCACATGGTTTATATACCCACAGCGACTAATCCGTGAGCTGATCATGTGAGAGGCATGCGTCCTCTATCCAATCAGCGAGCTGATCGTGTGAGAGGCATGCGTCCTCTATCCAATCAGCGAGCTGATCATGTGAAAGGCATGCGTCCTCTATCCAATCAGCAAGCTGATCATGCGAAAGGCATGCACCTGGTCGCCACTTTGTTGTTTACTTCTTCAGCAGTTCCTTTCCCTGTCAGCGTCATCTTGTTCACCCTGAGGGGGACCACGTCTCACTCCTTTCGTTCCCCTGGAGGGAGAGCAGAGTCCCGCTTCCCACACCGTTATCTGAGTATTAGGAGGCATACAAAATGGGTTAGGTCTTAGCACAGCCAGGCGCAAGTGTCTCAGCTAGCTAAGCATAGGGTCCCTTATTTTTATAGCTGCACCTAATTTTAGCTCTGGGGGAAAAAGTTTAGGGCTATAATTTTTAAACTTTAATTTTATTTGGGGCAAAGGTGACTTCTTGTTTTTAATAGCATTAGCTTAAGTCACTCCATCTTGGTTTGATTTTAAGGTTCTTCACTGATGTACCTTCCTTGTTTCCTAGGAAACTAGGAGTCTTCAGGTAGGTGGCATGCAAGGTAGAAGGGAGGGATACTCAGAAAGAGCTGCAACAGGAGCAGGTGTTCGGTGCGGTAAGTAAGATGTCACCTGGGACACCCATATCCCACACTGAACCACATCCCTGGTTCAAGTCTTGGCTACTGTGCTTCCAATCCAGCTTCCTGCTAATGCACTCTGGGAGGAAGCAGATGATGACTCAAGCACTTGGATTCCTGCCACCTACGTGAGAGATTGGGATTGTGTTCCTGGCTCCTGGCTGCAGCCTGGCCCAGCCCTGGCTGTTGTGGGCATTTGGAAATTGGATGGATGACCTCTCTCTCTGTCTGTCCCTGTCTCTGCCTCTCTCTCTCTAACTACCTCTCAAATAAATGAAAATAAATAAATCAGTGCTTTCCTCTGGTTTCCCTACAGAGCAGTAAACCTTTAAGAGTGATCAGAGGAGGCTCAATGTCCTCCTTTAGGCCCCTGACTTACAAGGGCCCTGGCTGAACGCCTTGTCCTGCCAACTGCCATCTCCACCTGAGCGTTTGATAAATGTGCTCTGATGACAAAAGTGATGAGGGCAGAATGGGTTTGTAATGTTTCTTAGAGTTAGGGAACTGCACGCTGGACGTGCAGAGGACTCAAATTGCTTTTCCAAGGTCACACAACCACTTCTAAAAAAGGAGCCGGTCTTGGAATTGAAATCTTCTGCCTCCTGGTTCAGAATCCTTCTCCCTGAGCACAGATGTGGATAAGGGAAGTCTTACAGGATAGCTCTTATTTGCTTGGGAGGGACACGCTACTATTGAGGCAAGAAAGAATGGGGGCCGGCGCCACGGCTCACTAGGCTAATCCTCCGCCTAGCGGTGCCGGCACACTGGGTTCTAGTCCCGGTCGGGGCGCCGGATTCTGTCCTGGTTGCCCCTCTTCCAGGCCAGCTCTCTGCTATGGCCAGGGAGTGCAGTGGAGGATGGCCCAGGTGCTTGGGCCCTGCACCCCATGGGAGACCAGGAAAAGCACCTGGCTCCTGGCTCCTGCCATCGGATCAGCGCGGTGCGCTGGCCGCAGCGTGCCGGCCGCGGCGGCCATTGGAGGGTGAACCAATGGCAAAGGAAGACCTTTCTCTCTGTCTCTCTCTCTCACTGTCCACTCTGCCTGTCAAAAAATAAAAAAAATAAAAATAAAAAAAAACTTAAGTTGGGTAATAAATGTAGCATTTATTAAAAAAAAAAAGAAAGAAAGAATGGATTCGAACATCAGGGACTTATTGCCAGATGTCAAGATAACCATTAACCAGACACTGGAAATTTGGGCGGTGTCATGTGTAAGTGGCAGGAAGACAGTATCAAGGGGCAGTAGGAATGTTTCTCTATGATAAAAACACAACTGCTGGCCCGGCTGCAGATTTCTGGAGTTCCCAACTGGCACGGCCTCTTAGACAGGCTTTTTGTTTTCATTTTTATTTTTATTTGAGAGGCAGAGTGACAGAGAGAAAGAAGGCGGGGAGTGAGAGCTCCCAAGTACAGGCTCACTCCCCAAAGGCTCCCAACAGCCAGGGCTGGAGGAGCTGGGAACTCACTCTAGGTCTCCCTTTTGGGCCGCAGGAACCCACTTACTTGAGCCATCGCTGCGACCTTCCTGAGTACACATGAGCAGGAAGCTGGAGTCGAGAGCCAGAGCCAGGTGTGGGCTTTCAACAAAGAGGAAAGGTGCTGGGGCTTCCATGATGTAACCATAATGAAGGCATCTTCCCTTCCCTTCCTTTCATATTTTAACTAACAAAAACCAACCTCTGACATTGTGAACTACCTGTGACTAACCTTGTGAATAATAACGTTGGCATGGGAATTCCAGGAGCCTACTAAAAGGAGAAGACTTGGAATGGCAGGCGCCACACCAAGCTAAGAAGCAAGTATGCAACCATCAGCTACAAACAGCTGAGCTCGTTATCAACAGCCCTCCACCTGGCGGACACCCTGGATTTCCCCAGATAGCCCATCTCAGAGCAAAGCCTGAAAATCTGCTTCATTATCAATTGACTAGACTCATTCCTTTTTTCTACCCTCCACCTGCAGCTACCCTTTCCTTTTAAAAACCCTTTGGCTGGCTTGTTGGGTGGAACGAATACATTTTGGTTCCCAAGGTCACTCTTTCTCCAAGATGCAGGCTTCCTGGAATAAACCCTTTCCTCACACCAGCTCTCATCTCCGGTGAATCAGCTATGTCCAGCGGCAAGCAGCAAGGTAACAGTTTTACTCAGATACCCTCAAATACCGCTAGACACATTATTGGTGTAGATTCCTGGGCTGAAGGCATTTCATTAGCATTAAAAAAATTTAACTTTGGTGGGCGCACCCATGAAGTACCTTTATAGGTTATGTTTCTGGTATATCAAAATCTAGGGAAGCACAATCTAGCATCTTAGGTGAGTGCATGCAAGAAAAGGAAGAGGAAGTGAACCTACCATGACAAACTACTGGGAATGACCCCGGGTGAGAAACAGGTTTCCTACACCAAAACCCGCTGAAGAAAGTGAACAAGTGGAAGTAAGTAACAGGATGACACTGGCTTACAGTTGTGTTGCGTGAAAAGCTCCACCATGGTTTAAATTATGTGTTCAGCGCTGATGAGCCTGGAGGGTTCTAATGCTCTGAATTGTTGGGTATCTGGCTTCAGTGTGCTTTTAGTTTGTAAGAATGACACGTGGGGGCAGGAAGTGGCGGAATCCACCAGAAGTAAGGTTCTTGTGTGTCATAGAATGGTTCCAAAAGATTGAATAAGCGAATGCAGGCCTGTATGAAGAACCTTAGGGCTGACTGCTCAGGACTGCTGTCCTTGGTACCCTGGTACACACCTGCTGGGTGAAGTTTCCCTCTCAGCCTCCTGGATATATTCTGTTTCAAATGCAGCTTCCTTTCTCCCTGTTGGTAACAGAATCCCATTTCCTGTTAGCAGTTCCTGGCTTCCCTCTTAACACTTTGTGGCATTCTCAATGAATTAACCTTGCCCTAATTAAATTAGCCAGCAAGTTCTCACTTGTAAATCCTGGTAGGTTTGTCTCTAGATGGTTCAGATATAAAGATGTTGCAATACAAAAGGAGAAAAAAAAAAAAAAAACCTCAGAATCCAAAGTATCCCTGAACTTTAAGACTGGTGTGTGTTGGTTTTGTTTGGCTTTGGTTTTCCATAGGAGAATTGTTTTTACAATGTGGTGCTCAGCCCTGTGGTTGTATGAGTGGTGGAGATTTTTTTTTTTTCTGATTAGTTCTGGGATTGAAATTCTTAATACTTGCCTACGTGTGGTCTTGGCGCAAGCTGGTGTTGAAGTGGAAAAACAGCAGTGAGAGTGGGGCCTAGAGGCTGGAGAGGAGGCGAGGCAGGGGTCTGCTCAGTCCACGGCTGTCACACATAAAGGAAGCAGCACTGACTACGCAGCTGTGGGCAGCATGACAGTCTCTTCCTCCTCCCAGGGACTCCATACACACCTTGGTCACCGCCTCCCAGCTCAGTTTCATTCATCTAGGAATTGTCCATTCACTGCACAGGGCAGCAGAACGACACTGAGTCACAACAGCAATGCAACCTTTGAAGATAAGGACAAAGTAAAGAAGTGTGTTTCGACTTACCTGGGGGAGGGTATGAAGCAGGTATTCCCATCTATTACCGATGGGCGCAAGCTGCGGGAAATTTTGACACTGAGTTGGGAGCATGTTAGGTGGCCAGGGCTGCCGTAACAGCACCGCAGGCAGAGGGGCTTAAACCACAGAGCTGTATTTTCTCGGGACTCTGGAGGCTGGACGTCCAAGATCTAGGTGAAGCCAGGGTTGTTTGTTCCTGAGACCCTTCTCCTTGACTTGTAGATGACCGTCATCTCCACGTGTCTGCACGAGACCTCTCTTTGTGCCGCTCTGTATCCAAATGTCCCCTTCTTGTGGCCACCACTCACAGTGAACATCCCCCCGAACACATTCCTGCCAACTTCATTCCTCCTCAGAGCCCAGCCCTCCAAAGACAATCTCACTATGAGGTACTGGAGGTCAGGACCTCCACAAATATCACAGGGCTTCAGAAAGCTCACAAAAAGATGGACTTAAAAGACAAGTTTATTATGGTGCCAAGAATTTTGAAAATGATGCATCGAGATTTCATAGTAGGCACTTCCTTTGAATTTTTTTGAAGACCTCTCTAGACTGACAAAAGGACATGTCACTGAGTTACTCTACTTTTAGGAAATTACACTAAAGAAATAAATAGAACTCCAATGATAGGATTCTACAATATTTCCTCATAACCTACTTTTCTTACCTTTTATATCTTTTGAACATGTCTCTACATATCTAAACATATACAGTGTGTCACTTTTAATCACTATCTTGTATTTTGTCACCAGGCAAAAGATTTATTTAACAGTTTAATAGTTATATTCTTTTTTTTTTTTAAGATTTATTTCATTTGGGGCCAGTACCATATAGGTGCCGGTTTCTCTCCTGGATGCTCCACTTCTGATCCAGCTCTCTGCTAATGGCCTGGGAAAGCAGCAGATGGCCTAAATGCTTGGGCCCCTGCATCCACGTGGGAGACCTGGAAGAAGCTCCTGGCTCCTGCCTTCAGATAGTTGTAGCTCCGGCCATTGCGGCCATCTGGGGGGTGAAGCCCCCACCCCGTCTGTAACTCTACCTCTCAAATAAACATATAAAAATCTTTAAAAAAATGAAATGAAATAAGAAATGAAGAGACAATAGAACAGTAAAACTACTACTAAAACAGTACTATACAGTACTATACTTTGTGTGTCTGTGTGGGTGCAAGCTATTGAAATCTTTACTTAGTAAATACTAAGTAGAGCTTCCGTATATAAAGATAATTGAAAATGAATCTTGATGAAGAATGGGATGGGAGAGGGAGTAGGAGATGGGATGGTTGCGGGTGGGAGGGAGGTTATGGGGGAAAAAGCCACAATAATCCAAAAGTTGTACTTTGGAAATTTATATTTATTAAATAAAAGTTTAAAAAAAAGAAAAAAGGAGACAATAGGAATAAATCTTGTGTCTTGGGCCACCTTCTACTGTTTTCCCAGGCCATCAGCAGGAAGCTGGATTGAAAGTGGAGCAGCTGAGAATAGAATCAGCACCCATATTGGATGCTGGCACTGCATGCAGAGGCTTAGCCTACTATGCCACAGCACCAGCCCCAACAGTTCTACTCTCAATTTAATTTTTTGAATAATAGAAACGTTCATATGGGTGAAAATAAAAAATACAAAGGTAAACACTAAGAGACTTTTTAAAAAAGTTTTTAATTTTTATTTATTTGCAAGGGAGAGAGGCAGAGGGACATAGAGACAGAAGCAGAGAGAGAGAGAGAGAGAGATCTTCCATCTGCTGGTTTACTCCCCAAATACCTTTAACAGCTGGGATTGGGATAGACCAAAGCAAGGAAACTGGAACTCCATCCAGGTTTCCCACATGGGTGGCAGGGACCAAAGTCTTTGTGCATTAGCAGGAACCTGGATCAGAAGCAGAGTAGTCAGGACTCAAGGGAGTCATGCAAACCACGATGTCCCAAGCAATGTCAACTACTGCACCACAACACCTACCCTGTAAACCCTGAGAACATTGCCTGTATCCCATCCTCTGTTCCTTGTAAGTCACCCCTTTTATTAGTTTCTTGTGTATCCTTCCAATGTTTTCTTATGCAAATAAAAGTAAGTACAAGTGTCCATTCTTATTTCCTCTTTTTTTTTTTTTTTAAAGATTTATTTATTTGAAAGGCAGAGTTACAGAGAGAGTCGGGGGGGGGGGGGGAGAAAGTCTTCTATCTGCTGGTTCACTCCCCAGATGGCCACAATGGCTGGAGCCACACAGATACGAAGCCAGGAGCCAGGATCTTCTTCCAGGTCTCCCATGGGAGTGCAAGGGCCCAAGGACTTGGGCCATCTTCTACTACTTTCCCCGGTACATTGGCAGGAAGCTGGAAGGGAGGCAGGGCAGCCAGCACTCGAACCAGCACCCATATGGGATCCTAGCAGGGCAGGCGGCAACTTTCCCTGTTAAGCCACAATGCCGGCCTCAAGACTAACTTTTTATTTTTATTTTTACAAATTTACAGCAAGACTGGGCCGGTGCCCGTGGCTCACTAGGCTAATCCTCCACCTGTGGCGCTGGCACCCCGGGTTCTAGTCCCAGTTGGGGCACCGGATTCTGTCCCGGTTGCCCCTCTTCCAGGCCAGCTCTCTGCTGCGGCCCAGGAAGGCAGTGGAGGATGGCCCAGGTGCTTGGGCCCTGCACCCCCATGGGAGACCAGGAGGAAGCACCCGGCTCCTGGCTTAGGATCAGCACATCGTGCTGGCCATAGCAGCCATTTGGGGGGTGAACCAACGGAAAAGGAAGACCTTTCTCTCTGTTTCTCTCTCACAGTCTAACTCTGCCTGTCAAAAAAAAAAAAAAAAAAAAAAAAAAAAAAAAAAAAATTACAGCCAGACCAAATTTATTCAGAGAAAATAAATGCGTAGAGCTGGGTGACCGACTGCCCATGTGCACACTGACGGAACACGTGGCAGAAGGCCAACCCCCAGGGCCAGGCCTTTTTATGTTTTAGGAAGGCTAGGGATGGGGGTGGGGGTAGGGGGCAGCAGGCAGTGGGGAATTCCTGAAACTGGTTTTTCAAGTGTTTGGGCAACTGAGAAGACTAACTCTTGAGCCTCTCCAACAGAACAGGTTGTAAAGTTTTGAATTTTTGTCCATATAAAATGTCTCATTTAACAAATGTATTTATTTGAAATGCAGAGGGGGATGGGGAAAACAGAGATATTCCATCCTTTGGTTCAATCCCTCAAATGTCTATAACTCCCAGGGCTGGGTCAGGCTGAAGCCAGGAGCCTGGAACTTAATCCAAGTTTCCCATATGGGTGACAAAGACCCAGGTACTTGAACTGAAGAACCTTAAAATCAAACCAAGATGGAGTGACTTAAGCTAACGCTATTAAAAACAAGAAGTCACCTTTGCCCCAAATAAAATTAAAGTTTAAAAATTATAGCCCTAAACTTTTTCCCCCAGAGCTAAAATTAGGTGCAGCTATAAAAATAAGGGACCCTATGCTTAGCTAGCTGAGACACTTGTGCCTGGCTGTGCTAAGACCTAACCCATTTTGTATGCCTCCTAATACTCAGATAACGGTGTGGGAAGCGGGACTCTGCTCTCCCTCCAGGGGAACGAAAGGAGCGAGACGTGGTCCCCCTCAGGGTGAACAAGATGACGCTGACAGGGAAAGGAACTGCTGAAGAAGTAAACAACAAAGTGGCGATGAGGTGCATGCCTTTCGCATGATCAGCTTGCTGATTGGATAGAGGACGCATGCATTTCACATGATCAGCTCGCTGATTGGATAGAGGACGCATGCCTTTCACATGATCAGCTCGCTGATTGGATAGAGGACGCATGCCTTTCACATGATCAGCTCACGGATTGGACAGAAGGCGCATGCCTTTCACATGATCAGCTCACTGATTGGACAGAAGGCGCATGCCTTTCACATGATCAGCTCACGGATTGGTCACTGCGGGTATATAAACCGTGTGGCTCTGTGCTGAGGGCGCTCTCTGGACTTCCGAGTTCAGGAGGCCCATCTGCGCAGACGCCGAATAAATCCTCTTGCTTTTGCATCAGCCGGTCTGGACTCTGAGTCTTTGGAGTGTGCCTCTTGATGTGTTAGCATCCTCATTCAGAGGGTCTAACAGAACCACCAGGAACTGCCTCCTAGGGTATACACAGCAGGATTCTGGAATGGATTCTGGATCATGGACTCAAACCCAGGCACTCTGATATGGGATGCGGGCATCCCAAGCAGCGTCTTGACCACTGCACCACACAGCTGCCCCAGAGGCTCATTTGTGAACATGCAAACTGTTTGTGCTTTTGCTACACTTGGTCTTGCAAAGATCAGTGTCCTTGTAGCTGCACCTGAGCTTATAGTTCAAAGATTTTCTTAACATAAATTTCTCAAAGTTGGCTGTATTGTTCTGGGCATGCATGCATTTTCAGAGTTTTGATCTGTACTGTTTTGGGAGTCTCAGGGGCTGTTAAGCATAGAGACAGGGTAGTGTAACAAATGCTCTGAGTATACATAGCTAATAAACAAACCTCGGAAAATCAGTCCTTGAGCATCTCAACATTAATTCTAAACTTAATTAATTAAAATCCCTTCACTGATTGAACATTTAATTACAAATGTAATAAGTGGAATTATTCAGAGCATTTCAAATGCTTTAAACAGCAGTGATAATAACACATACTTAAAAATAGCAACACTGTAAGTTGAGTTTGATATACTTGTTTCATATACCTTCTTTCTTTCTTTCTTTCTTTCTTTCTTTCTTTTTATTTTGACAGGTAGAGTTATAGACAGCGAGAGAGAGACAGAGAGAAAGGTCTTCCTTCTGTTGGTTCACTCCCAAAATGGCCGCTACAGCCGGCGCTGCACCAATGCAAAGCCAGGAGCCAGGTGCTTCTTCCTGGTCTCCAATGCGGGTGCAGGGGGGCTCAAGCACTTGGGCCATCCTCCACTGCCTTCCCAGGCCACAGCAGAGAGCTGGACTGGAAGAGGAGCAACCGGGACTAGAACCTGGCACCCATATGGGATATCGGCGCTGCAGGCAGAGGATTAACCAAGTGAGCCACGGCGCCGGTCCCAAGGTTGTACTAATGTTAATCACTGTACTTTCCCAGAACCAAACGTAAAGAGTGCTCAGAGCCTGGTTGGCAATTTAATTGACTTATACTCATGTTGTTTGTTTTATTTTGTTCTTGATCTGAGAAAAAGAGAGAACAAGAGCAAGTGAGCACACCTATCCAGTAGCTCACTCTCCAAATGCCCACAACAGCTCCTGGCTGATACTGAAGCCAGGAGCCAGGAACTCAATATAGTTTCCCCATAGTTGGGTGGCAGGGACCCAACTTGAGCCATCACTGCTGCCTCCCAGGGTGCACGTTAACAGGGAAGTAGGATGCAGCCCCAGAGCTGGGACTCAAACCTGTGCATTCCCTTAAAGGGTATAGGCATTTTTTTTTTTTTTTTTTTTGGACAGGCAGAGTGGACAGTGAGAGAGAGAGACAGAGAGAAAGGTCTTCCTTTGCCGTTGGTTCACCCTCCAATGGCCGCCGCGCGCCGGCGCACTGTGCTGATCTGATGGCAGGACCCAGGTGCTTCTCCTGGTCTCCCATGGGGTGCAGGGCCCAAGCACTTGGGCCATCCTCCACTGCACTCCCTGGCCATAGCAGAGAGCTGGCCTGGAAGAGGGGCAAATGGGACAGAATCCAGCGCCCCAACCGGGACTAGAACCTGGTGTGCCAGCGCCGCAAGGCGGAGGATTAGCCTAGTGAGCCACGGCGCCGGCCAAGGGTATAGGCATCTTAACTGCTAGAAAGCACCCAGGCTGTACTTGGTACCTTTGAAGGTGATTTAAAGCTAAATTGCTGGTCATCAGACTAGGCCCTTCCCCTCCTTTGTAACAGCTATTCTTTTTTAGAACAGTTTTATATTCACAGCAAAACTGAATATAGTACAGAGATTTCCCATATTTCACCTGACCCAACACATGCACAATGCACCTACGCCAACATCCTTCACCAGGGTGCTACTTTTGTTCCAAATGGTGAACCCATGGTGAAGCATCTTGATCACCCAAAGTCCATGGCTTACATTGGGGTTCACTTTTGGCATTGTACATTCCATAGGTTTGGACAAATTTATAGTGATAGATTGAGGTACAATTATAATACCAAGTGTGGGCGTTTGGTACAGCAGTTGATACTACTTTGGATGCCTACATCCCATATCAGGGTACCTAAGTTCAGGCCCTGGCTCCACTTCTGATCCAGCTTTCTGATGTATACCTGGGAGGTAGCAAGTGATGACTCAAGTTCTTGGGTCCTTAACACCCAGGTGAAAGACCCAGACTGAGCTCCAAGCTGCTGGTTTCAGCCTGGCCCAGCCCCAACCCCAGCTGTTGTGGGCATTTGGGGAGTGAACCAGTGGATGGGAGACCTCTCCTCTCTCCTCTCCTCTCCTCTCCTCTCCTCTCCTCTCCTCTCCTCTCCTCTCCTCTCCTCTCCTCTCCTCTCCTCTCCTCTCCTCTCCCCTCCCCTCCCCTCCCCTCCCCTCCCCTCCCCTCCCCTCCCCTCCCCTCCCCTCCCCTCTTTCAAATACATGAAATAAATAAAAAAATTGAAATAAATTATAAAACCCTATTTAGTAGTTTCATTCACTGAAAATTCCTGTTTGCCTACTCATCCCTCCTTCCCACCTAATGCCCTGACTAATCTTTTCACTGTCTTGTCTTCACAAAGTCTTGTCTTTTCCAGAATGGCATGAGCTGGAGTCATATAGTATCTAGCCTTTGCAGTTTGGCTTCTTTCAGTTAGTGATATGTATTTAAATTTCCTTCATGTATTTTTAGGTCTTGTTGGCTCATTTCTTTTTAGCACTGAATAATACTGCATTGTAGGGTTTCCACAGTTTATTTATCCACTCACCTCCTGAAGGACATCCCATTTCCTTCCAAATTTTGGCAATTATAGATGAAGTTGCCCCAAACATCCATGTATAGATTTGTGTGTGTGTGTGTGGTTGGTTTCATGCCCCAGCTGCTCCACTTCCCATTCAGCTCCCTGTTAATGGCCTGGGAAAGCAGTGGAAGGTAGCCCAAGTGCTTGGGCCCCTGCACCCATGTGGGAGACCTGGAAGAAACTCCTGCTTCAGCCTGGCCCAGCCCTGGTTGTTGCGGCCATCTGGGGAGTGAACCAATGAATGGAAGATCTCTCTCCCTCTTTGTCTCTCCCTTTGTCTTATAACTCTGAATTTCAAATAAATTAATAAATCCTTAAAAATATAGATATTTAGATCTATTAACACTTCTTTTAAATATCCCGGTGCCCTGTAATTAGGTGCATATACATTTATAATAGTCACATCTTCCTATTGAATCGATCCCTTAATCATTATGTGGTACCCTTCTTTGTCTCTTTTAACAGTTTTTATGTTAAAGTCTATTTCATCTGATATTAGGATGACCACAACAGCTTTTTTTTTTTTTTTTTTTTTTTTTTAGCATGGAATATCTTTTTCCATCCTTTTACTTTCAGTCTGCGTGTATCTTTGTTGGTGAGGTATGTTTCTTGTAGCAAATAGATGGATTTTGGTTTTTAATCCATCAGCCAGTCTGTATCTTTTAACTGGAGAGTTGAGGTCATTTACATTCCAGGTGACTATTGATAAGTATTGACTTGGCCCTTTCATTTTTCCATAAATATTCCTGTTGTTTATTTTGGATTCCCTTTGTATTTTTACTGGAAGATTTTCTGCCTTCACTTTCTTTCATAGTGGTGACCATGTTTCTGTGTGTAGCACATCCTTAAGCATCTTTTGTAAGGCTAGATGAATGGTGACAAATTCTTTCAATTTCTGTTTGTTATGGAAGGTCTTTATTTCACTTTCATTCATAAATGAGAGCTTTGCAAGGTACAGTATTCTTGGGTTGACAGTTTTTTTCTCTTAAGACGTGGAATATATCTCTCCATTCTCTCCTAGCCTGTAGGGTTTCTGACAAGAAGTCAGCTGTGAGTCTAATTGGAGATCCTCTGAAAGTTATCTGGCATTTCTCTCATGTACATTTTAGAATCTTTTCTTTGTGTTTTACTGTGGAGAGTTTGACAACAATGGGTTGTGGTGAAGATCTTTTCTGGTCATGTCTTTTAGGAGTTCTATGTGACTCCTGTACTTGTATGCCGCTTTCTCCAAATTAGGGAAGTTTTCTGGAATTATTTCACAAAAAAGGGCTTCTAATACTTTCTCTCTTTCCATGCCTTCAGAAACTCCTAAAACCTGTATGTTAGGTAGTTTGATAACTTCCCATAAATCTCTGACACTGTTGTTTAGTTTTCTAATTTTTTTTTTGATCTGACTAAAACGACCAGAGATTTGTCTTCTATTTTGGATATTCTTTCTTCTGCTTCACTGAGTCTGCTGTTAAGGCTTTCCACCATATATTTATTTGTTCTATTGAGTTTTTCATTTGTAATACTTCTTTTTGATTTCTCTCTAAAATCTCAATTTTGTGGGAAAAATTTTCACTCATGTCATATGTGGATTTCTTTAGTTCATGAATTTGCTTCTGATTACTTCTAAGTAATCCCTACATTCAATTTTTTGAATTCTATTTCTGGCATTTCATCAATCTCTTCATCTTCACAGTCTAGTATTGAAGTGTTGTGTTCTTTTGCGGGCATCATATTGTCTTCCTTATTCTTGTTTCTTGAGTTGCTGCATTTATTAATAGGCATTTGTGCTGATACTTGCCCCCCCCCCCCATGATGGCTTTTATCTTTGAACTATGCCCTTATTGCTTAATGGAGTGTCTGGTCGTTCAGTGAATACCCAGAGGTGTGTGCTGGGTGTGGTCAGGGAGCTCTGTTCAGTGCTCCAGGGTGAGGGGAGTGCCTAAGGTGGCACCCAACTTGAGCATTGTAAATCTATTTTTTTTTAAATCTGCGGGGAAGTTTCTTCAACTCTCTTGACGTGGTCTCACACTCACCTCCTCTCCGTAAAGGAGACCAATGCCTGAGCGCTAGCCTCACTGTGTACAAGGCTCCCACAGTCAGTAGCTCCCAGCTCCTGTCAATTCTCGAAGCCAGACTCAAGCATCTCCTCTCAGCTGGTTGCTGGCCATGTGGACACAAGCTGTCACAGCTGTTGCCTGTGTCCAAAATGGCACCCGCCCTCTCTCGGCTGGTTACAGAGCACTAGTGCCAGGTAGGTTTTCTTTTTTTCCCTCTAGGTTGGAAGGTATACTGTCCCCCACAGGGCTCTAAGCTGGACTCCCATCAAGCTCTTCCTGCAGCTTTATCGCCAGTGGCAGGGCTGCCACAGTCCGCTTTCACCTCATTCCACTGCCTCTCAGCTGCTGGTGTCCTGAGATGTGCACGTCCACACCCTCCATGTAGTCCACTGTGTCCCTCTAATTTGCATGGAGTTTCCTCTGCCATTTTCTCCCTAACTCTTCCCTGAGACTGTGATCTCGCCACTTTTTTTTTTTTAAACTATCTTCCCCTAGACTAGAGCAGTAAGCTTCCTCCCTATTCCACCATCTTGACTCTCCAGCCTGCCTTCGTTCATAGCTATTGCAAAGTATGAGAGGACTTCACAATTTTCGTTTGGGACAGATATTTGGCTCAGTAGCCAAGATGTCCCTTGGAAGGCCTGCCTCCCAAATGGGAATGGTGGTTTAAGTCCCAGCTCTGCTTCTAACTGCAGCTTCCCACTAATGCACACCCTGGGAGGCGGCAGGTGACATCTCAAATAGTTGGCCTGTGGCAGATCTGAACTGACTTCCCGGCTCTTGGCTTCAACCTGGCACAGGTCTTGGCTATTGTTGGCAGTTGGGGAGTAAACCAACAGATGCCCAGTCTCTTTTGGTCTGTCCCTATATCTGTGTCTGTGTCTTTATCTCTATTCCTGTGAATGTGTGTCTGCCTTCTAAATAAAGAAAAGTAATTATTTAAAAAATGTTTAGTGTTCATGGAAAGATAGAATTAAAAGATAATTTTATTTTGATGCAAAGGTTTTTTGAAATTATACATACTTTTTGCATAATAAAAATTTTCTATGCACTTTTTTTTTAAGATTTATTTATTTGAAAGAGCTACAGAGAGGCAGAGGCAGAGAGAGAGACAGAGAGAGGTCTTCCATCTGCTAGTTCACTCCCCAGGTAGAACTCAACACAGTCTCCCATGATGTTGGCAGGGACACAAGTGTATCCATTGCTGCCTCCCAGGATACACATGAGCCAGAGTTGGATTGGAAGCAGAGGAGCCAGGACTGGAACCAGGCACTGTAAAATGGGATGTGGGCACCTCAAGCAGCAACTTCAACTGCTACATCAAATGCCTGTCCCTTTCCCCTTTATTTATTAAAAAAAATTTTCAGAAAATTAAGCTATTCTGTTGCATTCACCCTTATTTAACATCATATCTTCCTTTTTTATACAATACATGTGTGTTTTACAGATTTATTTATTTGAAAGCAGATTTACAGAGCAAGAGAAGGAGAGACAGAGATCTTCCATCTGCTGATTCACTCCCCAAATGGCTGCAAAAGCCGGGTCTGGGTCAAGCAGCAGCTAGGAGTTTGGAGCTTCTTCCAAGTCTCCCACATGGGTGCAGGGTTCCAAGCACTTGGGCCATCTGCTGCTTTCCCAGGCGCATTAGCAGGGAGCTGGATCTCAACTGGAGCAGCAGGGACTCAAACCAGTGACCATATGGGATGCCGACGCTGCAGTTCATGGCTTAACCTGATGCACTATAGCACCGGCCCCATGATATATGTATGTTTTTTTTTTTTGTTTTTTTTTTGTTTTTTTTTTTGACAGGCAGAGTGGACAGTGAGAGAGAGAGACAGAGAGAGAAAGGTCTTCCTTTGCCGCTGGTTCACCCTCCAATGGCCGCCGCTGCAGCCGGCGCACCGCGCTGATCCTGGCAGGAGCCAGGAGCCAGGTGCTTTTTCCTGGTCTCCCATGGGGTGCAGGGCCCAAGCACCTGGGCCATCCTCCACTGCACTCCCTGGCCATAGCAGAGAGCTGGCCTGGAAGAGGGGCAACCGGGACAGAATCCGGCGCCCCAACCGGGACTAGAACCCGGTGTGCCGGCGCCGCAAGGTGGAGGATTAGCCTATTGAGCCACGGCGCCGGCCTAATATATGTATGTTTTTATGAATATCATTGACTTGTGGATTTTCACAGATGTAACTTATTTCAATTAGCCATAAGTATATATATATATATTTTTTTTTTTTTTTTCTTTTTCTTTTTTTTTGGATGCTCAAATGATACAGGTTCACCATGGCTGCCTTTAGGCTTGCTCTTTTACTCCTTCACATTTCTTTTCTTTTCTTTTTTTTTTTTTTTTGTTAAATAATATCCAATTATTGGAACCAATAGTTCGAAATTATCACAAACAAAAACAAATAACAGAAAATACCCATATCAAAAAAAAGAGAGAGAAAAGTCACCAAATGTGGACATGTATATGCAACACACACTGCTTTTTATTTATATTATTTATGCAATTTTCAAAATATAAACCCAATTTTATACAAGTTGTCAGTTTTTTCCTAGTGTTACCAGGGATAGCTGAGTCAGAGGTCCCTGTCTTCATACAAGACAAGAGTTTCAGATGCGAGACAGGGAGTAGTAATAAGCAAGCTAGTGAAGTTTAATGAGGAGAATTCACCTGACAGGCCAGGCGGGCATCTCGGCAAAGAACTGCGAGCCACTCCTCTGCCTGCCTCCTCCCTCCCTCCCTTCCTCCCTCCCTCCCTCCCCCCTTCCTCCCTCCCTCCTCCCTTCCTTCCTTCCGACGAATCTTGCCATAATTATATTAATTTTAATTTTTAATCTTATCTGTTGAAAAACACAAAAAGAGGGACAGACGGATGGACAGAGCTCTCATTTGCTAGTTTACTCTCCAAATACCAGCAATAGCCAGGGCTGGCCCAAGCCCAGGCAGGGGCTAGGAACCCAATACATGTCTCCCACGTGGGTGGCAGTGATGTAAGCATGTGAGCCATTATCTGCTGCCTTCCAGGAAAGGAATTGGGAGCAGAGTTGAGTCCTGAATTCAGGCACTACAATATGGGATGCGTGTATCCCAGGTAGCGTCCTAACTACTAGGTCGAATGCTTGTCCCCAATCATTCTCGCTTTCTGAAACACTGAGATACATCAAGCCTATCTTTATTTTTCTCTTTCTGGACCCACACCAGGGATCCAGGTTAGTATCAGTGCAGCCAGGATGCTGGCACTGCTAGACCATTTTTTCTTTTAAGAGCTTGAGTTCATGTTGCATTTTCCACATGGAACAGAGAAATATTCCAATATAACTCTAAATCTCTCTAAATTCTGTCATAATACATACATTTTTAATTTGTTTTCTATACACAATACCTACTGAAGAGTTTAACCCCTCATTTAACCATAGCTCTATTATCCTCTCTCTTACAATCTGTGTGTGTCCCGTCATTCACCAACCTGCACTGACTTTATAGACGCTGCAGGTTTGCATAAATGCACGTTCTCCACTCACACTTGTAGCAGCACTAGTCACCACAGGCAAATTGTGGGAGCAACCGAAGTTTCCATTGACAAATGAATGGGTAAAAAATATAGCATATACATAGAATATTTTTGAGCATTAAAGATGAAGATTATCCTGATGCATGCTACGATGTGGTGAACAGAGGATGTGGTGAGTGCTGTAAGCCAGTCACAAAGATGAACACTGTGTGACTGCACTTAAATGAGGTGCCTGGAGGAGTGAAGTTCATTCCCATAAAAAGTAGAATGGTGGCTGTGGTTGCTGGGGATAGAGACAATGGAGAGTTGTTTAATGGGGATAGAGTTTTAGTTTTGCAAGATAAAGTCACAAAATGTGAATGTGTGTAACACTACTGAACTGTATACTTAAAAAGAACTATGATAAATTTATGTTACTTGTATTCTACCACAGTTAAATTTTTTTAGGTTGATGCTTTCACCAGTAGGCCATGGGAATAGCTATTTTTTCCAAAAATTCCTTTTTCAAAGAAAAAACTATCTTCTTCAAAGTTTAAAGAACTAATATATAAGCATTAATAATATTTAACAATGCTTTCAGTAAATTTTGAAAAAAAGTTAAAAGTTCTCTAGGAATCATTTCTGAATCTACAATCCATGGAATTTTAAACCTCTAATTGGTTGCTAAGCCCCTAAGACAGTGTGCAAAATTGCAGATGGTCACGTGTCAGGCGTTTTTTCTCCCAGAGGAAGATTCCATGGTTTGCTTATATCAAGTTCCCCAAAATCTATGTGGCCCTAGACGAAACCAATAGCCAATAATTATTCCACAGAAATGAAAATATTGAAAACTGGCTTTGGAAATCCATATTTTGCCCAATATCAGAACAAAATTTTTATGTGCCAGAATTAGGATTTGAAAAATGTTACCAAAATAGAGCCTGTCTAGCAATTTAGCAGATAAAATGTGTAATGCTGTTTTTATGTTAAAAAAAAAAAAAACCTGCATTTCCCAAATGCAACACTGGCTTACTAGCACTTCATGTGCAAACACTTGGGAGCGGCAGGAGAGAGTACCTGGACCCTGGCCTCATGGAAGAGCTCTTTCCAAGCAAGCCAATGCCTGGGCTCCTCCAGCAGGCTCTAATTCGGATGATCTCTGAGAGTCCCTGGCATCTGCATATCTTCGGTGTAACCATTTTTTGTATCCCATGGCCGGAGTTCAGCATCGTGGTTTCAGACAGCCAAAGTTTGAATCCCCCACTCCCACAGGGGACTCTGCTGGCGTCAGATTATTCACCTATACATTGAGGGTATAATTATACCTGTTTTGTCACACTATTATAAGGATGAGATAATATCTTAAGAGGAGTGCTGTATTTGGCACACAAAAATACAAGATAGCTACATTTGAGATAAACATTTTTTTGGTACAAGTCTGTTCATGTAGTATTTGGGAAATACTTACACTACAAAAGTATTTACTGTTTATCTGAAACTCAGATTTAACTAGGTATTCTATATTTTGTCTATGAACCATAGGCCTTGGCCACAGCAGAAGCTCAATAACAGTAATAGTCCAGTTTCTATAGGAGCCTCCATGAGGCAACTTGCTTAGGTAGGTAGCTGGATAGATAGATAGGCACTAGACCAAGAGATAGTTAATAGAGTGATCTTGGGCTACCTTAACAGTGGTGTTCAGACCAAGGGAACTGAGGGTCTCTCTACCTTCCCCTGGGGTTAGATCAAGCCAGGGTAAAGACTTGGGCAACGTGTATGACAAGGCCTGACCTCTGGTGGAAGGAACAGCTCCCTCAACAGAATGCTTTACATGCAAGAATCAAAGCTGTCTTCAGAGTTGTCCTAGAGCAACAGTGGGGACTTCCAGCCCAAGGGCCACGTGTAGCCCGCAAAACCATTTAGTCTTGGCCCTGCCAAGACAATGGCAGGTGGGACTTGAAATTCAACACATCCATGGCAGGCTAATTTTTAAGTTGATGATTTTGTCTGGCCCACAAATGATATACATATCCAAATGGCCCCGGGCAGAGAAAGAGTTCTCCACCCCTGTACTAGAGCATAAACTAAAACCCAGGGGGAAGGGCTCTGCAGGGCAGCTTTCGGTGCAGTCCACAGACCCAGCAGGCTAACAGCTGAGCAGCAGTGAATTTCTGGCCGATCAAGTCTGGACAATGTGACCCTCTGTCAGATGTGTCATAAAGGGCATTTCCTCACTGAGCAGTTGCATACATGGCCTACCTATCCCCCACATGCTCTGAAGCAGGGTTCGCAGGGCTGGTGTCGCTAAGGTGTCTCACCAACGAGTGGCTCACCAGCCTCACATTTCAAAGAATGCTCAGTAATGACTGATGATAAAAGATTAAGTGTCAATGTGTAAACAATGAGATAGCCTTATTAACAAGCATGGGTAACGTCAGCTTAAAAGTGATCCCAAACTTACACTATATATGTGCAAGCTTTGTGATGAACTTAGAGTGAGGAAGACAGATAGTATAAGAATGGGATTTGGGGGCTAGTATTGTGTAGCAGATTAAGCCTCCGCCTGCAGTACCAGCATCTCTTATGGGCACTGGTTCAAATCCTGGCTGTTCCACTTCTGATCCATCTCCCTGCTAATAGCCTGGGAAAGCAGCAGTAAATGGCCCAAATGCCTGGGCCCCTGCACCTACATGAGAGACCCCGAAGAAGCTCCCAGCTCCTGCCTTCGGATTGGCCCAGCTTTAGCCGTTGAGATCATTTTGGGAGTGAACCAGCAGATGGAATACCTTTCTCTCTGTCTCTCCTTCTCCCTTTTTTAAGATTTAAATAAATCTTTAAAAAAAAAATGCTTCAGGGGCTGATATTGTGGTGCAGCAGGTTGTGACACTGCTTGTAACACCATATAAGGAGTGTGGGTTCCAGCCCTGGCTGTTTTTCTTCCTTCCTTCCTTCCTTCCTTCCTTCCTTCCTTCCTTCCTTCCTTCCTTCCTTCCTTCCTCCCTCCCTCCCTCCCTCCCTCCCTCCCTCCCTTCCTCCCTCCCTCCCCCTCCCCCTCCCCCTCCCTCTCCCCCTCCTCTCCCTTTCCGAGATGTATTTATTTATTTGAAGGCAGAGGTACAAAGAGGCAGAGACAGAGGCACTGGTTCACTCCCCAGATGGCCACAACGGCTGGAGCTGCACTGATCTGAAGCCAGGATCCAGGAGCATCTTCTGGGTCTCCCATGTAGGTACAGGGGCCCAAGGACTTGAGCCATATTCCATTGCTTTTCCAGGCCATAGCAGAGAGCTGGATCAGAAGTGGTGCAGCTGGGACTGGAACTGGAAACCATATGGGATGCTGGCACTGCAGACAGAGGTTTTAACTGCTCTGCTACACCACCAGCCCCTGGCTGTTCCACTTTCAACCCAGCTCTCTGCTAATGAACCTAGGAGGCAGCACATAATGGCCCAAGTACTTGGGTTCCTGCCACCATGTAGGTGACCTGGATGGAGTTTTTAGCTGCTGGCTTTGACCTTGCTCAGTCCTGGGTGTTGTGGGCATCTGGGGAGTGAACCAGCGGATGGAAGATCTCTCCATCTCTCCCTTCTCTCCATTCAAGTACAGCAACTTTTCGAAAGAGAGAGAACTCTCACTGGTTCACTCCCTAAATGCCTACAAGAACCGGGGCTGGCCTGGCTGAATCTGAGAGCCTCAAACCTAGAACTAAGTCTAGGTCTACCATGTGAGTGGCAGGAACCAAAGTCCTTGAAGCCTCACCATAGCTTCCCAATGTCTGCATGAGCAGGAAGCTGGAATCAGGAGCCCAGGGTGAGCTAGGCACTCTCATAGAGGATGCAGGCACCTGGACCAGCATCCCCTCAGCTAGGCCAGATGCCCATCCCCAAAACAATTTTTAAATTATTTAAATATATAAAAAAGTACATTAAAAACTGATAGATGCTAATGTATTTCTAATGCTAATTAGGACTTAAAAGGAGAATCTGATATGAATCTCCCACATGATTTTGAGCTTAATGCATTGTACAAGATTATAAAATGTGGGCTACTCAAGTCATCCTGACAAGTGTAGAGAAAAGAACTGTGGCTTCCAGAGAGTTGTGTGACAAAGGAGATTCCAAATCATTGTCGTTGCCCAGACTTTTAAATGATAGTATCACTCAACTGAAACCTAGCAACACAGGATAAGGGCAGCAAAAGGAGCATTTGAAGGATGAACCAAAGCAAACTTTACTGTATTATTACTGCGGAATGCTAACAAGCAGCAGGAAGTGAAAAACCCCACTATATCTATCTTTGCCGTATTTTCAAAAAAAGCAATGTGCTTAGGTCTTTATTTTCTAATAGTATTAGTTCCAATTAATTAGGATGAGCCCCACCTCAACCCCGCCCCTTGCTACCTGGCCTCTTCTTCCAGTCTCCCTTGTTTACACTAGGGGTTCATGAATCATTGGCTAGGAGTGTTAGCAGAGCCACCTGTCAGAGGTTACCAAGTAGCTATGGTAAGGAAAGGCCACCACAAAACACACCAAACATCGGAGTAAGGGAAAAGGTTCACTGTCAGGTGGGGGAAACGCAACAGGCACGCTGCCCGTGCACAGAAGAGAACAGCCTGTACTAGGAGAACAGGTCTTTATAGTTTTGCAGAGGTAAGGAAGTGGGAGCGGCAAATCCCGTTAGGGTGGGGGTGGAGCTGACGCTGGTGATTGGGCCATTCGGTCACCTGATTTCTAGTAAGCCAGGCTGGGCTTAGGGAGACCGGCACCATTTTACTAACAGCCATTGTGCGACAGATTCCCTTTTTACCTTTCATTTGCTTTGTTTGAAACATCAACAAAACCTCAGGTTATTTGTTCATTGACATTCTGTAAGATGAAGACACGACAATGCCAAACCCCATATTCTACCATTTCTACCTTGCAGAACTTTTTATAGAAATTAGTTTCTGAAGTTTCCATATTTTAACTTTCCCTCCAGCAGGGAGCAACAGGACCTACCACGGTGACTAAAGCTCATCCCAACACACACATAAAGGGAGTCCACTGGCCGAGGAGGGCCTGAAGCTGAGCTTCAAGCCTTGGAGGCTCAGAAAGGCTCAGAACTCTAGGGATTTGGGAGTTCAGAGTAACCCTGGTGTAATTTCATGGACCAGCCTAGAAAACTGATCTAACAGATAACACAGGCTATGCGTGATACTAGGGAACGTCAAAAAGTCCCTGGAAAATGGAATTAGAAGATAAGCTTAATCTGAGTGCAAAAAAATGTTGAGGTCCCTAAGTATAGGAATCTTCAAAAAGTTCATGGGAGGGGCTGATGTTAGCCCAGTGGTTAAGACACTGAGTAGGATGCTCCAGTCCCATATTGGATGCCTGAGAGCCACACCTGCCTGCAGCTCCTGACTTCAGCCGATTAAGACCATGGGAGGCAGAGATGAGGGCTCAAGTAATTTTTGGTTCCTGCTACCCATGCGGGAGACCCGGGTTGAATTCCTGGTTCCTAGCTTTGGCCTGCCCAAGCCCTGGCTGTTGTGGATATTTGAGGAATGAGCAGCAGATGGGAGTTCTTGCTCTTTCTGTCTTACTCTGTCTCTCAAATAAATAAATGCATATTGTGAAAAAAGTATGCATGGTTTCCAAAATTTTTTGCACCAAAATAAACCTAGCTTTTCCATTTTCCATGAATTTTCTGAAGTACTTCATATAACAGTACTTCTAAGAGAAATTACTTCCAAGAGGTACACAGCTTAGCCACAGATGACCTTTTGGGAAAGACTCCTTTCATTTTTTTTGAAAAAATGAATTTGGGGTATGTGATCCTTTCATTAAAAATTCACTTAAATAGATAGGACTTCTTATTTTTCAATAATTCATGTTACCTATCACCAAAACAATTGATTCTGATGATATCAGAGCTATGCTTTCTTCATTTTAATCTGTTGAAAAAAAACCCTAGTGTGGAGAAATGTGTTATAAATTTACTTGAAAACTGATCAGCAGATGAATAAATAGGAAAGGCCTTAAGTTATAATCAATAAAAAACTTAAGCAAACATTTACTGTTCTAGATGGGAGATAATTTGAGTCAGATTGTTTTTCAACACGCAGGGATTAAATGCCATTTATAAGCATTCCTCATTTTCTTCCTTCAGTCAGTCAGACCTATTTTTTAGCGCGTCTTTGGATGCTGGTCTAACTTCCGTTCTCATCAGTGCCAACCCCACCACCAATTCTATCCAGCCCAGCTGCTCTCACAACCTGCTAATTGAATAGTTATGATGGCCTTTTTAGCCATCTCTTCAAACCCACTACTTTGGCACATTCAGTCTAGGATTTTTCCATTGCAGTTTTAAAGGTGCTAATTTTTATATTGAAAATTATTGTACTTATGCATAAGATGCAAAGGTTTTACCAACTGAGATATTGGGACTGTGTTGATTGATTGTTATTTCTTAAATGGTGCCTCTGAGCAGCAAAGCTTCAAACGCTAATTAATTGAGCAGACACATTTATAGCACATTAATTGAGGTGACGTGTTTATATCACCCATTACATGATCACATCGAATGCGTTTAGAATGTATTTCAAGCTGGCCAGCCCACGCCCTGTGCTTTCCTCCTTTTGTTTTTTTCATCTGTACTTATTTCCCCTGGTAGCTGTAGAACCTACCAGGGTACTTCAAAAAGTTTGTGGAAAATGTATATAATGAAAACCCTTCGCAGAGACTTCAAGATACTTTGCACCAAAATAAACTTATCTTTTAATTCTATTTTCCCAGGAACTTGTGAAGTACCCTTTGAAGATGAATACTTTCCTGAGGGAGATGCTTGGACTTAAGCTATGAGTAACACGAGCAAGATCATCTCTTCTATATAAGTTGCTTAAGTCAATATTTATTGAACATCTGCTCTGGACCAGGGACCATGTTTGGTCCCGAAGATTTGAAAATGGACACCTAGTGTCTACCCACAAGAAACCCTGGTGCAGTGGTCCTCATCTTTAGTTTTCTTACGAGTCAAAACAGGATCTCAGAGCTCTCCTGTACCCAGTTTTTAATTTTAATTTTAATTTGGAGCAGAGTCCAAGGCTCTACATTTTAGCGAGCCCTCTGAGGGATTCTAATGCAGGTGCCCCACTGACAGCAGCACATTCAGTACCTACTGAATGTTTTACGTTTGTGCCTTTATCATGTTTCCAAAATATTTGCAAGAAAATTAACTTTTGTTTTTTTTTTTCCATGTCCCTTTCCAGGGACCCTCATATTCAGTGTCCTTTTTGTTAAATGCATTTTCCTCTTTATTAGTTTAAAATAAGAAATCTCATAGTCAGATTACCAATTAAGTATGCTAAGATTTGAATTATGAGCAATGTGCTAAAAACCTAGATATTTAATTACACATTTTCTTACTTTTTACCACAATTAAACCATGAATGAAATACCTTATAACACATTACAATAATGTACTCACTTTATAAAATTCATATTTCAAAGTTTACTACTCAGATTTTGTTTTTTCTTCAAACTTTTCCTGCAGTTAGCGATTCCTGCTTCCAGAAAGAAAGCATTTAGTTTTTAATTTAATTGAAGACCTAAATCCTGATTTGCTTGAGATACAACTCATACCCTTGTACCTATGACTTTGAAAAAAGATTACGGAGCTGGCCCTGTGACATAGCTGCAGTGCTGGCATTCCATATGGGTGCTGGTTCAGGTCCCAGCTGCTCCACTTCCGATCCAGCTCTCTGCTATGGCCTGGGAAAACAGTAGAATATGGCCCAAGTCCTTGGGCCCCTGCACCTGCATAGGCGACCCAGAAGAAGCTCCTGGCTACTGGCTTCGGATCAGTGCAGCTCCGGCTGTTAACAGCCATCTGGGGAGTGAACCACCGCCTCTGCCTCTGCCTCTCTGTAACTCTGCCTTTCAAATAAATAAATAAATCTCTAAAAAAGAAAGAAAGAGAGAGAGAGAGAGAGAGAAAGAAAGAGAGAGAGAGAGAGAGAGAGAAGGAAGGAAGGAAGGAAGGAAGGAAGGAAGGAAGGAAGGAAGGAAGGAAGGAAGGAAGGAAGGAAAAGAGATTATGCAAGCTAAGTTTTAACCAAGCAAAACATGAAATAACCTCACCAAGTAAGCTTTTGGAGGCATACTCACGCAGATGTAATCAGGTACTTTGCTCTCTAATGCTTAAGTTGGAGTGGGCAAAATCCCTGCAACTCCAGTCCTGAACTCTTTTGAAACATGCTGTGGAGTCTGTGGTACAACCAGGCTGATCCTGGCCTCCAGGTTGCTTCCTTCAAATGTCAGATCTTTTTTTTTTCTCCCTGTATTTTAACTGCAAAGCTGTTTAGTCTTTTAGAGCCAATTAAAGGGATGCCCCAGCTCACCCTATGGAGAGAAAATCCATTCTCCTGCTCTGGCTTCTCTACTACCTCTATTCATACAGCTGACTAGAGGAGGGGATAGATACACACACACACACACACACACACAATTATATAGATATGTGACAAGCCAGGTGACTATGTCAAGTTTTAGGGAGTACAAAAAGAAAATTCCCATGGATTTGATGTGTTTTTTTTTAATATTTATTTTATTTATTTGAAAAGCAGAGTTATAGAGAGAAGAAGAGAGAGAAAAAGAGCTCTTGCATCCACTGGTTCACTCACCAAATGGCTGCAATGGCTGGTACTCCATCTGGATCTTCCACATGGGTGCAGGGGCCCAAGCACATCTTCTGTTGCTTTCCCAGGCACATTAGTAGGGAGCTGGATCAGAAGTAGAGCAGCTGGGACAGGAGCCACCACCCATATGGGATGCCAGCATTGCAGGCAGCGACTTCACCCACTGTGCCACAACACCAGCCCCTGATATGTTCTAATTAGCAGGAGAAAATTATCCACCTAATGCTTAAATAAATGCAATAGTCTCATCATGTCTCTCTTAAACCTTTAAGAGCTCAACAGAAAATCTTACAAATACGAATCATTTTCAGGTGTTTATCCGTGTGCTCAAGCAAAAAGAGATCTAAGGAGACAATTTCTAAGAAAATGAGCAGTGTTGATTATTCAGGAGCAATTTACATCCTGCAGGAACAAAAGGCAGGTATGGAGTTCACTGTTTCCCACCGGAAGACGAGACACAGTTCAATGTTGATTTTACTCATGGATTATGCTCTGTGCTGGAATGATTTTCTTCTTAGTGTCTGGCATTATTTTGTCAGAGAAAGGGTGTTTGCAGCTGTGCCTTTCGTGTTGAGGGTTGGAAGAATTTCACTAGTTCAGTCTCTACTGACAGCAAATACATGAAAATGCGTCTCAGGGAAATGTTGCTGCCGACTCCAACTTGCCAGCCACAGACATTCTGCATTTGAAGTGAGTGAAGAAAGGACTGTGTTCAGAAAGCAGAGACTGAGCAAAGCGGTGACTCATGAGTGGTTACCAAGAGCTCGTTTCAGTCCTCCCTCTTTTTTCCTTATATGACAAAATGGATTTTTCCTATTTTAAAAAATGTATTTACTTGAAAGGCAGACACACACGCTCACACAGAGATAGAGAAACAGAGAGAAGAGATCTCATCCACTGGTTCACTTCCCAAACACCCCCAAAAGCCAGAGTGGGCCCAAGCCAGGCCTGAACTCCTCCTGGGTCTCCCATACGAGTGGCAGGGACCCACGTACTTGGACGATCACCTGCTGCCTTCCAGGGTGGATATTAGCAGGAAATAGAATCAGGAACAGAGCTGGAACTCAAACCCGGGCACTCTAATATGGTGTCCCATGAGGCATCTTGACCACTGTGTCAGAGACTTTTCTGGATTTTTTTTAATGGAAAAGAATTACAATGACTTTTGCTTGTTTTTAGTCATTTTATTTCACTGAATTCTTTTCTCAACCACAAAATAATGTATTCCATAGTAAAGTGTGGAACTTCAGCCTATGTAATAACGGTCAATTTTGGGGCTGGTGCTGTGGTGCAATGGGTTAAAGCCCTGGCCTGCAGTGCTGGCATCCCATACAGGTGCCAATTTGAGTCCCAGCAGCTCCACTTCTGATCCAGCTCTGTGCTATGGCCTGGGAAAGCAGTGGAAGATCGCCTAAGTCCTTGGGCCCCTGCATCCATGTGGGAAACCTGGAAGAAGCTCCTGGCTCCTGGCTTCATATCAGCCCAGCTCCGGCCATTGTGGCCATTTCAAATAAATAAAATAAATTTTTTATTTTTTTATTTTTTAACAGGCAGGGTGGACAGTGAAAGAGAGAGAGACAGAGAGATAGGTCTTCCTTTGCCGTTGGTTCACCCTCCAATGGCCGCAGCAGCCGGTGCGCTGTGGCCGGTGCACCGCACTGATCCGATGGCAGGAGCCAGGTGCTTCTCCTGGTCTCCCATGGGGTGCAGGGCCCAAACACTTGGGCCATCCTCCACTGTACTCCCTGGCCACAGCAGAGAGCTGGCCTGGAAGAGGGACAACCAGGACAGAATCCGGTGCCCCAACCGGGACTAGAACTCAGTGTGCAGGTGCCGCAGGCGGAAGATTAGTCTAGTGAGCCATGGTGCCGGACAAATAAATATTTAAAAAATTATAAATAAATAATCAGTTTTGCTTATATGTAAATGATGAAATCCCAGAATGTTATCAGATTCCTTTACGTACCTCTTTTCTTCAATTTATTTCTGCAGTGTGCAAGATTCAAGTTCAAGTTTCTATTGAAGACTGCAGCAGAGTTGCTGTGTACAATTGTACAAGTCATACAGTCTACAACCTGCACCACCATGTGTGCCAGTCCTGACTGTTGAGGCTCATTTTCCTACACTTAAATGTTGAGTTTTTGGATTAATATGAATAGGAATCAAAAAAAAAAATCTCTCTTCAGTGGTGAGCACCAACTATGCCCTCAACATATTGGCTTTTAGCATAACAGGGAAAAAATATCCAGATATGCTAAGACAAGGGCAATTACATTATTAAAGCAATAAATAAATTATAAAACAAAACCCCCAAAATTAATGGTTGTCATGGAGACATATTTTATGGCGCTTCAGTCACACGCACTTTGATGGGTTATGAAGTCCCAGCGGGGATGGCTGCACTCCTCTTGAAGTAGGCTCTCCACGCACTCCTAGTATTGATATTTCTAAGCATGGCTGCTGGCCTCATGCATTTGATTTATGTCTACCTATGGCTGAGCTCACAGATCACTTTCCTGAACTAAATGTGTGATTACTAATACTATACAAATTCATACCTGCGCAGAAGGTTTTAAAAAGCTGATTTAAGCAAGATTTCTCATAACCATGTAAGTTGGCTTTATTGTAACCAGAGAAAATTATCAAGCTTTACATCTTAACTATTTAGTAGATTTGATAAAAACAAGAAAGTGGATATGGTAAAGTATTATTGATCCATTAGGCAATTAATTCCAAATGGGATTAATAGCATAGAAACATAAGCAAGTAACAACATCTTCCAGTGTAATCTCTCCTGTGAACAGCCTCAAGACATGTCTTTTCTTTTCTTAAAGATTCATGTATTTATTTGAAAGGCAGAATTACAGAGAGAGAGGGAGAGACAGAGAGAGAGAAATCTTCAGTCTTCTGGTTCACTCCCCAAATAGCTGCAAACAACCAGGTCTGGGCCAGACAGGAGCTAGGAGCTAAGAGCTTCTTCCAGGTCTCCCACATGGATGCGGGGGCCCAAGCACTTGGACCATCTTCCTCTGCTTTCCCAGGCACATCAGCAGGGAGCTGAATTGGAAATGGAGTAGCCAGTACTTGAACCAGCACCTATATGGTATGCCTGGGTGGTAGGCAGTGTCTCTACCCACTATGCTACAGTGCCATCCCCTTGGCCAGAGCACTTTACAGTCCAGGTGATTTCTTCTGTCATCAAGGACTCTTTAAAACCCAAATGCCCTTTAGAAACTTGCCACTTGTGTTATGAAAAAAAAAAAAGTTTTGCATCTGATCAGAGTAAAAAAAAATTATGTGGTGAAATTACATTAGAAAATGCTGAGTCAAAGTTAACCTACTTCTGAACTGCCCACAGCCTTAAGAATCTCCAGGGAAGGTTCAAGGATGCTCCATTTCCCCAATTCATTCCATCCAAGGATCAGAGACGTGTGAGGCTGACAGGACACCCTGAGGGAAATGTGTTGGCCTTGCTAGCAAACCCTCCAGCTGTCCAGGCAAAGACGGCTGCTACAGGTCTGCAGGACGCAGTGGGACCAAAAGCGGAAGGCTTGAAGAAACCTCATTTCCCCGTGCCCTTTCTGTGGCCCTCCCTTGGCAGGTGTGAGGTGCTTAAATGCACTTGGGAGGGCTGAGGGAACTCGCAGCCCGGCTCGGGGAGAGGCTGCTCCAAGTGGGCATCTTGAGCCACTCTACCGCTACCTGGAGAGGAGCATGGCACTCTTCTCACTCTCTTCTCCCAACGATGCGCAGGCAAATCTGGAGGGCCTGCTGATTGCGTCTCGCCTGGGAATTCTCCAGGTTCTTGAGGCGTAAGGGCAGTTCTTGTCTTATAAGACTTGAAAGTGAACCCAATTTGGAGTTAGTTAGAACTTGCTAAGAAAAAGAATATGATATTAGGAACCAAAGTGACCATTTAATATTAGAAAGTTCATTTAAAATGAGAAAAGAAATCACAACAAATTAATTTTTTATTATTTTATTATTTTTTTAAATTTAATTTTTTAGCTTCCCACAGCCACTGAATCTTTTTTTTAAGATTTATTTATTTATTTTTTTGAAAAGCAGAATTACAGAGAGGCAGAGGCAGAGAGAGAGAGAGAGAGAGAGGTCTTCCATCCGCTGGTTCATCCCCATATGGCTGCAACAACCAGAACTACCCTGATCTAAAGCCAGGAGCCAGGAGCTTCTTCCAGCTCTCCCACGTGGGGGCAGAGGCCCAAGGACCTGGACCATCTTCTATTGCTTTCCCAGGCCATAGCAGAGAGCTGTATAGGAAGTGGAGCAGCCGGGACTTGAACTGGCGCTCATATGGCATGCCGGCAGCTGCAGACTGGGGCTTTAACCTGCTGTGCCACAGCGCCAGCCCCAACAAATTACATTTTGAAACCAATAAATACCAGTAAAGAAAAATCCCAAATCCAGAAATACAGCATGGATTTTACTAATTGCCTTCATACCTCTATATTTTAAGAATATTTTTGCTACATGCTTGTTATTTGCCTTTTCCTATCATGATTTCACACTTCTCTAAAAAGATTTATTTATTTATTTGAAAGTCAGAGTTACAGAGAGAGAGGGACAGAGAGAGAGAGATCTTCTATCTGCCAGTTCACTCCCCAAATGGTCGCAATGACTGGGGCTGGTCAGGCCAAATCCAGGAGACTGTAACTTCCTCCAGGTCTCCCAGGTGGGTAGCAGGGGCCGAAGCACTTGAGCCATCCTCTGCTGCTTTCCCAGGCCATTAACAAGAAGCTGGATTGGAAGTGGAGCAGCCAGGGCATGAACCAGTGCCAATATGGGATAGTGCTGGCTTTACCTGCTAGGCCACAATGCCAGCCCCATGGTTTCATATTTTAAAAGAACATTTTACGTAGACCAAGAAGAGAATCTAGGCTTTGTGCTACCAAGTTCTTATTATTGGTAGCTTAGAAAAGTTTCTTTTAGCATCATAACTTATGGAAAATGTCATGAAAACATTGCAGAGTATTGTCAAGTTTTGGAAAACTTTTGCCTAATTTCTTTCATTTATCAGATTTCAGAACATCTCACGCTTTCTTGTGGGTGACTAATGGCACCACTTTGGATTGAAGACACTAGTTAAATAGTTTGTCATCAATGTCCTGTCCTAGCAGTTTGAGAACGAGCTTTTCTGCTTGGCCCGGGCCTCTGCACAGAGGCATGGGTTGAGTTAGCACAGTGGGTGCCAGGAATTTTCCTGAACATGATTCCTACACCTCGACAACTCACACTCACCCCACCAGACACAGAAGTGCCTGTGAATCTCCTAAATATATCCCACTCAATTGAAACGGAATGTGTCCTTAGTTTAACTTCCTCTTAGCCTGATCCAAACCCACGCCACCCCAACAACCCTTGTGTTGTATTATGAGGGTGTGGAAGTCAGAATGGAAAAGAGCAGTGGGGCTAAGTGATTGGCGTTACCAAGTCTGACAAGGATATATGACCTTGTGAACATAGTGCCAGGATGTACCCCTCTCTGAAGGAGGCTCCGGATGAATCTCTTTGCAAAGTTTATCTGGCACTTTATCCCTTTATCATTTCTTCCTGCTCAGAACTCAGATGCAGTGGTGGAGCTGAGGCAGCCATCTTATGACCACAAAAGAACAACGTCAGGGAAGAAGCCAAATGCTGAGATAGAGGCGTGGTCTGTTGTCACTACACTTCTTGGCACATAAAAAAAAAAATTGCCATGTTTCCTGTTACTTGGTAATGGGCTGTGATCATAATTTGGAATACTTCCTGTGATTCTGATTTTGAGCGAAGGATCCAGAGGGCAAGACTTCTTTTGCTGCTTCCTGTGAAACTTTGAGCATTAAAAAAAAAAAAAAAAATTGTTGGCCTATGCAATGAATAATGTATATTTTTTCACAAGTCTTTTCTCAAGGACATTTTAAAATCAGGAAACAGGGACAGGCATTTGACCTAACAGTTAAGACACTGGTTGGGATGCTCATATCCCAGATAGAAGTGTCTGGGTTCCAGTCTCAATTCTGTTCCCAATTCCACCTTCCTGCAGTGCATACCCGGGGCGGTGGGGGTGGGGAGCAGGCCATGATTGCTCAGGTGGCTGTGTCCTTGCCACCCATGGGGAAGACCTGGCTGAGCACCCAGCTTTGGCCCTGGCCCAGTCCCAGCCAATGTGGGGGAAGTGAGCCAGTGATTGTGAGCTCTATCTGTCTGCTTCTCAGATAAAGAAATAAAGATTTTTTTTTTAAGTTTAAATCAGGAAATATTTGAAGCCTTAAAATTATATAGTATGGGGCCAGCTTTGTGGCATAGCAGGTTTAGCCGTTGCCTGCAATGCCAGCATCCCATATGGGTGCCAGTTCATGTCTTGGCTGCTCTAGTTCCAATCCAGCTTCCTGCTAATGGCCTGGGAAAGACAGCAGAAGATGGCCCAAGTGCTTGGGCTCTTGAACCCACATGGGAGACCTGGAAGAAGCTCCTGGCTTCCACCTGACTCAGTGCTGCCCTTTGTGGCCATCTGGGGAGTGAACCAGAAGATGGAAGATTTTTTTTGTGTGTCTGTGTGTTTCCTCTGTCTATAACTCGGAAATTTCAAAACAAATATTTTTAAATTACATACTATTAATATTTGAATTGCATGAAGATTTTATTTAGGATATGATATTAATTTAGGATGATTTTCATGGTTGGCTTTTACATCATAATCTTTATTTTGTTCTTTTGTAAAATAGAAATCTTTTTTTACATATTTATTTTATTTATTTATTTGAAATGCAGAAAGAGAGAGAGAGAGATCTGTCTGCTAGTTCAGTCCCCAAGTGGCCACAACAGCCAGATCTGGGCCAAACTGAAACTTGGCACTAGGAATTCTATCCTGGTCTGGGGCCCAAGTACTTAGGCTGTCGTCTACTGCTTTTTCAGGTGCATTAGCAGGAAGTGAGTCAGAAGGAAGGTAGCAGGGACTCAAACTGGAGCTCTGATACAGAAGGTGCGCACTGGGAGCAGCAGTGTAACTGGCTGTGCCACAACGCTGGCCCCAGTTATTGGTTTTCATTAAACACAAATGATGCCACTGCGTTTGTTGTAATTTCTTTGTCTGTAATGGGCAAAATATCAAATGTTATACCTATGAGGTGGTTTGCTCAGGTGTTAATGTGCTTATTAGGATCCCATAAAATAAGTGTTTAGGTGTGTCCAGAATCATTGCTTAAGCTAACGGACTTGAGGCTGTTTTCAGGGTAATACTTGAGGACTGATCATGATTCTCCTGGGAACCTACCAGGTATTCTTCACCTAGATCAGATACAAGAGATGAGTGAATGTCACCTGAACTTTACACTATGCTTAAGTGCTCCTTGTAATGCCGTGCGACCTATTTTTATATTTCATGCTTCACAAATGGGTTCCTGCTCTTTGCCCCTCCTGTGACTTTGCAATTTAGTCCAGAGTTCACGGTGTGTACTATCTCCTTCCCCTCAATGGAAGTTGCCTTTTGTTGTAGAATGTACTTCATTCTTTTATTGTAAATAATTTTCTACTTACACTCTGTTACTTATTCATTCAGCAAACATCGAATGAGTGACTCTATATAGCAGAGGCAATTAGAGGCCCTGCAGAGCAGCCAGGCACTTGCCCTCAGAAGCTGGCTCTCCAGAGGAAGCAGACAGACAACACAGGAAGTTGTTTTGAAAGTAGGAATGGGAGGGGGGAATGGTGGGGAGCTGGTTTCCCAAAAATCACCATGGGAGGTGATCACCAGCAACTCAAAAAAATTGCCCACCTGATGGAAATGGTCTTGTGCCCATTTCTCTTTCTCCTCCTCCTCCTCCTCCCCTTCTTTCTCCCCACCCCCTTCTCCTTCTTTTAAAAGATTTGTTTATGGGGCTGGCGCTGTGGCATAGCAGCTAATGCTGTCGCCTACAGTGTTGGCATCCCACATGAGCACTGGTTCTAGACCTGGCTGCTCCACTTCCAATCCAGCTCTCTGCTGTGACCTGGGAAAGCAACAGAAGGTGGCCCAAGTCCTTGGGCCCCTCCACCTGCATGGGAAGACCTGGAGGATTCATTTATTTGTTTGAAATGCAGATTTGCACAGAGGAGGAGACACTCACATGCATGTGCACACACACACACACAGATGGAGATCTTCCATCCACTGGTTCACCTCCCAAATGGCTGCAAAGGCCCAGGCTGGGCCAAGCCAAAGCCAGGAGCCAGAAGCTGCTTTCAGGTTTCCCATGTGCATGATGGGGACCCAAGCACTTGGTTCATCTCCTGCTGCTCTTCCCAAGCCATTAGTAGGGAGCTAGATCAGAAATGGAGCAGCCAGGCCTCGAACCAGTGCTCATAGGAGATGCTGGTGTCTCAGGTGCTCAGCCCTCTGTACCACAACGCTGGCCCCATTGTGGGCTCTTGTTAAAGGTCTTTCTTATGTCCTGGATGTTCTCTGATCAGCTCATGGATGGCACTGATACTGTTCTCTTAAAGACAAAGCTCATTTATAGCTTGGAGGCGTGAGCAAGTTTAGGAAAGACTTGTGAAAAGATTGTAGACTTTCAGTGGTATCGAATCATAGAATGTAAAGACTGGAAGGGAAGGTGTCTAGAAATATTGTCTGGGAGCCCCTCACATTGGGTGCAGCACACTGGGAGCCCCTCACATTGGGTGCAGCACACTGGGTGTATATATTCCAGTCGCAGCAGTCTGCTTCCTGGGATGCCCCCAAATTGAGGAGGCTCCTAGGGGTGGATGCAAAGCACAAAGGAGACCCCTAGGCATCAGCAGATCAAGGGAAGACGGCACTGAAGATGAACTTTGTTTGCTATTTTTATTAGAATTAACCTTACCTAGAACATTGAAAAAAAAAAAAAAAAAAACCATGTAGCTTGGATGACTTACTCTTATCATTCACGCTTCATCAATTGTTTAGAGAGTAAGTGGGGCTAACTATGAAAGATGATCACACAGTACTTGATTGCTTACACAGCATAGCTGACAAACCAGGACAAGCTACTCCTGCCCACAGGCCTTTGCAGTTTTAGTTCTGAGTGACTTCATGCAGGACTTCTCCTAGCCAACGGAAAATCAAAGATAAATAATGTCAGATTTTTTTAAATTTTATTTTTAAAGATGTATTTATTTGTTTGAAAAGCAGAGCTACAGAGAGATGGAAAGACAGAAATCTTCCATCCGAGGATTCACTTCCTAAATGGCCAGGAGCCAAGAGCCTCCTCCAGGTCTTCCTACATGGGTACAGGGGCCCATCCTCCACTGCTTTTCCCAGGCACATTAGCAGGAAGCTGGGTCAGAAGTGGAGCAGCCAGGACTCAGACTAGTGCCTACATGGGATGCTAGTGTCACAGATGGCAGCCTCACATGCTATGCTATAGTGCCAGTCCCTATTTCAGTTATTTTAATTTTTTTAACTTAGGAGAGAGCAAGAACAAGAGAGAGATCTTCCACCCACTGGTTCACTCCCAAATGCCTGCAACAGCTAGGACTGGGCTAGGTAGAAGCCAGGAGCCTAGAACTCAATGTGAATCTCCCATATGGATGGCAGGGGCCCAAGTACTTGAATCATCACTCTCTGCCTCCCAGGGTGTGCATTATCAAGAAGCAAGAATCAGAACCAGAGCTGGGACTTGAACCCAAGTGCTCTGATGTGGACTGCAGGTGTCTCAAGAGGTGTATCAGTTGCTAGGCCAAACACTTGCCCCCCAAATGGCAAATTCTTAATTGGGTATTCTGGGAATTTTGGTGAGGTTAGTTTTTTGTTAAGCAGAACTGCCTTGCAATGTGAGAGGATATTTAGCCTCCCTGGCTCCTAGATACTTAATGCAGAGCACCTTCCCTCTTCGCTATGATAATCAAAAAATTTCCCCAAACAGCCCTACAGGGGAGGATGATTCTGTTATTCTCTGGTTGAGAGCCACTGATGATGGGAAGGAGATATTTCACGCACCGCCTCTGCGTGACATAATGTGCAACAGGCGGGATGTTTGCGTCCAGTGCTATGGGAGCCCAGAGGGAGAGACTGCCCCGAATGTAGTGTTTCCCACAGATATTTACATAAGGGCTACTCCTGTTAAAATAATCCAACAGTGCCATTGCTACTCAGAATCTCTGACAACTTATCTTCTGGGTTTACTTTTAGAGCCTGAGTCATATTCCCTGAATTTGTTCAACGGAGGCAACTTTCTTCATTTGGAAATATCCCAAAGTCATTTGTAGCCAAGCCTTGTGAAGAAGATGAGTGAACAAGCTGGACAGTATTATTTTCAGTTAAAAACAGAACATCCAATTATGAACTGACACTTAGTAGTTATTGCATTATGAAAAGCACTTAGGCCAGGTTTTAATGAGAGGTACCGCTTAGTTCATTATTTTTCATGTTCTTCTTCTTATCACTAGGTTGTTAGCACTCTATTAGGTGCTGTGGATACAGAAATGAAAAACAGGGGCCAGTGCTATGGCATAGCCTGTAAAGCCACTGCCTGCAGTGCCAGCATCTCATATGGGCACTGATTCAAGTCCCGGCTGCTTCACTTCCGATCCAGCTCTCTGTTATGACCTGGAAGAGCAGTAGAAGATGACCTGAGTCCTTGGGCCCCTGAACCCACGTGGGGGACCTGGAAGAAGCTCCTTGCTTCTGACTTTGGATAGGCACAGCTCCAAACATTGCTGACATCTGGGGAGTGAACCAGTGGATGAAGACCTCTCTCTCTCACTGTGTCTCTACCTCTCTCTCTAACTCTTTCAAATAAGTAAATTAAAAAAAAAAAATCAAACGAAAAACAATTCCTGCCTTAGGAATTCACTCTCTAGTGAGGGATATAGACAAATAAACCAACAATTGCAGGAAATTTGGGCATTTGACAAAGTGGTTAGAATGCCACTTGGAACACCCACTTGCTATATCAGATCCTCTGCTTCCAATCCAACTTGCTGCTAAGGCACACTCTGGGAGGCAGCAGTTGATGGCTCAAGTGCTTGGAGTTCCAGGCGCCTGGTTTTGGCCTGGCCCAGCCTGGCTCTTGTGAGGATTTGGGGAGGGAACCAGCAGTTAGAAGGTCTCTTTCTGTCTCTATCTTTCTCTCTACCTTTCAAGTAAATGAAAGTAAGCACATTTAAACAAATTTTTTTTTAACGTATAAAAGTGTGCTGGAAGAGGTATGTTTGTGCTTCTGTGGGAGTCAGAGGAAGGGCAGGGCACTAGCTCAGTGGAACAGGGAGGAAGTGGGAAAGCATGCCAAGAGGAGTTGATGTTTTCTCTGACTTTTGAAAGCTGAGGGCTAATTGGCACGGGGGAGGAATGCAAGACACTCTAGACGGAAGCAGAACATGTCCGAAAGATACCAGCGATCAAAAGTGTGGTGCATTCCATGAGCCTCAAGTTCTCTGGTGCCTGGGGCAGGTGCTTTCTCTTTAGATAGGGGTAGAGGTCGATGGCACATGAGATAGGCAGTGTCATTTGTCATAGCCCTTTTTATGTCCTGTACCAAGGAATTTATATTCAATATTAAAGATGAAGAATGGCCATGGAGTGTTGAAAGGGTGGAAATCTGATGATAACTTGCATTTTAAGTCATTCTAGCAATAGACTGGCAAATGAATTAGAGAAAAGTGAAATCAGATACAGTAGCCAAGATGCAGGAAGAATGGGAGGAATGATGAGGTCCTGAACAAAGAGGAGAGGGAGATGATGGGCTCAGGACATCAAAATATATACATATTCTGGCCAGTGCCGCGGCTCACTGCCCTAATCCTCCGCCTGCAGCGCCGGCATCCCGGGTTCTAGTCCGGTTGGGGAGCTGGATTCTGTCCCAGTCGCTCCTCTTCCAGTCCAGCTCTCTGCTGTGGCCCAGGAGGGCAGTGGAAGATGGCCCAAGTACTTGGTCCCTGTGCCCGCATGGGAGACCGGGGTGGGGGGGTGGGGGGAGGAGGGCGCCTGGCTCCTGGCTTCGGATAAGCGCAGCGCTGGCTGTAGCGGCCATTTGGGGGGTGAACCAACAGGGGGAGGGCCTTTCTCTCTCTCTCTCACTGTCTAACTCTGCCTGTCAAAAAAATAAATAAATTTAAAAATTTTAAAACTAAAAAATATATACATATTCATATATAAATTATATATGAAAGCAAAGTAACTAAAATGTGGTAATGGATCAAGGTAGAGTTCTAAAACCAGCATGGGTATAAATTACATACCTAGTAAAGATGGCATTTGAATTTAGTGGGAAAGAATGGCATTTTTTTTATTTTTAAAAAAGATTTTTGTTTTTAATTTGAAAGCGTTAGAGAGAGGTAGAGACAGAAAAAGATAGGACTTCCATCTGCTGGTTCACTCCCCAAATGGCCACAACAGCCAGAGGTGGGCTGATTCAAAGCCAGGAACTTCTTCTAGGTCTCCCACGTGGGTGCAGGGACCCAACCATTTGCGCCATCTTTTCCTGCTTTCCTAGGTGTATTAGCAGGGAGCTGGATCAGAAGTGGAGAAGAGGGCACACGACTGATGCCTATATAGGATGCTGGCACTGCAGGCCAGGGCTTTAGCCCTCTGTGCCACAGCGTTGGCCCTAAGAATGGCATATTTAATAAAAGGTGCTGGCTATAAAGGTATATTAGTTCTCAATTATCAGAAACATAGTGGCTTCACATAAATTTATCTTATAGTTCTATAGGTTAGAAATCTAATTTGAGTCTCACTGGGCTGAAATCAAGATTTCAAGAGGGCTCCTTTCCATTTTGGATTCTCTAGGTGAGCATCTATTTCCTTGCCTTTTCGAGCTCTTAGAAGCCACTGTCTCTCCTTGGCTCTTGGCTCCCTCTTCCATCCCTAAGGCCCACAACACTGTTTTTTTCTACCTGTACCTCTGTAGACGAGTCACCCTCTGCTCACAGTCGGGAGAGTTTCCCCACGTTTGAGGATGTGTGATTAGATCAGGCTCACTGAGGATAATCTCATCAGGGAAATCCCGTAGACCACTAAGGTCCACATAAGGTCTGGGGTTGAGTGCATGGACCTCTCTATGGAAACATTATTCTGTGCATTATAGGTGAAAATTGTCCATTTATATCCCTACCACACATGTCCATCTACCCTCCCTACCTAAATAAAGAATCAACTACTGATGGATTAAAGATCTCAGCATAAAAAAGTATAAAGACTACCAAAGTTTGAGGAAAAAATGGAAGAGGATGTCTTTAAATAAAGAAGACCTTCCTAGATAGGATACAAAACCCAGTTAGTCATAAATAAAAGTCAACAGACTTGACCAAATGTTTAAATTACTTAAAACTTTGTACAATGAAGGGGACTGCAGAAAAGATACGAAGTTAACAGACAGGCATCAGACTAGGAGAAAATATTTGCAAAGTGTGTAACAGACAAAGACAACATTTACAGTGCATAAAGTATATCTACAAATCAATAAGGAAAGCAAGTCAACCAGATTAAAAACTGGACCAAGGGGCCAGCACTCTGGTAGCTGCTAAAGTGCCACTTGCATGCCAGCATCCCGTACTGGCGCTGGTTCTAGTCCTGGCTGCTCCACTTCCGATCCAGCTCTCTGCTATGGCCTGGGACAGCAGTAGAAGATGACCCAAGTCCTTGGGCTTCTGCACCTGGGTGGGAGACCCAGAAGAAGCTCCGGGCTCCTGGCTTCCAATTAGTGCAGCTCCGGCCAGCAGCCATCTGGGGAATGGACCAGCACATGGAAGACCTCTCTCTGCCTCTGCCTCTCTGTAACTCTTCCTTCAAATAAATAAATAAATCTTAAAAAAAAAAAAAGCAATGCATAGCTTTCTCATAATACATGTTTTTTAAAAAACGGACCAAGGATAAAACAGATGGTTGAGATGAGAAGAAATAAAAGTAAGCAATAAGGGATTAGTGCTGTGGCATAGCAGATAAAGCTGCCACCTGCAATGCTGGCATCCCATATGGTTGCCGGTTCAAGTCCCGGCTACTCCACTTCCAATCCAGTTCCCTGTTAATGTATTTGGAAAAATCAGCAGAAGATGGCCCATGCGCTTGCAACTATGTGGGAGACCCAGAAGAAGCTCCTGGCTTCAATCTGGCTCAGCCCTGGCCATTGTGGCCATTTGGGGAGTAAACCAGTGGATGGAAGATTTCTCTCTCTCTCTCTCTCACTGCCTTTCAAATAAATAAAATAAATCTTTTTTTAAAAAAGTAAGCGATAAGCATCAAGGAGAAACAAATCTAAACTTCCTTAGCTATCAAATAGTATTATTTCTATATATGTAGTAAATCTTTAGAGAAGATAAACACTCAAGGTAATAGTTGCTTTTGTGGGTAGAGTAGAGAGGGGCTTTAATTGGGAACTTTACATATTGTTACATATTCTATTTCTCAATTCATAGCTGTTCACTTTTATTTGTAAACATCATTGACATATACTTGTATTTTCTTTTTAGCTTCTAGTCTTCTTCACCCTGTACTGGTTAGTTCTTCAGTCTTTTTCTTTGACTTCCATCACCTCAATATTTTGGAAGACCATGACCAGTAAGTGTGTAGACTGCTTCTCAATTTAGGCTTATCTGAAATTTCCTTTTTTTAAAAAAAGATTTACTTACTTATTTGAAAGGCAGAGTTACAGAGAGGCAGAGGCAGAGAGAGAGGTCTTCCAACCGCTGGTTCACTCTCCAGATGGCTGCAATGGCCAGAGCTGTGCCAATCCAAAGCCAGGAGCCAAGAACTTCCTCTGGGTCTCCCACACAGGTACAGGGGCTCAAGGACTTGGGCCATTTTCTACTGCTTTCCCAGGCCATAGCAAAGAGCTGGATCAGAAGTAGAGCAGCCAGGCTGGCGCCGCGGCTCACTAGGCTAATCCTCTGCCTTGTGGCGCCGGCACACCGGGTTCTAGTCCTGGTCGGGGCACCGGATTCTGTCCCGGTTGCCCCTCTTCCAGGCCAGCTCTCTGCTGTGGCCAGGGAGTGCAGTGGAGGATGGCCCAGGTGCTTGGGCCCTGCACCCCATGGGAGACCAGGAGAAGTACCTGGCTCCTGCCATCGGATCAGCATGGTGCGCCGGCCGCAGCGCGCTGGCCACGGCGGCCATTGGAGGGTGAACCAACAGCAAAAAGGAAGACCTTTCTCTCTGTCTCTCTCTCTCTCTCACTGTCCACTCTGCCTTTAAAAAAAAAAAAAAAGTAGAGCAGCCAGGATTCAAACCAGTGCCCATATGGGATGCTGGCACTGCAGGCAGTGCTTTTACCCACTATGCCACAGCACCACGCTGATCCGAAGCCAGGAGCCAGGTGCTTCTCCTGGTCTCCCATGCGGGTGCAGGGCCCAAGCACTTGGGCCATCCTCCACTGCCTTCCCAGGCCACAGCAGAGAGCTGGACAGGAAGAGGAGCAACCAGGACAGAACCAATGCCCCAACCAGGACTAGAACCCGGGATGCCAGTGCTGCAGGTGGAGGATTAACCTATTAAGCCATGGCGCCGGCCTGAAATCTCTTTTTAATTACAGGCAGACCATGCTAGAATGTTATAGAAATAAAGCTGAGTTCTGACTCTAATGAGTAGCCCACAATGTTTATTTGCCCTATTTTTGGTAGTGTTAATTCAATCAATTGACTAAACTGGTATCAGGGTCCTCAACCAAAAAAAATTACTCCTCTAATCCTCTGTAATTAGCAAGTATTTTAGGTGATGCACTCTGAGGCTAAAGCTCTGTTCCTCATCCCACTTCTACTGCTAGTATTAGTATCCATAGATGCTTCTTCTGATTTTGTATATGCCGAGTGTAACAAAGTGATTTTCTAATTCCATCCTCCCTTTACCATTCATCAGAACATAGAGGAATTTCTCTGTAGCCCTGTTCCCTGAGATATCCATCACTACCAGTAAGTTTTGGTAGTCTACGAGGGGTTTTTTCTCTCCATGCTCAGGTTTAAGAATGAGAAGGCAGAGGGTGGATTGATTGAGGTGGGTTCAGTGAATGACCATTCAGATAAATTAGGGACATTATTTGCCTTGGCAAGAATGGGCATGAGAGGATGGATTATGAGGTCCAGCCGGATAAGGAGGAAGTAGGGAGCGGACATTTGGCCTGGTAGATAAGATATCTGGGGTCTATTCCCAGCTCTGGCTCCTGATTCCAGCTTCCTGCAAATGTAGGCCTTGGGAGGCAGAGGGTTCTATTCTCAACTCCCAGCTCCTGATTCCAGGTTCCTGCTAAAACAGACCCTACGGGTCAGTGGTGATGGCCCAAGTAATTGAGTTACTGCCACCCACATAGGAGACCTGGATTGCAATTTTGGTTTCCAGCTTCAGCCTGGCCCAGTCCCAGCCCCAGCCCTAGCTGTTGCAGGCACCTGGCGGTGGCAGGGGGTTGGGGAGTGATCATCTAACAGATGGCAGCTCTCTCTGTCTCTCCAACAAATAAAAAGTAATTTTAAAAAGGAGGAAGGCAGGATAAGTACCTGGCTTCTGCCATCGGATCAGCACAGTGCGCCAGCTGTGGCGGCCATTGGAGGGTGAACCAACAGCAAAGGAAGATCTTTCTCTCTGTCTCTCTCACTGTCCACTCTGCCTGTAAAAAAAAAAAAAAAAAAAAAAAAAAAAGGAGGAAGGCCAGCCAGAAGCAGCTGACAGATTAGGAGCAGAGGGAGAGAGATGAGATCCTAGGACCGCGATGATGCTGGCCTGGTGCGAGGCTGCTCTGGAGAAGTGTGATGACATTAGCGCCTTTGGGTTCGCGTATGGGCTCTGTCTTTCGCTGTGGGGTTCTCAGAGGCTCACAGATGCTGCAGAGCCTCATTGCTTAAGCACGTGGAGTGACTCACACCTGCTCAAGTCAGGGAGCAAGTCGACTGCCTTCCTTTTTGAGGCTGACAATTTTGGGGTCCGGTGATGCCAGGCTTGTATACTAACCAACTTTGAAATTTTGTTTCAAGATCATAAAAGAAACACCCGCTTTGTTTCAGTTACTATTCCTCTCAGCGAGATGTTAGTTCTTGTAGCTTCTGTTGAGAAATCAGAACAAATGGCAAACGCTGTTGTTTTTGTTCTTAATCCAAACAGAAACTTTCTTGTGCTCAAGGTTTCTTACAGATTAAATCTGTTCTAAATTTAACTTCTCAGTTTTCATTATCAGTTAATCCGATCTGAAAGCCTCAACTCCCTGAATTTTTAACATTTGCAGTAGGCTATAGCTTATTTCACAAGAGTCATCCTCTCCAACTTTGAATTTGTCTATAAAAAATGTCATATGCTTAGCATTGTTTTAATGCCCACATACTCTTAACTCATTTGCATAATTTATATGGATAAAAATGTAGTCACAAATGTTTGTCTAAATAACAGTCCCTCATTTTTAAGCCACTGCAGAAAACCCTTCTGTGCTCCTGAAGCCACAAGTTAACATGTTGCAGTCCTCTCTCTTCAGACAGTTCCTCCTCTGTGTCTAGGACTCCAAGGAGAAAACAATTGGTCTCCTTATTTTGCTGCCTTCCCATGTGGCTAATCTGTAATTTTACATATCCATACTTGAGGAGAAAGCTATCAGTGCGGATGAAACCACTGATAACAGGCTAAGGCTTTCCTTCTTAGGAGCTCAGCATCTGATTTCTGTGACAAACCCTACCTACTGACGCTGGGTTCTGGAAGGCAAATGTGTTCTCTTGCGCCTTAATGGCTTCTTGAGCTATTCCCTAATTGTGAATGAAGACACTGATGTATAAAGCAAATATTGCCTGCTTGACTGTCAAACCCAAAACGACTTTGTCTTCCTCTTCCCCTCCTTCCCTTCCTGCTTGTTTCACAAAAGGCATGGAAGGAGCTAGTGGCTTAATTGTAACACTCCCAGGAATGAAGACCTTGTCCATACCTCAATGCCTCCAAAAGATGTCTAGAGGACAAATAGGGGGCTGGGGGAATCTGCAAGTGCCAAGTTTCCCACTCCCCACTCATGTCTGTGTGATTCTCTTAACTCCTAAATTGCGAGAAACGAGGTCTTTGAAAGAAGAATGCAAAGGAAAAAAGAAAGTCATGCTGTGTATTCATTTGGTTTGGGAATAAAGGGTGCCCTGTAATTTAGGATAAGAGACAGGGACGACTCATGTCAACTACGAGGGTTGTTAAGGAAATGAGTAACTCACTCACACCACACTCCAACTGTGCTTGTCATCGCAGCAGCATGGCCAGTTTCCTCATGCCGTGGGTCACTGCCGTTCCATAGCTTCTTATATAGAACCTAAGACCCATTTTGGTGTAACAATAATTATTAGAATGGTATTCGTATGTATCATAAGATAAGGCTATAAATAGCTGGAACTAGAGCAGGTGCAAGCTTTCTTGGCATCCTAGAAAGAGTCATTCAACACTACAGCACTGAAAATGCACTGAAATATCCATGCAATAAAAATGATATGTAAAATGTGATAGTCATCAGTAATAAGGCCATAGTACTTGAAAGTCAAGACTGTTTTGATAATGGGTAAGTTGAATTGTTAGCTTAAACCAGGGAAGTGGTGCAAAGCCTAAACTCACCCTTCTATTTTTTCAGGTTAGTAAGTCTAGAAATGTGTAGTGAGAAGAAGAAAAGCAATATACATCATAGCCATTCTGTTTGGCTCTGTTTAGACAAGTAAGCTCTCAAGCCTCTGTGTACTTTTCCTTATAAAGCCTACAGATTCTCAATCCATTTCAGCTAACGCTCTGTTTGGTGTGTCTTTCTGTTACCTTGATCATCAGCTGTGGAGTTCCCTTTCCCTGTGTTTTTGTCTGCTCTCCAGTCTGAGTTACTGTTGTCATCACTAGGCTTGTCTAGACCAGAGCCTGTTGACTTCTACTGAGTTGGTGATGAGAGATGGTCATGAAGAAGGGGTGAGAAGCCAAAGAGCACACTTTCCTCCAGCTCCGGTCTGTACTTGACAGCTCCATGATGTTCTGTCTGGAAATCAAGATGCATGTCTGTGAGAACTGAAACTGAGAAAAGACATACGCAGGGCATTTGGGAGCAGGGGCTTTGGCCTCAGCCAGACTTGGGTTCCAATTCTGTTTTTTTCCCTTAATATCTGCATGAACTCAGATAAGCTCTCTAACTCCTCTAAGCTGCAGTTTTGTCCCTTGTACAATGAAGATAACAACGGTCTCTATCTCCTAGAGTTCATAAGTTCCTAGAGTTCATAAGTAGCATCAAATTAGATAACGCATGTAAATGCCCTGCCTGGTACATGGCATGCAATAACATTCAAAAATGTTACCTACTAAAAATTGCTGTCATTAATATAAAAACAGTTATATTTGAAAAAAATACACCATATCCTGGGTAGAAGATGCTCCCATACACTTGACCTTGAGCCTACAATTTGCTGGGCCTGCATCACTTTGTTAGTTGAGAAGGTACAGTTCTAGACAAAGTGATAAAGTGTATCCTTTTTTTTTTTTTTTTTTGACAGAGTTAGACAGTGAGAGAGAGAAACAGAGAGAAAAGTCTTCCTTCCGTTAGTTCACCCCCCAAATGGCCGCCACGGCCGGAGCTGCGCCGATCTGAAGCCAGGAGCCAGGGGCTTCTTCCTGGTCTCCCACACAGGTGCAGGCGCCCAAGCACTCGGGCCATCCTCCACTGCCTTCCTGGGCCACAGCAGAGAGCTGGACTGGAAGAGGAGCAACCGGGACTAGAACCCGGCACCCATTTGGGATGCCGGTGCCAAGTGAGCCATGGCGCCAGCCCTGAGGAATTGTATCTTTGATGACTATTTCTGGTCAAATTTGGTTTCTCATTCCAGAGATCATAACTCCTTCCCCTCCCCTAAATATACCCAAGTTTTCATGCCAAGGGCTCCCAAAGCATTTTTTTTTTTAAGATTTATTTATTTGAAAGGCAGAGTTACAGAAGAGAGAGAGAGAGAGAGAGAGAGAGAGAGAGAATCTTCCATCCACTGTTTCACTCCCCAAATGGCTGGGCTGGGCCGGGCCAGGCTGAAGCCAAGAACCAGGAATTCCATCCAGGTCTCCCATGTAGGTGGCAGGGACCCAAGTTCTCAGGCCATCATCCACCACCTCCAGGGAGTGCAGTAGTAGGAAACTGGATTAGAAATGGAGGCAGGACTTAAGCCCAGGCTCTCCAACAGGGGACGGGATGTGGGTTTCCATTAAGCAGCAGCCTAACCTGCTATACCACAACACTCACCCACTCAAAGCATTGTTTGAAGACCAGCCAAGAGCCTTCTGCACCCTCCACCCCCACACACCATGAAATTCTCCCACTTCTGTGCATTTCCCCAATGTATGGGATAACCAAGGTAGAATTTTTTGGCACAATATATTAGTATCTATTTTAATGATTTAGATGCTTATTTTACGCACTTAGCCCTTTATGTTACTGAGTGCCTGCTACCATCTTTCACTGAATGTAAAATACATTGACTATAACATGTGCCTTTATTTTATGTTAATGGAGAAAACACTGCCAATTTAACTGTGTCATGCCATTAATTGTAAGAGGCATCCTGATCTTAGCTACATTAATTGGTGGAAATAGGGATTGTTTTAGTTGCTGGGAAACAAGGTGTGAACAAAGAAAAGTTGGCCCTCGTGGAGTGTACATTCTAGGATGAAATGTACAGAGTATTTTTTTAAAGATTTTATTTATTTATTTGACAGGTAGAGTTACAAACAGTGAGAGGGAGAGACAGAGAGAAAGGTCTTCCTTCCGTTGGTTCACTCCTCAAATGGCCGCTACGGCTGGCGCTGTGCCAATCCAAAGCCAGGAGCCAGATGCTTCCTGCTGGTCTCCTGTGCGGGTGCAGGGCCCAAGCACTTGGGCCATCCTCCACTGCACTTCCAGGCCACAGCAGAGAGCTGGACTGAAAGAGGAGCAACCAGGACTAGAACCAGCGCCCATATGGGATGCTGGTGCCGCAGGCAGAGGATTAACCTAGTGCGCCATGGCACTGGCCCCCTTGCAGAATATTAACAAAGAAAGAATACACACCCATAGTATAATTTCAGGTAATGATGAAGAAGTCTAAGGAAACACGAAGGTAGGCAGTGGGAGAACTGTACTACGGTCAGGGTGGTTACGGAGTGGCATTTGTGTGCAGACCTGCAGCAAGGGAGAAAACAGGCCGCGTTAATGTCTGGTGGAGGAGCTTTCCAGGCAGAGGGAACAGTGAGTGCAAAGGTCCTGAGGTGGGAATATGCTTGCTCTGTTTGAAGGATAGCTTGGAGAAAGCCAACACGGGGAAGCAGAACTAGCAAGGCAGTGAGGAGTCAAAGGGGAGTCTGGAGGTCAAGACGGGACCAGGTCTTCGTGGACCCTACATTTGGATTTTCTTTTAAGCATGAAGGAAGTAATGGAAGAGTTTTAAGCAGGAGAATGACGTGATCGAATGTGTGTTTGATGGCAATTTCTCTGGCTGCTCTGTGGGAAGTGGAGGGCAGGATGGCAGGAGTGAGAACAGTGAGAACAATGATGAGGTTATTGCTTTAACTCAGTAAGAGATGACGGTGGCCTAGATAAGGGCAATAGCCCAGCAGGAGAGGAGCGATGTTTGGATTTTGATCATATTTTTAATGTACAGCAGATCAGGACTTAATTATGTGGATGTGGGAAGTCGGGCAAACATGGAAGCCAAGACAATTTCCAGGGTTTTGGTTTGAGCAACTACTAAACGATGAGGCCATTTACAGACATGGGAAGACTGGGGAAAAGTAGCTTTGGGAATAAAAGCAAGAGTTCAGTTTTGGATATGCCAGTTCTAAAAAGGCACTAGAGAAGCTGATGAGAAGCAGGTGGGTCTCTGAGGTTGGAGCTCAGAGAGAGACCAGGGCTGGAGACATACATTTTGAGCTAATCTGCATAGAGATGCAATTTAAAGCCTCCGGTGTGGGGCTCAGCTGTGGTCCCATGCTGGAATCACGTGGGGTGCTTTCAAACCTGTGGCGTCCTGACTCTGCCCCTGGAGATGCTAATAGAGAAGGGGCCTGGATTTGAAGTTTCTTTTTAAAAGCTTCTCAGGCAATTCTAATGTGCAGTCGAGGCTGAGAATCAGGGCTCAAGGAGCAGGGTGGCTGATTTAGGAAGAGAGGGAGGGGAATGAAGGAACAAGCCTTGACAGGATGCAATATTTAGTGACTCAGAAGAAGAGGTGGGTCCAGTAACAGGACTAACCAAAAGCAGTCAGCAAGGTAGAAGGAAAACTAGGAGAGTGTTCCAGAGTCAAATAAAGACAAGTTCAAGGTGAGGGAGTATTTATTTGAATAAAATACTGCTAGGGCCGGCAAAAAACACGGCTCACTAGGCTAATCCTCCACCTAGCGGCGCTGGCACACCGGGTTCTAGTCCCGGTCGGGGCGCCGGATTCTGTCCCGGTTGCCCCTCTTCCAGGCCAGCTCTCTGCTGTGGCCAGGGAGTGCAGTGGAGGATGGCCCAAGTGCTTGGACCCTGCACCCCATGGGATACCAGGAAAAGCACCTGGCTCCTGGCTCCTGCCATCGGATCAGCGCGGTGTGCCGGCCGCAGCGCGCCGGCCGCGGCGGCCATTGGAGGGTGAACCAATGGCAAAGGAAGACCTTTCTCTCTGTCTCTCTCTCTCTCTCTCTCTCTCTCACTGTCCACTCTGCCTGTCAAAAAAAAAAAAAATACTGCTAGGAGAGCTAGTAAGACAAGCACTGAGAGTTAACTATTAACTGGGCACGACAAAGTGTGTTGTTGTTTTATAATAATTCTAAAAAGCTAATTAATTTTAAAATGTATTTGAAAGGCAGAGAGACAGAGACAGATACAGAAAGATCATCCATCCACTGTTTCACTGCCCGAATGCCTGCAACAGCCAGGACTGGATCAGGCCAAAGCTAAGAGCCCAAAACACAATCTGGGCTCCCAATGTGGGTAACAGGGTCCCAGGTACTTGAGCCATCACCTGCTGCCCCTCCTCCCCCCATGGTGTATGTTAGCAGGAAGCTGGAATTGAGGGTAGAGCTGGGACTTGAACCCGGACACTTCAATATGGGATGTGGGTGTCCTAAGCAGTGCTTTAACCACTGGACCAAATATCCACCCCTTGCCTTTTAAATACAAGGGTACTCTGACAGGTTTGTAGAAAATGGAATTAAATGAGAACTTTGTTTAATGCAAAAAATGTTGAAATCCATGCAAACAGAGGGTTTTCAGAAAGTTCTTGGAAGATATGTACTCTGAAAAAAGTGCAAAAAATTAAAATTTTTCTACATCAAGATAAACTTTTTATTTAAATAAAAGGATTTACTTATTTATTTGAAGGCAGAGTTACAGAGATGGAGAAAGAGAGCAATATTGCATCTGCTGGTTCACTCCCCCAATGGCCACATGGGCTGAGGCTGGGCCAGGCTAAAGCTAGGAGCCAGGAGCTTCTTCTGGGTTTCCCATGTAGGTATAGGGGCCCAGGCATTTGGGCCATCTTCTGCTGCTTTATCAGGTGTATTAGCAGGGAGCTGGATTGGAATTAGAGCAGCCAGGACTTGAACCAGTGCCAATATGGGATGCCAGCACCATAGGCAGCAGCTTAACCTACTGTACCACAGCACCAGCTCCTAAACTTCTCTTTCCATTCTTTTCCATAAACCTTTTTGAAGTACTCTTGTAGTAGAATAGTCCATAATAAATGCTCCTCTCACCTTCTCTCATTTTATATACACTTATAAAGCTAAACTGGGAGATGTGAGACATTTTAGATATAAAGATAATTTAAAATGCTAAAGGTAATATACTATTTACTGAAAATTGTATTCAAAATTCCATCCATTTTTTTAAAGTTGGTGAACCTAAAGAATAAGCCACATGGGGCCAGTGCTGTGGCATAGTGGGTAAAACCACTGCCTGTAGTGCTAGCATCCCATATGGGCACCAGTTCAAGTCCTGGCTGCTCCACTTCTGATCCAGCTCTCTGCTATGGCCTGGGAAAGCAGTAGAAGATGGTCCAAGTCCTAGGGCCTCTGCACCCACGTGGGAGACCCAGAAGAAGCTCCTGGCTCCTGGTTTCGGATCAGCACAGCTCTAGTTGTTGCAACCATCTGGGGAGTGAACCAGCAGATGGAAGACTCTCTCTCTCTCTCTCTCTCTCTCTCTCTCTCTCCTCTCTCTCCTCTCTCTAACTCTGCCTTTCAAATACATAAATAAATCTTTTAAAATAAAAAAAAAAAGAATATGCCACAGAAAATTCGGGCAATTGAGAAAAGGAAAAAATACCACCCATCATTTTATTGCATTCACTCAGCCATCACTATTTATTTTGTCATTCACTCACTCTGATTTTCTGCAGCAGGCTCTGTGTTGGGGACATGGAAATGACAATAGGAGCCTCTGTCTTCAAGGAACTCCGGGCCTAGGAGGGGGGGCAGGCATGCAAGAAAGCAATTATTAACAAGAGGGGTACGTGTTGTAATAAAGGTTACAGGCAGCATGCTGTGGGCACAGAGGAGACAGAGAACTTAATGTTGCAGGTTAAATGAGAATTAAGAAGAGCACCTTGGTAAACTAAAGAATTGATCACCTTTTAAAGTTTGTGATAGAAACAAAATGGGAAGCTGGGTGGACACCATGGTTACAGCCATGTAAAAATGTTTGGATGGCTTAAGTTGAGTGAGATGATGGGTCAGGCGAAAATAAAAAAAAGAAAATTTTTAAAAATCAGGAAAAGGTAGGGGAAGGAAGGGAACTCTAAGCTGGAAGAAGGCAAGGGAAGTGAAGGAGTGTATATAACCTGTTAGGCCACTGTGATAACTTTGGTGTGGCAGGAGCCTGGGGTTCCCATGAGGGAGTAACCAGATGTGGAACTGGAAAGACGGGCAGATGCTAACAAGATAAGAAAGATCTCACAGCACCTGAGAGGTTGAACTGCATTCAGTCACTTACAAGAAGCAGCCATGGGAGAATTCTGAAGTGGGAAAGCACGCTCATGTTTGGTGTTCCTAATAAAACTATGGCCACAGCACTGAAAGGGGCTGGAAGGGAAGGCAGAAAGGACAGGTAGAACTTGTGCCTTAAGTCTCTGCTTGTGCCAGTTTGAATCCCAGCTGCTCCGCTTCCAATCCAGCATTCCTGCTAATGCACCTGGGAAGGCAGTGGGTAATGGCCCAAATATCTGGGTCCCTGCCACCCATGTGGAAGACCAGATGGATTTATAGGATCCTGGGTATGGCCTGGCCCAGCCCTAACAGTTGCTGCCATCTGGGAAGTGAACCAGTGGATGGAAGATATCTCTCTCTCTTGCTCTCTCACTCTCTCCCTCTCCCACTCCCCTACCCGTTGCTCTGCCTTTCAAAAAAAATAAATAAATGTTTAAAAAATAATCTAGGGGTAAAATAATAAGAGCTTGAAATAAGGCAATGGCAGAAAAATTGTTGGAGAAATGGATGGAGGCATGCATGGGAGGAGAAGAATGCAAAGGGCTGTTTAGGAGACAGTTTGGATTTAGGGACTGGTAGGGGTTGGATAACTGAGTCCTTATCCTGATTCTTACATATTTCTTGGCTTTTTTTTTTTTTTTAAGATTTTATTTACTTATTTGAGAGGTAGAGTTAGAGAGAGGGGAGACAGAGAGAGGTCTTCCATCTGTTGTTTCACTTCCCAAATGACCACAATGGCCAGAGCCAGGAGCCCGGCGCTTCTTCTGGGTCTCCCACATAGGTACAGAGGTCCAAGCACTTGGGCCATCTTCCACTGCTTTCCCAGGCCATAAGCAGGGAGCCAGATCTGAAGAAGAACCGTTGGGACATGAACTAGCACCTGTATGGAATGCTGGCGCAGCAGGTTTAGGCTTAGCCTACTACGCCACAGTGCCGGCCCTAATTCTTATCTGCTTCTACTCAAGATAATGAATACAAGAGCAATTTGAAGGATGGGTGGACAACCAAGGAGAGATGCATAGTGACCAATTTGAGTATACTGGAGCTCAGGAGAGAGATATGCACTGAAGACACAAACTTACGAGTCAATATTGTATGCATGATTCTTGGAGTCCTAAGAATAGGTGAGGGCCGGTGCTGTGGCGCAGCAGGTTAAAGCACCGGTATCCCATATGGGTGCCGGTTCTAGTTCCAGCTGCTCCACTGCTGACCCAGCTCTCTGCTATGGCCTTGGAAAGCAGCAGAGGATGGCCCAAGTGCTTGGGACCCTGCACCCATGTGGGAGATCCCAAAGAAGCTCCTGGCTCCTGATTGGCACATTGCAGGCATTTGGGGAGTGAACCAACTAATGGAAAACATCTCTCTCTCTCTCTCTCTCCCTCTAATTTTTTTTTTTTTTTTTTTGACAGGCAGAGTGGACAGTGAGAGAGAGAGACAGAGAGAAAGGTCTTCCTTTGCCGTTGGTTCACCCTCCAATGGCCGCCGCGGCCGGCGCGCTGCGGCCGGCGCACCGCGCTGATCCGATGGCAGGAGCCAGGAGCCAGGTGCTTTTCCTGGTCTCCCATGGGGTGCAGGGCCCAAGCACCTGGGCCATCCTCCACTGCACTCCCTGGCCACAGCAGAGGGCTGGCCTGGAAGAGGGGCAACCGGGACAGAATCCGGCGCCCCGACCGGGACTAGAACCCGGTGTGCCGGCGCCGCTAGGTGGAGGATTAGCCTAGTGAGCCGCGGCGCCGGCCTCTCCCTCTAATTTCTGTCTCTGCCTCTCTCTGTAACTCTTTCAAATAAATAAAATAAATCTAAAAAAAAAAAGTAGGTGAGATTGTGCAGGAAAGTTGTATATATCACATCCACATGTTTTCCTTTCCAGTCATTTTATTCTAACTTACGTATTTGCTTACAATAATTGCAATACACAATTTTCCTTTTTCCTTTTCACCTTATAGCACATCAAAAGCATTTGTCATGTTCCACCAGAGTTTCCAAAGTGTTCATAATTCTGCCTGAATAAGCCTATACTAGGAGGGTATGTTATCTTTTATAATTGACTTTGTTTTGTGAAAAACACTTTTATTCAAAGTTTTTTTTCTCCATATTTTAGATTGTCTTTCTTAGGACAGATTCTAAGAAATTTTCATATATGTGTGTTATATAGTTAAGATGCACTGTACATGTGTATCCAAATAACTTGTTCTATCGGTTTACCCACAATGCATGAGAATACCAATTTAACTCAATAAATGCCACAATGTGGTATTTTATATATGTGTATGTATGTTTTTATTGTGTGTGCTAAACATTTCATTGAAGCATAACATACGTGTATCAAAGTGTATATACCCTAGTATACAGCTGAACCTGAATCAAAAAACAGAATACTGGGCAGGCACTTAGCTTATAGTTAAGATGCCATTTAAGATGCTCACACCCCATGTCAGAGTACTTGGATTTGATCCCTGGCTCTGGCTCCTGAATCCAGCTTCCTGCTAATGCACCCTGGGAAGCCAGTGAAGATTCAAGTAATTGGATTCCTACCACCCATGGGGGAGACCTGGATTGTGTTCCTGGATCCTAGCTACTGGTTTCAGCCTGGTTGGCCCAGCTGAGGTTGTTGTGGGCATCTGGGGAGTGAACCAGCAGATGGGAAACCTCTCTCACTGTCTCTCTGCCTTTCGAATAAGAATAAATTTAAATAAAGAAAAAATGGCAAGAAACAGAACATTATCAGCATCTCAAAAGTCTCTTTGAAACCACCCCCAGAGGTAACCACCATCCTGATTTTTAATGCTATGTAATGGTTTTGCCCCTTTTTGAACTTCATATAAATAAAACTACACAGCATATAATCCTTCATGCCTGGTTTTTTTTTGCTCTGCATGTTTGCACCATTCTTCCACATCAGTGTATGTAACAGTGATCTATTCATTCTCATTTCTCTGTGGTATGCCATGTGTGCCTGCTCTACATACATGTGCTCTGCACATGGTATGCCATGTGAGCACTGGTGCTGTTTCTTGTTTGGGGCTGTTGGGAATACCGCTGCTTTATGAACATTCTTATGCAAGTGCTTTGATGAATATCCGCACACATTTCTGTTAGGGAGGTAACTGGGAATGCAGTTGGTAGATCAGGGCTAAGTACACATTTGCCTTTGGTGGTTACTGCCTCCAGTTTTCCAAGTGTATCAGTCTCCATTCCCACCAATTGGTGGGAGTTTCCAATGCTCCATCTGCTTACTGACATTTTATTTTTTTGGTTTTTGCCTTTGAGTGGTATCTCATTTGACTTTAATCTACTTTTTTTGTTAAGTAAAGATGTCTAGCATCTTTTAATTTTTTTATCATTTGATTATTCTCTTGTCAAGTAATTGTCAAATTTTTTGTCCACTTGTCTACTATATTGTCCGTCTCTTCCTTATTGTTGTGTAAGCTTTGCTTTATTACATAATTTCTGAATCTAAATCCTTTGTTAAATTCAGATTATTATATCTTTTTCTACTGTGTTTTCTTTCACTGTATTTTTTCTAAATATTTATTTATTATTTGAAAGGCAGAGTTACAGAGAGGCAGACACAGAGACAGAGAGATCTTCCATTTGCTGGTTCTCCACACAGATGGCCCAACACTGATTCACCTGCAGGCGGCCAGGCTGAGCCTGGCTGGGCCAGGCCAAAGCCAGCAACTTCATCCAAATCTCCCATATAGGTAGCAGGACTCCAGGCACTTGGGCCATCTGAGCAGCTGCCTTTCCCAGACCATTAGCAGGAAGCTGGATCAGAAGTAGGGAAGTTAGGATTCAAACTGGCACCTGTATGGGATGCTGGCATCACAGGCAGCAGCTTTACCAGCTATGCTACAATATCAGTCCCCTTTTTCACTGTCTTCAAGTGAGTCTTTTGGTGATCAGAGATTTTTTAAAATCTCAATATAATATAATCTGCCAAATTTGTCCTTTATGTGAAATACATTTATGTTCCGTTTAGGAAACCTTTGCCTACCTCAAAGTCATGAACATGTTTTCCTATATTTTTGTTTAAGAGCTTTATTTTTTTTTTAATTTTTTTTTTTTTTTTTTACAGGCAGAGTAGACAGTGAGAGAGAGAGAGACAGAGAGAAAGGTCTTCCTTTTGCCGTTGGTTCACCCTCCAACGGCCGCCGCGGTCGGCGCGCTGCAGCCGGTGCACTGCACTGATCCGATGGCAGGAGCCAGGTGCTTATCCTGGTCTCCCATGGGATGCAGGGCCCAAGAACTTGGGCCATCCTCCACTGCACTCCCTGGCCACAGCAGAGAGCTGGCCTGGAAGAGGGGCAACCGGGACAGAATCCGGCGCCCCGACCGGGACTAGAACCAGTGTGCTGGCGCCACAAGGCGGAGGATTAGCCTAGTGAGCTACAATTCTCCTAGAATATACTTTCGTGTTTGGTGTGAGGTAGAGTTCAAGGTGTATATTTCTCCATATGTATCTCCATTTGACCCAGCCTCATTTATTGAAAAGATTTCTTTTTCCTCCATTGCATTGGGGATTACTATTTAAGTGTATTCCTGTTGATTATTTGAGCAGTTTGAAATTTCTCCATTGCTTTAATGAAGATAGAATAGCCTATGCCACAATAGCAAAAAAAAAAAAAAAAAAAAAAAAAAAAAAAAAGTACCAAATTCCAAAGTCTTAAAACAATATAGTAGGCTAAGCCTCCACCTACAGCACTGGCATCCCATATGGGTGCAGTTCTAGTCCTGGCTGCTCCTCTTCCCATCCAGCTCTCTGCTATGGCCTGGGAAAGCAGTAGAAGATGGCCCAAGTGCTTGGTCCCCTGCACCCATGTGGGAGACCTGGAAGAAGCTCCTGGCTTCTGCCTTCAGATCAGCCCAGCTCTGGCCATTGCGGCCATCTGGGGAGTGAACCAGTGGATGGAAGACCTCTCTCTCTCTCTCTCTCTCTCCCTCTCTCTGTCACTCTGCCTCTCAAATAAATTAATAAAAATCTTATTTCTCTATGTGCAGAGTCCACGCCCATGATAGGGCAGTGTTCTTCCTGTGGTGAATGGGAGGTCCAGGCCGCTTTTGTCCTGTGCCTTCACAGTATGTGGTCTCTACAGTCCCTGCTAAAGAAGAGAGTGTGATGGTGGTGCACAGACCCTTAAGCCCTTGCCTGGAAGAGACACATGACACTGTGTTCCGGTTCCCTTGTCTATACCTAGTACCTTGGCCTCATCCCACTGAAAAGGGGCTAGGAAGGATAGCTTTCCTGTATGCATAAAAAAGAAAGATGAAACAGACAGGTAGTGGCTCCACCACACTCCCATAATTAACTAATTCTATTTTCCGTTTTGTAAATTGTTTATATATATTATAATTTAACCTTTTTTGTGTAGCTCATGCTTATGGTAAATCAAGCTAACCCTTAAGATTCCTTGCTTTTTGAATTTAATTTAATAATGCTATCTAATTCATTGTAAGCTTGCTTTCTACATTTTTACCTCCTCTTTTTTGCAGTCTTTTTATGTTATTTTATTTATATATATGTTATATAAGCAGAAAAGTATTGCATTTTAATTTTTAACACAATTTGAGAGGCTTCCCCTATGAATAAGATATGTAAACTCATGTTTAGTATCATCATGTTTTGGTGCTGTTGTTTTCATGTAATGCATACTTTTTCAGTTTCGTCATTTGGTCTGAGTTTGTCTGCTTTTGTCTTCTTTGATTTTTTTTTAACAAATGATATTTATTTATTTGAAAGGCAGAGTTCGAGAGAGAGAGAGAGAGAGAGAGAGAGAGAGAGAGATTTTCCATTTGCTGGTTCCCCCTCGGAATGGCTACAATGGCTGGGGTTGGACCAACCTGAAGCCAGGAATCTAGAACTCCATTGGGGTCGCCCATGTGGGTGACAGGGGCCCAAGCACTTGGGCCATCTTCTTGTGCTTTCTCTTGTGCATTAGCAGGTAGCTGGATCTGAAGTGGAACAGCTGGGAGTCAAACCAGCGCCTGCAGGGGATGCCCGCATCACAGGTGGAGGCTTAACTCACTGCACCACAACGCTGGCCCCTCTGTGATTTTTGATGGTGAACATTGCTCTCTCTCTGCTAGTGGGCTCCTGAGATCTTTCCACAATACTTTTAAAATCTACCCTTGTTTAATAGTCCCAACACAAAGCCAAGCAGTAACTTTTGATTCTGTATAAGAAGAGGCACCAAAATTTTTTCATTTCCAGACCTTGTTAATTCTTTTTGTTGATCTACATTAATGTAATACGAGGCAGTAAACGCAGCCACTTGAAAAAAAATACAGCTTTAGTTTTTCATAAAGTAATTGCTGTTCCCATAAAATATTTGTAGATTATTGAAAAAGGTCAGGAAAAAGATTCACCATCATTTACCTCAAGATAACCACTGTTGGGGCTGTCACCATGGTGTAGTGGGCTAAGCTTCTGCCTTTGGCATCAGCATCCCATATGGGCGCTGGTTCAAGTCCCAGCGGCTCCACTTTCCGATCCAGCTCTCTGCTATGGCCTGGGAAAGCAGTGGGAGATGGCCCAAGTGCTTGGGCCCCTGCACCCGTGTGGGAGACTCAGGAAAAGTTCCTGGCTTCTGGCTTCAGATTCAGCTTGGCTCCAGCTGTTGCAGCTAAATGGGGAGTGAACCAATGGATGAAAGACCTTTCTCTCTGTCTCTCCCACTCTCTGTAACTCTGCCTCTCAAATAAATAATCTTTAAAAAATAAACAAAAAAGTAAAACTGCTACAAACAAATTAAACAAAACCCAAGAACATAATGCAGCCCAAGTTAATAAACTTAAAGTTAAAAAAGACAACCACTCAATATTTTGGTTTATTTTCTTTCAATCTCTATATTACAGACATTTCATATGAATGATACTATATTGTAAATACAGTTTTTATGTGCTTCTTTATTCACTGAAATTCTCTTATATGCAAACCAGTTGTTTATAGTTATTATAAAACCTTCTCAAAATATTAATGATCTTATCTGATTCTATAATGTCAATGGGGGCAGGTGTTTGGTGCAGCATTTCAAGTGTCCTCATCCCATAGTAGAGTGCATAGTCCAAGTCCTGGCTACTGACTTCTGGTCCAGCCTCCTACTAATATGCACTCTGGGAGGCAGCAGGTACTTGGATCCCTACCAGCAACGTGGGAGACTCAGGTGGGGTTCCAGCCTTTGGCCTGGCCCATCCATGGTTGTTATGGACATTTGGAGGTGTGAACCTATCTCTGTATCCCTTCCAAATGAAATGAAAATAAATAAATACATTTTTGAAGAATTCTACAATGGGGGCTTGTGTTGTGGCACAGCAGATTAAGCCACTGCCTGGGATGCTAGCATCCCATATGAGTATAAATTTGAGTGGCTTCTCCACTTCTTTTTTTTTATTTTTAATTTTTTTTTCTTTTTTCTTACAGGCAGAGTGGACAGTGAGAGAGAGAGATAGAGAGAAAGGTCTTCCTTTTCCGTTGGTTCACCCCCCCCCAAATGGCTGCTGTGGCTGGCACACCGCGCTGATCCGTAGCCAGGAGCCAGGTGTTTCTCCTGGTCTCCCTGCGGGTGCAGGGTCCAAGCACTTGGGCCATCCTCCACTGCACTCCCGAGCCATAGCAGAGAGCTGGACCGGAAGAGGAGCAACTGGGATAGAATCCGGCGCCCCGATCGGGACTAGAACCTGGTGTGCCGGTGCCGCAGTTGGAGGATTAGCCTATTGAGCTGCGGTGCTGGCCCTTCTCCACTTCTGATCTGATCCAGCTCCCTGCTAATGCGCCTGGGAAGGCAGCAGGTGATGGCCCAAATGCTTGGGCTCCTGCACCCACGTGGGAGACCTGGATGGAGTTCCAGGCTCTTGACTTTGACCTGGTCCAGACTTGGCCACTGTGGTCATTTGGGTAGTGCATAAGCAGATGGAAGGTCTCTCTCCATGTCTCTCTCTCTCTCTAACTCTGCCTTTCAAATAAATAAATCATTTAAAAAATCTGTCATTACAAATAAAATCTTGATATGACTGTTTTGTTACATATGATTCTATGAGCATTTTAGAATTAACAGCATCATCAATTCATCTTGTTATTAGTGTTTGTATAAACTTATATCATTTTTAATTCAAAATATTTTATTAAATTTACTTAAAATTTATTTGAAGGAATAAGAAATAGAGAGGGATCTTATATCTGCTGGTTCATTCCCCAAATGCCTGTAACAGCCAGGGCTAGCCAGGGTGAAGCTCTGGACTTGGAACTCAGTGTGATCTCCTATGTGGGTTACAGGGACTCAACGACTTGAGCCATCACCTGTGGCCTCCCAGGGAGTGCAACAGCAGGCAACCGATCAGAAGCAGAGCTGAGTCTCAAACCTAGGCACTCCAAGATGGGATGCAACTTCCCAAGTGGCAACTTAATCACTGTACCAAGCCTTCTCTCTGTCTGTATTTACTTACATGTGTAGTTAAAGTCTGTTTTAGATATCTTCACTAATTCTTTCCAGCCCAAGTCTTGAGTTCCATTTATGATCCAGTGAGTCATGATTTTATAATTCTTTGCATTATGTCAAATCCACAACAGAATGTTTCTGATAAGTTTTTGTTATTCACCAATAAAAGTAATGCTTTTAAATTTTAATTAGAAAATTTCTTTTCTGTACTTTGACTAGCAGATGACTTAGTTCCAGTGTGGAAAATTTCAGTTCATTATTGCTGCTCCTCCCCTCTCCCAATCCTTCCCATCTTTGGTTCCTAGACCAAGGAGAAGCCTATGATGCAGTTCTAGATGGGATTTGAATGTGTTGAAACTCTACACAAGGAACAAAAGAAAAAGGAAAAAAGCAAGGAACTAGGAGCTCAAGACTAGTTCTGCTGCCCACGTGGGAGACCCAAATAAAATTCCTGGCTCCTGGCTTCACCCTGATTTAGCCCCTGCTGTTATAGCTATTTGGAGAGTGAACCAACTGATGGAAGATTTTTCTTTTTTCCTCTTCTCTTTCTGTTACTCTGCCTTTCAAATAAATGAATCTTTTTTTTAAAAAAAAAGTCTTAAATTGGTGCATAGAATGGATCCAGACCCTGACGGATCAATTTGAACATTTGCGATCCTGAAAAGGTACTATTAACTTAGATCATTTTGAGTACTTCCAAGCCTCACTGAAAAGGGTCCTCATTTAGGAAGCCTCAGCTGTGATCTCTCTTATCTCTAAAGTCCCTATTCATGTAGCTCTACTTCTTTTCAAGTGTGGAAAATTTTTGCTTAGGATGGTGGTTCTGTGCCTGACTTCACTCCTCACCTCCAAGCTGCACATCTGATTCACCTCTGCATACTCCCACAGCACCTGGCAAATTGCTTTATTCAGGATAGGAACTCAACAAGTATTTCCCGAACTGAGTGTTTATCCGTCCATAACTGTTTTCAAAACTGATACACAGGTTATAAGCCAAACACCTTTCTTTACTAAGTGCCCCAAGTGAACAATAACTTAGATAAATATTTACTCTGGACTTTGTCATAGTGGTGGTTTTAAGGATTTCATTGTACGTTTACTGGTTTTTAAGGCACTATTTTCTCCTCCTCTTCCCATAAGAAACCACCATTCACTCCCTCTCATATCAACAATGCTTTTCTTGGGCTTAATATCTGTTTTCATTTTCTCATTAAATAATATGTAACATGTTGTGTTCCAGAGAGATTGGGAGAGAGAATACTTGGAATAACAATGTCAAGTTATCTTTTCTAAAACTTTTTTTTTTTTTTTTGACAGGTAGAGTGGACAGTGAGAGAGAGACAGAGAAAAAGGTCTTCCTATGCTGTTGATTCACCCAACAATGGCCACTGAGGCCGGCGCGCTGCGGCTGGCGCACCACACTGATCCAAAGCCAGGAGCCAGGTGCTTCTCCTGGTCTCCCATGTGGGTGCAGGGCCCAAGGAGTGCAGTGGCGCCGGCACCCCGAGGTTCTAGTCCCGGTCGGGCCCCGGGAATGCAGTGGAGGATGGCCCGTCATTGGGCCCTGCACCTGCATGGGAGACCAGGAGAAGCACCTGGCTCCTGCCTTCAGATCAGTGCAGTGCGCCGGCTACAGCGGCCATTAAGGGGTGAACCAATGGAAAAGGAAGACCTTTCTCTCTGTCTCTCTCTCTCACTGTCCACTCTGCCTGTCAAAAAAAAAAAAAAAAAAAAAAGGAAGAAAGGAAGAGGGGCAACTGGGACAGAATCCGATGCCCCGACTGAGACTAGAACCCAGGGTGCCAGTGCCGCAGGCAGAGGATTAGCCTAGTGAGCTGCAGCACCAGCCTCTAAAACATTTTTTATAGTCAATACAGTCTGATGAATTTTCACAAATTGAACACGCATTTCTAATCAGATCAAGGAACAAAATATCACCTGCAGCTTTTGTTAGTAAAATGGTGCAGTCTTATCTGTGGTGCCATCTTTGGCTCTAGCCCCGGCTGCCATTGCTGGAAGCCAGGTGACCAGATGGCTCACTCTTACCCTAATCGGATTTACTGCTCCTACTTTCCTACCTGACCACCCCCTGCTCCTGAAAAGGTTTAAGAGGACCTGGCCCAAACACATGTTCTCTTTTGATCTCTCTTTGTTATGTTCTCCTCCTCTTTCTTACCCTCTCGTCCCTCTACACCCTATCCCTGTGTTGGACTTCCCTCACCGGACAATAAACCTTTCTTCTAACTCCAGTGTTTGGTGTATTTTGGGTGGTCTTGTAGCTTAGAACCTCCTTCTTACTTATGACTGAATTTTTTTGGGAGGAAGAAATTCTCATTGATATTTGACATGGCTATGTTTAAATTTTTAAATATATATATATATATATATATATACATACTTAGTGTTACATTTAGTGAAATAAACCAGTCCTCAAAAGATGAATATCATGTCTTCTCTGATACATGGTAGTTAATATAAAATACAAAAAAAATATAAGAATGAAACTGACATTTTTAAAAAAAGATTTACTGGCCAGCACCCGTGGCTCAATAGGCTAATCCTCCGCCTGTGGCACCAGCACATCAGGTTCTAGTCCTGGTTGGGGCGCTGGATTCTGTCCTGGTTGCTCCTCTTCCAGTCCAGCTCTCTGCTGTGGCCAGGGAGTGCAGTGGAGGATGGCCCAAGTGCTTGGGCCCTGCACCCACATGGGAGACCAGAAGCACCTGGTGTGCAGGCCGCAGCATGCTGGCCGCAGCGGCCATTGTGGGGTGAACCAACGGAAAAGGAAGACCTTTCTCTCTGTCTCTCTCTCACTGCCCACTCTGCCTGTCAAAAAAAATAATAAATAAAAAAATTAAAAAAAGATTTCTTATTTATTTGAAAGTCAGAGTTACACAGTAAGAGAAAGAGAGGCAGAGAGAGAAAGAGAGGTCTCCCATCTGCTGGTTCACTTCCCAATTGGCCGCAACGGCTGTAGCTGTGCCCATCCAAAGCCAGGAGCCAGGAGCTTCCTCTAGGTCTCCCATGTAGGTGCAGGGGCCCAAAGACTTGGGCCATCTTCTGCTGCTTTCCCAGGTCATAGCAGAGAGCTGGATCAGAAGTGGAGCAGCTAGGTCTCCAACTGGTGCCCATATGGGATGCCCACACTGCAGGAGGCAGCTTTACCTGCTACGCCACAGCACTGGCCCCTGAAACAGACATCTTATGATCTGATTATTATTTATGGTCCTTGTCCTTGTCTATATTCCGGTGGAACAGTGGTGTTTCTACTTATTACTTGTTGAACATTATGGTTAGTGATGCATTGAGCTTGTGATTATAAAGTAAATTTTAAGTATGTTACTGCAAAAATCAAGGAAAAAAAAGAGGATTGAGAAAGGGAGAATGGGAGAAGGGGAGGGAAGTATGGTTATTTTCTTACAATTACATGAAACACATGAAATCTGTTCTCTTTATATTAATAAAAATAAAACAACTTTAAAAAGATATTGTCAAAAATCAAGAATGATTTTTTTATGAAGGAAACATTCATTTCTTTGCCTACAAAAAAAAATTCATGTAGCAAAAATAAAGTCCAGGGTAAGATTTCAGAGATTTTTATTTTTCCCTCTAATGTGATGAATTTATATTTTGCTTTAATCAGTAAACCTTAGGATGAGTAAAGTGTGTCACCAGATTACATTTGGTTTTATATGCTTTCTTAATTACTTTTCAAGGTCGCCTGCTTTTTTAAGAGGTGTGCTCTGGATTTAAAATCTGCTGAGAACTGTTTGCTTGTTGTACTTTGTTTTGTAAACATAATGCTCATGTCCTTGAAGGATAGTTTCTGGTGCAGTTTAGGGAGGGGATATTATGGTTACAATTTTTTAACTTTAGGCAAAATGAATCAGTTTTGGGAATCTTGTAATTCCAGGTTTTTGGTTTTTTTTTTTAGATTCATGAACCAAAACGTTGTGTTTTTTTGTTTTGTTTTGTTTTGTTTTTTTCAAATGGATCCATAAACCTGAAGGAGGTAACATTGCTGGAAAGAGCAGAGGAAGTGTAACCTAGCCTATTGTGCAGAAGACCCTGGAACTCTCTCTGCAGGGATGTGGAAACCAAAACCTTGAAGCAGTGGCTTTCAAAATTGTACACTGCAGGTAGAACAAGCCTAATAAAATGAGAGAACTTCATAATCCAGGGTGATTTGTCTAATCAGAAAGCTGGTTAAGGTGATATGTTGAGATGGCATTTTTTTTAAATTTTTGACAGAGTGGACAGTGAGAGAGAGAGAGACAGAGAGAAAGGTCTTCCTTTTTACCGTTGGTTCACCCTCCAATGGCCGCTGCAGCTGGTGCACCATGCTGATCTGAAGGCAGGAGCCAGGTGCTTCTCCTGGTCTCCCATGCAGGTGCAGGGCCCAAGCACTTGGGCCATCCTCCACTGCACTCCCAGGCCACAGCAGAGAGCTGGATTGGAAGAGGAGCAACTGGGACAGAATCCAGCACCCTGACTGGGACTAGAACCTGGGGTGCTGGTGCCACAGGCGGAGGATTAGCCTATTGAGCTGAGGCGCCGGCTAGCATTTTTTTTTTTAAAGAATTATTTTATTTATTTGAAAGACAGAGTTACAGAGAGAGACGTCTTCTATCTTCTGATTCACTCCCCAGATGGCCGCAACGGCTGGAGCTGCACCGATCCGAAGCCAGGAGCCAGGAGCTTCTTCTGGGTCTCCCACGTGGGTGCAGGGGTCCAAGGACTTGGGCCATCTTCTACTGCTTTCCCAGGCCATAGCAGGGAGCTGGATCAGAAGAGGAGCAGCTGAGACTAGAACCAGCGCCCATATGGAATGCCGGTGATGCAGGCTAGGGCTTTAACCCGCTGCACCACAGCGCTGGCCCCTAGATGGCATTTTTTTTTTTTAAGATTTATTTATTTACTTGAAAGTCAGAGTTACACAGAGAGAGAATGAGAAGCAGAGAGAGAGAGAGAGAGAGATCTGCTGGTTCACTCTCCAGATGGCCATAATGGCCAGAGTTGGGCTGATCCGAAGCCAGGAGCCAGAAGCTTCTTCCGGTCTCCCACATGAGCACAGGGGTCCAAGGACTTGGGCCATCTCCCACTGCTTTCCCAGGCCATAGCAGAGAGCTAGATCAGAAGTGGAGCATCTGGGACTAGAACCAGCGCCCATATGGGATGCTGGTGCTTCAGGCCAGGGTGTTAACCCACTGCGCCACAGCACCAGCCCCTAGATGGCATTTTTAAAAAATAAATTTAACATCCAATAGGGCTATATTCCTCTTATTATTCCCTTCAATGTTAATATTTTTATTTATTTACTTGCAAGGCAGAGCTATAGAGACAGAAACAGAGAGGCAGAGATCTTGCATCCTCTGGTTCACTCCTTAAATGCCCACAACAGCCAGGGTTGGGCCAGGCTGAAGCCAGAAGCCTGGAACTCCATCCAGGTCTCCCATGTGAGTGAGCAGAGGCCGGAACACTGGGGCCGTCATCTGCTGCCTCCTCCTCTTAGCAGAAGGCTGGATCAGAAGTGGAGGAGCCGGGAAACAAACCAGACATGCTGATACGGGATGCAGGGCTGCTTAGCCCACTGTGCCATGACACAACAGTACCCCTGGATAGGCAACTTCAGGTGTGCCGATCTGTGTGCATACATCTGTACAAAGAAGGGAATCAAAGTCTAAGGACGCTTCTGGGTAGAGGGAGCTATACTGACATCTGCCTAAGCTTGTTTTCTGCTGCTATAACAAGCTACCTGAGACACGGTAATTTAAAAAGAAAAGCTGCTTATTTATTTAGGCTCACAGTTCTGGAGGTCCAAGAGCATTGCACTGGCATCTACTGCACGCCTGGCGAGGGCCTCATGCTGCTCTGTGCTTGGTGGAAAGGTGGCAAATCAAGCATGTGTGTGCAGAAGAGAAGCTCACTGGCGAGACTCAGGGAGGTGCCAGGCCTACTTTATGACAAGCTGACCTTGGGATAACTAACCCACTCTGGAGGGAACTACATTAACCCCTTCATGAGGGCAGGTCCCTCGTGGCCCAAATGCCTCTTAAGTCTCCACCACCTCTTGACACCATTACATTGGGAATTAAATGTCAATGTGAGTTTTGTAATGTAATATTTTGTACATGGAAGAGTAGATCTAATACCTATAAGCAGTTTAAACAGAAAGGATGAAGCAAATCTCTCTCTGTACCCCCACCCAACTGAGCAGTGCATTTAGCAATACTTTTGCAGTTCCTCTGATCACACCCACCCCTTTCCCTGACAGAGGTTAACTACTCTGCTTTTGACTTTTCATTTCCATTTTTTCTTTCTAACTTAACCACATATACATCCCTGAATTATACATTACTTGATTTTAATGTTTTTGAGTATTTTTAAATGTAATCAAACTGACTTTATCCTTCTGTAGCTTATTCTTTTAATTAGTATTATCTGTGTGTTTTAATTATTGTGTGGTATCTCCCTCTCTTGTCGATGGATACTGAGTGGTTTCCAGGTTTGTTTTTTTTTTTTTTTAAGATTATTTATTTATTTGAAGACAGAGCTACAGAAAGGCAGAGAGAGAGAGAGAGAGAGAGAGGGAGAGGGAGAGGGGGAGGGGGAGAGGGAGAGGGAGAGAGAGAGAGAGAGAGAGAGAGAGTCTTCCATCCGCTGGTTCACTCCCCAGATGGCTGCAATGGCCGGAGCTGCGCCAATCCAAAGCCAGGAGCCAGGAGCTTCTTCCGGATCTCTGACTCAGATGCAGGGGCCCAAGGACTTGGGCCATCTTCTACTGCTTTCCCAGGCCATAGCAGAGAGCTGGATCAAAGTGGAGCAGTCGGCATTCAAAAAGGCGCCCACAGGGGATCCCGGCACTGGAGGCAGAGGCTCTACCTTCCATGCCACAGCGCCGGCTCCTCCAGTTTCTGGCTATGACAAGCAGTTGTACTGTGGACATTCTTGTTCTTATCTCTTGGTGCACATGAATAAGAACTGCTTTAGGATCTAGTATTTGGATGGAATTCCCAGGACTTAGTATCTGCAACTTTACTATCAAATGAACTATTTCTTCTCTTAGATCAAAAGGGATACTGTTGCTAGATTTAGCAAGCTAGCATACAGGGTACTTAGTTAAATTTGAATTTCAGATAGACAACAAATCATTTTTAGTAAAAGTATGATCCAGACAAAATTTATATTTCATCTGGAAATCCTGACAAAGTAAGTGAACTTTACCAAATCACACACATCCGCCAGTGAGGGACGAGTGTGGTGAGGGTGGAGTAGGGGAGCTTCTGCCCTTTCCTCCTTTGCTTGATGGCTAACCCAGGTGTTTCTAAACAAGTTAGCACTGGGGCTCACATGCTGGTTAATCAGCTCTGTGGGTAATTGACTGGCTCAACAAATATGTATCACCAACCATATGCCAGGCAGGTGCTAGGGGTTGGAGACACAGCTGTACATATGACAGCCACAGTCCCAGCCCCTCCTAGACCCTCAGCAGGGAGAGGGGCACTGAGGACCAAGGGCAGCAGATCAATGGTACCTGTACTACAGGAGCAGTGCTGTGCCGGTGAATGTTTGCTTAATAACTGGCTCTGAGCGGTGGGAGAGAGCCCTGATTTGTAACTTTTGCCCATTCACGGGGTGGAAATACTCATCTCAAGGCTGACTGCAAGCTACATTTGTGGCTGCACTGAACACTGAGTTGGGAAGTGAAAGACACAACTGCTTTCAAGGCAGGATGGACCGGCTTCAGTACTCGTTGTTTGGGAGTAATGAGAAAGGACACCTCACTTAGGCTCTAGGCTCAATGTGGTTGATTTGGGGGAAATGGACCCAGGTGGCTTGGGCAATAAACTTTTCTTTGACTTTAGAAGGAATCAAATATTAAGAGGAGCAAATGCGTTTGTGATATTAGGTGTTTTGTAAGTATGTTTTCTGTGGTATTAAGTAGAAACAAGTCTACTAAGTGTAGCTGTAAATTTCTGTCATACCGTATATCAGACCTCAGATCTCCTCCTTGTGCCTATAAACCGTCCATAGGGAGACCCTGGAACACCGCTCCTGCATTGCTCCCTCCCCTCTATCCCAGCCCATTGTTGTTTATCACTCATTCACTCCATCCAAACACCTTGACAGAGCCAGGCAGCGTCCTGGAAGCTCAAGCCCCCGTCCTCACAGAGCATTTGATCCACAGAACTCTCCTTACATTCTTCCAGATTCTTTCAAAGCAGTTTTTGCTGCTTTGTTTTGCTTGCTCAGTTCACACCTGTGTTCTCAAGTTGACTTTCCCTCTGGGAACATTTTCCCAAGAAGGCTGCCAAAAAACCCCTTCCGATGATTTTTTTTTCCTGGCTCTTGAGATTTCTCCTTCACCACAGAATTGCAGGTGTCCCTCTGTCGGGATCTGCACTCTCCTGATTTCTTTCCTTCAGGTGATTTGATGAGTTGTGATGCATAGATGTGCCTGAAACCAACTCTGCAAGCAAGTGGTGGATACATCTTTTTCCTGTTGTGCAGTCTATCACTCTGGCCATCCTGTTGCTCCATCAGACATTTTCAGATGCCTATGTGCTAGCAAGTGTGCACGCTGTACAGGAGCTTCTGTTTACCATTTAAAAGTCATGCTTTTGACATAATAATTTTCTATAATCATTTGCATAATGTGTCTAGAGGCCCTTTCATATTTAAATGCCTTAAAAAGTCTTTATTGAACTTTCCCTGAGTATAAAAAGTAACACATGATTCATTGTACATAATTCAGAAAAGCATAAAAGAAATAGCCCTAACTACCCAATCTTACAAACCAAGGCTAACCACTGACTTTTTGGGGTATATCCTTCAACTTATTTCTTATACACAGTTACAAATGATTTGGAGTCACATCCACTTTTTCACTCACTATAGTGTGAAACTGTCTTCCTTTTTGGTATTCTTTTGTCTGTATTAAAAAATGATGACATAGGGATGGGTGTTTATCTGAACAGTTATTGGTTGAGACTCCTGGGTCCCACATTGGAGTGCCTGGTTGCCATGCCCAGCTCTGTCTCCTGACTATGGCTTCCTGCTGGTGTAGACCTTAGGGCAGTGGATAATGACTCAAGTAATTGGATTCCTGCCCCCAGTGTGGGAGACCTGGATTTTGTTCCTGGCTCCCAGCTTTCCTGTCCAGCCCTGGGCATGCCATTGTGGGCATCTGAGAAGTGAACCAGCAGATGGGAGCTAGCTGTCTGTGTCTCTAAACGGTTTAAAACTGATGAGACAGCATTCCATTTTCAGGCCAAGTGACAGTTTGCTTAATTGGCTCCCTTTTGCTGATAGAGGCCTCTTTGTAGGTTGGTGTGTGCTTCCTTCATTGTAAGGTACAAGAAAGCAGGAAATGAATGTTCAATTGTCCCTCTTAGGCCGCTCTGACAACAAAACCATACAGAGTAATTTGACTATGCATATACTGTGATCCTCAGTCTGCTTAAAATGAATGTAGGTTGGGATAAAGGTAACTTGAAGCTCTGGAGCAAGTTGGGAGGAAGACAACCTATGGTTTCCAAACCTCTTTGCTTGGGCTTGGTTTACCATCTTGAAGAGGACTCGAGGCCCTTGTAGTCTGGGAACGGCTAGCAGCATAAGAGATCAGGCAGTGACTAACCTCCTTTTCACAGACGAGGAAACTGAAATCAAGGATGATAACCTGCTGAGACTAACACTTAGGTCTCAACTTCCTTCCTGTCTTACGCTCTTTTCACCACAATCTGCTAAGTGGATACCCAAAAATACAGTAAGAGCATGTATTTATCTACATGGCGTTAGAGTGCATGAACTTTGGTATACAAATCTAATGGTAAGTGCCTAAGCAAAAGAGAAGCCCGTGTCCACAAAGAGTTGCACAAGACATGCTCACGACAGCATTACTCATAATGGCCCAAACGTGGAAAGTGCGAGTGTCCATCAACAGTTGCGCCAACAAAGTGTGGTGTGTTCTCACAATGGACTACTACTACTCAGCGACAAACAGGTGCTACTGATCCATGCAACAGTGCAGATAAGTCTCAGTCATCATGGAATGAAAGAAGCCAGACAAGAGTATAGACCGTATGCTTTCACCTACCTAAAATTCTAGAAAAAGCCAACTACTCTCTAGTGACAGGAAACAGATCTATAGGGGTGGGGTGGGAGTAGAGGTAGACCCAAGAAGGAACCACAAAGGGGTAGGATAAACCTTAAACCTTGGAGGGTAAAGATGTATTCTTGCAGGGGTGGTTTCAGGCGTGCATACCCATCAGTGTACCAAATCATAAACATGTGCGGCTTACTGTACGTCAATTATACCTCAATAAAGTTGTGGGAGCTCCCTGTTAAGTTTGAAAAGTGAAACACGCCAAAAAACCTCACTGGAGTATCTAAAGCACAAGAAAACTAAAATTATTTCTGAGGCTGACAACCAAGGCTCTATTCTAGTGTGAGTTTATCTGAACAAAACATTAACTATGAGAAATGCCAAGTCATAAAAATAAAAAATAGAAGTGGCATTTTCGTCCCCCTGGTAATCATGTCATTTCCTCACGTCTATACAGTTGCTCTGCATCATAATCTTTTTTTCGTGTTCGATGCAATTTGGTTTTCAAAAAGAGCAATAACCTTGCTGTTTTTCCTGAACTGTTAGGCTGCTCTTTCCTGTAGGCGATACCCAGTCCCTGGTGTGTGTGTGTGTGTGTGTGTGTGTGTGTACGTGTATGGGCGTGGAAACAGCTACACTGTATCTATAAATTATAGCAAATGCTGTAATTTGTTTTGGGATTTTTGTAGTCTGCTCAGCAGAGGCACTGGAAACACGTTGGAAATTTCTAGAAATCGTACCCTCTTCTACAAGATGAACCCTGTACAGTTTTCTAATACGTGAATTCAGTGATCAAAATTTTCCGTTTAGATTTTCCACTTACAGTTTTAAAACAAAGCACTGCTATTCTGCACATAGATCTACAACACCGGTGGTGATTCTCAATTCCTTTACTCAACATCGTCTTTTTCAGAAAACATTAGAAAGTTTGGTTTTCCCACTCCCCTCGCCGCACCCCCTCCCCACTTTTTCTCCTCGGCTCCTTTATTTGGTAATTACTCCCATTCTGTAGACGTGGAGGCGCACACGCCCCTCGCCGTGCTGAGGGGCGAGAAAGAAGCAACTCGCAACTTTTCAGTTCCATTTTGAGAAACCATCACATCGAACTCCCGAGACGCGACAGCCGAGAGGCAGCAGAAGCGTTCCTTCCCCCGGCTGGGTGTGGGTCTGGAGCCAGGCGCGCTGCCGAGGCGGAGAGGGGGAGGCAGGTGGCAGCGGCGCGGGAGCCCGAGCGGCGCGGCGGGGGCGCGAGCGGGGCGCGCCTCCCTCCGGCCGCCGCGAGGAGGCTGCCCCCGCGCACGCGAGTCCCTCGACCCCGGGCTCCCGCGCCGCGCTGCAACCCGCCCGGCGCCCGCGTCTCCTCCCCTCGCGCGCGCTAGCTCCCTCCTTACCCCCCGCCCCCAGCCCCCGGCAGGGCCCTCCCCCATGCCCGCTGCTGCGGCCGCCGCCGCCGCCGCCGCCGCTACCGGAGGCGCAGGAGCCTCGCGATAGTGTTTGCACAGGCGGCGCGTGACGCCGCCGCCGCCTGTAACTGATGCAGAGGTTACCCCGCCGCCTCAGCCGCCACCCACCGCCCGCCGCCGCCGCCGCCGCCGCCACCGCCGCTGCCGGCCGGGCGACGCCGGGGGCCGACGCACTGCAGAGGTGCCGGCAGGTTCCGCCCGCGGAAGTCTCCTCAGCCGGCGCAGCCCGCGCTCCGCCCGCGCTCCGACCCCGGCCCCGGCGGGCGCCCCCTCGACGCCTCCGCCGCTGCGCTCCGTCCCTCCGCCTCCTCTCGGGCGCGCCCGCCCGCTCCCTCGCTTCTCCCCCTTTCCCTCCTCCCCGTCCCCTCTCCTTCCCTCACCTCGTCCCTCCCCACCTCCCCTGCTCTCGGTTTCCTCCCCCATCCCCTTGACTCTCCCCTCCCTGCCCTCGCGCTCTCGCTCGCCCTCAGCGCGGCCCCCGCCATGACGGAGGCGGGTGCCGGTGCCGTTGCCGCCGCTGCCGTCGCAGGGGGGGAGTCGGGTTCCCAGAAAGTAGCTTGATGAGTGTCCAAAGTAGCAGTGGAAGTTTGGAGGGGCCGCCATCTTGGTCCCAGCTCTCCACGTCTCCAACCCCGGGCTCGGCGGCGGCGGCCAGGTCCCTGCTGAATCACACGCCGCCATCCGGGAGGCCCAGGGAAGGTAAGCGCCACCGCGCCCGCGCCCGCTCCCGGGCCTCTGCGCCCGCGCAGCGGCCCCCGCGCCCCCCGGGTCTCCCCCGCCCGACCCCGAGGTGGGGGATGGTGGCGAGGTGGACGCGAGGCCGCCGGGCCAAGGGGAGGTAGTGCGCTGTGGCTGTGGGTGGCGGCTCGCGGGTGGCGGAGGGGACGGGCGAGGGGGTGCGCGCTGGTGGGGACGGGGCGAGGCGCAGAGACTCGCCTGGGGTTCCTCCGAGCCGGTCCTGCGAGGGTGGGAAGCCTGCCCCCGGCCGCGAGCCCCCTTCCTGCTCCATTTGCTAGGACACTCGGCACTCTTAACCTCCTGGCCTCCTGTCCCCGGTGGGTTTTCCCTCCGGTTGGAGCCTTCATCCTGGAGCCCCCTCCCCTTCCCCGGCGCACTCCTCCCATAGAGGCGGTCCCCGCTCTGCGAGCTCCGCTACCCGGCGGCACCTGGAGGATGCCCCTCGCTTGCAGGGTCGCTGCCCTTTGGGGGTAGAGCCGCCGGATTTATCTAGCGCACTTTGATCCCCTGCGTGGCCCCCTAGAGCAATTCAAACGGCAGACTGACTCGTGGGCAGGCTTTTAAAACCACCCCCTCCAGATGGTTGCAACTTTCTCTCGTTCGACATCGCCTCCTGCGTGCTCGTGTGTTATCTTGTCGGGTGCAAGGAGGCTACTGTTCTTCTCTGACAGGGTTGTGGGTTTTGTGGGAAATAGCTGCGTAAAGGTTACTGCAGTCACGCTCCAGATCGGTTACAATTGTTTTCTAAGTTTGCTGGCTTCTTGCATGCAAGCGTGCTGCCGCCAGATGTAGCAGTTACACAGCTAGTAAGGCACCGGAGTGCTTTCGACTGAAATTTCAACTTGCTGTATTTAACTTTGGGTATACGACATAAAATGAAATTTGGGAGAGCATGCATTTCTGGGGGAAGGAGAAGTGCGCATGGAATCTCTTAAGGCTCTTTTGTCTGGAAAACGCTTGGCGGTGTTCATCAGCGATTGGTAAATGGGTTGTTCGTTCCCAGTTATTTCGTACAAGGAGACTGTAGGCACATATTAAAAAAAAAAAAGCTCTGGAAGTCTGATAGTCTGGTGAATCTTTTAAAGAAATAAAGGATTCGATTATGAGGAAACGGTGGGATTAATATATTTTGAAAATATCTGTCGGTATTTACTATTCAGAGTCTTGACAATTGTTAATCAAGTGTTTTGTGCCCTGAATCCAGTGGTTCAGGCATAGCATTCTTTGTCATTTTGTTCCTGTGAGCATGTGTGAAAGTGACAATAGGCTCAAAGATTGGCATGAATATGCTCTAGAAAATTCATGGAAAGGGCTTGATTTATGGCATCCATTAAACATACCGAATACACTGACAGACATTTCCTCCTTTCATCTCACCCCAGCACCGAGTTTTCATTATCAGAAGATGGAAGTTTATTTATTGAATGACTCGAATTTAATCCACCACATGATTTTCCTTTTTGCACTGGAAAATTTGTAAATGGAGGTTTTAGAATGTATTTTGTAAATAGGGCAGTTGTTAATTTTAGCATCCCTTTACTTTTACAGTTGCATTAAGATGCTTAATGAGAGTATTGTGAGTTGAGACTTTTTAAAAAAAACTATGCCTTTTCATCATTCATTATTTTATTCATTTCTCAAGTATTTATTGAGCCATTAATATAAACCAGACTCTGTACTGGATACTGAGGAACAGTGTTGAATTGTTTGTTGACATCTCTGAGGGGTCTTCAGAAAGTTCATGGAAAATATGGTTTATGAAAAAATATGCATAGGTTTCAGAATTTTTTGCACCAAAATGAATTCCATGAACCATTTTTTTTTTGTATTATATGAGCCATAAAACCTAGATTATGAGTTTCTGAGGTAACTTGAACTTTTCCTGATACTTGGCAATTTTGAGGGGTTGGAATATTTTGTCTTGAACTTCCAAATAACCAGAATCTTTCCCAACAGTGTAGATTATGATAGATTTGTATGTAATCTAAACTAGTGAGTTTGTTAATGCAAGAAATCATAGAACATGCTTTGTGAAAGTTACAGTTCACACCAAGTGCCTGTATGGCCACAGTGGGATATTTCTTTTTGACCGAACAACATGTAAGTTAAAACTGTTAAGCCTCTAGGGTAGTACATTCATTTTGAAGCTTGGAGCTGTATTCTCGGATTTCACTAATGCTAACGCGAATTGTCTATGTGAAGCTTCAGGTATCAAGACAGAGATACTTTCTGTTGATTGAAATTCCAGTTTTTATGTTAACAAGTGTTTAGCACCTTTTACAGGTATGCATGTTAGAATGTTGTATAAATTTCTGAAGTTGAGAAACCTTTTTTTTTTTTTAAGATTTATTTTATTTACTTGAAAGTCAGAGTTACACAGAGAGAAAAGGAGAGGCAGAGAGAGAGAGGTCTTCCATTCGCTGGTTCACTCCCCAGTTGGCCGCAACGGCTGGAGATGCGCCAATTCGAAGACAGGAACTTCTCTGGGTCTCCCCATGGGTGCAGGGGCCTAAGCACTTAGGTCATCTTCCACTGCTTTCCCAGGCTATAGCAGAGAGCTGGATGGGAAGTGGAGCAGCCGGAACCGGCACAGCTTTACCTGCTACGCCACAGCACCGGTCCCAGAGAAACCTTTTGACTTCTGGTGACTACTGGTATCTGTTAATGGAACTGGAATGTATTGAATATGTCAAGAAGAAAGCCATCTTTGTTTCTTGAAAAATTCAGCCAATTTGATTTTACATATAATATAAAAATTTAAATTTCAGAGATAGATATGTATATATATATACATATATATCTGATGAACTCTTTTTATGTGAACTTTTATTTTTAAAAATTTATTTATTTGGAAGACAGAGCACTCCCATCTGTTGGTTCACTCTCCAGATGCTCACGATGGCTAGGGCTGGGCCAAAACTGAAGTTGGGAGCCAGCAAGAATTCAAATTGTGTTTCATAATTACATGGGTGTCAGGAACCCAATTTCTCAACGTTAGTTTCCTAGTTAGTTTCCTCCGAGGTTATGCCTTAGTGGGAAGCTGGAGTCAGGAGCCAGAGCTTTCTGATGTGGGACATGGAGATCTTAACCACTGAACTAAATGCCCGCCCCCAAACTTTGATTTATTTTTTAAGGATTTATTTATTTATTTAAAAATCAGGGAGAGAGAAAGAGAGATCTTCAGTCTGCTGGTTTACTTCCTAAATGGCTGTAACAGCTAGGTCTGGGCCAGACCAGAGGCGGGAGCTAGGACCCAGGTCCATCAGTATCTCCCATGTGGGTGGAAGGGACCCAAGCCCTTGAGCCATCCTCTGCTGTCTTCCCTAACAGAGAACTGGATTGGAAGCAGAACAGAAAGAACTTGAACATGGGATGCGGGTACTGCATTAGGCCCCCTAAATTTAACCTTTAAAAAAAGATATAAATATCTTTAAAAGTCATTAACTTGTTTTGACATATTTGAAACAAAAAAGACTTAAGATTATTATCTGATTATCTTTAATATGCTGTATTTTGGCTTTCTTCTTTCTTACTCTGTTTTCCATTATCATGTTTATGTAGTTTTATTTGATTACAACTAAAGTACAGCATTAAGTATTAGAAGATTTGAGAGTCTTGGGTTTTAGGAGTGATTTATTTATTTGAAAGGCTGGTTCACTCCCCCAAATGGCCACAACAGCTATAGCTGGGCCAGGCTGAAGCCAGGAGCCTCTTCCGGGTCTCACATGTAGGTGTAGGGGACCCAAGCACTTGGGCCATCTTTCTCTGCCTTCCTGTGCACATTAGCATGGAGCTGGATTGGAAGTGGAGCAGTGGAGACTTGAACTGGTGCCCTTAAGAGATGCCAGCGCTGCAGACTGTGGCTTTAACCCACTGAGCCACAGTGCTGGCCCAGTAGTGAAAACTCATTCCTCTGGGGCCCAAAACTTTTCCTTTATTAGTCTTGGAAATTCTCTTAGAAGTGACGTACTTAGCACTGTAGCTCTAGATTTTTGGTAGTATCTTTCAAATTTATAATTTCCTTTCCATCTTGTCTTCTATAACTCTATTTAGATTAAGGGGGTGGGCAGTTAAGACATTTAATTTTCAAATAAAGGCTAATTTTACTTTGCTGTAGTCTAGAATACTAAGAGTCATTTTGGCTAGATAAGCAAACTTTCTGTTTTTCTTACTTATCAGTACATGGGTACTTTTGAATGAGTTTCTAATAATTAAGTGATTGATTCTAAAAAATATTTGAATTTTTTTCTTCCTGTTCCACTTTGCCAATTACCAATGGTTTGCTTTACTTTTTTTTTGTAAATAGTGCATAAAAAATTGAACATCACAGAATAAAATGTTGCTCTTTCTTTCGGTATTTAAAAACTACATTCCTAAGACAGAAGAATGAAAGTATTTGGACATGATTGAGGACTTGTAGGGAGACATTGGAAATAAAGATGTACCAGTGACCTTGCAGGCATCTGATTTGAAATCACTAGCTGAGGGAGGATGGTGTATATGTTTTAAGTATTCCAGCTCATGGAAATGTGGTAGTTAACTTCCTTACATAGTAGAGGTGGGAAACCAGGGTAGTGTTCTGGAAATGCCCTCATGAGAAATAGGATATGCTTATAGGTCTTTGGTTTTAGGACCCCTTTGCTTGCCTAGAAATTGTTGAGAACCTCAAAGAGATTTTGATTTTGTGGGTTATATCTATTAATATTTTTTGCATTAGAAATTAGGTGACTATTCCAGAAATGTTTATTTAATAGTAATAAACTAATTATATATTGATGCAGCTTTTTAAATGAATAAATATGTTCTAAAAATCATATTTTTGCAAATCACTCTTGCTTCTGCTTTCAGTCTTTTCAGTTATGATTGAGGTATGTGAAGAGAATCCAGCTTTACAAGCAGAAGGAAGAAGTTTTAATAGAATTTTCAGAGTGAATACTCGCCTATGCTGTTACACCAAAATTCGGCATGTGGCAGTTTTTTTAAAGAAGATTCCTTGCCACGTGAAAATACATTGTATTCCAAAAGTGTATTCAGGAATTCTATGGATTATACATTTAGCCTAAAGATGATATATTTCAAAAATATAAATATGTAGATAAAAGTAGATTTATTCTCCCATTTTATTTTATTTTTTTAAGATTTACTTATTTACTTGAAAGCCAGAGTTACACAGAGGAGAGGCAGAGAGAGAGAGAGAGAGAGAGAGACTGACTTCCATCCGATGGTTCACTCCAATTGGCCTCAATGGCCGGTGCTGTGCCTATCTGAAGCCAGGAGCCAGGAACTTCTTCTGGTTCTCCCACATGGGTGCAGGGGCCCAAGGACTTGGGCCATAGCAGAGAGCTGGATCAGAAGTGGAGCAGCCAGGGTCTCAACCAAGGCCCATATGGGATGCCGGCACTTCAGGCCAGGGCGTTAATCCGCTTTGTCACAGCACCGACCCTTCCCATTTTATTTAAAAAAATTTTTTTTAAAGAATTTATTTGAGAGGCAGAGTTACAGACAGAGAGAGGGAGAAACAAGATCTTTGATCCGCTGGTTTATCCCCAAATGGCCGCAATGGCTGGAGTTGAGCTGATCTGAAGCCAGGAACTAGGAGCTTTTTACAAGTCTTCCACATGGGTGCAGGAGCCCAAGCACCTGGGCCATCTTCCACTGCTTTCTCAGGCCAAAAGCAGGGAGCTGGATCTGAGGAGGAACAGCCCATATGGGATGGCGGCGTGCAGGCAGAAGCTTAGCCCACTATGCTGTGGCTCCAGCTCCTCTCCCATTTTAGAAAGTAGCCTAGCAGGTGAAAGTTAAAAAACATAGATTGAGTTCAATATAATTTTCAAACAAGAATACAAGAACCATATGGCAGCTAGTCTGTCCAACAATGTAAAGAAACATTAGCTGTAAGAATTTCTAGCAGACTACAGTGAGAGGTGTAGATAAACTTTGTAGATTCTTAAATGGGATGTTGTTGGACTCAGTGACTTAAGGGCCCATCCAATTTCAAAAAGTAAACATTCTCAGGTTTCTTAAAAATCCCTGTTAAACTGTACTTATGTATCCATTAACATATTTGAATATTCTCTGAAGTCAGTAGTATGAAACTATTGTTGACTTTATTGCTATTTTGCATTTTTATTGTGCTTTTCCTCTGAGGATTTTCCTGTATTTTCTGGAGTCAACAAGATCAGTCTTCCTGAAATCTTGCTAAATTCCCTGTGAAAGATAATAAGCTTTGAAGACATTTTAGGGAGCCAGATGCTGTTTATGATACAGCTTAGTAGAATTGTAATATATTTGAGCACAGAATTTTAGAGTACTATGAGGGTCTGATTTTCAATTTTGAAAGAAAAACTGTAAACATAGTCTATGTAGTCTTTTATTTGTAATTGTTTATGTGATTTCAGAAGTAAATTGCTTAAGCTGTTCTAATGTTCGTAAAGTTGGAATATGAAAAAAGGAAACGAATAAAAAGTATTTAATCTCTTGAATTTGAAAATGCATATTAAATATAACCATGGCATAAATAAAATGAAGAATTGTAATTCTTAGAGTTTTTTACATGTAACATTTATCCTTATAACAATTCATATTTTAGTTTTATATGGAATGCAATGTCTGAGTTGGGTTTTTAGGTGGTTCAAAGTTAAGTGGAATTTCTCACTATCTTTGAGCTCAGTTTAATAAGTTTATATGACATCCAGCTTGAGGCTTATCCTTGCTGCATTTGTGGTTTGTTTTGTTTTGTTTTGTTTTTCGACAGGCAGAGTGGACAGTGAGAGAGAGTGACAGAGAGAAAGGTCTTCCTTTGCCATTGGTTCACCCTCCAATGGCCGCCGCGGCTGGCGCACTGCGGCCGGCGCACAGCACTGATCCGATGGCAGGAGCCAGGTACTTATCCTGGTCTCCCAAGGGGTGCAGGGCCCAAGCACTTGGGCCATCTTACACTGAACTCCTGGGCCACAGCAGAGAGCTGGCCTGGAAGAGGGGCAACCGGGACAGAATCCGGCGCCCCGACTGGGACTAGAACCCGGTGTGCCGGCGCCACCAGGCGGAGGATTAGCCTAGTGAGCCGCGGCGCCGGCTGCATTTGGATTTTAAGCACTCATTTTCTGTAGAAGAGTCAAACCAACACATTCTTTAGTTTCATAAGCTCTATCATGCTTATTAATAATGTCTAAGAATCTTGAGTAAGTCAGGGGCTTGGTGTTGTGAAGCAGGAGAAGCAGTGTTGTATTCAAGAGATAATGATTGCAGTTGGTGTCCTGCCATTAACTGGGGGTATGTATGACCTTGGGCAAGTTGCTTGTCTCTGCTCAGTTTCATAAAATGAGAATTACAGAGCTGAAAGGGACCTTGGATGCAGCCTAGTACAACTGTTCATTTTACAGTTGAGGAAGCTTAGATAATTGTAAGAAAGTTGGAACAAAACTCAGTTTCCTCACTCTGGGGTTAGTGTGTTTTCATCATGCCTTGCAGCTAGGTGGTCTTTTTTTATGTAAAAAAACTTATGTAGATTACATAAATGACAGTGCAGTGTGAAATTACTAGATGATTGCTTCTTAGAAAATATTTATGGAGCTTTCTTAACCTGACCCGTTTTACCCTAATCAGGTGCCTGCATTCTCCAGTGATTCCTAGGATTGTCTGTTTTTCACAGAATTTCTATTATGCTATACCTTTTATTGTAGGTAGGTAAGTAGGTAGCTCCCTCCCTCCTCCCCTTCCTCCCCCCCCCCCCATTCTTTATTCTCTCCTCTCCTCTCTTTTCAGATTTACTTATTTGAAAGGCAGAGTGACAGAGAGGGGGAGAGACAGGGAGTCTTCCATCTGCTGGTTCATTCCCCAAATGGCCATAACGAAGCCAGGAGCCTGGAACTTCATCAGCGTCTCCATGTGGGTGGCAGGGGCCATCTTCTGCTGCCTTCCCGGATGCATTAGCAGGGAGCTGGATCTGAAGTGGAGCAGCTGGGACTTAAACAGGGATGTTAAGCTGCAGGTGGCAGCTTAGCCTGCAGGGCCACAACACTGGCCTCTATGGTTTTCTTTATATTGCCTACTGGGCAGAAAGCTCTTGAATTCAGAGACTGTTCATTTTCATACTTTAGGTGCATAGCAGGATTTCTTTTACAGAGTTGGTACCTAGCTAAATGTTTTGTTTGTTGATGGACTGTTAGTGCTGTGCACATGTACCCATGTAGTTCAGATCTAGGAAGATGCTTATTTAGTAATTCTTAGGCAAGTTTTATTTTTGAGGGTGATACAGATAAGCCAATGGGATTTGTTCTGTTATTATTCCAATTTACGGATGAAGAAGCTGAAGCACAGTGAAGTCAATTAACTTGCCCATTGCCACCCTGAGTAGTAAGTGAGAGGGCTGAGATTTGAACCATGTCTGTGTATTATTATTTTTTTTTAAGATTTATTCATTTATTTGAGAGGCAGAGTTACAGAAAGAGGAAGAAACAGAGTGAGGTGTCTTTAATCCGCTGGTTCACTCCCCAAATGGCTGCAATGGCAGGAGTTGGGCCTATCCGAAAGCAGGAGCCAGGAGATTCTTTTGGGTCTCCCACGTGGGCGCAGGGGCCCAAGCACTTGAGCCATCTTCTGCTGCTTTCCTGGGCCAGTAGCAGGGAGCCGGATTGGAAGTGGAGCAGCCATACAGAGTGCTGGTGCCGAAGTGTGGGTCCTGTCTGTGTGTTAATCACTAGAATATCCACTTGAACATATTGCCTAATTGAATAATTTCTTGAATAATTGAATAATTTTTAGTTTTTCTTTAGCAAATTTTAATTTACTGATCAGTCTTTTAGGCTCGTTCAGTTTACCTATAAATTTTGTGTTTTTTTTTTTTTCTGGCATGATTTTATAGATATTTTCACATAAGATTAAAAAAAAAAAACCAAGCTTTCTAAATGAAAGCTGTACCAGCTGTGCAAATCGTACGTTTTGTTTTTTTTTTGAAAGGTGTTTCATCCCTTCATGGAAAATATTAGAGATAGATTAATGACAAATCTTATTTTCGTGTTTGATAATCTAATTTGGAATTCCATTTATCTTAATATTTTGGCCTCTTAAACCCAATGGTACCATAACAAATAAACATTGGAATTTGAACAGAGGATTTTCCGTTGTCATGTTGGAGCAGTCTGCTTATTGCGGAGGCTTTATAGCTTGATGGATAAGGCTCTGGACTAAATTGTGATGCTTTCTGGCAGGTGTCAACTCTATTATTATATATAATATGGGCAGGACAAAGGCTTGACTCACAGTCTGACTCTTCTATAAGAAATATTTTTAAACACACTTAGTTTTAATTCCTTTATTGCCCCCGTAGCATGTATTATATGGTAAACCTAATGAGAGACAGAGAAAATTTAAATGGATTGATGAGAAATCAAAACATGGAGTGGAAAAATACACAAGCAGATTCAGGTGGTAGGTTGTGAAACTCAAATCACATCTCTCCAGTGTGGCTTTATCATTAACTCTGAAATTTTGTTGACTTGAAGACAGCAATTTGCTCCTGCATTTTTTATTTATTTATTTATTTATTTTTTGACAGGCAGAGTGGACAGTGAGAGAGAGACAGAGAGAAAGGTCTTCCTTTGCCATTGGTTCACCCTCCAATGGCCGGTGAGGCCGGCGCGCTGCAGCCGGCGCACCGGGCTGATCCGATGGCAGGAGCCAGGTACTTATCCTGGTCTCCCAAAGGGTGCAGGGCCCAAGCACTTGGGCCATCCTCCACTGCACTCCCTGGCCACAGCAGAGAGCTGCTCCTGCATTTAAATAAAAGTAGATTCTACAGAGATTGATCAGAAAGCCAAATATGGATTTTTTAGGATGACTTGTAATATTTATTCCTTTTCATCTGTAAGGATTATTAAGATGATTGTACTCATACATTTATGCCTTTCTTTGGAAACTGATTAGGCTTCCATTCTAAAGCCTGCCACTGAGTGTGCTTTCCGTTTCAGGATGATTGTAGGACAGGTTGAGAGGGTTTGGGTAAAGCTATCCTATTCATTCTGATAAGACCCAAGGCATGCTTTCTTTTTATGATAAATAGTATGTATTCTTTCTTTCTTTCTTTCTTTTTTTTTTGACAGGCAGAGTGGACAGTGAGAGAGAGACAGAGAGAAAGGTCTTCCTTTGCCGTTGGTTCACCTTCCAATGGCCGTTGCGGCCGGCGCACCACGCTGATCTGAATGCAGGAGCCAGGTGCTTCTCCTGGTCTCCCATGGGGTGCAGGGCCCAAGGACTTGGGCCATCCTCCACTGCACTCCCTGGCCACAGCAGAGAGCTGGCCTGGAAGAGGGGCAACCGGGACAGAATCCGGCGCCCCGACCGTGACTAGAACCTGGTGTGCCGGCGCCACAGATGGAGGATTAGCCTATTGAGCCACGGCGTGGGCCTGTATTTACTTCTTAAGAGAGTACAGTGTTAACCTTTTCTGGCAGATTCTGCCCCCCCCCCCCCCATGCCAATGTTGTTTCATTGAGTGGATGTACTATAGTTCACCACTCTTGCCTAGGTATTGTGTGGCATGATTCTTTTGGTTACCTGTGATAGAAAGTGCACCTTTGTTAAATTAACAAAGTGAACCTGCTGGTTTACATAACTGAGAATCGTGGTTGGAGGAGGATGGAATGGTTTTGGAAACAACTAGATCCAGCATCTCTAACAATGTCATTTGATATCCTTGTTTTTCTGGATTTTTCTAGCTTCTTGCTTCTGAAGCCTCAGATACATGTATTTAGCTTAGCAAGCACATTTAAAAGACAACTTCTCTTTCCTGAAATGCACATGTGAGTTCTGGGGTCGCTGTGATTATTACTGCTTGGGACCTGGGAGATGAGGTGTGTAGTGAGAGCAGCCACAGAAAGGGAACCCACAGAAAGCCATGATTGACAGTCCACTTGAGATTGTATGGATTGTGTGAGGTGCAGTTTTCCTGATGAGGGTCTGCTGGTGAACAAAACAGCTCTGCAGGAGTCATTTAGATGATTTTTAAATTTTGTATTTTATGGCTATTACAGACAATGATGTGGTAACGGTAAAATTAAAAAAAATGGATTCTTTATTGAATTATCAGCAATTTTAGAGCTCTTGATAAATGTTGCTAAATTATTATTATCTTTTGTTTTTTTTTTTAGAGATAGGTCTACCTTCTGTTGCTTCTCTCCCCAAATGGCCGCCACGGCTGGCGCTGTGCTGATCCAAAGCCAGGAGCCAGGTGCTTCTTCCTGGTGTCCCATGCAGGTGCAGGCGCCCAAGTACTTGGGCCATCCTCCACTGCCCTCCTGGGCCACAGCAGAGAGCTGGACTGGAAGAGGAGCAACTGGGACAAAATCCAGCGCCCCGACTGGGACTAGAACCCAGGGTGCCGGCGCCACAGGTGGAGGATTAGCCTATTGAGCCGAGGTGCCGGCCCCCCAATTTGAGTCTTGCTACTTAATGTAGTATTAGGTTACTTAAACTCTCAGTGCCTCATCTATAGATTTTCTTGTTTGTAGGAAGGAATCATAATAGTATCCACCTCCCAATGTTTGAGAATTAAATGAGAAGTGCATGGCATGTTAATAACCATGTATTTTAATTATTATTGTGTGTGGGTATAATGGTACTTCAGAATTTAAGTGATTTCTCTTTTTGTGATGAAGACTAGGGAACAACAAGTATTAACGATATATGGTCAGAAACACTTGACTTAGATGGCTTGTCTCTCTGGTCTGTTGAAGAATTCCAGCAGAGTTGTATCTGACATAAGCAGATTTTAGATGATGTTCTAAATTGCTACTTTTATCCTTTAGTTCCTGTAATTTTCTATGACTTGAGAATTGATTAGATTTACATGACATGGTTATATCATTTAAGCCTCAAGCACTAGATTTGGATTAGCAGTCTTATTCTTTGATAGGCAGTAATATACTCTAAAGCATTATATTGCAAGTTTTTTTTTTAAACCAGGATTTTTTTAAAAAATAAATTTTTAGGCCAGTGCTGCGGCTCACTTGGCTAATCCTCCACCTGTGGCACCGGCACCCCGGTTCTAGTCCCGGTTGGGGCTCTAGATTCTGTCCCGGTTGCTCCTCTTCCAGTCCAGCCCTCTGCTGTGGCCCGGGAAGGCAGTGGAGGATGGCCCAAGTACTTGGGCCCTGCACCCGCAGGGGAGACCAGGAGGAAACACCTGGCTCCTGGCTTCTGATTGGCGCAGCACACCGGCCGTAGGGGCCATTTGGGGAGTGAACCAATGGAAAAGGAAGACCTTTCTCTCTGTCTCTCTCACTGTCTAACTCTGTCAAAAAAATAAAATAAAATAAAAAAATAAATTTTTAAAAATCTATTTGAAAGGTAGAAACAGAGAGATCTTGTATCCTGATCCTGTACTCCCCAAATGCCTTCGAAAGTAGGGGCTGGGTTAGGCTGAAGCCAGAAGCCAGAAATTCAATCTAGGTCTTCCATGGGGGTCATAAGGATGCAAGTATATGGGTCATTACCTGCTGCCCTCTGGGGTTTTCATTAGCAGGAAGCTGAAATCTGAGGTGGAGCCGGGACTTGAACCCAGGCACTCTAATGTGAGGTAAGGTGGTTAACCACTAGTCCAAATGTCTGTCTGCCCTGCAAGTTTTTAAAAGGGGGCCTACATATTTGTTTGTTTTTAGTATGTTCTTATTTGTAGCCAGCAGCATGTTTATGTGTAGTGGGTACCTTATTGTGTTTACTAGTAGGTATGTAAGTGGTGTGGACAGGGATTTGCATCCTTTTTCCATCGCATTTTGTCTTTGTGACCCTACCCATATTTGCTATTGTTGCTTTTGTTGGTGAGTTTTTTTTTCTTTTGAGAAGAAAAGCAGGGACAGAAAGTAAGGTAATATTAAGGAGTCATTGAAAAGTAACTTTTTTTTTTTTGAAGACATTTATTTGCAAGTCAGAGTTACACAGAGAGAGGAGAGGCATAGAGACAGAGAGAGAGAGAGAGAGAGAGAGAGAAGAAAGAGAGAGACAGAAAGGGAGGTCTTCCATCCACTGGTTCACTCTCCAATTGGCTGCAACGGCTGGAACTGCGCCGATCCGATGCCAGGAGCTAGGAGCTGCTTCCGGGTCTCCCACATGGGGGCAGGGGCCCAAGGACTTGGGCCATCTTCTACTGCTTTCCCAGGCCATAGCAGAGAGCTGGATTGGAAGTGGAGCAGCCGGGTCTTGGCGCTTTGGGCCAGGGTATTAACCCGCTGTGCCACAGCACCAGCCCCGAAAAGTAACTTTAAGCTTATGTTCCTTCCTCTGTATGTGTTCCTATGTTGCACAGTGTTCATAATTATCTTTAAAGTGAATGTATGATCTAGTTAATACATACACCAAAACTCAATCACAGTTGTTAAATCTCGTTTCTTTTCACCGTTATAATATTGTGGTATCTATAAGGCATATAATCACTTTTCTTACTTAGAATTGCTTTATTATTTTTGAGATAGAACATTTTTAATTTACATTATAGTCAAAGACTTAATGCTCCACGAAATAAAGAGTTCAACAAATAAAAAGTAAAAAGACTATAGTTGAGCTGGATTACTTCTTTAGTATTGAGTTCAAGGAGTTGATTTATTGGACAAAGGGAGGTAAATGTTATTGTTACTGAATGTGTATTGTCATTGTTTTCTTAAAGTTTTATTTATTTATTTGCAAGTCAGAGTTAGACAGAGAGAGGAGAGGCAGAGAGGGAGAGAGAGGTCTTCTATCCGCTGGTTCACTCCCCAGTTGGCCGCAACGGCTGGAGCTGCGCTGATCCGAAGCCAGGAGCTTCCTTCGGGTCTCCCATGTGGGTGCAGGGGCCCAAGGACTTGGGCGCCATCTTCTACTGCTTTCCCAGGCCAAAGCAAGAGAGCTGGATCGGAAGCAGAGCAGCCAGGTCTCAACCGGTGCCCATATGGGAAGCCCATATGGGCAGCTCATATGGGCTTCAGGCCAGGGAGCTAACCCGCTGAGCCACAGTGCTGGCCCCTTGTCATTATTTTCTTAATAGGATAAGTAGGATTTTAAGGCTTACTAACATCTAATTCATACTTTAAAAAAATGATTTATTTGAAAGGCAGAGTTAGAGGGATCTCCCAACTACTGGTCACTCCCCAAAATGGCTGCAGACAGCTGGGTCTGGGCCAGGCAGAAGCCGGAAGCCTGTAACTCCACCTGGGTCTCTTTTGGGTTGCAAGGACCCAAGTATGTGGACTGTGTTAATGCTGCCTTCCCAGACACATTAGCAGGGAGCTACACTGGAAGTCAAGCAGCAGGAACTTAAACTGGTGCTCCTGGGATGCCAGCATTGCCCGCAGCAGCTTAACCCACTGCACTGACACAACGCCTTCCCCCTAATTCACACTTTTAAATAATGCCTTGTGGATTAGGTTAAACAGGTTGTGAGTTGCCAGTTTCCAACTTCTGATGTCAACAGATGAATTATAATGTAGTTGTAGCATATGCCGTCAGGGTGTTATAGCCATTGGTCGTTTGGTTGCTAGAAATGAACTTAAGCAGAACAAGTTTCATGGTAGAAGGATATGGTGTTGGATATCTCTTAGAACACAGGTAGGTCTCTAGTTAGGCCTCAAGGGGACCAAACCAGAAACAGAAAATTAAAGAACTACAGTAATACATATTCTCTTGTGGATCACAGAGCAACTTTCCCAAAGCTCTGAAGTAAAGTTGTCTGAAATGGAGAAGTAGGGAGGAAGGAAATTGTATGTCTGTCATAGAAGTGTGAATAAAGTACTCCCTAGAGAAGGAAGTTATATAACTTTCCTCCAGTTTAACTGCCGTTAAAAGATATTTTGTTTCAATTGGTATGTCTTGATTGCTAGTGAGATTGAACTTAATACTTGTATGAAAAGCCCATTGCCAGTATTTCTATAAGTTTATATCTTATACATTTGAATATATGATCGAATTCAAAGTCAAGCTTGTTAGTATTTGATGGAACCATTTTCCTCCATCATGTTTTTTCCTTTTGTGTGTTTTGTATTTCCCATTATATAAAGTTTTACTGAATTCAGTATCGGTTTTTCTTTCTGATATTTTTAGGTGTCTTAAGTCTTTGCAAGTCACAACCTTCTAAATTCTAAATAGTCTAATTTTGCTATCATTCAGTTGACTTTAATTTTAAATTTCATGTGATATCTTAGAGTTCACATTGAACCATAACACATACAAAAAATGCATGCAAAATACCACTCGGTGAGGTATTATAAATCATGACCCGTGGAACTGCCACTCAGGCAAGAAAATTTCAGAAGCTCTCCTTCCCCTTAGTCACTGCTTTTTTTCCTGCAACTATTCTGACCTAGTTCTGCCTGACGTTGAACTTCATATAAATGGACTCTTGTCTATCTGTGTCTAGCTGCATTTGTTCTGAACAACGATGTTAATTTCTAAAACTAATTCATCTTTATTGCTCTTTAGTATATTACTTCGCATGAATATACATTTTATACACTCCATTGATTGACATTTGGACTATTCTCACAGTTTTTACTACTAATAATGCTGTTATGAGCATATTCTCCTCATGCACTGTTATCTGTTGGGTAGGTAACAATAAATATGTTGGGTTATAGTTATGTGTGTCTTTGCTTTCCATAGATCTGCTAGTTTCCAAGGTGGTTGTACCATTTTATACTCCCTTAAATAGAATATGCTATCTTGGATTATTTAGCATCCTCACCTATAATTAATATTGCCAGTATTACTCATTTTAGCTATTATGGAGGTTATGAGGTAGTATCTCTTTGAGGTTTTAATTTTCATTTCCCTAATACTAAAGGTGTGTATCACTTTCATAAAATTTATTGGTCTTTTGGATATTTTATGTGATGTGCCTATTCAAAAGTTTTGTTCATTTTTGTCCTTTGTAATTAAAAAAAATATCAGAAGGAATTAATTCTTCTTGCATTTTGGTAAGAAATGTGACTTTTTAAAATTTATTTGAGGGGCTGGTGTTATGGTATAGTGGGTGGGGCCGCCGCCTGCAGTGCCAGCATCCCATATGGGCACCAGTTCTAGTCCCAGCTGCTCCACTTCCCAATCCAGCTCCCTGCTAATGGCCTGGGAATGCAGTGGAGAATGGCTCAAAACCTTGGGCCCCCGTACCCACTTGGGAGACCTGGAAAAAGCTCCTGGCTTCGGATCAGCACAGCTCTGGCCACTGTGACCATTTGGGCCAGTGGATGGAAGATTTGTCAGTCTCTGTCTCTCCCCCTCTTTCTCTAACTCTGCCTTTTGAATAAAATAAATAAATCCTTTAAAAATTTTTTAATTTGAGAGACATTGCCTGTCAGCTGTTCACTACCCAAATTCCCACAACAGCTAGGTCTGGAACATGCCAGAGCCAGCCAAGAAATCCAGTGAGGTTCCTTACTTGGGTGGCAAGGACACAGCTACTTGAACCATTGCCAGCTGTCTCCTACAGTGCAGATTCATAGGAAAGTTGGAATCAGGTGACCAGGAACTCTAATCCAGGTACTCCAAGGGATGTGGATACCTTTTTTTTTTTTTTTTTTTTTTTTTAAAGGATTGATTTCTTTGAAAGGCAGTGAGAGAGGAGGAGGTGGGGGGGTGGGGAGAGCGAGAGAGAGAGCGAGAGAGAGAGATCTTCCATCTGCTGGTTCACTTCCCAAATGGCCACAACAGCCAGGACTCGACAAGTCCGAAGCTAGGAGCCTGAAACTCCATCTTTGTCTCCCATGTTGGTGGCAGGACCATTTTCTGCTGCTTTCCCAGGTACATTAGCAGGGAGCTGGATTGGAAGCAGAACAGCTGGGACTTGAACCAGTGCTCTGAATTGGATGCCAGCACTGCAAGTGGTGGTTTAACTCACTGTGCTGTGGGTTAACACGAGTGTCTCTCTTTTTTTTTTTTTTTTTCTTTTTTTCAGTTTTTATTTGAAAGACAAAGTTACAGAGAGAGGAGAGAGAGAGCAAGCTTCCATCGGCTGGGTTACTCCTCAGAGTCACGATGGCAAGGGGTGGGCCAGGTGAAAGTCAGGAACCAGGAGCTTCATCAGGGTGCAGGAACTCAAGCACTTGGGCTATCTTCTGCTTTCCCAGGTCCATTACAGGAAGCTGGATCTTAAGTGGAGCAGCCAGGACTCAAACTGACGCCCATATGGGATGCCAGCTTTTCAGGTGGCATCTTAAACCTCTATACCACTGTTGGCCCCCAACATGGGTATCTTAATTGCTTGGGTAGACTCCCACCCTGGGAACTGTTTTTTATTAAATCGTTCCCACACCACATTTTTTGGCATGGTTTTTCCTTTTCTTTGTGGTGTTTAAGAAGCCTTTTTTTTATTTCAGGTTCATAAAAGTGTTTTTCTGTATTATCTCTTCTTGATGTAGCATTTATAGCTGTAAATTTCCCTCTGAGGGCTGATTTAGTTCATCCCATACGTTCTGATATGCTGTACTTTTGTTTCTATTTATCTCAAGTGTTTTGATTTTTCTTGACAGATTGATTTTTAGGAGTATGTTAATTTCCATATATTTGTGAGTTTCCCAGATTTCTTTTATTACTGATTTCTAATTTAGTTCTATTGTGGTTATAGAACATACTTTTTAATCTTTTCCGGTTTGTTGGTGCTTTTTTTAATGCTAGAATGAGGTACTTCAAAAAGTTGGTGGCAGTGGGAATTAAAAGATGAGTTTATTTTGGTGCAAACAGATTGTAAAATCAGTGCGCAGATTTTTTTCATTATTTACATTTCCATGAAATTTTTGAAGACCCTTAATAAGCTTGAATGTTGGGGGATTTTTTTTTTCCACTAAAACTTATCTTTTCATTATGTTTTCTATTAACTTTTTTTGTTTGTTTCATTGAGGACTTGGACCCCTCTGTAGCAAAAGGTATTTTTTAAAAATATTTATTTGAGGGGAAGTAAGAGGATGAGAGCTCCCATTCACTGGTTTATGCCCCAGATGTCCTCAAGTGACTGGGAGCCAGGGACTCAGTGTCCCTTATGCTGTGTGGATGATAGAAACCCAATCACTTGAGCCATCACCACTGTCCTCCAGGATCTGCTCTGTCAGGAAGCTGGAAACAGCAGCTAGAAGTCAAACCGAGGCATTCCAGTGTGGGATGTGGGCATCCTAACTTGTGTCTCAGCTGCTATGATGGCCAAATGCCCAGTCCCTTCACAGACTTTCTGAAGTACCTTTGTATATGTAGGCTTTTATTGGAAACTTTCAAAGTGTGCTTTAGATGAATGTGTATTATGTTGGATAGAGTACTTTGTAGATGTCTGTTGGGTCTACTGTTGTTGGTTTATAGTGTCTAAGTCTTCTATTTCTTGATCGTCTGCTATTTATCATGTGCTAGTTCTGTTTCTTATTGTTGATGTGGAGTATAGCATTGAAGTCTTCTGTTTTTGTTGCATTGTCAATTTTTCTCTTTAATTCTGTCACTTTGGGCTCTGTTACAGGGTGCATATAGGTTTGTAATTGTTGTATCTTCCCAGTGAATCAACTTGACATATGATAAATTGTTTCTCTTTTTTTAAGATTTATTTACTTATTTGAAAGGCAGAGTTACGGGGGCTGGGGCGGGGGGCTGGGGCGGGGGGGAGGTTGGTCTTCCACCCACTGGTCCACTCCTCAGAAGGCCACAATGGCTGGAGCAGGGCCGATCCAAAGCCAGGAGCTTCTTCCCGGTCTCCCACACAGGTGCAGGGGCCCAAGCACTTGGGCCATCTACTGCTTTCCTAGGCCAAAGCAGAGAGCTGGATTGTATGTGGAGCAGTCGGGACTCGAACCGGCACCCCTATGGGATGTCTGCACTGCTGGCGGCAGCTTTACCTCCTAAACCACAGTGCTGGCCCCTCTCTTTATTTCTCATATTGTTTGTGGTAGGTCTTTTTCCACTTAGTTATAGGTTGAGTGAGTATCCCTTATTGAAAATGCTTGAGATTAGAAGTGTTTCACACTTTTTCAGATTTTGGGATTTTATTTATTTATTTGACAGGCAGAGTTAGACAGTGAGAGAGAGACAGAGACAGAAAGGTCTTCCTTTCCATTGGTTCACCCTCCAAATGGCTGCCACGGCTGGCATGCTGCGCCGATCCGAAGCCAGGAGCCAGGTGCTTCCTCCTGGTCTCCCGTGCAGGTGCAGGGCCCAAGCACCTGAGCCATCCTCCACTGCCTTCCTGGGCCACAGCAGAGAGCTGGACTGGAAGAGGAGCAACCGGGACAGAATGTGGCGCCCCAACCAGGACTAGAACCTGGGGTGCTGGCGCCACAGGTGGAGGATTAGCCAAGTGAACCATGGCGCCAGCCAGATTTTGGGATTTTATATAAACTTCTACTGGTTGAGCATCGCTAACTTGAAAATCCGAAATCAGGAACACTCCAAAACTGCTACTGCTAGGTGCTCAAAAACATTTGGGCTTTGGACTACTATGTAATTTGGGTTTTTGAGTTAGAGATGCACCTATACTTTGATTTGTATCTTTTTAAAAATTTTTTTTAATTAATGTAAAGAAAATAGCTTTTATGTATTCTCATTTGTATCTTTGACAAAATGTGTAGACAGCATTTAGTTGTATTTTGTTCTTTTTTCTTTCTTTCTTTCCCTTTTTTTTTTTTGGGGGGGGGCAGGCAGAGTTAGTGAGAGACAGAGAGTTATAGACAGAGAGAGACAGAGAGAAAGGTCTTCCTTCTGTTGGTTTACTCCCCTAATGGCCGCTATGGCCAGCGCTGCGCCAATCCGAAGCCAGGAGCCAGGTGCTTCTTCCTGGTCTCCCATGCGAGTGCAGGGCCCAAGCACTTGGGCCATCTTCCACTGCCTTCCCGGGCCACAGCAGAGAGCTGGATTGGAAGAGGAGCAACCGGGACAGAATCCGGCACCCCGACTGGGACTAGAACCCCGGTGCCGGTGCCGCAGGTGGAGGATTAGCCTAGTGAGCCACGGCGCCGGCCTCTTTCTTTCCTTTTAAAGATTTATTTATTTATTTGAAAGAGTTACAGAGAAGGAAAGGCAGAGAGAGAGAGGCAGAGAGAGATACCTTCCATCATATGGTTCACTCCCCAGTGGCCTCAATGGCTGGGGCTGGGCCAAGCTGAAGCCAGGAGCCAAGAGCTTCTTCTGGGACTCCCATGTGGGTGCAGGGACCCAAGCACTTGGGCAATCATCTGCTGCTTTCCCAGGTGCATTAACAGAGCTAGATTGGGAGTGGAGCAGCTGAGACTTAAACCAGTGCCCCTATGTGATCCCGGTCTGTGGGTGGTGGCTTTAACCGCTATGCCCCAGTGCCGGCCCAAGATCTTATTTTTTTTTTTAAGATTTATTTATTTATTTGAAAGAGTTACACACACAGAGAGAGAGAGAGAGGTCTTCCATCCTCTGGTTCACTCCCTAATTGGCCACAATGACCAGAGGGAGCCGTGCTGATCTGAAGCCAGGAACCAGGAGCTTCTTCCAGGTCTCCCACATGGGTGCAGGGTCCCAAGTACTTGGGCCATCTTCTGCTGCTTTCCCAGGCCATAGCAGAGAGCTGGATAGGAAGTGGAGCAGCTGGGACTCGAACCAGTGCCCATATGGGATGCTGGCACTACAGGTGGCAGTTTTACCCACTATGCTACAGTGCTGGCCCTTCTTGATTTCTTCCTGTAGATTCGATTTACCATTTGATATTTTCCAGCTACAGTAAAGTTTGTCTCCCCTGTGTCTTTTGTGTCATTACATTTCCATATGTGATAGGCCCAGCAATACGATTACACATGTGTTGTATGTGCAGTTGCTTTTTAAATCAGTCAAGGAGAATATGCAGTTATCCTGTCTCATAATTATTTATGCAGTTACCTGTGTTGGGACTTACACTTTTTTTTTTCCCATATAGATTTGGTTAACTCTATGGTGCATCCAGGACTCATCCTGATCTTCTACCAGCTCCAGTCTATTGTTTTTTTTTTTTTTTTTGACAGGCAGAGTGGACAGTGAGAGAGAGAGACAGAGAGAAAGGTCTTCCTTTGCCGTTGGTTCACCCTCCAATGGCCGCCGCGGCCGGCGCGCTGCGGCCGGCGCACCGCGCTGATCCGATGGCAGGAGCCAGGAGCCAGGTGCTTTTCCTGGTCTCCCATGGGGTGCAGGGCCCAAGCACCTGGGCCATCCTCCACTGCACTCCCTGGCCACAGCAGAGGGCTGGCCTGGAAGAAGGGCAACCGGGACAGAATCCGGCGCCCCGACCGGGACTAGAACCCGGTGTGCCGGCGCCGCTAGGCGGAGGATTAGCCTACTGAGCCGCGGTGCCGGCCTAGCTCCAGTCTATTGTTTAGCTACTCTAGGGAGCTTTTAATTTCAATGATTATATGTTTTAACTCCAGAATTTTTTTATAATTTTTACTTTTCACTGATGTTCGTTATTAGTTGAGGCATTGTCATATGTTCGTTTGGTTCTTTGAACATAGCTTGAGTTTTTTGAACATATTTATAATAGCTCTTTTTAACTGTGTCTGGAGCTAATGTGAGCCCTTTCAAAGGCACTTTCTTTTTTTTTATTTTTTTTTATTTTTTATTTATTTATTTATTTATTTTTTGACAGGCAGAGTGGACAGTGAGAGAGAGAGAGAGACAGAGAGAAAGGTCTTCCTTTGCCGTTGGTTCACCCTCCAATGGCCGGCACGGTCGGCGCGCTGCGGCCGGCACACCGCGCTGATCCGATGGCAGGAGCCAGGAGGCAGGTGCTTTTCCTGGTCTCCCATGGGGTGCAGGGCCCAAGCACCTGGGCCATCCTCCACTGCACTCCCAGGCCACAGCAGAGAGCTGGCCTGGAAGAGGGGCAACCGGGACAGAATCTGGCGCCCCAACCGGGACTAGAACCCGGTGTGCCGGCGCCGCTAGGTGGAGGATTAGCCTAGTGAGCCGCGGCGCCGGCTCAAAGGCACTTTCTATTGCCTGCCTTCCTTATGTATAAGTTACACTTTCTTAAAACGACAGTTTAGGTAGTATGTCATAGCAACTCTGCATGTGGATCCTCATCTCCCCACCACCTGGAATTGTTGCTGTTTACTTGTTCTCTGGCGTGGACGGAGTAGTTCAGTGATGGCTGTTTTCCCCACAGTGTATAAAGCCTTTGATGTTGCTTCTTACAGGATCTCATTTTGGGCATGTGCACACTCTCCCTGGCTGTGAGGGATTGCTGTGGTTTTGGCCTTGCTTTCTTATCTATCTCTTTCCCACAAGTCTTTGTTGAGTTTGTGGCTGGTTTGCCCTATTGCTGTCATACTCAGTGTCAGTTTTCACTAATTGCTCGCTGTTTATGGTATTGTTTCCATCCACATCCTGGGGCATAAATTGCTCACTGGTCTGGTCCCATTAAAGTCAGGCTTCTACAGAAGCTAACACTTGTGCTTATCCCAAGAGAGCTTATACTTGTGCTTATCCCAAGAGAGCTCTTACTAGCTTTGTCCTTACCTAGATCTCTTCGTTAAATTTGTAGCTGCTCTGCAGCTTTGCTTTTTTCTGCTACTATCATGGAACTACTGACTTCCTTATAGTTGTTCATTCAAAAGATTGCCATAGTTCTGGACAGTGCCCAGAGAAACAAACTGGCCTAGTCTATTCCAAATAAAGTTAGTATCCGTGGGTAGGGCTCCAGAGGTTTCTGCTCTTATTCTCGGCTCCTCAACCTCTGTCTTGCTTAAGTGGACCTGGGGGTGGAGGCAGGAGATCAATTCTCAGATGTCGCCACTGCTCTAAGAGTGCCACAGGGATGGTAGCCCCTGTTCTTCTCAGCTTGCCTTTCCTGGTAATCAATCATTTACCAATTACATTACAATTGTCAATTACCAATACATGACTGGTAATGACTGCTTACCAGTGAGTGACTGGAAACCAATATTTTTTTGCCCTGCAATGCTTGAGGTAGAGCTTCTGCTTACAATTGGGGTTGGTTGGGGGGAAGGAAGTCCCAGTGTCCTCATCTGTGCTTTCCTGGAATAGAGCTTTTGCAGCATGGAGCTGAAGACTGAGTGTGGGATGGTGAAAATGCCAGCAGCCACCTCCTGGGGTGAAACCTGAGTCCTACCCGGTGCTCCCAAAGCACCTGCCTCATTAGAACTTCACCCCTGAGTTGTGTGGGTGGGGTAGGAGTGGCTTATGGTTCATAAGTCACAGATACTTGCTATTGTTACCTCATTAAATAGGTGATTTAAATTTTTTTTTTACCAGTTAAATGACTTTTTTAGTAGAGAGCTGGTTTAGTGAGCTCTGCTGTATCATGCCACTGTTTCCAAAGAATCCCCTATATTTTATCTTTCAGAAACACTTTTATGCTTTTCATAGAGGTTTATAATCCTCCTGAAATTGATTTTTCTTATGGTGTGAGTTGGGTTTCATTTCCATATGACTGTCCTGTTGTCAAAGAATTGCTCTTTCCTGCTGCTTTGCAGTGCCTTTTTTTTTTTTTTTTTTTTTGCAAATCAAGTGTCTGTACTAAGATCTGTTTCTGTGCTCTATATCTATATCACTTGTTTATCCTTGTGCCAGCACCTTATATCTTCATTACTATAACTTTATAGTAAAATTGAAAGCCAGTAAAACAAGTCTTCTTACTTTTGGGTAGGCAGAATTCTAAAGATGTTCCCTCAGGATTTTTGTCCCCTGATTATTCAGTTGAACCCTAAGCTAGATACTGCAGTGAAGGGATTTTGTAGATGTAATTACGGTTACTAATTAACAGACTTTAAAATAGTGAAATTATCTCTGATTATTTGGGTGGGCCCAGTATAATCATGTGAGCTCTTAAAAAGAGGAAGGTGGAATAGAGAATCCTGAGTAAGATGCAGCAGAAGAGATCAGAGAGATTTGACTACAAAGCGAGGAATGGACTTGACCTTCTGAAGCCTTTGAAATGAAACTAAGAACCAGGGAATTCAGACAGCCTCTAGAAGGTGAGATCAACCTTAGCTTGACATAGTAGGGAAATGGGGACCTCAGTCTTAACAGCTGCTTGGAACTGAATTCTGCCAGCATCCTGAATGAGCCTGGAAGCACATTGTTCACTAAGGCATCTAGTCAGGAATATAGACTTTCTGGTACCTTGATTTCATTCTAGTGAATGAAGAGAACCATGCTGTGCTAGGATTTCTGGAGATAACAAATGAGTATTTTAAGCTGCTAAGTTTATAATAATTTGTTTGGATAGCAATAGAGAATTATTAAACACTTTACTGATTTTCTTCAAGATTGCCTTGGCTAACTTTGTCTCTTGAAAGTTCTGCAAAAAGATAGTATGTTGATGGTGTGATTGAGATAACACTGAATCTAAAGGTCATTTCTATACAATAATGAGGGCTTCCAACCTTATAAATTGTACTTGTTTCATCATTTCATATAGAATTTTATAGTTTTGTATGTAATGATCTTGTGTAATTATACTTTTGTGTATTTTATAATTTTTAGATCTGTATAGTTTCTGCCATAGCTTTTTGTTTTACTAATTAACAGACTTTAAAGTAGTGGGAAATCAAACTTTTTATCATCATGAAGTATCCCTCTTTAGTAATGCATTTTTTATCTAGTCTTAAGACAGATACACTAACATTCATTTGGTGTCTGTTTGATATGTTTTTCCATTCTTTTGTTTTGACTTCTATGTTTTTGCTGTTTTCTGTAAGTATCATGTTATTCTTCTTTTCAGAAAATCTTATTTGACCATGTTTGTCCTTTAATTGGTACATTTAGTACATTTGCATCTGATATACTTAGTGACACAATTAGACTTAAGTTGTTAATACTAATAAATGATTTTTATTTATCCTGTTTGAGTTTTATTTTCTTTCCTGACTTTTGCAATATTATTTTGTATTTCAGTTAACTTCTCGTAATTGGCTTAATAGTGATACTGTCTTTTCTTGCTTCTTTAGTATTTAGAGATAACCATATGCCTCTTTGCTGTGTTAAAGTGTAAAATAAGTCAGTGCTTTTTCCTGTTTTTGGTCAATGCAACAACTTTAGAAAAGATTAATTGTACCTTTCCCTCTCTGGAAGTACATGCTGTTACTGGATAGTTTAGTTCTATATATATTGTAACCACCCACAAATATTAGTGTTTTGTTCTGTAATGATACATTCTTCATTCTTTAGTGCATCTCTAGTCTTTTCTGTCTGCCCAGTAATATCCTTTTTTTTTTTTAAGGATTTATTTATTTATTTGAAAGAGTTACAGAGAGGGAGAGAAAGATCTTCAATCTACTGGTTCACTCCTCAAATGGCCACAAGGGCCCGAGGGCCAGAGCTGGGTGGATCCGGAGCCAGGAGCTTCTTCCTGGTCTCCCACGTGGGTGGCAGGGCCCCAAGCACTTGGGCCATCTTCCACTGCTTTCCCAGGCGCATTACAGGGAGCAGGATCAGAAGTGGAGCAGCCAGGACTAGAACCGGCACCCACATGGGATGCTGGCACCTGAAGCGGCGGCTTTACCCGCTATGCCACAGGGCCGGCCCCGCCCAGTAATATTCTTTAATATTTTCTGTATTTGGACATGTCCATTAAAGAATTCTGTTTCTTGTTTGATAACGTCTGTTTTCCATCTTTGTTTTTGAAGGTTTTTTTGGAGGAGGGGGCTGTACATAAAAATCTAGGTGGGCAGTTATTTATTTTTTAATTTATTTGAGAGGTAGAGTTACAGACAGAGGGAGGGAGAGAGAGAGAGAAAGGTCTTCCATCCATTGGTTCACTCCCTGAATTGCTGGAGCTGAGCTGATCTGAAGCAAGGAGCCAGGAGCATCTTCCGGGTCTCCCATACGGGTGCAGGGACCCCACACACTTGGGCCATCTTCTGCTGCTTTGCACGCCATAAGTAGAGAGCTGGATTGGAAGAGAAGCAGCCAGACATGAACGGGCACCCAAATGGGACACTGGTGCCTAAGGCTGAGGCTAGGCCCACTGTACCACAGCTCCTTTCAAGTTAGCATATTGTCTCTTTGAGACCTAGTTGCTACTGTTTGTGGTTAGAGGTCAGCACAGGCCTTCCTCCTTTGATTGTAATCCAGTTTGTTAAATCTGGTTGCTTTTCAGACTTTGGTTTATTTTTGGCTTTCAGCAGTTTTGTGATGTCAAAGTGTAGTCTTTTATTCGTTCGGCTTGGTATTTCTAGAACTTTTTTAAGTTTTGAGTTGGGACTGTGCTAGTCAGTGCCACTAGCTGCCTGTGACTGTATTTTGAAAAGTTAAAAATTCAGTTCCTCACATTTCAATTTCTCAGTAGCCACATGTTGCTATTGGCTATGGTATTGGCAGATGGAGAATATTTCTGTCATTGCCGGAAGTTCTGTCAGCACTGGTGAGTGCTGTCATCACTCTCAGAATTCTCAGACCATCTCACTGCAGACAGTGCTCCTGGCTTGTCTTCTTTCCTTCTGGCACTCCAGTTACACATGTATTAGACCACCTTACATATGCCCTGTGTTTTCCATCTTTTTATTCCCTTAAAAGTTTTTTTATGGTAGATTTTTCTGACCGACCTCCAGTCCATTAATCCTCACTTAAGCTGCTTTCCCAGGCCATAGCAGGGAGCTGAATTGAAAGAGGAGCCACCGAGACATGAACCAGTGCCCAGATTGGGATGCTGGGGTTGCAGGCAGAGGCTTAACCTACTATGTCACAGTGTGGGCCCCTCCCAGTGGGTCTTTTTTTTTTTTTTTTAATTTTTTTAAAGATTTATTTATTTGAAAGTCAGAGTTACACAGAGAAAGGTGAGGCAGAGAGAGAGAGGCCTTCCCTCCACTGGTTCACTCCCCAATTGACTGCAACGGCCAGAACTACGCCAATCCGAAGCCAGAGCCAGGAACTTCTTCCGGGTCTCCCATGCGGGTGCAGGGGCCCAAGGACTTGGGCCATCTTCTACTGCTTTTCCAGGCCATAGCAGAGAGGTGGATCGAAAGAGGAACAGCCAGGACTAGAACCGGCGCCCATATGGGATGCCGCGCTTCAGGCCAGGGCGTTAACCCGCTGAGCCACAGCACTGGCGCCCCCCCCCCCCCCCGTGGGTCTTGATCTGTGTTTTTCATTTACTTTTCAGTCTTTTTTTTTTTTTTTTTTTTTTTTGTGGAGGTGGGTTTCTGATTAATTTTATTGCATATAGGGCACTTTATGTGAAAAGGTGTAGAAATAATTTTTTTAAAGATTTATTTTTTTGAAAGGCAGAGAGAAAGGTTCTTCCATCCATTGGTTCACTCCCTGAATTGCTGGAGCTGAGCTGATCTGAAGCAAGGAGCCAGGAGCATCTTCCGGGTCTCCCATACGGGTGCAGGGACCCCACACACTTGGGCCAATGGCAGAGAGAGAGGGAGGGGGAGGGGGAGACAGAGAGAGAGAGATGGTCTTCTCTTGACTGGTTCACTCCCCAAGTGTCTACAACGGCCAGAGCTTGGCCAGTCCGAAGCCAGGAGCCTGGAACCTCTTCTGGGTTTCCCATGCAGGTGCAGGGGCCCAAAGACTTGGGCCATTTTTGACTGCTTTTCTGGGCCATAACAGAGAGCTGGATCAAAAGTGGAGCATCCAGGACTCGAACCAGCACCCATATGGGCTGGTAGCACTGCAGGGAGTGGCCCCTGTAGAAATAATTTGAAGCCTCAGATGATGCCAGTCTTTTCTGATAGAGGATTTACACTTAATTATGGCAAGAATATGGGACACTAAAAATCTCAGGTTTCTTCATCCGTTTTTAAGGGTGGAGATGATTAGAAGTTCGCCTTCAATTCTGTCTCTTGGTCTTATTCTGGGATCTTAACCCAATTTTTGGGGCTGGCTCCAGATTTCATTTTTGCCTGGCTAGCCCAGAGAGGCTGTGAGATATTTTTCTTAGCTTCTTAGGGCCATAGTCTCTAGTTCTTAAAAAAATCAGCAGATGCCTGTAGGGAGGAAAAACCTCATACCAGGTTCACCTTTCTGAAATTTCTTCTTTGCCTGAAGTTTGTCCCAGTGGTTCTTCACTGCCTCATACATAGAAGCTGACTTTTAATTTTTTCACTTAGTCCAACTTGTCAAGTTGCCTTGGCCAGAAGATACTAAGTCTGATTTACCTGATCATTGGAAGGAGAAATTATTATTTGCTTTTATTTGTAATATTTTAATTGACTTTTGAAATTTTGAGTGATGTTAGTCTTTTTCTCCTTTACCACTCCTTTCTTGCATCACTCCCTCTTTATCTTTCTTTTTTTTAAATTGCCAGTTTCTTATGTAGAGTTTGAAGAGGCCAGCTTGTGGAGCAATTAGCCACCTGGAGTGATAGGTTTAATTTGCAGGTGAAGTATCTTTGCCTTTTATGCTTTAAAGATTACTGTAATTTTAAAAGGTTTGTTTGTGGTGTTCAAGTAGTACAATGTAAGTTATATTTGGGTTCACATAAAATCTTATGGAGTATTTTTTATTTATTTATTTTTATTTATTTATTTTTTGACAGGCAGAGTTAGTGAGAGAGAGACAGAGAGAAAGGTCTTCCTTTTCCATTGGTTCACCCCCCCAAATGGCCGCTACGGCCGGCGCGCTGTGCCAATCAGAAGCCAGGAGCCAGGTGCTTCCTCCTGGTCTCCCATGGGGTGCAGGGCCCACGCACTTGGGCCATCCTCCACTGCACTCCTGGCCACAGCAGAGAGCTAGACTGGAAGAGGAGCAACCGGGACTAGAACCTGGCGCCCCTACTGGGACTAGAACCCGGCGCCCCTACTGGGACTAGAACCCGGCGCCCCGACTGGGACTAGAACCCGGGGTGCTGGTGCTACAGGCGGAGGATTAGCCTAGTGAGCCACGGCAAGTATCCTTTTTTTTAATTACTTATTTGAAAGGCAGAGTTAGCAGAGAGAGAGGGAAAAATAGAGATCTTCCATCCAGTGGTTCATGCCCCTGAATGGCTGCAAAGGCTGGGGCTGGGCCAGATAAAAGCCAGGAGCCTGGAACTGCATCCTCATTTCCGCCATGGGTGGCAGGGACCCACGCATTTGTGCCGTCTTCTGCTGCTTTGCCCGGTGCATTAGGGAACTGGGTCTGAAGTGCAGCAGCCAGACCCCAGCCAGTGCTCATGTGGAATGCCTGTGTCCCAGGCAAGGTGACTTAACCTGCTTCACTACAAAGCAGGCTTCTGGAGTATTAGAATGTGTATATTTTAAACAACTATTTTCTTCATAAAATAGTTAAGATGAAGTTGATTGTAGTGAGCATGATACTGAAAAAGTGTAACAAATCATGAAGTTAAAAGTTTTTCATTGCCAGAGTTTGGAATTTTACATTTGGATAGTATGTCTGACTGGATAATTTAACGCAAAATGGCTTTAATTACAGAATGAGTGTTGTAGCCTTCTTGGCTTTAGGAAACTTCTTACATTGTAGTTGTTGGCTAAATTTGTTAATCATCAGAAGAAATAGTGAAGCATAGTTTGGTTAAGTGTTCTTTGGGGTCTCTTTCTTTTATTGTCAAAGCACAAATAACGTGTGACACACAATTTCTACCCTGCAAGTACGGCTTTCTGTTCCTGGAAAATTCTTTTTTTTTTTTTTTTTTAATTTTTTTTTTTTTTTGACAGGCAGAGTGGACAGTGAGAGAGAGAGACAGAGAGAAAGGTCTTCCTTTGCCGTTGGTTCACCCTCCAATGGCCGCCGCGGCCGGCGCGCTGCGACCGGCGCACCGCGCTGATCCGATGGCAGGAGCCAGGAGCCAGGTGCTTTTTCCTGGTCTCCCATGGGGTGCAGGGCCCAAGCACCTGGGCCATCCTCCACTGCACTCCCTGGCCACAGCAGAGAGCTGGCCTGGAAGAGGGGCAACCGGGACAGAATCCGGCGCCCCGACCGGGACTAGAACCCGGTGTGCCGGCGCCGCTAGGCGGAGGATTAGCCTAGTGAGCCGCGGCGCCGGCCCTGGAAAATTCTTTTTTCTAATGAATTTCAGTCATAATGGAATTTTGTTTTATTCAGGGATTAAGATCTAACACTTCATAGTCAAATTTTAAAAAAATATTTATTTTTTTATTTATTTGAGAGACAGAGTTATAGACAAAGGGAGAGACAGAAAGGTCTTCATTCCGCTGGTTCACTCCCCAAGTGGCTGCAACGACCAGAGCTGGGCCCGTCTGAAGCCTGGAGCCAGAAGCTTCCTCTGGGTTTATCACATGGGTGCAGGGACCCGAGCACTTGGGCCATCTTCCACTGCCTTCCTAGCCATGAGCAGAGAGCTGGATCAGAAGAGGAGCAGCAGGACATGAACTGGTGCCCAGGGATGCCAACACCACAGGTGGAGGCTTAACCTATGCCACAGTACTGCCCCCCCCCCCCTTTTAAAGATTTATTTTATTTGTTTGAAAGTCAGAGTTACAGGGAATGAGGACAGAGAGACAGAGTCAGTCAGTCTTTGATCTGCTGGTTCAGTCCCTGAATGGCTGCAGTGGCCAGGGCTGGGCCAGGCTGAAGCCAGGAGCTTCTTCCAGCTCTCCCACGTGGATGCAGGGGTCCAGGCCTTTGGGCTGTCTTCTGCTGCTTTCCCAGGCCATTAGCAGGGAGCTGAATCAGAAGTGTAGTATCCGGGAATCAAGTCGGCACCCATATGGGATGCTGGCGTTGCAGGCAGAATCCAGTGCCCTGACTAGGACTAGAACCCGGTGTGCTGGCACCGCAGGCGGAGAATTAGCCTATTGAGCCGTGGCGCTGGCCCATCCATACCCTTCTGAGCCTGCTTTTAAGAAAATGATGATTCGGGCCAGCGTTGTGGTATAGCAGGGTTAAGCTGCTGCTTACAGTGCTGGCCTCTCCTACCAGAATGTTAGTTCCAGCCCTGGCTGCTCCACTTCTGATCCACCTCCCTGCTAATCTGCCTGGAAGGCAGCAGCATATCACCAGCAGCCACCCATGTGGGAGACCTAGATGGAGGTTCGTGTTCCTGGCTTTGACGTGGTCCAATCTGAGCCATTTAGGGAGTCAGCCAGCTGGTGGAAGATCTCTCTCTTTCTCTACCTTTCAAATAAATAATCTTAAAAAAAAAAAAAAAGTAAAAGTGACACCAGTTGTTCATTAATTGTCATTAGTTCTCATTTTTTTTTTGTTAGATTTATTTATTTATTTGAAAGGCAGAGAGAGAGAGAGAGAGAGAGGTCTTCCATCTGCTAGTTCACTCCCCAAATGGCTGCAGTGGCTGTAGCTGTGCTGATCTGAAGCCAGGAGCTTCTTCCAGGTTTCCCATGTGGGTGCAGGGGCCCAAGGACTTGGGCCATATTCCACTGCTTTCCAAGGCTATAGCAGCGAGCTGGATCGGAAGTAGAGCAACCAGGACTTGAACCGGTGCCCAGATGGGATGCTGGCACTGTGGGCAGCAGCTTTACCCACCATGCCACAGCAATTTTAATTGTATATTTTAACTGTTATTTAGAATACCCTCTCTAAATTTGTGTAAAATAAAACTTTTAGTCCAGCTATTTGAGATGACAGAGTTGAATAACTGCGTAGCTGTGTAAGTCCTACATTCTTTAAGATTGCCCGAAGAGTGTATTTACTAATGAGAATTTATCCTAAGACTCATGTTTGCTCCAGATACTGTACATATTGAAAGTGAAGTGTGTTCACATATGCCTGAGTGCATGTGTCGATGTTTGGTTGTAGAAATCAAATAGCCACATAAGAGTGCTCACTGAATTAACATTTTTATTGACAGGTATTTATTTTTTATTCATTTCATTTCTACCTAATTTATTGTTTTGGAATTAAGTGTAGAGCATGAATTTGCGAACATTTTTGTGTAAACAGTTGTTGCAGCTGCTCTTGTGCTGTAGTGTGAGTGCAGCTATAGACAATACATATGGGCATGTCTGTGTTTAAATATAACATATGGACACTGAAGTTTGAATTTCATATAATTTTTACTTGTCATGAAATGGCCATCTTCTGAAGGTTTTTTTTTTTTTTTTTTTTTTACCTCATATTGTTTAAAAATGTAAGCATTATTGTTAGTTCTTGGGTAGTGGAAACGGACCATGCAACTCACCCCTGTGTTGAGCAGCTTTCCCTGAGGAGGTTGAACCTTTGCATTTAACCCAGTTATCCAAGTAGGTTCTACAAGTTTTAAGTTAAATAGGGTCCAGTGCTTTCGGGTAACGAGTGAAAGCCACCGCCTGCAGTGCCAGCATCCCATATGGATGCCAGTTCAAGTCTTAGCTGCTCCTCTTCCGTTCCAGCTCTCTGCTATGGCCTGGGAAAGCAGTGGAAGATGACCCAACTCCTTGGGCCCCTGCACCCGTGTGGGAGACCCGGAAGAAGCTCCAGGCTCCCGGCTTCGGATCAACACAGATCTGGCTGTTGCGGCCAATTGGGGAGTGAACCAGTGGATGGAAGACTTCTCTCTCTGCCTCTCCTTTTCTCTCTCTGTGTAACTCTGCCTTTCAGATAAATAAATAAATCTTTTAAAAAATTTAACAGGTATTTCTCTAATATTTATTTGAGAAAGAGTTCTCATCTACTCATTCACTCCCCAAATTCCTACAACATTTGGGGCCAGGGTGGGACCAAATCCAAGAGGTGGGAATTCAGTCCTGGCCTCCCAGGTGAGTGGCAGGAACCCAGTTACTTGAACTATCACATGCAGCCTCTCACAATTTGCATTAGCAGAAAGCTGGAATAAGGAGCTGGATCCAGGTACTCAAGAGTGGTATGTATGTACCACATTTTATTTATGCCATTCGTTTTTTAAAAAGATTTTTTAAAAACTTTTTTTTTTATATATTTGGAAGAGTTCGAGGAGGAGAGACAGAAGCAGAGTTCGTCCATCCACTGATTCACTCCCCAAATGGCCACAACAACCAGGAGCCAGAGCTTCATCTGGGTCTCCCACATGGAAGGCAGGGGCCTAGCACTTGGGCCATCTTCTACTGCTTTCCTAGGCACATCAACAGGGAGCTGGCTTGGAAGTGGAGCAGCTGGGACATGCACTGGTACCAGCATTGCAGGCAACTATTTTATCCACCATGCCACAATGCCGACCTGCAGTCGATCTTTTTTTTTTTTTTTTTTAATATTAACTTATTTTTTAAAAGGCAGTTACAGAGAGGCAGAGAGAGAGAGAGAGAGACAGACAGACAGGGACAGGGGTCTTCCATCTGCTGGTTCACTCCCCAGATGACTGCAATGGCTGGAGCTGCGCCGATCTGAAGCCAGGAGCTTCTTCTGGGTCGCCTACGTGGGTGCAGGGGCCCAAAAACTTGGGCCATCTTCTGCTTTTCCAGGCCACAGCAGAGAGCTGGATGGGAAATGGAGCAGCCAGGACTCAAACAGGTGCCCGTATGGGATGCCAGCACTTCAGGCGGTGGCTTTACCTGCTACACCACAGTGCCAGACCCCCGCAGATCTTAAAAACATGTTTTTCCTGTCATTTTTTTGAAGAATTGTAACAGAAGATAAAACATAATTCTACCAGTACAATCTTGAAGACAAAGCACAGTCAAAGCAGTGGCTACCAAGAGGCAGAAGTGGTGTTGTGAAAGAAACAGTTGGCTGGTCAAGAGCGAAGGTCATAACAAAAGTATTTTTGGAAAGCTTAAGGCATTTAGCTTGTTGACTTTCTGGAAGAGTGGAGAAACAATACCACGTGCTTAATAGAGGAGAATTTAAGAAAGTCAGCCGAAGTTTTAGCAGATAAACATCTAGGAAAGTTCACTAGAGAGTCCTCCTCCACTGTGACAATATTTCTTCTCATTCTTCTCATTAGGAAAGAGCAGTTTTATGAACGCTTTGATGAAAAAGCTCTAACCATCCACCTGACAGTCCTATTTGAGTCCTTCTGACTTCTTTTTGTTTCCTAATCTTTAACTTTTTTTTTGGGGGGGGGGGTGGGCTGGTGCTGTGGCACACTAGGCTAAGCCTCTGCCTGCAGTGCTGGCATCCCATATGGGCATCGGTTTGAGTTCTGGCTGCTCTACTTCTGATCCAGTTCTCTGCTATGGCCTGGGAAAGCAGTAGAAGTTGGCTTGGGTCCCTGCACCTGTGCGGGAGACCCGGAAGAAGCTCCTGGCTTCAGCGCAGCTCCAGCTGTTGCGGCCATCTGTGGAGTGAACCAGGCGGTGGAAGATCTTTGTCTCTTTGTCTCTATAACTCTGCTTTTCAAATAAATAAATAATTTTTTTTTTTAAAAACACTGACGGCAAAGACGCATGTATATAAAAACAAAAACAAAAAAAACCACCTTTTTTCATTAAGGTTAATGAAGACTTCATTGACATGGTTAAGTTCCCAGGATGCCCTTTAGGAGTGGACTAAATAGTTGGTATCATTGGTTACAAATGTGCCTTGAACTTGATGGCTCTCATGTTGGGGAGTCAAGTTTATGTATGGGTATTTTCTTTTTACATGAAAGAGGCTGAGTGTTGAGCATAGGTTACCTCCCAGCCACTGGTTCACTCCCCAAATACTGCAACAGCCAAGGCTGGGCCAGACCAGGAGCCAGAAACTTGAAGCAGGTATATCTCATGTGGATGACAGGGACTCAACCACATGAGCTGCTCCCAGGTGCCTGTTGCCCCCCAGGGTGCATTTACAGGAAACTGAAATTGGGAGCAGAATTGAGACTTGAACCCCAGCACTCTGATAGGGGATATAGGTGTCTCAAGTGGCCTCTTAATTGCTGTGTCAAACTCCTGTCGCTGTTTTCATATTTTGATTCCATTTTCCACAAACTCTCTGAAGCCCTCTTATAAGTGAGATCATGCAATATTTGTCTTTTTGTAAAATAAGCTTATTTTATTTAGCATAATGTCTTCCAGGCTCATCCATGTTACCAAAAACATTTCTTTTTTTTTCCTTTTAAAGGCTAAACAGTGTTGCATTATGTGTATATATACCACAGTTTATTTTCTACCTGACTAAAGTATCTCAGCTTGTATCCTTTGTAATTTATTTATTATATATTTTACGTATTGAGCTATAAAAATTACAGTTTGTTGGTTTTATAAATAAGGTCTCTTGTGTTACTGAGCATCTGTTACATGCCGGGAGCAGTTTCTCCATATAAAGTATTGCATTAATCTTGATGTCAGTAAATTAGATATTTATTCTCCTTTTATGACTAAGGCTGAGTATTACTAGGTGGTAGAGCTGAGTTTCAGATTTTGTTTTGCCTTTTAATTAATTAATTAGAAAAGCAGAGAAACAAATCTCCTGTATGCTGGTTCACTCCCCAGATGCCTCCAACAGGCAGAGCTGGGACAGGCCAAAGCCAAGAGCCCGGAATCAGTCCAGATCTCTCACTTGGGTGGCAGGAATCCAGCTACTTGAGCAGTCCCCTGCTGCCTCCCAGGGTGGACATTAGCAGGAAGTTGGAATGGGAGCACAGCTGGGAAATGAACACAGGCATTCTGGTATAGGAAGTGGGCTTCCCAGGTGGAAGTTCAACCAAGTACCTGCTCCTTAGTTTTGGTTTTTAGACAGATTTCTTCAATTTGAGAATTTGGGGATGCCTGAGAAAATGCATATATATATTGAGAGTTTACTCTGTTTAATGTGCTTAGACACCTTGATATTTCAGTAAACTAACAAGGTAAAAAACACTCCTGTTCTTTAGAAGCTCATATTGTAGTGTTAGGAGATAATGCTGGCTCATCAGTAGAGCTGTAGACTCAGAATCATTCTACTTGCCAGAGAGTACGAAGTATATGACTATCTTGATGGGAAAGAGACACGTGAGTTAACTACATGATCTCTCTCTAATTGCCAAGTGTCAGAGCATTCATGAGGTCTTGTAGGTCTCTGAACATAGTGCCTTGCTGGTGATCAGGTGTTCTGTCAGTCTATCTTGGAGTGGTCTTAGCAGGTGGAATGTGCTGCAGATCCTTCACCAAGTATTCTCAAGGCTACCTCCATGTTTGGAGATTTGCTTGGACACTTTAGCATATGGTTGTACTCATGGCTAAGGTACATTACAGTGAAATAGTGAGGATTCACAACTGGATCATGAGGGAAAAAGGCATAGGTAGAGTCTGGTGTCAGTCTGTATAAAGGTTTCCTTATGTTCACTCTCGACAGAGATGTCACACAAAGCTTCCTCTTCACTCTGCTGTGAAGGTGTGTGATGCAGCAGCAGGTATGTCTATGAGAGACACTGCATACAAGGTTTTTTTGGCTGCATGTTGATCTAAACATGTACTAAAATCCCCTGAAAGGTACAGGTCTTCAGCATATTTCCTGTCACACTGTGTGCATGAACAGTGTAGGCGCAGTGGACCACTCCTGCTGAAAAGTGGAAATACCTTTGTAGGCAGGACTATGTAAAGGTAGCTGCCCTCGGCCTGCTGTGTTAACTCTCAAATCTGTTGACTTTGGGTGGAGATTGTGAATCTGGTGAGAGATAAAGAGTGCTGCTATTTACATTTCATGTTTCCTATCATGATTTGGGAGTCCTTGTTTTAAGGAAATAACCTTGAATTCCAAAGCAACATTTTAAGTATAAAGAAAAGTTTGCTCCAGTACTGTTTTTAATAGCAAGAAATTAGGAACTACTTAGACTACTTGTGTTAAGGAAATGATTAACTACATCACTGTTCTTCCATATAAGGGAATGTTAGGCAGCCATGAAAAAAACCTTTATGAAAGCATGTCATAATGTGGAAAGTTGCTTTTGTATAATTGGAAGAAGGTTAGTATACAAAGTAGTAACTTGTGTAGAATATTTGCAGTAGTGATGGCTGCCAGACAACTTTCCTAGTACCTAAATTTGTGAATTCTCTTAAAAACAGGAAAATGTTAAGTTTTCATAATGGAAATTTTTTTTAAAGATTTATTTTATTGGCTGGTGCCACGGCTCACTAGGCTAATCTTCCGCCTGCGGTGCCAGCCATCACCCCGGGTTCTAGTCCTGGTCAGGGCACCGGATTCTGTCCTGGTTGCTCCTCTTCCAGTCCAGTTCTCTGCTGTGGACCGGGAGGGCAGTGGAGGATGGCCCAAGTCCTTGGGCTCCGCACCCGCATGGGAGACCAGGAGAAGCACCTGGCTCCTGGCTTCGGATCAGTGCGGTGCGCCAGTTGCAGCGTGCCGGCTGCAGCGGCCATTGGAGGGTGAACCAACGGTAAAGGAAGACCTTTCTCCCTGTTTCTCTCTCTCACCATCCACTCTGCCTGTCAAAAAATAAATAAAAAAATAAAATAAAAATAAAAATATGGCCTTGGGGCCAGCGCTGTGGCATAACAGGTAAAGCCGTCATCGCCTGCAGTGCCGGGATCCCACATGGGTAGTGGTTCGAGTCACGGTTGCTCCACTTTCGATCCAGCTCTCTGCTATGGCCTTGGAAAGCAGAAGATGGCCCAAGTACCTGGGCCGCTGCACCCACATGGGAGACCTGGAAGAAGCTCCTGGCTTCAGCTTGGCACAGCCCTTGTCGTTGTGGCCATTTGATGAACCATGGATGGAAGATTTATCTCTCCTTGTCTCTCCTCTCTCTGTGACTCTGACCATGAAATAAATAAGCAAATCTTTAAAAATGAAAAAGTGGTATCTTGGAGCCTGGTGTTGTGGGGTATGAATGAAAGATTCTCTCTGTAACTCTGCCTTTCAGATCTTATACCTTCTTGAATTCTTTTTGTTTCCTATACTTTCAAGTATATTGTAAAACTAGTGAAGGGTGGACATTTAGCCTAGTGTTTACAGTGCCACTTGGGGTGTTTGTGTCCCATATTGGAATACCAGGGTTTATGTTCCATCTGGCTCCTGATTCCAGCTTCCTACTAATGTGAACTCTCGGAGGCAGCAGGTGGTTGGATACTTGCCACCCATATGGGAGACATGGATTTAGTTCCTGGGTTCGGCCTTACCCTAGCTGTTAGGTGCATTTGAGGAATGAGCCAAGAGATAGGAGCTTTATCTTGTCTTTTGTCTTTCTGCCTCTCAAATAACTAAAACAAAAAAGGATATTAGCAAACTTTTGATTTAAATGAAATATTTTTTCTTATTGAAATGATTTCTTTATTATGGTCTGTTTGTAATAAAATTGCATACCATGTATAACATCAGAAGTAGAATAAAAATAATAGAAGAAAAACCTTCCCTGTCTGCATAAATCAGTTTACTAAATATAATATGAAAAGTAACGAAATTTGAAATGAACTAAGATAATTTTGGACTTCAAGAAGTTTTGAATTTAAGAATATGAGGTGGCCGGCGCCGCAGCTCAATAGGCTAATCCTCTGCCTGCAGCGCCGGCACCCTGGGTTCTAGTTCCAGTCAGGGAGTTGGATTCTGTCTCGGTTGCTCCTCTTCCAGTCCAGGTCTCTGCTGTGGCCCAGGAGTGCAGTGGAGAATGGCCCAAGTCCTTGGGCCCTGCTCCCGCATGGGAGACCAGGAGAAGCACCTGGCTCCTGCGCGCCTGCCTCAGCGGCCATTTAGGGAGTGAACCAACGGACAAGGAAGACCTTTCTCTCTGTCTCTCTCTCTCACTGTCTAACTCTGCCTGTCCAAAAATATATATATATATATTAAAAAAAAAAGAATATGAGGAGATTGTTCAACAGTAGATTCTACTATTTGAAAGGTCTTAGTTAACAAGCTCATTTTCTTGACTTATTGGTAACTGAACTAACCTTTTAAAGACATGCTTTCTGCATATTTTGACTTTGTTTTTATCTGTTTGACAAAGAAGATGAAGTCTTAGGCAGTCAAGAAATTGAGTAGTGAAAACACAATTCCTGCCTTAAATAAAATGGTGTTACTTTAATGCTGATTAACTAGAACTAATAATAGGTTCAAGTATATCTTCCTTACCACATGGAGAGGCCATGCTTTTTTTTTAAGTTTTTTTTTTTTTTAAGATATATTTATTTATTTGAAATGGTTACACAGAAAGAGAGGAGGAGAGGCAGAGAGAAAGAGGGGGGCGGGTAGGCCTTCCTTCTGCTGGTTCAATTCCCCAGTTGGCTGCAACAGCTGGAGCTGGACCAATCCGAAGCCAGGAGCTTCTTTTGGGTCTCCTGGGCAGGTGCAGTGGCCCAAGCAGTTGGGCCATCTTTTACTGCTTTCCCAGGCCATAGCAGAGCGCTGGATCAGAAGTGGAGCACCTGGGACTCGAACTGGTGCCCATATGGGATGCCTGCACTGCAGGCGGCAGCTTTACCCATTATGCCACAGCGCTGGCCCCAAGGCCATACTTTTATAATAGCTGAGATTTATTGAGTGAGTTTGTTGTGTCTGTGAAGACACAGGCAGAGAGAGAAAAGTAGAGAAAATGTTTATTAGAATTGAGCATGACAAACTGCTTAATGGGTCAGATTGTGTCTGCCATTTATGTTTCCCTAACATTTTTCTTCGTTGTATAGAATGTGATTAGTGTCTAATCTGGGTACTGATATTACTTGTTATATATTTTATGTGAAGTTTTGAGCCTACAGTGGTAAATTTGGGGAATGAGTTTAATAACATTAATAGCATGTTACATAATTAAGAGACAGGTGATTGTTTTTTGAAATGGCATATTCAAGAATGGTGTAGTGTTTAGTGGCTTTTATAATTTCTTTTTCAAAATACAGTCACTGTATAATAAAGAATTTAATGAATAATAATGAGGTTACATTTTCTTCAGAAAATTTTGCTAACTGCAATTGAGAACTGAATATTTTGGATAAATGTCAGAAATGACAATCTGAATCCATAAAAGATTGAAATCTTTGAAGTGTGCTCTCTAGAACAGGAGTTAGCAAACCATTATTACATGGTTTACAAAAATTCAAAAAATTTATGAAATTTGAATTTCAGTGTCCATTTATGCCTTAAGGTTTTATTGAAACAGTCAACTCCTGGTGCATTGCAACAGCAGAGTTGCATGGTTGTTGACAGAGACTGAATATGCCATTCTCATCAATTTGTGCTTGTTTGCTGCACTACAGATTGTAGTGCAATGGTTATAATTTGACAGTGTTTTGTGTGCCACATATTGTTGGTTTCAAATATTTATTTATCTTTACAGTGCATTTCATGTCAAAATAAGAAAAAGGTGACAAAAATGGGCTTTGAAATGGCATTCTTTAAGACACAGTGAAGTGCAGGTTACTTTGTCGTTGAATTACCAGTCATTGTTCATATTCAATAGTGACACTGCAGCTGTGATAAAAGAATACAGTATATTTTGAAATTGCTGCAGTAAGCATAAAACAGTATGCCCTACTCGCAGTAAAGCAATAATAAGAAAAATCAAAAAATTTAAAATGGAATAACTCATTACAGTATAATTTTTTCATAGAAATGAAAATGAGGCTACTACCCAAATAAGTTTCCAAGTGGGTCATTCGTTAGCCAAGCAAGGGGAGCCAGTTACTGATGTTGAGTTAATTAAATTGTGCTTGATTGCAGTAGTCAAAAAAATTTATTTCCAGAGAAAATACACTTGTTTCAAACTATTAGCTTTTTGGCAAGAACAGTTGATTTAAGAGTTGAGGACATCTGAAACAACATCAATAGCCAATTAAAAAATAAAGCAAATGATTTAGAGTGGTTTTCCTTGGCTCTTGATGAGCCCACAGATGTTATTGATACCACTCAGTTGTTGTTTATTCAAGGAGTCAGTGCCAAGTTTGAAGTGGCAGAAAGACCAGTGTTATGAATAGTCTTTGTGGAACAACTACAGAGAAGAATATCTTCAAAGTTGAGAAAATACCAAGTATAATCTGAAGTGGGATCTGCTAAGATGTGTTATAATGGCTGGTTATAAAATATGCATAAGAGCAGAAAAAGATTTAGTTGGATAAATTTACAAAGTTTATAAAAGTGTAAGGTGTTCAAAGCCTAGTTTTATTTGTTGTGTTATCAGCAGGTACTTTGCAGAAAATATTTGAATCTATTATGTATTTTATTGAATCAATACTGTCTTTAAATGAATTTAACCTAAATTATAAGGCAAAATGTGAAACTCAGCCTGAAGTAAAGTCATTTCAATGAAAACTGGTATTTCAATCCCAAGTAATGTCAAGCTGCTTTATATATTTCATATGCTGTCAAAGAAGTTAGATCTTCATTCCTGTGTGAATTTCAATTGATAGAGTTTCTAGCCTCAAACTTTAGTATCACCAGTGTTTTTCGGACAGGTACAATGAAGATTTCCTTACTTCACAACCCATTTAATTGTGCAGTTGAAGAACTTCTACCTAACCTTCAGATAGAAGTGATTAATGTGTAGTGTAGGCAAATATTAAAAGACAGATATTGAAAGAAGAATGCAATATAATTCTGTAACTGCCTCCCAAGTAATGAATATGTTCAATAAAATTATGTGCTTGCAGGTTAATATCAGTATTTGATAGTACCTTATCTGTGTGAGGACATTTTCAAAGGTAAATACATAAAATCTCATTACAAATCAGTGTTAACAGATGAGTATTTGCAATAGATTTTGATGATAGGAAACTTAATTAAATGAGACGTTAAATCCCAAAAGAATTCCAGTCTTTTCATTATCAGATATATAGTATATAATGAACAGTTATTGTGTCTTGAGTTTTATCCATAAAAAGTTTGTGGACACTTAATTTCTCTCTTATTACATAAGCAATTTTTGAGATTTTGCCTGTAAGGACTAAAATAGTTACAGTTGGGTCTTTTACAGAAAAAGGTTGCAGATCTGTTTTCCAGCAGTGCTTCTTAACCATGAATGCAAGTAGTAGGAACCTGGGTAGCTTGTTAAAATGCACAATCTGATTTGGTATGTCTGTGGAGAGACCAAATATTATGCATTTCTTATAGTATAGCATTTTAGGTGGTGATAGTTGTTGCTAGTCCATAGACTGCATTTTGAGTAGTACTCCAGTATTCAAGGTTAGATTTTTAGACAAAAATAACAATAATTAGTTAAGCATTTGTTATGTGCCAGCATACTAGTGGCAGTTGACTATATTACTTCAAGAGATCTTAAAAACTGTTAGAAGGCATTAAAGGATGAAGGTGAGGTTGGGGCCTCCAATTAGAGTTTTTGGTTAGAAACTTGTTTTCTCCTCTTGGTATATATGTAGTTTCCTCTGTGACTTCATGTGGAGTGGGTTCAGGTCCCGCAAGAAGGTACAGATCTGAGGGAGGAAAATGGGGAACATGTATCTTCTTATTGTCTGGCCCAGTGTCCTCAACTTCCCCATTGAGTACCAATGTGCCAACAACCAGCTGCAAAGCCAGAGTGGGCATAATGCATAGCACATATGTGTTTTATACATGTTTTCTTTCAGTCTCTTGTTTGCATTTTCATTTTGTAATCTTGTCGTATGAATCAGCAGTATTTTAAAATGTTGGTCAAATCTGGTGTATTTTGATTCAATTGTAAAGCTTTTAAAGGATCTTTTAAAGTGTTTAGTTCAGTGTCAATAAGTACATTTACTGGACTGGCGCTGTGGTGTAGCATGTAAAGCCGCTGCGTGCAGTGCTGCCATCCCATATGGGTGCCAGTTCTAGTCCCAGCAGCTCCATTTCCAATCCAGCTCTCTGCTGTGACCTGGGAAAGCAGTGGAAGATGGCCCAAGTCCTTGGGCTCCTGCCCCGACGTGGGAGACCCAGAAGAAGCGCCTGGCTCCTGGCTTCGGATCGGCACTCCTCTGGCCATTGAGGCCATTTCGGGAGTGAACCAGCAGAAGGAAGACCTCTTTCTCTGTAACTCTGCCTCTCAAATAAATAAATAAATCTTAAAAAGTTAAAAAAAGAGAAAGATTGGGGTTAAAGCTTTGGACTTTGAGAGTCACTGTATTCTGAGACAGAAGCAGGGAGTGGACAGGGGAGAATATATGCAGGTTTAGGGATGCAGATAAATGGGGAAGAGCAGCCTGTGTCCTGCCAGTTCTCTCCAGATGAAGGGTGAGAAAGCGAACCTTAAAAGAGAAATTCTATGAGAGTAGTTGTTAGCTATTAAGAGAGGAGTGTCAGGGTGTGTGGAAGGAGGCTAGGGTAGCTCCTTACATCATTCTGGATTCTGGTACTATCATCCTTACTCCCTTTGACAACTCCACATTTCTGCTGGTTTTGGAGTGTTCCAGTAGAGAATTAGCAGACATAGATAAATATTTTTTTAAGAGTTTAACTGAACTTGAGCTAGAGATTGTGCTGCTTTAGTCTTTATAGTAATAATTATACAAGGGTGCTTTTTCCTCTTTCCTCTTAATTTTCCAGATGCTTATTTAATAATAGGTGTTAACTTCAGTAATCTGCTTAAATATATTGTGTTTCTTTTACCCTATGGAAACTTAAAACCATAAGCTGTAGAGTTCACCCTTTGTACTTGTAAGTTCTACAACCACAGGTTCAGTCAAATTGAAAATACTTAGAAAAAGTTGGCATCTATTTTGAATATGTCTGGATTTTCCCCCTTTGTCATCATTCCCTAAAAATACACTGTAACTTCTTCCATAGTGTTTACATTGTTTTAGGTATTATAAATAGTCTAGAGATGATTTAAAGTAAACAGGAGGATATGTGTAGGTTACATGCAAATAAACACTGCTGTTTTATATAATAGGAACTTCAGCATTTTGAATTTTGTAATAGGGAGTTCTGGAACCATTCAGTTACACACATTGAGAGATGATATCTACAGGAATAAGACAGTGATAAAACAGTCCTGTGGGGGAGCAACTCAGACTAGACTGTTACTGGAATTAAGACTTATTCTATGCATCTGCTCTCCCACAATATGGCGCTGGGAGAGGAGGAAACAGCTTCTACACAGCTGCCTCCAGTTCAACCAATAAACAGCAGGACCTGCTCCTGATTGGAGGAGAGCAGCGTACTTGGCGTGTGGGTAGCAGAGTTGGGATTGGTGGAAGAGGACTATAAAGGAGGAGAGAGACAACATGCACCAGGAACATCTATCTGAAGGAACACCTGTGCAGCCCCCGAGAGAGCCGGCCGGCGGTGTGCCGCTCCCCCGCGGAAGTGGGGAAAGTGGCAGGGGAAACCGCCCTTCCACGGAGGTGGAAGGGACGGTAGCCAACCCGGGAAGAACCAGCAGCAAACCCGGGGAGGGCCGAGCAGACGAAAGAACAGTGCAGGGTCCTGTGTCGTTCCTCCACGAAGAGGGGGAGCGACAAGTCCTTCCCAATTTAAAATGTAGTTAGATACCGTTTAAGTAAGTGGTAATGTCACTTAGTGTCAAAATTTTGTATAAGCTTACAGTAGGGAGATTACCCTATGAGAGCAGTATTTTTCAAACTGTACATCCATGGTCCATTAATAGTTGATTAAACCAGTTAAATGGTTCACAACCATTGTCTCTCCCCCTTATTTGACAGGCAGAGAAAGAAAGAGAGAGCCAGCTAGCCAGATAAAACTCCTATCCACTGGTTCACTCCCAACATGCCAGCAATGCTGGGCACTGTACTCAACCAAAGTCTGCAGCTGGGAGCTCAGTCCAGGTCTCTCACGTGGGTGGCAAGAACCAGTCACTTGGTTTATTAATCACTGCTGCCTCCCAGGGTCTGCAATGGCAGGAAGCTGGAGTTGGGATCATAGCTGGGATTTGAACCCTGGCACTCAAGTGTGGGATGTGGATATCTTAACTGCTAGGCACAAAGCCAGTAAAACCAACACCCCTGGGGACTGGCGCTGTGGCTCAGTAGGTTAATCCTCTGCCCATGGTGCCAGCATCTCATATGGGCACCAATTCTAGTCCTCTAGGGCTGTGCTCTGCTATGGCCTGGGAAAGCAGTAGAAGATGGCCTAGATGCTTGCACCCCTGCACCCGTGTGAGAGACCTGAAAGAAGCTCCTGGATTTGGATCGGCACAGCTCTGGCTGTTGCAGCCATTTGGAGAGTGAACCAGTGGATGGAAGACCTTTCTCTCTGTCTCTCCCTCTCACCGTCTGTAACTCTTTCTCTCAAATAAATAAATAAAATCTTAAAAAAAAAAAAAACAAAAACCTTACCCAGCTGTCCCTTCCAACGCTCACCTTTCGTAATAGCATAGACTATTCTAGATAGTAGACACTGTATAAAATTCATTACTGCAGTGCAGTAAGATTGCATGTTTTGTAAAACTTTATAATCTATGTGTATGTGTTTTTTTGTGTTGAATTGGGAAATGTATTACTGTGGTTGAAATCAGAAATCCTGGAAATCCACCGTAGGATTTTAAACATCTGCACATAAATTTTATGAACATTTTAACTAGACACAAATGTAGTGTTTGTGTGTATGTAAATACATATATACATACATACTTGTCTGTTTTCTTAATAGGTGCAATGGATGAGCTTCATAGCCTGGATCCAAGAAGGCAAGAGTTATTGGAAGCTAGGTTTACTGGAGTTGCAAGTGGGAGCACTGGGAGCACTGGCAGTTGCAGTGTTGGAGCTAAAGTGAGTAAAATTTTCATCTTTATTTGATAGTCTTTGTATTAACTAGTCTAATATATGTATATCTATATTTAAGATTTATTTATTTATTTGAAAGTCAGAGTTAGAGGGTTCTTCCGCTGGTTCACCATCCAGATGGCTGCAACAGCCAGGGCTGGGCTAGGCTGAAGCCAGAAGCAAGGAGCTTCTTCCGGGTCCCTCGTGTGTGGCAGGGGCTAAGCACTTGCACTTGGGCCATCTTCTGCTGCTTTTCCCAGGCCATTGGCAGGCAGCTGGGTCAGAAGTGGAGCAGCCAAGATTCTAATGGGCACCCATATGGGATGATGGCATCTCAGGTGGCAGCTTTACCCTGCATTCCACAGCGCTGGCCCTAAAATGTATTTTGCTAAAAGATCCCTATATGTATGTTTAGCAGCAGATTATTACTTATTGGAACTTTGATGATTGTGAAAAACAATTTATAACAGTGATTTCTAATGTGGCAGAACATATTTTAGGAGAATTATAATACAGCATGATGTGTTTTAGGGTAAAAAGTGCTGTTAAGTACCCCTGTGATTAGATTTGACTAACTCAGGTAACCTCTCAACTCAAAGTCTATCCTTAAACACATCTGCAGAGTTCTTTTTGCCACGCAAGGTAACACATTCACAGGTTCTGGAGGGGAGAGTGTAGTCACTGGGGACTAGTATTTTGCTAACCATATACTGTCTTCCTTCTTTTTGCTTTTTATTTTAGTTTTCAACTAAACTTTGTTCAGTAGGGAATAATTAGTGATGACTAATGCTGAAGTAATTCCTAGGATGAAGTCATAACAAAATACTTCAAAATATAGGAAAAATTTGATTAGTAAGCTCTCCTATAAAAGGGTCCAGTTGATATCTGATAATTACAAGACAGAATGAGTTCTATTCTGTTGAAAAAAAAAGTTTTATTTTTGTTCTTTGGATTATCTTTTAGAAAAAAATAAAAAATTAAGCTATGAACATCCTGAGAAGTCATGAGTATTTACAATATTATAGTTAGAATGGCTCAGAAATGAAGTCCAAACACTAAAACTGAGTCTTGTAGGTGAGTTAGATACTTCTTCCCACTCTGGGCCACACACATATTCCAGTTTCTTTTATTTTTAGAGTTTTACTATAATATTTGCTCTTGAATCCTTCTAGGGTCCACACCTTTTTTATAGTATTGGTAGCACTTCAGTTTTAATTTTCTTCACTTAGTGAACTAGTTTTCTTCATAATACTTTCTTTTTAAAATTTTTATCTATTTGATAAACAGAAAGAAAGAGGCAGCTCCCATCTGCCAGTTTATTTCCAAATGTCTGCAACAGTTGAGGTTGAGCTAGGAGGAAGCTGGAAGCACAATCCAGGTTTCCCTTGTGTGGGCGAAAGGGACCCAGTTACTTGAAACGTCTCCTGCTGCCTTCCAGGGTGTACAAGCTGGAATACCAAGCGGAGTAGCCAGGACTTGAACTAGGCACTGCATTATGGGATGTACGCATCCCAAGCAGCAACTCAGCCACTGTGTCAAATGCCTCTCTCTATAATATTTTTATTTTGAGAAATAAAGCACATACCATAAAGTGAGCCCATTTAAAATATACATTCAGGGCTTTTTAGTGTATTTGCCATGTTGTTCAACTATCACCACTATCAAATTTTAGATAGTTTTTATCACCCGGAAAATTAACCTATGAACATAAAGCAGCAGCTGCCCTGGTACCCTGCTCCCGTATCCTACATTCCAGCTGCTAATAACCACTCTACTTTGTGTTTTCCTGGGTTTGCTTTCTTTGGACATTCATACATATAAATGGGATTACACATTATATGGCATTTTGTGTTTGACTTTTCACCTTGCATAATGTTTTCATGATCCATGAGTGTTGTAGTATATTACACATCAATACTCATTCCTTTTTATGAGTCAGTAGTCTATTGTATGTTTGTGCCGTGTTTTGTTTATCTGTTTATGATTTGGTGGACATTTGTGTGTTTGTTTTCTGTGTGTTGTTTTATATGAATGCTATGAACTGTTACAAACACTATGCTAAAAGTGTTTTTTTAAGATTTATTTATGTATTTATTTGAGAAACAGTGTTACAGACAGAGGAAGGAACAGAGAGAGGGCTCTTCTGTCTGCTGGTTCACCCCCCAAATGGCCCACAATGGCTGGAGCTGGGCCGATCCAAAGCCAGGAGCCAGAAGTTTCTTCTGGGTCTCCCACATGGGTGCAGAAGCCCAAGCACTTGGGCTGTCTTACACTGCCATCCCAGGGCATTAGCAGGGAGCTGGATCAGAAGAGGAGCAGCAGGGACTTAAACCCATGCCCATATGGGATGCTGGCGCTGCAGGCAGAGGCTTAACCTACTATGCCACAGCGCCGATTCCCAGTAGAAGTTTTTGTATAGATTTATTTTAGTTCTTTAGGTACGTAGTTTGGAGTGGTTACAGTTTTTATGGTAATTGCATAGGTTTAGTAATTTTAAAAACTTACTTGGAGAAAGGAAGAGACAGAGATGGAGATCCTCCATCCAATGGTTATTCCCCAAATGGCCACAACAGCCAAGGGCTGGATCAGGCTAAAGCCAGGAGCCAGGAAATGAATCCTGCTTTCCTGCAAGGGTAGCAGGAGCCCAAGTATTTGGGCCATCTTCCGCAGCTTTTCTCAGGTGCATTGGTAGGGAGCTAAACCAGAAGTGGAGCTGTTGGGACACTAACTAATGCTTATATGAGATGTTGGCAGCTTAACAAGAACCACTGCACTACAAGGCGGCCCCATGTTTAGTATTTTTGAGGAATAGCCAGAATATTTTCCAAAATAGCTGCATCATTTTATAGTCCCACCAGCATTCTTCACATTTTTGCCAACACCTGCTTTTTATAATTAGCAATTAGCCATTGTGGGTAGTATGTGAGTGGTATCTCATTGTGTTTTATTTTTGATGTGCTTTTTCCTAGGGACTGATAATGTTGAATATCTTTTTTTTTTTTTTTTTTTTTTGAAAGAGTTAGAGAGAGAGGAGTCTTCTATCCACTGGGAGTAGGCATTTCGCCTAGTGGTTAAGATACCCATTGCTGCACATTAGCGTGCCTGGGTTTTATTCTTGGCTCTGGCTCCTGTGATTCCAACCAGTGCAGTCCCTGGGAGGCAGTGGTGATATAGCTCAAGTGATTGGATTCCTGCTGCACACCTGGGAGATCTGTATTGCTTTTCTAGCTCCTGGCTCTGACCCTGGCCCGTCCTGGCTTTTAGAGCATTTGGGGAGTGAACCAGCAGATGGGAGCAGTTTTTTGTCTTCCTTCCTTGCTTCTCACAGAAATAAAATACAATAAAAAAATTTAAGGAATTATACTGTTTTTCATAATTTCTGTACCAGTTTACACTGCCAACAATAATACACCAAGGTTTTAGTTTCTCCACATTGTTCCCAATACTTGTTATCTTTCGTCTTTCTTTGTAATAGCCATTCTCACAGTGAAGTGACAGTATATCATTGTGGCTTTAATTTGCATTTTCCTGATGATTAGTTACATTGTCAATTTGTATATCTTCTTTGAGAAATGTCTAAGTCATTTGCCCATTTTGTCGTTAGTTTTCTTGCTGTTGAGCTCTTTCAGTTCCTTATGTATTTTGGATATTAAGCCCTTACCAAGAGTGGTGTATGATTTGCAAATATTTTCTCCCATTCCTTAGGTATTGTTTACCTTTTCTTGATTGTTTCTTTTGCTTTGCATAGGCTTAATCCTATTAGTCTATTTTTGCCCTTTTTTGGCTGTGTTTTTTGAGTCATATCTAAAAAATTCATATGTCAGAACAATGTCAAGAAGCTTTTTATCCTGTGTGTTTCTCTACAGGTCTTATGTTTAAGTCTTAATCATTTTTGAGGACTCAATTTCATTTTTCTATATGTGGATATCTAGTTTTTCCAATACTATTACTTATTAAGATTTATTTATTTGAAAGTCAGAGTTGCAGAGAGGGAGAGAGGGGAGATCTTCCATCCACTGGTTCACTCCCTAGATGGCCACAAGGGTTAGGGCTGGGCCAGGCTGAATCCAGGAACTGTGAGCTACATCTGGGTCTCTTACATGGATTGCAGGGGCCCAAACACTTGGGCCATCTTCTATTGCTTTTTCCAGGCCATTAACAGGGAGCTAGATTGGAAGTGGAGTGGTAAGGACATGGCGCTGGTGCCCACATGGAATGCTGGTGTCACAGGAGGTGGCTTTATGCACTACACCACAACTACAACCACCAGTGCTCTTGGCACTTTTGCCAAAGATCAATGGACTGGCAATGTGTGAACTTAATTATGGACTATTCTGTTTCCTTTGTCTCGTGTGCATGTTTTTATGACAGCACAGTTCTAGTTTGGTAATTATAACTTTGTTTTTGAAATCAGGTAGTGTGATGCCTGCAGCCTTATTTTGCTCAGTACTGCTTGGGTTTTTTTGTGGTTCTACATGAATTTTTTTTCTTTTTCTGTGAAAAATGTTATTGGAATTTTGATAGAGATTGCATGAGTCTGTAGATCACTTTGGGCAGTATGGACATTTTAACAATATTCTTTCAACCCATGAACACATCTCTCCATTTATTTGTGTTGTCTTCAATTTCTTTCATCAGTTAAAGATCATCTAGAGATCTTTAACTTCTTTGATTAAATTTATTCTCAAGTTTTTTCTGTGCTTTTATAAGTTGGGGGTTTTCCTTTTTGGAAAGTTAGGTAAATATAATTTGTAAGTTGTATTTGTATCTTGCAACTGTACTGAATTCAAGTTTTTTTTGACATCTTTAGGGTTTTCAGATTTCACTCATTCCTTATGTTTCTTTTTCTTGCCTAATTGCTCTGGCAAGGACGTCTGGTACTGTATTGAATAGCAATGATGAGAGAGAGCATGCTTGTTATGATGTTTGAAGAAAAACTTTTAGCTTTCACAGTGGAGTACTCATGTATATTAGCAGTGGGTTTGTTATATATGGCCTTTATTGTGCTGAGGTACGTTCCTTCCATTCCTATGTTTTTGAGAGACTTTTTTTTTCTTATTCATGAAAGTACATTGAATTTTGACAACTGCTTTTTCTCCTTTTATTAGGATGATGATATGATTTTATTTTGTTAATGTGATGTATCCCATGTATGTTGAACCACCCTCAAAACTCATGGATAAATGATCTTTAATATGCTGTTGAATTTGGCTTGCTAGTGTTTTGTTGAGGATGTTTGTTTCTTTTTTAATTACTTTTAATAGCTTGTGGTTTTCTAGGAGTTTACCTATGTCATCTAGGTGATTTAATTTATTGTAAAATTTTCATTATGTTCTCTAATGATTCTTATTTCTGAAAATAATATGCTCTCTTTTAATTTCTGGTTTTAGTTTACTTGAATCTTGTCTCTCTTCCCCTTGATCAGTCTTGCAAAATATTGGTCAATTTTATTTATGTTTTCAAAGATCCAATTTTGCATTCCATTGATTTTTCTCTCTTAGCTTTCTATTTGGTATTATATTTGTTTCTGTTCAGATAATTACTGTTTCCTTTTTCTGCTCACCTTGCTTTAATTTATTCTTTTCTAGTGTTTTTTTGTAGATGGTTAGGTTATTGATTTGAGACTTTTTTTTTTTTGACAGAGTTAGAGAGAGAGAGAGAGAGAAAGGTCTTCCTTTTCCGTTGGTTCACCCCCTAAATGGCCGTTACGGCCGTCACTTTGCCGATCTGAAGCCAGGAGCCAGGTGCTTCCTTCTGGTCTCCCATGTGGGTGCAGGGCCCAAGCACTTGGGCCATCCTCCACTGCACTCCCGGGCCACAGCAGAGAGCTGGCCTGGAAGAGGGGCAACCGGGACAGAATCCGGCGCCCCAACGGGACTAGAACCCGGGGTGCGGGCGCTGCAGGCGGAGGATTTGAGACTTTTTAAATATTGGATAGTCATTTACTGCTGTAAATTTCCCTCTAAACACTGCTTTAGCTGTGTCTCACAGCATTTTGTTTGCTTTGTTTTTGTTTTCATTAATCTCAAGGTTTTTCTAATTTCTCTTCAGATTTCTTCTTTGATCCATTGATTATTTGGGCATTATTAACAAATCTTTATAGCAGTCATACATAAACTTGTATCTGCTGCTGCCTTCTCCTTTAGAAAAAACATTATCTGAGAGGCTGCGACCGAGAGTGAGCAAGGGCATGGTCATTTGCTGTTTCACTCCTCAGATAACTGCAGTAGCAAGGAGTGAGCAGGTCAAAGCTGGGAGCTGGAACAGGTCTCCCACGTGAGCGGCAGGGATGCAGTTACTTTGGCCATCACCTTCTACCTCCTATCAGCAGGAAGCTGGAATTGGAAGTAGAGACAGGACTGAAACCCAGGCATTCCAATATGAGATGCAGGCATTCCAACTGGTAGCTTAACCAATAGGCCAAACACCTGCCCCAGAAAAATTAGTTTAGGGATTTAGCTTGAGCCTTGGGTTGCCTATAGAGCATATGCTGCCATATGAGTTTTTTGTGTTTGAATATGTGTTTCTTTGGCCTTTTGATAACATCTGTCTGTAGACATTCTTGTTGATGTCTTAGGAGTTCCTGATTTTTCCTCAGCTCAAGAAGGTTTTCTTGGGGCGGGCTCTGTGGTACAGCGGGTTAACGCCCTGGCCTGAAGCGCTGGCATCTCATATGGGCGCCGGTTCAAGACCCGGATGCTCCACTTCCGATCCAGCTCTCTCCTATGGCCTGTGAAAGCAGTAGAGGATGGCCCAAGTCCTTGGGCCCCTACACCCGCGTGGGAGACCTGGAAGAAGCTCCTGGCTCCTGGCTTCGGATTGGCGCAGCTCCGGCTGTTGCAGCCAATTGGGTAGTGAACCATCAGATGGAAGACTTCTCTCTCTCTCTCTCGGATGGAAGACTTCTCTTTCTCTCTCTCTCTCTCTCGCCACCCCCCCCCCCCCGACTCTCCTCTCTCTGTGTAACTCTGACTTTTCGAATAAATAAATAAATCTTTTTTTTTTTTAAGGGTTTTCTTGGCGGCCCTCTCTGTGGCATAGTAGATTAAGCCTCTGCTCTCCCATATGGGCGCCTGTTCAAGTCCTGGCTGCTCCATCTCATCTAGCTCTCTGCTAATGGCCTGGCTAAGCAGTGAAAGATGGCTCAAGTGGTTGGGCCTGTACCTACTTGGAAAGCCTGGAAGAAGCTCTTGGCTTTGGATCGGCCCAGTGCCAGCCATTGCGGCCATTTGGGGAGTGAAACAGCAGGGCACAATTATATATATGTTTTGTCTCTCCCTCTCTTTGTAACTTGACCTCTCAAATAAATAAATAGATCTTTAAAAAAAGTTTTTCTTTTAAAAATTAAAACCTTATTGATTTGAGAGATGGAGATCATTCATCCACTGGTTTATTTCTCTAAAGCCCACCACATTTGGGGCTGGGCTGGGCTTGAAACTAGGAGCCTAGAACTCGTTCTGGGTCTCCATTGTGGGTGTCAGGGACCCATGTACTTGAGCCATCACTTGCTGCCCACCAGAGTGTGCATTAGCAAGAAAGTGAAGCATAGTCAGAATTTGAACCCAGACATCTGATAAGATGTGGATGACTCGAGTGGCATCTTAACCAGTGTGCCAAATGCTCACCTCGGCAGTTTTCTAATATTTGATTAGTATGTTTTCTTAATGTGTTTGTTTCTTCTTGAAATACCAGTTATTTTGACAGCAGGTACCTCTTTTTTTAATACTCATGGTCTCAATTTCCTCATATTTTGTTGTTATAATTCTACTTTAGTGGCTCACTAATTTTTTTTCTAGCAGTGTTTTCTCCTACCTTTTACCTTTTAGTGTATTAAAAATTTTATTTTTGTCTTAGTGCCAGCTCTCTTATCACAGATTATAAAATTCTCAAAATATTTTCAAAAGATCTGTTTTTGCTGTTACCTCAGCTGCTGCTTTAATTGTACCACCTATTTTATGATTGGCTGAGGTTCTCCCGTGCATGTCAGTTCTGCTTCTTAAATTACCTGTGATATTTTCTTGCCAGCTTGCATTTGGATGAGGAGGATTCCTGCAGTGTGCATTCCAGGTAGACTGTAGAGTCTTCTCAGTAGTGGTGTAGGGGGTTGGTGGTGGTAGATAAAGGTGTTTCTTTACATCTCATTGTGTTGGCTGTGATCAAGGTAGCTTCAGCAGCAGCACACACAGAGGTAGGTAAGAGCAGAAGCCATCAACTTAAGCCTGCTGTCAGATCAACCTTCAGTCAGCCCTTCAGTAGACAATTTTCACCATAGGTTTGGCCAAAAAGCCAGCCCTGTTTCTATTTCCCTATACTGTATTGTTGGTTCTCCTAGCTTTGTTTAAAATGTTATTAAGAAGCTGTCTGATTGTGAGTGGAATCACTTTTGTGGTCCAGTTACTCTATTTATTAAACTGTTCTGACTCTTCTTCTCCTATACACGCCTACCCCTAAATGAAAAAGAAAAATATCTTACTGTTAAATTCTTGCCAGAGGAAAAGAAAGTGTGCAGTGTATACTCAGGCTGCATCTTCCAAGTTGGATTGATTTTTCTAAAAGACATCTCTGACTACTTACCACTGTGCCTAGACATTTTAGTTTTTACTTATTTTTTGTTATTTAAGACCTTTACTTGGTACTGGTACTTGCAGTTGGTTGACTTTTTTTTTCCTTTTTAAATCAATTTGCAAGCTTTTATTACAAATTAAAAATGAAATTCACTGGGTTCTAGTCCCGGTCGGGGTGCCGGATTCTGTCCTGGTTGCCCCTCTTCCAGGCCAGCTCTCTGCTGTGGCCCGGGAGTGCAGTGGAGGATGGCCCAAGTGCTTGGGCCCTGCACCCCATGGGAGACCAGGAGAAGCACCTGGTTCCTGCCTTCAGATCAGCGTGGTGTGCTGGCCACAGCATGCCAGCCGCGGCGGTCATTGGAGGGTGAACCAATGGCAAAGGAAGACCTCTCTCTCTCTCTCTCTCTCTCACTCACTCACTCTCACTCTCACTCTCTCTGTCCACTCTGCCTGTCAAAAAAAAAAAAAATGAAATTCTTAAAAATCTCAACTTGAGCAGACATGAAACAATTTAAAAACCTTTGAGGGTGTATTAAGGAAAAACAAGGTTGAAAAAAAACCACGTTTGTCATTACCAAAAAAAGACCTCTTTAGGTAACAATAATAAAAACCCCACGCTGCATAGATAACGCAGATAATTCCAGTAATGTGGTTAACCTGCAAAAACCAAGCACTTTAAGGTCTTCAGCTCCAGTCTTGTTCATTTCTTACTGCTGGAATTTCATAGTCGTTTCTTCATGTTAGAGATGGCCACCGGCATTTACTCAGCGCCTGCCTGTGCAGCCTCGTAGCCCAGAACTCTCAGCTGGTGGTGGATGGCTGCGGCTCTTGTGCCTGGCATCCTGTGGGTAATCCAGGTGGCCGCGGCTCAACGTCTAGGCAGCTCTGGTCTCATCTGGACTTTGCGTATCTTCTTCATTGCTGTACTGTCCAGGTTGCCTTTCTTTTTCTTTCTTTCTTTTTCTTTTTCTTTTTTTTTTAAGATTAATTAATTTATTTAAAAGAGTTACACAGAGAAGGAGAGGCATAGAGAGGTCTTTCATCTGCTGCTTCACTCCACAGTTGGCTGCAACAGCCGGAGCTGTGGTGATCCGGAGCCAGGAGCTTCTTCCAGGTCTCCCACGTGGGTGTAGGGGCCCAAGGACTTGGGCCATCTTCTATTGCTTTCCCAGACCATAGCAGAGAGCTGGGTCTGAAGTGGAGCAGCCAGGACTGGGACCGGCACCCATCTGGGATGCCTGCACTGCAGGTGGCGGCTTTTACTCGTTATGCCAAGGCTACCTTTCCTTTGGCGAGGAGGACCCCTGCGGAATGGTGGTCTCTACCCTCGAAGCATAGTCTCGCGGGGCTACGTTGTTGCATGCTGGCCTTCAGCACCTTCCCTTACTTCCTGCTCCGGAGGTTGGGGTACTTTGGTCCACGCCCATGGGGCTTCCACTTGCAGTGAGGCGGGAACCTCGGCCTGCGGGAGGAGCAGCGTGGTTGGGCCTGATCGCTCCTCCTGTCCCCACTCGCACTATTGTGGGCCTTCCGGTTCCGGTCGGCTGCATGTTTACGGCCGTGCCCTGAAGCTCCACCCAGGCCTGTCTTGTTGCCTGCCTCCGCACCTTTTCCTCCTTCGATAACGTCAAAGCCCACGGCTTTCCTGCCTCCTACGCTGCGGAGGTATTTCCTGGAGTTGTTCTTTATGGTAGTCTGGTGTGCAAATGTCCTCAGTGTCTTGTTGAAACCATGTCCGTTTATTATATTGAAGCATTTTATGGTTCCCCCAACCTTAATTGCAAGGACCTTCTTGCCCTCATCAGTAGGCGCCACCAATGTGAGGCCACCTGGGCTACCACTCCCTGCGAGGGCAATGGCGGAGGGCTGCGGGCGGTCACTGGGTTGCGGTGTAGTGATGGGGCCGACCACTGGTTTGCGGTGTGGTGACCTAGGCTGTTTGCTGGCCTGCGGTAATAATGACCGGCGCCTACCGCTGGGTTGCGGTGTGGTGACTGGGTCCCAGTGTGGTGACTGGGTCCCACTGCTGGATTGCAGTGTGGTGCCCTGGGCCAGCTGCTGGCCTGCGGTGATGGTGACCGGTGCCGACCGCTGGGTTGTTGTGTGGTGACCCGGGCCGGCCGCCGCTCCTCCCGAGGTGTGATGTTAACCAGGCTGGCGGCAGCTACTAGACTGCTCAGGGCTCTGTGGGGTCCGCTCTCTGCCCCTGATCTAGTTCACTTAGCCGTTTTTAATGTAAGTTTTCAAGTTCAAATTATGTAGCATCAGGAAGCTTCTGATTCCTGCCCTACCTTTGTAACATAATTTCATGCAGTTTCCCATGTTTTCTTCATATTCCTACTTTGTGCCTATTTGCGGTTCCCTAAATGAGCATAGTTTTTTCCACCTTTTTTAAATGCTCGATTCACTTTGCCTCATTGTCCTTTTCATCAGACTCCATCACTATTTGAACGTCAAGAGTCAGATCACATATACCACTTTATGAATGTCTGACCACTTCGTTTTATCTGCTTGCTGAAATCCAGATTTAATCACCTCCTCTGTCCTCCCACTAACTTCTGTGTTTATCTGGACAGAATTTATTTCATCACATTTGAATTATTGGATTTCCTTGAGGAAAAAGGATTGTGGTGCATCTCAGCAGTCTCAGCTCCTAGTTCTCCATCAACTCTGTAGTTACTCCATTTTGTGGGATGAAATTATTTTACTATTAGAAATCGAAACTGTGTGTCCTGATTCTGATCATTTCATCTATGGGAGTAGGAGAGTAATCTTAACAGCTTGTATGTTCAACCCACATTGAATAAATTGTAAGATTCTAACACAGTCTGCTGGCATAATCAGTGGCTATTTTGGGATATTATGTCAGTGAACTGAAGAGATATTTGGGGAAGATGGGAGCATATGATAGTTTTTTCTCTTCTCTGTATAGCTACAAGCAGAAATCTAAATACCTTCATATTTAGAATTAATTGACAAGCAATAGAGAACAAGAACAGAATAGCAGTGTAATATGGATGGAAACTCCAATACTTAGCCTATTTTATTACAATTTTTCCTGAATTTGGTTCTAATTAAAATAGTTGATGTAACCCTTTTTAAAATAAAGGTTATAGGGAGTCTTTAAGACATGATTATGTTCTCTCTTTCTTTTGTTCATTTTAGATTTTTTGCCAAACTATTGTCAAGTGGTTTTACATCAATCAGTAGACTTTACTTGCAGAAAAAGAAACTGACTCTAGTTACCTTACACAAACAATGGACATTATTGGCAGGATACTGGACAGCTCACAGAATGATTCGGAGGCTTGGACCAAGTAGACCTGAACATGAACCAGGGCAATTCTGGGTACCCAGGCAGAAGGATATGCTCAGTTTCTGATTGTGATATCTCTACGAGATTTAAAATAAGAAGAGCAAAAACACATTCCCATGCCTCTCTTCGTGCTTACCTCGCTACCTTGAGATCCACAGTTCTAAGGGAAATAATTTATCAGTTTAGTATTGATCTGTCCCTTTCATTTCTTGACGGGGCATGGGTGGAGGGTATATTTGGGAGAAGGACCCTCCTTAGAATTTCTATAGCAGGTGAGCAGATTGAGTTGCAGTTGCAACAAAAAAATACAAGGATTAGACAATTCTCCAAGGAAACTGATGCTGTTGTGAAATTTGAATAAATATTAAGCCACTCTCCTAAATGGAAAATGTGTATTTTATATCATAAAACTTGAATTTAGATTTGAAATTTAAGACAATTAATGCTTTTTAGGGAAGCAAGGAATTTTTATACTAGATTATGTCTCGTTAGGTGGGGGCATCTGTTGGTGAAATACAACATTGCAGTCTCAACTTTTTTTCCTTTGAAACAGGGAGTGAGCCAGAGAGCAAGAGGGAGGGGGAGGCAAGAAGGGTAAGAGGGAGAGAGAAGGGAAGAAAGAGAGCTTTCATCTGCTGGTTTACTCCTCTGATGCCCGAAACACCCAGGCCTGGACTAAAGCCAGGAGCCAGGAACTCAATCCAGGTTTCCCAGTTGGGTGATAGGAAATCCAATTACTGGAAGCATCACTGCTGCCTCCCAGAGTCAGATTAGCAGGAAGCTGTTGTCAGGAGCCAGATCTGAGAATTGAACTGAGGTACTCTGATGCAGGACACTACCATCTTAAAAGCTAGGCTAAATGCCAAGTTCTAAATGAATATAATTTTTGGGAGTACCTGGGGGAGGGAGTTTGGCCTATTGGTTAAGAAGCCATTTGGGGTGGGGCTGGGGCAGGGGCTGTGTTGTGTTTTATCAGGTTAAGCTACAGCCTGCAATGCTGACATCCCATATGGATGCCGGTTTGAGCTGCTCTACTTCTGATCCAGCTCCTTACTAATGTGCCTAAGAGAGCAGCAGCAGATGACCCAACTCTTTGGGCCTCTGTACCCATGTGGGAGATCCAGATGAAGCTCCTGGCTGCTGGCTTTGGCCCTTTTTTTTTTTTTTTTTTTTTTTTTTTTTTTTTGGAGATTTAAAATGATTTATTAGAATCAAAGACCTCCACAGGGAGTGGCATGGAGAGGGGATTCCAAGAGAGTAACGAACCCTGGCTACTCCACTTCTAATCCAGCTCCCTGCTAATATGCCTGGGAAAGCAGCAGAAGATGGCTCAATTGCATGGGCCTATGGGACACTGGGATGAAACTCTTGGCTTTGGCCTGGCCCAGTCCTGGTCATTGTGGCAGGTTAGGGTGTGAACCAGGAGATGGAAGCTGACTCCACCCCCTGTAACTCTCTTCCATATTTGATTTGTAGATTCAGTGCAATACTAATTAAAATTCTAGCAGGGTTTTTAAGAAGGTGGAAGTTAACACACTGCAAAATTTATGTCAAAATGTAAATACCAAGAATAGCTGAGGCAAGGTCATCTTTATAATAGATGGGCTGGATCAGTTGGATAGCCATATGGGAAAATAAATAAATAGACTCTCGGCTCCTACAGCAATAAACAAAAATCTATTCCAAGTGAATTGTAAATGGATCTAAATGCAAAAGGAAAGCAACGAAGCCTTAATAAGAATACATCATCTTCATGACTTTAGATTGACAGAGATTTCATAAATGGGTCACAGAAGGTACCAACCAGAGAGGAAAACATTTGATAAATGTAACTTACAAATGACATAGGAAGGGAGTTAAAAGGGAGACCACAATTCGTACCCAGAAATGGAAAGAATATCTACTGTTCGAGAAGGAAAGCTTACACAATCTGTGCTCATAGTTTCGAAAGACAGATTTTTCTCTCAGATCTGTAATGAAAGCTGTTAGAATCTTGCCCCCTCCTTCTCATTCTGGATTTAATTTTCCCAGGACTGTCCCTCTTGTAGCTGCTTAAAATTATGTTATATACGCTTTATTTCTGTGTTTCAAAATAAGATTATATAGTTCCTAGTCTTTCTGCGTTTTAGGTAGTTAATATGCCTAGTCTATAAGATGAGGAGTCAGCCCTTTTAGATGATTCAACCTTATACCATTAAAGAAGTGCCCACACTTTCCTGACCCCATCCTACTTTTGATAGAATGAAGTATTTCCATTTTTGGTTAGATCAGTATTTTAATGTTTTCAAGTTTATTCATAACTGAGCCATAAAAGATTCCATTATTTTCTTCTTGTGTAAATTTTTTGTTTTCCCTAGAGTTAATAGTTCCCTTATTTCATGTTCTGTGTTATTGTCCATATTCTGTCTAACAGAAGTCTGTGAACTTCTCATTATTTAAAAATACAGATTATTTCCTCCCTTTATTTTTAAATATTTTAATTTATTTATTAGAGAGAAAGAGAAGCACTCTTTTGATTCACTCCATGTATACTTTCAACAGCCTGGCTGGGATGTTGTCAAAGCCCAGAGTCAAGAATGCATTACAGGTTTCCCATGTGGGTAACAGGATCCCAGCCACTTGAACCATCTCCACTACCTTTCAGCATACACCTAATAGGAGGCTAGAGTCAGGAGATAAAGCCTGGACTTGAACCCAAGTACTCTCATTTGGGACACGGGCATATTATCAGCTAAGCTAAATGGCACCCTCACCTTTCAGACTCCCCCAGAGACCTATGTCCTGCACTTATAGAAGCTAGTTGGTTTCTGTTTATCTGGGGAGTAGAATTTTAGGTTGGAAATAATTTTCTCAGAATTTTGAAGGCTTTGTTTCATTGACTTCTAGCTTCCATTGTCAGTGCTGAACTACTCCAGTATTATTTCTAATCCTTTTTAAGTGACCTGTTGTTGTTTGGAAGCTTTTAAGGACCTTGTGGTCAGTTCTAGCATTGACAAAAAATTCTTTTGGGGCCAGCATTGTGATGAAGCAAGTCAAGCCATTTCCTGTGATGCCAGCATCCCATATGGGTGCTGGTTCATGTCCTGGCTGCTCCATTTCTGATGTAGCTTCCTGCTAATGGCCTGGGAAAAGTAGCAGAAGATGGCTGAAGTGTTTGAGCCCCTGCCACCCACGTGGGATACCTGGATGAAACTCTAGCTCCCAACTTTGGCCTGGCTCAGCCCTGGCCATTGCATCTATTTGGGTAGTGAACCAGTGGATGGAAGATTACTCTCTCTGTCTCTCCCTCTCTCCTATGACTCTGCCTCTCAAATAAATAAAACATAAACTTTAAAATTTTTTTGTTATGATTTGTGTTAGTGTGGTCTTCCATAGATCTTAGAACTAATGTGCTTTGTTCAAAAAGAGTGTCCTCTGGGACAGAAAGACAGTGGCACAGTGGGTTAAGGCACCTCTTGGGACACCTTGAGTCTTGGCTACTCTATTTCTATCCCAGCTTCCTGCTAAGAGAAGACAGTGGATGGCAGTAGATGGCTCAGTTACCTGAGTCCTTGCCACCTACATGGGAGATGATGGAATTCCAGGCTACTGGCTTCAGCCTAACTTAGCCCTGGCTGTTGCAGAATTGGAGAGTGAACCAGCTGGTAGAAGATACCTCTCTCCCTTTCTCTCTTTCTCTCTTTGTCTTTCCAATAAATACATCTTTTTTCTTTATTTTTTAAGTCTGTCCTTCCACTCCAGAAGGTCATGCTTTCTTATTCTGGAAAGATTTCTTGAATTATTGGTTTAGGTAATTTAAAATCTTTTATTTAAAATTTTTTTTTTCCTGGAACTGTTCTTATTTAGACCAAGACCTCTAGCACTGAGCTCTGGTTTTCTTCTTCCAATTTTTGAGTCTCTCTCTCTCTCTCTCTCTTTTTTTTTTTTTTTTTGCCATTTTAAAAAGATTTTCTCAACTTTTCTTTGGTCCCTTTTTTTTATCCTTCCCATTTCAATTATCATATTTTTAATTTCTAGTTGAGTTTTTGATGGTACTCTTAAATGGTTTTTGTGTGAAGTGTTTTTCTTGGTGCCTGAATTGACTCTCATTTCCAATCAGTTCTTCTTTCTTTTTGTTATTCTTCAGATGTATAGCATATGTTGGGCTGTGTTCATGTCTATTACACACTTGTTAAGAAGCTTTGTGTTGAATCGGCAGGACTGACTGATGGATTGATTTTGCACAAGACAGCCTAAGTAGGTCATTTCTCAAAAGATTCTCTTGGTATCTCTAAGTCTTGTCCCTTGAGATGTTCTCTTTTTCCCAGAGACAAATTTTATGATCTCTCACTGTAGGGTTACACGGGTGGCTGCTTATTTGATAGAACTGAGCACAGGAAGGAGGCTTAGTATCTCCTTGTTTAGTGTGTAGACTTACACTTAACTCCCTATTTCCTTAACTGTGCCTCTGTCCCAGATTTTTGTGGCTCACCATTTCCAGACAAAATAGTTTTGATGACTAGTTTGTTGTCATGTATGCTTTTAAGATTTCCTTTTCCGGCCAGCACCGCGGCTTACTAGGCTAATCCTCCACCTTGCGGCGCCGGCACACCGGGTTCTAGTCCCGGTCGGGGTGCTGGATTCTGTCCCGGTTGCCCCTCTTCCAGGCCAGCTCTCTGCTGTGGCCAGGGAAGTGCAGTGGAGGATGGCCCAAGTACTTGGGCCCTGCACTCCATGGGAGACCAGGATAAGTACCTGGCTCCTGCCATCGGATCAGTGTGGTGCACTGGCCACAGTGCGCTGGCCGCGGCGGCCATTGGAGGGTGAACCAACGGCAAAAGGAAGACCTTTCTCTCTGTCTCTCTCTCTCACTGTCCACTCTGCCTGTCCAAAAAAAAAAAAAAAAAAAAAAGATTTCCTTTTCCTTTATATGTGGTTTTTCAGCAGTTTGACTATGATGTATCTCATTGTGGTTTTCTTTGTGCTTATCCTGCTTAGAAGAATCATTGGAGCTCTTCAATCTGTAAATATGTGTCCTTAAAAAAATTTTGGAGTTTTTCTTTTCTTCTCCTTTTTCTCTCTTCCTGTGGTTCCATGTAGATGTATGTTACACTGCTTAATAGTGTCCGTCAGATACTATTTTCCAATGTTTTCTCTCTGTTCTTTAGTTTGAATAATTTATTTTGACAGTCTTTATTACTTTGTTTCTCCCTTTTGCCCTTAAGCCCATATACTTACTTAAATTGTAGAAATGAAAATTCCATTTCTAGAATTTACACCTCTTTTTTTCAGTTTTTGTTTCTCTGCTGAAATTTCCAATTTGTCCATTTATTGCTAGCATGTTTTCCTTTCTCATTTTGAACATTCTTGTAAAAGCTGCTTTAAGATCTTTATCTGCTAATACCAGTATTTGTGTTACTTTATGGTTGGCTTCTATTGATTGTCTTCTCCTGAATGTGGGTCATATTGTCTTGGTTCTTCATATGTTAAGAAAGTTGGTATTAGGTGCTGGCGCTGTGGCATAGTGGGTGAGGCCATCGCCTGCAGTGCTGGCATCCCATATAGGCACTGGTTTGAGTCCCGGTTGCTCCACTTCCGATCCAGCTCTCTACTATGGCCTGTGAAAGCAGAAGATGGCCCAAGACCTTGGGCCCTTGCACCCGTGTGGAAGATCCAGAAGAAGCTCCTGGCTTGGGATCGGCGCAGCTCCAGCTGTTGCAGCTGATTGGGGAGTGAACCAGCGGATGAAGATCTCCCTGTCTCTATGTCTGTCTGTCTGTCTGTGTGTCTCTCTCTCTCTTTCTCTTTGCCTCTCCTTCTCTCTCTGTAACTCTGACTTCCAAATAAATAAATAATTTTTTTTTTAAAAAAGGTATTCTATCCTGAACACTGTGAACAGTGCATTATAATGATTCTAGGATTTGGTGTATTGTTCTGGGGAGTGTTGATGTTTTTTGAGAGGGAGAGAGAAACAAAATAAGTTAGAGAGCAAGTTCCCATCCACTGGCCCACTTGGCAAATGCCTGAAGTGGCTGGGAGACTTAAACTGGGAACTGAGAACTCAATCTGGGTACCCTATGTGAGTGGCAGGAACCCAACCACAAGCACCATCATCACTACTTCCCAGGATCTACACCAACAGGAAGCTGGAATAAGATGCCAGAGCTAGGAACTGATCATCCCAATTAGTGTTCTCTTTTATTTAAGGTATAGAAATTTCTTGTATTTCATACAAATCTCAAACATTTCATGTTTAGAAACATGGAGATAGTTCCCATGCTACCTTCTCTCGCACCCTTCCTTCTCCTTCCTCTCTTATTTCCTCTCTCAATTTTACAGTGACCTACTCTGTTTATTTTATACTCATAAGATTAAACCTACACTAAGTAGAGATCAGTAAATAGAAGGAAAAAACACTGTCCCTCCACAGTAGAGACAAGGGCTGTAAACAATCATTGAATCTCAAAATGTCCATTTAACTCCTATGCATTACATTTTTGGTACTCCATTAATTACCACAGATTAGGAAACTATTAGGTCAGAGCACTGCCTCTGGAGAGTATTGGTTTTCTGTGTTTGTTTTTGTTTGTATTTCTAGACAGCTAAGTTGGCTGGGCTGAAATCGCAACTATGTGTCTGCACCGAGAGCAGCAGCTGACATCTCCATTCAGTTGCTTAGCCTTAACTGCATTGCTTTGAGTCTGCTGTTGGGTAGATCAGTGAGCAACCACTTTGGGAATTGTGATTCTTTACTTTCCAGCTGTTGTGTTAACTTAAACCTCTAAAAAAATTTATTTTCCCGAGAATTTATACTTATTTGTAGAAATGTTGATCTGCCGGAGGTATTTTGTTATTATTTATAGTACAGTACACACACACACACATTTTGTTTGTGTTTTTATTTATTTATTTATTTGACAGATAGAGTTAGACAGTGAGAGAGAGAGACAGACAGAAAGGTTTTCCTTCCATTGGTTCACCCCCCAAATGGCCGCTACGTCGGCACTGCGCCGATCTGATGCCAGGAGCCAGGTGCTTCCTCCTGGTCTCCTATGTGGGTGCAGGCACCCAAGCTCTTGGGCCATCCTCCTGCATCCCTGGGCCACAGCAGAAAGCTGGACTGGAAGAGGAGCAACTGGGACTAGAACCCGGCCCCCACATTTTGTTTTAAAATGTCTCATGAATTTATATTGATACTTCCAATTCAGCTCAGTACTATAAGGTTTTTATTTACGCCTGCATCTTCCCTCTTCTGTACTTAAAATTGTGGGATCTATCTATCTTTCTTTCTTTCTTTTTTCTTTTTTTCTTTCTTTTTTTTTTTTTTTTTTTTGGACAGGCAGAGTGGACAGTGAGAGAGAGAGACACAGAGAAAGGTCTTCCTTTTGCTGTTGGTTCACCCTCCAATGGCCGCCGCGGCCGGCGTGCTGCGGCCAGCGCACCGTGCTGATCCGATGGCAGGAGCCAGGTACTTCTCCTGGTCTCCCATGGGGTGCAGGGCCCAAGGACTTGGGCCATCCTCCACTGCACTCCCTGGCCACAGCAGAGAGCTGGCCTGGAAGAGGGGCAACCGGGACAGAATCCGGCGCCCCGACCGGGACTAGAACTCGGTGTGCCGGCGCCACAAGGCAGAGGATTAGCCTAGTGAGCCGCGGCGCCGGCCGACAATTTGGTTCTTAAGGACATAAAATAGGTGATGGAATTAAGATATCCTATGATTATTTAATTCTTACCAACAAATAATATTGTTTACTTTTTAATTTTAGACTGATAAGACTATTCATTTTGGTTGTCTTAAACTTGTTTACATTTGGTTCTTTATGAAGGGCTTGTGGAAGCACTATTTTCTGAGTTTTTGCATTTTGGAACAGTATTTGTGTTTTCTATGTGTTAAAAGTCAATTTTACTAAATATAAAATATTTTTATGTTCTCTTTTCTTGAATGTCTTAAATAACCTCCTCCGTTTTCTTCTATCATAAAGTATTACCTTTGAAAAATTTAATGTCAGCCTTTTGGGTTGATTTTCTTAGGTGTGGGGTGTACTCTTTCAGTCAGCAGTTTCAAATTAAAGTTTTTTTCAGGGACTTCTTTGAATCAGACTTGTGTTATCTGAGTATCAAATCTTCTTTGTACTTTGTTACCTGCTTTCCTTGAAATCCTTTTTATCTTTTTTTTAATTTCAAAAATGTTCCTTCTTTTTACCTTCTAGTTCTTTTAAAGCATCATCTGCTGTATATATTTGCTCTTAGGTTCATTCAGATTTGTTCTTCATTAATTTCCTGAGTTCTGTTACCTTATTTCTGAGTTTCTTGATATCCAACTTAGGTTGTTTTTTCATGTCTTGAATCATTTTTGTAATGTCTTTTAGCTCATTTTGAAATAGTAGGTTACAATTTTCATTCATTTTGTGAATATATGTTCTTGGTAGGCTTTTATCATCAAGATGATATTCTGTACCTTACATTTTTCTTCTAATAACTTTATGGGATTGACCTACATCATTTTCTGTTGCTTACTTGTATGTGAAATTGAGTTTCCTGGACCCTAAGTAAGTGGTTTGGGAGGGCTTTGTTTCTCACGCAGCTCTTTTGTTTTTGGACACTTCAAAACTGTGGTGCTTGCTCTCTGGGATTTTTAGGCTCTCTGTTCCCTTCCCCATTTTTCTTCTGGACATTTTTCTTCATCATCATTGTACATATTGTGGTGAATTTTTATTCCATACCCTGTAATTGATACTCATTTTGCCTCCATATCATGGAAAGGCTAGTTTCAGGAGTTCATAAAGATGGTCTCGTCCAGCATGTTAAGACTCTCAGAGACTTAGCCATGTGGTCACCGCTAGTGCAGAATCTTTCCAGTTATGGGTCCTGCACTCATCCAATTATAGGTCCTGTGCGTTTGATGAATCCTTTTTTCTCTTTTGGGAGTCTCTCATCAGTTCTGTCAGACATCCTGTTTCTTTCTGTTTCTCCCCAACAGATAGTGATGGCATACAGGTCTTGTGGTTGTTGATGATTTGTTCCCACCTGCTAATTGGAAAGGACTCATGGGATTCTTGTCATCCAGTTTTGTTGTAAACGTTGTCTGGGTTTTTTGGTTCACCATTTAGTTTTTCACTTTTTTCTCATGGGGATTTATAGGTTCTCAAAAAATTGGGCTCCTTCCCCTCCCCTCCTATCCCCTCCCCTCTTCGGATTTTTTATTATTATTATTATTATTTTTTTATTTATTTTTTTTGAGAGGCAGCGCTAAAGAGACATGGGAGAGGAGGGAGAGTTGTCTTCTACCCACTGGCTCACTTCCCAAATGGCCACAACAGCTAGGGCTGGGATAGGTTGGAGCCAGGAGCCAGGAGCTTCTTACAGGTCTCCCACATGGGTGCAGCGGCCATTACCAGGGAGCTGGATTGGAAGTAGAGCATCCAGGACTTGAACTGGCGCTTGTATGGGATGCCTGTGTTGCAGGCAGCGACTTAACCTGCTGTGCCACAATGCGGGCTCCCCCAAGAATGTTTGTAATATGTCACTTAATTATTATTGGTGGTGTTATTTAATTTGATTAATCTTGTCCTAATTAGATTATATGTTCCTTTAAGTGCTATTTGTAATTTAATTAGTTCCAAGGGCCAGTACAAGTTGAAAACAGTCTACAGTGTCCATTAGTACTGGACATGTAAGCAGTAGCTCACAGTTGTCACTTTGGAAATTTATCTAAAGATAATTATAGACCAACTTATAACCTGTTGATTATAGGATTAGCAGCTACTCTTACAAATGGAAGGGAAACATGAGGATATCAGCTATCCTGCCTATACATGAAGTTAGTTCATGCGTCATCTTTGGCATATATGCCTTAGCCTGTCAGCCTCTGGTCTAAACATTCCTAGAAGACATTGATCCAGTGCACTTTAGAAACATTGCATAAAAAAGACATCTTCATACAGAGTGATAATTCATTTTTGTCTGTCATGATGGAAAAATAATGTCTAGAAAATAAAGAGATTCTTGAGCAAAACATTTAGTCACAATAGCAACAGTGACACACAAGGACATTTTGTTAATTTGTGTTGTGTGTGTGTGTGTGTGTGTGTGTGTGTTTTGACAGGCACAGTGGACAGTGAGAGAGAGAGATGGAGAGAAAGGTCTTCCTTTACTGTTGGTTCACCCTCCATTGGCCGCTGCAGCCGGCGCTCTGTGGCCGGCGCACCGAGCTGATCCGAAGCCAGGAGCCAGGTACTTCTCCTGGTCTCTCATGGGGTGCAGGGCCCAAGCACTTGGGCCATCCTCCACTGCACTCCCTGGCCACAGCAGAGAGCTGGCCTGGAAGAGGGGCAACCGGGACAGAATCCAGCACCCCAACCGGGACTAGAACCCCGTGTGCTGGTGCCGCAAGGCGGAGGATTAGCCTATTGAGCCGCGGGGCCAGCCCATTTTGTTAATTTAAAGAAAAGGTGGAGGAGTGTGTGTGAGATGTGATTGGATTTTGATCAATGCAGAGGAAAACTAAAGAGGAGAAATACTACTTTGAGACCAATAAGAAGAAGCATTGCTCTTTGTATTGGTTAGTAATGTTAGGGGTCTTATTCTGACTGTACTCTGATTCCTTTGCTTTTGAACTGATGTTCTAAAAAATTAGTGAATATACTATGTCTTTAAGAATTTAGTATTTTTTAGTTTCACTTTAATTTACTCCCTTGCTGGAAGGGATCATACTTTGTTTACATTTATGAGGATTATATGCTTTGTAATATGTTTATTTAAAATTACTCCTAATTTTTACCTTTTCAAAAAAATTTCCAACAGGCCTCAACAAATAATGAAAGCTCTAATCACAGTTTTGGAAGCTTGGGATCTTTAAGTGACAAAGAATCAGAGGTAAGTAATTTCATTTTAATTATGATGCTAATAAAGTAAAAATGAAAATTACCTTAATTAAATAGAAAGTTTTTCTTCATCAGTACATGTGCTAAAAGGTAATGCTTTTAAGTTTTTTGTAGGAGTGTTTTGTTCTGCTTTATGAAGAACATCATTCAAATTGAAGACATTATTTGGCATTAAAGTATAGTTTCTTGGTTATATAGCTGAACTTGTATTTTAGTGATACGTAGATGTTCTTAATAGAAGACCATTACTGATTGTTCATAGTTTTATGTGATTAATGATAAGGTGGTTTTGAAATACACTGGGTTTCACCATGTCTTATTTCTTATTATAGTACCCTCTTAGTTTTATTCTGGGTAAGGGTCTGTGTACTTCTGAGATCCAGATTAGTATTTCTCATGGAGTCGTGCTTCGGATATTCACTTTGCATATTTTTAAAAATCTGAAGAGTTCTCTCTCACTCACCTTACCAAGAAAATACATGGGATTTGTAAATCAGTGTTTGGATCCATGGTATAGTTCATTTTGAACATTATAAACACTCGAGGGCATCTTTTAAAAAAAGTGGGTGTCCAGGATTTTCTTTGGGCTTTAGCATTTGTTTGGTGCTCTAACTTCACTTTCTGTGGAAATATCCTTTTCTGTCCTCAGGTTATATAGTTATGCACTAACATTTGTGTGTATGTGTATGTGTGTATTTTCCCTGTAAGTATTAACGTGCTTCCATGTGATGCATTTTAAATGTCTTTTATTATTTGGGTTAGTGTAGCTATTTCACCTTTATAATACCACCAGGTCATTAGCACTCAGGAACCCATAGGCATTTGGTTTCAGTGTTCAGTGAAAAGGGAATGTAAAAGGTGGCATCTTTTTAGCTCTGTATTATTGAAAGCATCTAGGACTCTCTAGTGGACAGTTTTGTGCAGTTCTCTGCAGGCTCCCTGATACTTCAAAGGAGTGTGGCCTAGGGTTCTCACTCATCAGGCTTTCCCTTCCACAGAGACAACTGGCAGGCAGCTGAAAGAACTGTGCAAGTGACGGGACTTTATCTGCAGTAGGTTCCCTTGAGGTAAGCTAAGCAGTAGTAGCCCTTGTAGCACCAGATTATCGCAGTTTAGGTTTTTTCCCCCCTAAATTAACACACTTATGCTAAGTCCTTAAAAAATTTTAAGGTTAATTTTAGTCAAAGTGTAGTTTTTCAAAAATGATCATCAAGGATGTTTCACTTTAAATTTCCTGGACTTTGAAACAATTCTTGATGTTTTTATAGAATTGAGTATATTTACTAATTTTACGTGGCACCCTTTTGTGCTGCATAAAAGCATATATGTTACAAGGGCAGTAAACTGATTTCAGGTGTTTTTCTATGTTAATAAAATGTGATATTTTTGTTAGATTTTTTTTTAAAAAAATAGCAAAACAGTAAAGGTTATATCACATGCACCAGTTACATTTTTCTATATTCTTTATGAATACCCATATCCCCCAATTGGATTTAGTGTTTGGATTCTTTCAGAGGAATTGATGTATAAGAAAATTTCACTTCCTTTTAAAAATCCCAAGGATCACTTTTAGCTGTATTTTTAGTTAGAATGTTGGTCGTCCCCACCCCAAGTCCATAGTGGCATTTGCAGTGAAACATAATTTGGGTGAACATTGCACATACATACAGATGAGTTGACATTTGGACAGCAAGAGAAAATGCTAAAAAAAATCTTTTGTCTTTTGCTCTTTGTTCTTTTTTTTTTTTTTTAAGATTTATTTATTTATTTGAAAGTCAGAGTTACACAGAGAGAGGAGAGGCGGAGAGTCAGAGAGAGAGGTCTTTCATCCAATGGCTCACTCCTCAGTTGGCCACAACGGCTGGAGCTGTGCCATTCTGAAGCTAGGAGCCAGGAGCTTCTTCCAGGTTTCCCATGCGGGTGCAGGGGCCCAAGGACTTGGGCCATCTTCTACTGCTTTCCCAGGTCATAGCAGAGAGCTGGATTGGAAGCAGAGCAGCTAGGACTTGAACCAGCACCCATATGGGATACTAGTGCTTCAGGCCAGGGCGTTAATGCTCTGCGCCACAGCACTGGCCCCTGTTCTTTGTTCTGTATCTGAGATTTTGGCAAATTATTTATATTTTGGAAGTGACTATTTTTCCTTAACAGTAACATAAACCACTTTAATTATTTTATTTCTGTTTTTGTGAGGGAGTATCTGTTTTTACATTTAGGAAATTGCTTATGTGGAAAGTGATTCCCAGATTTTTTTTCTCTGTAGTAGGTACCTTATTTATAAGAATTTAAAATAGAAATAATCATGGATCATTAAGTATAGTTGTTGAGTATGAAAAGGTGCCATAGGAAGTTGAGCAGCTGGGACTTGAACCAGTGCCCTTATGGGATGCCAGTGCTGCAGGCGGCGGCCTTACCTGCTATGCCACAGTGCCAGCCCCACCATTACATTTTTAAAAAATGATAGTCTTTGTTTTTGTGAACAGAAGATAATAGAAGGTTTATTTTTAAAATAGCCGTCCTCTACCATTCACCTTTTTAGCTCACCTTCAATTTTTCTAGCTTTTATTCCTGGTATTTATTTCCATAATTCAATATATTTTGGCTCACCACTTAGACATTATCTTTTTTGGGGAGGAGAGTTAAAGATTTTTATTTATTTATTTATTTATTTGAGAGGTAGAGCCACAGACAGTGAGAGGGAGAGACAGAGAGAAAAGTCCTTCCCTTCACTGGCTCACTCCCCAAATGGCCACAATGGCCAAAGCTGCTCTGATCTGAAGCCAGGAGCCTGGAGCCAGGAGTCTCTTCTCGGTCTCCCATGTGGGTGCAGGGCACAAGCAATTGGGCCATCCTCCACTGCTTTCCCAGGCCACAGCAGAGAGCTGGATTAGAAGAGGAGCAGCTGGGACTAGAACTGGTGCCTAGATGGTAGCATTGCAGGCAGAGGATTAACCTACTGCGCCACAGTGTCAGCCCTGACATTATCTGTTGACCCCTTAGGGTTTGTGATGGTTTTAGTAAACTAATACTCCCTTTTTCCTGTTTTTTTTATCCTTATCCCTGGTACTCTTTTCAGATATCTGCAAGTTTCCTGTTATCTTCTGTTATCTTAACTGTTAAAGCTGAAAAGCGTGTATTAGTTACTGTTAGGTTGATTGAAGCTGCTTCAACTGAAATTTTTGTTTCACTTTGTATATGAATTACTTCATATAAGAATTTGAGGTGCTGGGGCCGGCACTGGAGCTCACTGGGTTAATCCTTTGCCTGAGGCAGTGGCATCCCTTATGGGCGCTGGGTTCTAGTCCTGGTTGCTCTTCTTCCAGTCCAACTGTCTGCCGTGGCCCGGGAAGGCAGTGGAGGATGGCCCGAGTGCTTCGGCCCCTGTAACTGCGTGGGAGACCAGGAGGAGGCTCCTGGCTCCTGGCTTCGGATTGGCTCAGCGCTGGCCGTATTGGCCATCTGGGGATTGAACCAATGGAAGGAAGACATTTCTCTCTGTCTCTCTCTCTCAATGTCTGTAACTCTACCTGTCAAATAAATTAAAAAAAAAAAGAAAAAAAGAATTTGAGGGCCCGGCACTGTGGTGCAGCCATTAATGCCCTGGCCTGAGGCGCCAGCATTCCATATGGGCGCCCGTTCAAGACCTGGCTGCTCCACTTCCAATCCAGCTCACTGCTATGGCTTGGGAAAGTAATAGAAGATGGCCCAAATCCTTGGGCTCCTGCACCCAAATGAGGGGCCCCAAAAGAGGCTCCTGGCTTCGGATCGGCGCAGCTCTGGCTCTTGCGGCCAGTTGGTGAGTGAACCAGCAGATGAAAGACCTCTCTCTCTCTCTCTCTGCCTCTCCTCTCTGTGTAACTCTTTCAAATAAATAAATACATCTTTAAAAAAAAAAGGATTTGACTTTTATTTCTAAATTGAAGAATTGTAGAATGAAGAAGATCTTATTAACAAAATCTGGTTGTTGGGAGAGTATTGGTTTAGTTTTATTTTATGTCACTCTGAATCTGTTCTTTGGGCTTCAAAAAGTCAAGTATATTTTCAGTAAGCATTTACTGCAGTGCAGGCAATATTAAAATGAGCAAGATGCAATTCTTGACTTCACATGAGGTCAGTGCCTAGTAGGACAGACAGATATTTAGACAGACTGCTTTATGAACTGTTTGGTTCACAAAATAAGCAGAAAATACTCTGGGAACAAAGAGCAACAACTTCCCAATTCCATCTGATCTCAGGGAAAGGAGGCAGAGGTCTTTCTTCAAAGAAAAGATAGTACTTCAGTTATTCAGAAAGGCTGTGGATCCATCCTGGAGGACAAGGGGCCAAGTGTGAGAAGGACTTGAGTGAGGTTTGCTTTTGTACAGAAGCATGGCTAGTAGTTAGGGTCCAGGCAGTAGGGCAGTGATTATCAGCTTCCAGTACTTCAGATCATCTGAGAGGCTTTCACAGATAGCCAGCTGTCCAGGTTATTCTGCCCGTTCCCAGACTTCTGGTGTAAGGGAGTGTTTGTGTTTGAAAGATAGTCAGGTGTTAGGATCCTTAAATATTTCATTCATGGTGAAGAATCTGGACTTCAGGTGATGGGAGAGCCATTGAAACAGGGGACACAGAAGCCAAGTGGAGTTGTAAAAGCCTCCCACAGAGAGCAGCTTAGAGGATAGGACTGGAGGGAGGCGATTCCTGAACAAGGAAGATCATTTAGTTAAAGAATATGCCTTCTTTACAAAACCTCAGACCTCCAAGGTTCAATAATAGGAGGAACAACTTGAAATAACAGGGATTCTGATGGTGGTATTCTGAAGTTTCCGTTTTGGACTCTGATTTCTCCCTGAAATTTTCTAATTTCACTGAGAGTTAGGATAACTTTACCACCCAAACTTTAATGTGTGAATTAATTATTTGGGTTCTTATGTCTGGATATCTGAGTTAGGGGTTTGCATTCGTAGCTCAGATTCCTCGATTTAAAAAGTAGAGTCAATAGGTCATTAAACCTTGAATTCGAGTAAAGAAGGTCAGAGGAGGAGCCTAGGATTATTCGAAGGAATCCAGCTTTAGTCCTTTGACTGAGCCAGGTAACAGGAGGAAGATGAACACATTTGGCCCATGAGGTAATAATTTGAATTCTTTGGCATAAATAGGTGAAGATGTTATTGTAGGCAGTAAAAACTTTCTGGAGCTCAGGAAAGAAGTTAGGCCAGAGATTAAGACTTAGGAGTTTTTGGTATAGGTGTTAATTAAAGGCTTGAGTGTAGGTAAACCCATCTGAAAATGTGGTCTGGGGATTTCTAAGGGTTCTGGAGTCCCTTTGAAAGTACTCAGGAGATTAGAATGATTTTTTGCAACAGTACTTAGACATTATTTGGACTTTAAACTCTCATTTTTTCATGAGTTTACAGTGAAAATTTCTAGAGGCTGTATGTCACATGATCTCACAACTGATACTTTATGCATTGTGTAGTTGGATATTCTCATATTACCAAATGTTTTGTTTTAAATCCTAAAATGGTAAATATTGATAGTTGTAATCCATATAAATTAAAGCTTTTTGGGTCTTCAACAGCTTTTAAGAGCTGTAGGGGATTCCTGAGACCCAAAAGTTTGAAAACTGCTTTTGTAGATGAACTCACCCAGATAGTGGATGTGGTGCAAGTTAGATAGATGAGATAGGTGTGCTGGGGAGAAACTGAAAGCCTGTTAAATAGGTGGCATATGGAAGAAAAGCAAGAGAAAGATCAGGAAGGGAAATAGTGAATAGAATTAAATGCCACAGAAGTCAGTTAAGATAATCACTGTAAAAATGTGACTAAGAATTTGCCACTTAGGCTTAATTTTAATAGATTAACGCGAACAGGATGCCAGATTGTGCTTGATTAAGGAATGATTGAGAAGTGAGAAAATAGTAATAGCAAATATTGACTCCTTTGGGCAGAATCTTGACTGTGAAGAGAAGGAAACAGGATCTGGAGCTTGACATGTTATGCTCTCAGGGAAAGGGCCATATAACACAGCCACGATGGAGAGGAGGAAAGTGAGCAGAAAAGATGAAACAAAACCAAACACTTTTTTTTTTTTTTTTTTTTTTTTTTGGGAGGATCTGAAATTCAGACCCTTTGTGGGCAGGGTTAGTCACAAGTGGTACTAGGAACATTCTTTCCTCTGCTTTAGGGGTAAGTGAACTTGCATATCTAAAATCCTTTTCTCTTACACAGCTGTCAGCTCAAAGGAAAGCAGTGTGAAAGTGTGTTTGAGTGATAGAGATTTTATGGGAGGCTCAGGGAAGAGAGTTTGCTGGGGACATTTAGAATACCTGAAGGACTTAGAAGCATGCCTTATCTGTTGCTTTATTTATTTTATGATGATCGGAGAAGTAAGTAGCCCATGTTACCTGATTACCAGCGTTTTCCAAATATGATTTCAGAACCTACCTTAGTCCACCTGTTTGCTGGAGGACCCCTACATCTCTGAACACAACCTTCTTTCTGTACTTTCATCTAAATTCTGTTCAGTTGCTCCCTATTTGTATCTTAGCCCAAGATGCTGAGATAAATCATGTGTCTTCTAGTTCATTGGGAATTCATAATGATTAATAATTACCATAATCATTCCTCCCTACCTCTCCTTTTGGGTATCCTAGGATATAATTCTCTGCTTTATTTCTTACTGAGGTTGGATATTTGTGACTGTACATAAATACTTATTACATCTTTAGTAATTCATGTTGGTGAAACAGGATTATATCTGTATGACAGTGCTTCAACAGGTTCTTGGAAAAGTGGAGTTAAAACATACAGTTTATTTTGGAGCAGAAATTTTAAAAATCTTTAAAAAACTTATTTGAAAGAGATACAGAGATAGACAAATAGATATCTTCCATCTGTTGCTTCACTCCCAAATGCCTGTAATAGCCAGGGCTGGACCAGGCCAAAGCCAGCAGCCTGGAACTCAATCTATGATTCCCATGTGGATGGCCAGGAACCAGCTACTTGGACCATCTCCTGACTCCCAGGGTGCATAAGCAGGAATCTGGAATCTGAAGCAGAGCCAGGGTTTGAACCCAAGCTCTCTAATAAGGAATACAGGTGTCCCAAGCAACGTCTCACTAAGCTAACCTTCTGTCCCAGTGCAGAAACGTTTGGAAATCCATGTATAGTATTTTTATAGTTCATACTTTCCATGCTTGTTTTGAAAACTCCTCATTTGCATAGATTTCAAATTTTTTGCACCAAAATAAACATTTTTAAATTTTGTTTTCCATGAACTTTTAAAAGTACACTTATATCATACATGTGTGCTTATACATAGTACTGGTATACTTCATAAATGTTTGTAAAGCAGAGATAGGTATCAACCTCTTTTTGCTTCAATTAATCTTTAATATTTTCATCTCATAATATTTCTGTATAAATCAAGTTAGAATTGAGTAGTTTGAAATATATCCTAATTCTAGAACCAAAGTTGTTTATTTCTGTTTCTTCCTGAGGTATCATTAGCTCTTAAACCCTTTGTCCACTGGTCTTGCATTACTCTTTATTTTCACTTTAAGTATCTTTTGGGATTTCTTTAGTTGTATCCTTAAATTATGTATATATGGAAGCAGAGGAAGTTCTTGCATATAGCATATTTCCTCTTTTTACCCTATTTAAAGAGAGAAACCTGTTTAATATGTTATAATTATCATTAGCTTCCTGCTAATGTGCACCCTGGGAGGTATCAGGTGATAGCTCAAGCGGCTGGATCTCTGCCACTTAGTGGGAGGCATGAGTTGAGTTCCTGCCTCCTGACTTCAGCCTGGCCCAGTCTTGACTGTTGGAGGCATTTGAGAGGTGAAGCAGAATATGTGAGAGATCTGCCTCTGTGTGTCTGTATATCTCTCTTTCTCAAATATGTAAAATAAATATTAATTGCATTTGATAGAGTTTGTTGGTTGATTTTAGAGCAAGAAAGCCATAAGCTTATTGATGAAAACAAGATTGGAAGAGAAACATGAATCCAAAATGAAGACATAGTTTTTAAAAAGTAGAAGCACATGTTGTACTTATCCATAGTAGGTGCCAGTAAATATTTGTTGAATGAATAAATTTTTTTAAAAAAATTGAGAAGCTGGCACTGTGTCATAGCGGGTAAAGCCACTGCCTGTGGTGCTAGCATCCCATTTGGGTGGTGCTGGTTTGAGTCCTGGTTGCTTCACTTTTGATCCAACTCCCTGCTAATGCACCTGGGAAGGCAGTGGAGGATGGCCGAAGTCTTGGTCCCTGCACCCACGTGGGAGACCTGGAAGAAGCTCCTGGGTTCATTCTGGGAAAGCTGCAGCTGTTGTGGCCATCTGGGGAGTGAGCCAGTGGATAGAAGTTCTCTGTCTCTCTGCCTCAGCTTCTCCTTCTCCTTCCCTGTAACTCTTTCAAATAAATAATTCTTAAAAAAAAGAGGGGGGTGTTGATTTTTATTTGAAAGGTGGCATTAGAGAAAGAAAGAAAGAAAAAAAATAGATCTTCCCATTTGCTGGTTCACTCCCCAGGTAGCGCAAAGATCAGGCTGAGTCAGGCCAAAGCTAGGAGCTCAGAGCTCCATCTTGGTCTCCCATATGGGTGGCAGGGGCCCAAGTACTTGAGCCATCTTCTGTTGCCTTCTCAGGAATTTTAGCAGGAAGCTGGATCAGAAGCAGAGCAGCCAGAATGTGAACGGGCACTCGGATATGGAATGCTGATATCCAGGCAGTGGCTTAGCTTGCTGCACAAGTGCCAGCCCCTAATGTGTAAATTTAGCACCACTGTCTACCCAGCTCCTCAGCAAATTGCTACTCTTTGTCCAGCACATCCATCTCATGTGTCTCTGCTGCTCACACTTCCTAATGTTACACAACCTATCAAGTTTGAAAAACAGTTTTCAAACTTTTGGGTTTCAGGACTTCCCACCAGCTCCTCACACAAAACTCTCTCTTTTGAGCCCCCAAAGCTCTCATTTGTGCGAATTATAACCTGATATGTATCATTTTAGGATTTAGAACAAAGCATAACACTAGAATACATAAACATATAACCCATAAATCATTAGACTGTTATATCACTATCTTACAGGAATACTAGAAATTCTCACTGTAAACTCAGGAAAAAATGAAAATGTAAGAACATGCTGTACAGTGGTAGTGTAAGTTTGATATTACCTTTGAAAGTGAAATTTGGCATTATCTTTAAAAATTTAAATGTGCTTATTCTGTGATGTAGCATTTACATTGAAAACTATCACAGAGAAATAATGAGGGCTTCTTGTTTAAGGGATTCTGTGTAGGAGTGTGTATACCAGGGGTATGTTACCCCTCACAGTGCAGTGTGAGACCACTGTTCTGAATTGTACTCTTACAAAAGTCCTCTCAAAACATCAGCATTTCCTTCCCTCTGCAACTGTGTCTTTCAAATATGTAAAATAAATCTGGGGTGGTGGTGGGGAATGAAGGTCAACATTTCCAGGATAAATTACTTTGAAATATTGATTCCCAGTCCTTCCTTGACGCAACTATTTTATTTTGGTCATTTGATTTGAAAGCTACTGAAAAGAATTAAGAGTAAGAGTTACTGTTTTTACAATTACATTTCTTTAGGACACTGAGTTGTGGATGCACAGGGTATGTTTAAAGGAAGTAAAAATAGATCCTTCAGGCTTGTTGTGAGCTGGCATACTTTAAGTTTACCTGTAAAATAGCACATATCTTAGTTGGGTGCTTACTCAGTTTCTTCTCAAAGATGCGCTACCATTTTTAATATTACACATTATTAAATAATAGAAGCAGCTGGCATTGTGGCGTAGTGCATTAAGCCACTGTGTGCACTCAGAATCCTGTATGAGCACTGGTTTGAGTCCCGACTATTCTTTTTCCAATTCAGCTTTCTGCAGAGAGAGAGGTCTTACATCTGCTGTTTGACTCCTTGGATGGCCACAGAAGCCAGAACTGTACCCATCTAAAGCCACTTCTGTTTCTTACACGTGGGTGCAGGGGCCCAAGGACTTGGGCCATCTTCTTGATTTCCCAGGCCACAACAGAGAGCTGGATCGGAAGTGCAGCAGCCAGGACTCAGACCGGCGCCCATATGGGATACTGGCACCGAAGATTGTGGCTTTACCTGCTATGCCGCAGCGCCAGCCCCCAGATAATAGTTTTCAATATTAAAGTTTTTGATCCTTGGGCAGAACCAGAAAATGTGAATTTGTAGTAAAAAGTTAAAAAAAAAACAAAACACAGAGTGCCTTGTATGTTTGACATTGTTGAGAAGAAGCTTGCATTTTACGTTGACTAAATGTTTTCTTAAGGATCCAGATTTTCCTTTCTAGTGTGGCACTATTTTGATATGTGCCATGAAAGTAACAAAGATATTTCTCTTGATTTTCCTGTTTCACATCTGCTTAAACAAATTTTGCCTAGAAATATGAATAAAAAGTGAAGATTGTTGTTTTTATTAACTGGAGGCAAAAAGATTTGTCACGCCAGTTGTTCAAATTATAGTAACCTTGAATTTGATGCCTGAGTATGAGATGTGGGAGCAGCCAGTGAATTGTATATTTGAAACTAATCTTTAGCTACATGAATCTTTCAGAAAAAATCGATTCTGACATGTCTGAGAATTGAATATTTTGTTAGGGAAATCATTTAATATTGGAATAACTTTTCCTGTTTTAAGGTTTTTTTTTCTCATTTACTTGAAAGAAATTGAGTATATTTATTAACTGGTATGTTTTTTTTAAAAGATTTATTTTAGATTTTTGAAAGGCAGAGTTACAGAGAGAGAGGGAAAGAGATCCTCTATCTGCTGGTTCACTCCACGAATGGCCAAAGTGGCTAGGTCTGGATCAGACTAAAGCTAGGAACTGGGAACTTCTTCTGATTCTACCACGTGAGTGCAGGTGCCCAAAGCTCTTGGGCCGTCTTTGGCTGCTTTTCCAGGCACATTAGCAGGGAGCTGGATCAGAAGTGGAGCAGCCGGAACCTGAACCTGCACCCATATGGGATGCCGGCACTGCAGGTGTCAGCTCAACTTGCTACACCACCCCAGTGCCAGCCCCAACTGATGTAATTTTATTAGATAAAATAGCATAACTTGTTATCCATGTAGTCGATTCTGATGAACTCTAGCTAAGGTAGAGTGAAAAACAAACCTTAATATCTACTTAAAAAAAAGGATTTATTTATTTATTTATTTATTTGAAAGGTAGAGTTACAGAGAGAGAGCTCTTCCATCTGCTAGTTCAACTCCCCAAATGGCCACAATGGCCAGGGCTGTGCCAGGCCAAAGCCAGAAGCCCAGAACTACTTCCAGGTCTCCCACGTGATTGCAGGGTCAAGTACTTGGTCTGTCTTTCACTGCTTTCCCAGGCACATTAGCAAGGAGCTGGGTCAGAAGTGGAGCAGACCAACAAAGAAGGATGTACTTTTCTCTGAAGGGAGGAGAGAACTTCTATTTGCTTGTGACCTTGTCTAAATACTAACAGAGATCGTGGATTCAAAAGGCTTCCATAGCTTTGGCAGCTCATGTAAAAATTGTTCTCAAAGAGTTTGTGTGTGTGAGTGTGAGCACATAAATTGTTGAAATCTTTACTTAGTATAGAGTTGGTCTTCTGTGTATAAAGTTAACTGAAAACTTAATGGAGAATGGGAGAGGGATGTGGAGGTGGGAGTAAGGGGGTATGGTAGGAAGAATCACTATATTCCTAAAGTTGTATTTATGAAATTTGTACTCCTTATGGTGGGGGGGGGGTGTGTGGAGGAGGAGAAAAGAGGAGCAGCCGGATTTAAACCAGCACCCATGTAGGATGCTGGTGTTGCAGGCAGCAGCTTAACTGCTACTCCACAGCGCCGGCCCCACTTTCCTATAATATATTTATGCTGATAATTATAAATATAACTCTAGTTTGAGACTTAAAGAAGTTTTTACCTATTTTTATGGAATAATTGAATAGATTTATATCCCTTGTTCAGTGATAGCTTTAAGATTCATATTTTCTTACATTTGGTCTTATATTAAAAAATATATTTACTTTTAAGATAAGCCAAGAAGTCAGTCACCTGATTGGATATAAAGTCCTTGTTTGGTAGTCACTGTCTTAAGTGCCCATGAAATTAAAGCATCAGTTTATCCCTGTCACCTGTTAGATTCTTTTGTTTGTCTTTGTTTTTTGAACAGATTTTGAATTGCTAGAAAATACTGGGTAATTCACACTAATGTCTTGGGAAATTTGAATGCCAGAGAAGTCATTTAGGTTTTGGTGTGATTACTAATTGATTTAAAGAGCACTTGCCTGGCCGGCGCCGCGGCTCACTAGGCTAATCCTCCACCTTGCGGCGCCTGCACACTGGGTTCTAGTCCTGGTCGGGGCGCCGGATTCTGTCCCGGTTGCCCCTCTTCCAGGCCAGCTCTCTGCAGTGGCCAGGGAGTGCAGTGGAGGATGGCCCAAGTGCTTGGGCCCTGCACCCCATGGGAGACCAGGATAAGTACCTGGCTCCTGCCATTGGATCAGCGCGGTGCACCGGCTGCAGCGTGCCGGCCACGGCGGCCAATGGAGGGTGAACCAACAGCAAAAGGAAGACCTTTCTCTCTGTCTCTCTCTCTCACTGTCCACTCTGCCTGTCAAAAAACAACAACAACAACAACAACAACAACAACCCACTTGTCTCCTTTCTTCATTTTTTTCTTACTGCTCTTCCACTGTATGTAGAATTCTTTGGTCTTTTGTCCTTAGCTGTATGTGACAGAAAGAAATGACAGCATTATTACCAAGAGCAGTAACAGGCTTGAAAATGTACTCTATAAAATGTTTTATGAGTGCCAATTTTGTACCTCAGGTAAGTACATAGGTGGCCAAGTTGATGTCCTTTGGATTTCCTCAAATAATTTCTCAAACTTTAAGCTGCTAATTTGTTTCTTCAAAGGATGTTTCATGAAGAATCCCAATATTAAAATAAAAGACATGTTTATAGGGACCTGGTGGAAATGACGTAGATGGGTCTGCCAGGCTGGACCTTTAAAATGCACCCACCTTTGTCTATTCCCTTTAGTAATTTCTGGGATTACAACTCCTCTCTCCTATAGTATCTCTCGGAAACAGTTTAAAAATTGCAGAAATTGGTCAGAACTTTCTGTCTTGATGGGCCCTCTTAGAGATTAAATATTTGATGAGTTTTTGCATATTTCCATCCAGGTTCTACATCCACAAGTAGGTTCTTAGACAAATGAATGACTGGAAAACTGGCAGCAGTGGACTTCATTGAGGGTTTTTATTTTGCTTTGTTTAATATAGATGTCCAAATTATTTACATTCAGAACTAAAACTATTCCGTTCAGTCTGCTTGAGTGCTGGTGATGGCCTAGATTGCAGGCTCGATGGCTGGTAGTCTACAGTACAATTGAACAGGACCTTAAAGAATGTAACCTGTTTTGCAAGCTCTGCAAATTTTTGTAAGCTGTTAAGGCAGAACTGCCAATCACTTAACATGTGACACATGATTGAAGTTCTGAACCATTAAGTGTGTGGAAATTTGAGGAGATAGGATAGCCATTCAGATAAGAAAATTGGATACTTATTGATATTTATTGAATACCCACTGTATTGTAGATATTGTACTAATTATGTTTCTCAATTAATCCTCAAAATCCTCCTGTGCCTCTGTTAGCATATTTTAAACTGATGAGAACATTGATTGTTGGGTTGAATAGCATGCCAAGGTTTACACTGTATAATGGAATCAAAGGCTGATTTTTAGTCTGTTTTTTTCAGACACCCAGGGTGTTTGAAGTTTTAGGAAATTGTAGTGCATGTACACTGACAGAAAAACCCTAGTTGTGTCCTTGTAAACAGTCTTTGAGAGGAGAATAGTCACAGGCCAGCACCAGGTAGCAGTCTTAGGACATGAGTGATAAAAATAAGGCATCATGGGAAGGGATAAAGTTGTGCAAATAATGGAGACATTTACTTTATAGGCTAATTTAAGTGTATCTAGGTTTCCCATACTCATCTTCTATTCAGTTTTTCAGTATTTTATTACCTATTTTTCTACCTTTTTACCCATACATGACAGTCTTTTTTTTTTTTTTTTTTTTGACAGGCAGAGTGGACAGTGAGAGAGAGAGACAGAGAGAAAGGTCTTCCTTTGCCGTTGGTTCACCCTCCAATGGCCGCCGCGGCCGGCGCGCTGCGGCCGGCGCACCGCGCTGATCCGATGGCAGGAGCCAGGAGCCAGGTGCTTTTCCTGGTCTCCCATGGGGTGCAGGGCCCAAGCACCTGGGCCATCCTCCACTGCACTCCCTGGCCACAGCAGAGGGCTGGCCTGGAAGAGGGGCAACCGGGACAGAATCCGGCGCCCCGACCGGGACTAGAACCCGGTGTGCCGGCGCCGCAAGGCGGAGGATTAGCCTAGTGAGCCGCGGCGCCGGCCTACATGACAGTCTTAATATGGATCCTAATACCCTTTTTCTATTCCTTCCTCAAATTCTTTATTCTTTTAATTTATTTTTAAATTTTTATTTACTTATTTGAAAGGCACAGTTACAGAGAAAGAGAGAGATCTTCAATTTGCTGTTTTACCCCCAAATGGCCACAAGGGCCAGAGCTGTGCTGATCCGAAACAGGAGCCAGGATGTGGGCACCACAGGTGGCAGCCCCAAAATTCTTTAAAGGAGATAAAATTGTTATCTTTTCTTCATTACTATAAGCAGAATGCAATTTGTTTGTTTATTTATTTGTCTAAACAAAATATCATTTTACCTATAGGGCTATCCTACTTCCCTAGGCTGAGGAATGCTGCATTTGAGGAAATAAAACAAACCTTAAATATCCTAAGTGTGTATCCCAAGTACTTTATCTTCCCAGCCTTCTGTTGGAGATAGCCAAGGCATGTTACCATTTGAATGTTTCTGAGGAACTTTTCAGTGAAGCAATCTTTATACCAGTTGAACCACCCCTTATTGTCCCTGCATCCACCCCCACTGTCTTGTTTTGTTTTGTTTGTTTTAAAGATTTATTTATTTTACTTGAAAGAGTTACATAGAGAGAGGAGAGGCAGGGAGAGAGAAAGCTCTTTTATCCGCTGGTTCACTCCCAAAATGGCCACAACAGCCACAGCTGGGCCTATCCAAAGTCAGGAGCTAGGAGCTGCTTCCAGGTCTCCCACGTGTGTGCAGAGGACCAAGGACTACTGCTTTCCTAGGCCAAAGCAGAGAGCTGGATTGGCAGTGGAGCAGCTGGGACTTGAACCATTGCCCATATGGGTTGCCAGCATTGCAGGTGGCAGCTTTATCTGCTATACCACAGCATCTACCCTGCTGTTTGTTTTTAAGAAGATTTATTTATTTATTTGAAAGGCAGAGAGAGGAAGAGAGAGAGAGGTCTTTGATCTACTGATTCACTCTCCAGATGGCTGCCACCGCTGGGAGTGGGCCAGACTGAAGCCCAGAGTGAGGAACTTCATCCAGGTCTCCTGCATGGATAGCAGGGGCCCAATCACTTGGGCCATCTTCTTTGGCTTTCTCAGGCACATTAGCAGGGAGCTGGATTGGAAGTGGAGCAGCCAGGACATGAACCAGCGCCCATGTGGGATGCCAGGGTCACAGAAAGTGGTTTTACTCGCTATACCAGAATGCCGGCTCCTAAATGTAACTGCTTTAAACCATTGTTCCTTGGAATATACTTCACAAAATTATATGGAGCCATTTAGAATATTACATTTTCTTGTTTTTAAAAAATGCTGTTAGCGGGGCTGATGCTGTGGCATAGTGGGTAAAGCCACCACCTGCAGTGCTGGCATCCCATATGGGCACCCATTCCAGTCCCGGCTGCTCCACTTCTGATCTAGCTTCCTGCTGATGGCCTGGGAAAGCAATAGAAGATGACCCAAGTCCTTGGACCCCTGCACCTGTGTGGGAGACCCAGAGGAAGCTCTTGGCTCCTGGCTTCAGATTGGCACAGCTCTAGCCACTGAGGCCAGTTGGGAAGTGCACCAACGGATGGAAGACGTCTCTTTCTGCCTCTCCTCTCTCTGTGTAACTCTGACTTTCAAATAAATAAATAAATCTTTAGAAAAAAATGCTGTTTCCGGTGTAGCTGTTTAAGGATTATAACTCTTTTTTTTTTTTTTAATAAATTTCAGCTTTGCTTTTTTTAAAATTTAGTTATTTCAGAGGCAGAGTTACAAAGAGAAGTGTTCCATCTGCTAGTTTACTCTGGTTTGTGAAATGAAAATGTAAAAATAGTTTATTGGGCATAATGAATTTTATTTATAAACAATAAAAATTTGAGATATTTTATAAGATTGAGTCATTTAGTTATTAGAGTGATATGTCATACAGAAAAAAAATCGTATTTGGGGCTGATTTGATTTGAATTCTTGCTCTACCAGAATGAATGTATTAAACATTCATTATGTACTTGTTAAGAAATAGCTATATACAATAGAAGTGGAATGGGAGGGTGAGATGGAGAGAAGATAAAGTGCTTGTCTTTGAAGAATTCAGATTGGCAGCATTCAGTACATTTCTGAATTGGCTAACTTGTTGGCAGAATGGAGGTAAAAGAACATAAAGCACCAAAGGTGATACTTAGAGGAACAATGGGTATGTGCTTAACTAGAATTAAGTTATGTTTTGTCATTTACACTGTTTAATAATAGAACTAAACAGAGACATGAAAATATGGATTAATACCCTTTCTGCTTGGTGACTGCAATCTTTTGAGAAATTTAAATGGCATCAGGGCCAGTGTTGTGTTGCTACAGAGTAAGCTGCCACTTGCATGCTGTTATCCCATACAAGAGCGCCAGTTCAAGTCCCAGCTCTTCTGCTGATCCAGCTTTCTGCTGACGCTCCTGGGAAGGCGGCAAAGGATGGCCCAAGTAGTTGGATTCCTGCCACCCATGTGGGAGACCAAGATGGAGTTCCTGGCTCCTGGCTTTAGCCTCGCTTAGACCTGGCTGTTACGGCCATTTGGGGAGTGAATCAGTGGATGAAAGAGCTCTACAAATAAATAAATCTTTTTTTAAAAAAAGATTAAAGCTGTGTAATTAATTCATTCAGATACTCCATGGACTCCTGTTAAGTTCAGGAATTCTTTTGACCCCAGGAATACTTACAAGGTTTGAAAATTTGAGGGCTCAGTACTATTTCCTTGTGTTCTGTTCTTTTTGACTAAGCACAGTAGTTTGTCAGAGTCCAAAAATATTACTTGTTGGGGCCATTGCTGTGGTGCAGCGAGTTAAAGCCCTGGCCTGCAGCACCGGCATCCCATATGGGCACTGGTTTGAGTCCTGGCTGCTCCACTTCCTTTCCAGTGGAGGATGGCCCAAGTTCTTGGGTCCCTGCATTCATGTGAGAGACCCAGAAGAAGCTCCTGGCTCCTGGCTTTAGAACCGCTCAGCTCTGATCGTTGTGGCTATTTGGGGAGTGAACCAGTGGATGGAAGACCTCCCTCTCTGTCTTACCTCTCTTTTTAACTGTTTCAAATAAATAAAATAAATCTTAAAAAATATTTATTTTTTTAGCCTAATGAAAATATTTACCATCTGTTTAAGAAACAAACCTTTGATTTAGGATGAGAGCCAACATCTATAGCAAGGGCCACTTATTTTTAGACCTGTAGTGTCTCTTGCACTATAGGTCTAAAGCACTGCTTTACTGTGCCATTGTAGAAAAGCAGCTGCAGACAGTACGTAAATGAGTGGCTGTGACTGTGTTCCAATAAAGCTTTATTATGGACCATAAGATTTGGATTTTGTGTAATTCTCACATCACAAAATACTGTTTTTGTTATGAATTTTTAAAATCTCAATTATGTAAAAATTGTAGAAGTATGTTCGCATCATGTGTTGTATGAAAACAAGTGGCAAACGGATTTGACCCACACATCATAGTTTGCTGATCTGGGGCATAATCCACTAATTTGCTGTAACTTGCTGGATAATAATTGCAGCACATTTAGGTAAATGGTCCTTTCAGCAGGGATTGTGTGTATCAGAGTTCATGTCCTGTTTTTTTTCTCATTCGAGCTTACTGTTACAGATGGAGTCTGTGTGGATGCTAGGAAGCTAGTAAGAAAAGATTCCCTCCCACCCCCATCTCCAGTTAACAATTTGAAGGGCATCTTGTAAAGGCTAATTGCTCTCAGACTTATCATCCAACTAAAGTAAAATTATGTAAGTGGGAATTTCAGGTGCTATGTTCAAGATCTTCTGTACTTGGAATTTTAAAGATTTATTCAAGAAGTTTTATCTTTCAAATAGTTATATGTAAATTGGTGTACATTTGAATCCTGTGAGCACTACTGAACACTACTTGGTCCTGAAAAGAAAAGTGATTTTTATACTGGTTATATTAATTTGTATGATGAAAATGTAATTTAAAATTCTGTTAATTTTCCGTAGACACCAGAGAAGAAACAGTCGGAATCATCTAGGGGAAGAAAGAGAAAAGCAGAAAACCAGAATGAAAGTAGTCAGGGTAAGTGAAGCAGCATCTTCCTTGAGAGCCCAGTAGGCATTTACAAATAACTGTTCTTTTTTTATTTTATTTTATTTTAACTGGTTAATATTTTAATTGTAAAATAAGTAATTTCATATCTTTGTGATTTTATGGCCATTATATAAATTCTGCATTGATAATAGTTTAGGCATGAGAAGCAGTGGCATGAAATTAGTCTTTTTGTATCATTTGCACCACAGGTCTTAAAGTCATTGTGTTGAGGAGTTTTGACATCTCATTTCTATTTTAATTTGTGTCCTGGAAAGACAACTATCATATCAAATCTGACAAATGTTACTTTATGCCTTTTATTTCTCTTTATTTGAATTGTGGTAGTAAAAAAACTGTAAATCTCACTTTAGAACAAATACCTAAGCTTATTCTTACTCTGTTTTTTAAAAGGCTATATAAATGAGAATCTTCATTTGAAACACCATCTTTTTACCAACCTTTTGTGATATGAGCTAGAAAAATTATTTTCTTTACACTACGAAGTCTCTGGTAATAGGGAGTAATATAGGACTAATATTTAATTTGAATACTCAAAATCAAATATAATAAGGCCCTTAATTCGTAATGATGATTGTATATACATAAAGTTCTGGAGCCTGAGGCTTATAATCTTACATGTGGCTGTGAGTTCTAAGAATGTATATATAGAAACTGTCTTTGTGGAAGAGGTAGGTTAAGCCATTTTTTATATTTCTAGGTTTATAATACTTTGTGTCTCACTTTTTTATTTTAAAGATTTATTTTATTTATTTGAAAGTCAGAATTACACAGAGAGAGGAGAGGCAGAGAGAGAGAGTGGTCTTCCATCTGTTGGTTCACTCCCCAGGTGGCCACAATGGCCGGAGCTGCGCCGATCCGAAGCCAGGAGCCAGGAGCTTCTTCTGGGTCTCCCACGCGGGTGCAGGGGCCCAAGGACTTGGACCATCTTTTACTGATTTCCCAGGCCATAGCAGAGAGCTGGATCAAAAGTGGAGCAACCGGGACTTGAACCAGCGCCCATATGGGATACCGGCACTTCAGGCCGGGGCTTTAACCCACTGCACCACAGTGCCGCCCCATGTCTCACTGTTTTGGTTTTTTTGTTTGTTTGTTTAAAGAAACAGGGAGAGACAGAGAGAGGTCTTCCATCCTCTGGTTCACTCCCCAAATAAATGGCCACAATGGCCAGAGCTGGGCCAGTCTGAAGCTAGGAGCTTCTTCTAGGTCTTCCAAGCAGTAGACCATTTTCTACTGCTTTCCCAGGCCATAGCAGAGAGCTGGATCAGAAGTGGAGCAGCTGGGACTCAAACTGGTACCTCTATGGGATGCTGGGCACTGCAGGCTAATGCTTAACCTACTATGCCACAGCGCCAGACCCATGTCTCACTTTTGACTGAGCTCATTTTGGGTCTTAGTATAGTTTCCCCAAGTTATGATTAGTGGATTTGAAGATTTATGTATTGAAAAGATATATTAATTACAGTGGTTTCAACTGCAGTTTAAACAAATAAACAAGCAACTTCAAAAATCAAGTGCCTAGGGGCCAGCACTGTGGTGCAGCGGGTTAAAGCCCTGGCCTGAAGCCCCAGCATCCCATATATGTGCTGATTCTAGTCCTGGCTGCTCTTCTTCCTATCCAGCTCTCTGCTATGGCCTAGGAAAGCAATAAAGGATGGCCCAAGTCCTTGGGCCCCTGCACCCACGTGGGAGACCCAGAAGAAGCTCCTGGCTCCTGGCTTCAGATTGGCACAGCTTTGGCCACAGTTGCGGCCATCTGGGGAGTGAGCCAGCAGATTGAAGACCTCTCTCTGTCTCTACTAAATCTTTTTATTATTATTAATTTTTTTAAATTTATTTGACAGGTAGAGTTAGACAGTGAGAGGGAGAGACAGAGAGAAAGGTCTTCCTTCTGTTGGTTCACTCCCCAAATGGCCACAACAGCTGGCGCTGCACCAATCCGAAGCCAGGAGCCAGGTACTTCTTTCTGGTCTCCCTATGCGGGTACAGGGGCCCAAGCTCTTGGGCCATCCTCCACTGCCCTCCTGGGCCACAGCAGAAAGCTAGACTGGAAGAGGAGCAACCGGGACTAGAGCTGGTGCCCATATGGCATGCCTGTGCCGCAGGCTGAGGATTAACCTAGTGAGCCACAGCGCCGGCCCCTCTACTAAATCTTAAAAAAAAAAAAAAAAAATCAAGTGCCTAGACTGAGGCTTCTGGATTAGTTGATCCAACTTTGTTTTTTTTTTTTTTTTTAAATGCCACTGAGCTTGTGTCTGCCAGGCCTGGGTCACTCAATCTTCCCTGAATAAACCTTATCTGAGCCTTTTCATGAAGACTTCTCATTTCTGTCAGTAAGGATGAGCCCAGAACCGGCATCGGGAGGTCCAGCAAGACGAGGCCCTGAAGTGAGGAACCGAGGCCCTTCTCGCAGTCAACCTGCCACGCCATGTTCAGAGTTTGGCTTACAGGGTGGTGGCCAATGTCACACCACAGAGCCGGTCACGGCAGATTCAGCTCACTGCCACTGGCAAGCGTTGCAGACAGCAACAAGGCCACAAGGCCGGCCCCACTGGTGAGCACGTGACTCCGTAGTTACACTGACAGTGCTTCGAGCACCAGATCCCAGATGTTGCTGCTGCCGGTGCCCATCAAAAAAGATTCTTGGGGCCAGCGCTGTGGCACAGTGGGTTAACACCCTGGTCTGAAGCACTGGCATTCCGTATGGGCGCCGGTTCGGGGCCCGGCTGCTCTACTTCCTATCCAGCTCTCTGCTATGGCCCGGGAAAGCAGTAGAAGATGGCCCTGGTCCTTGGGCCCCTGTACCCACGTGGGAGACAAAGAGGAAGCTCCTGGCTCTTGGCTTCGGATCGGCACAGCTCCAGGGGAGTGAACACATCTGGGGAGTGAACCATCGGATGGAGGACCCCTCTCTCTCTCTCTCTCTCTCTCTCTCTCTCTGCCTCTCCTCTCTCTGTGTAACTCTGACTTTAAAATAAATAAATAAATCTTAAAAAAAAAAAAAAAAAAAAGAACTTACGTTGATTTTTTTAAATTATTATTTTTATTTATTTGAAAGAGTTACAGAGAGAGGTAGAGCCAGAAAGACAGACAGGTATGCCATCTGCTAGTTCACTCCCCAAATGACTGCAACAGCCAGAGCTGAGCTGATCCAAAGCCAGGAGCTTCTTCCGGGTCTCCCATGCAGGTGCAGGGGCCCAGGGACTTGGGCCATCTTCTACTGCTTTCCCAGGCCATAGCAGAGAGCTGGAACAGAAGTGGAGCAGCCGTGACTTGAACTGGCGCCTATATGGGATGCCGGCACTGCTGGCCAGGGCTTTAACAGCCACAGCGCCGGCCACGAACCCATGTTTTGTGTGTGTGTGTTCTGCCATCCAGAGAGTCTGGTTTTGAGATGGTTGCCTTCACTCATACTTGCTTCAGGCAGAGGCTGGCTTTCTAAGTGTGCCTGTCCCCCACCCCTTCTTTTAGAGTGAACTACTTTAAGTCCACTGAAAACTTCTCCTGTAGTTTTATATACCAGATTGGGTAATGTTTCCATTCCAAAATGAATTTTGTCAGCAGAGGGACTATCACCCTTAAAAAATCAGGCCCATCTCTGTACTTAAAATTCTCCTTGCAAAAATGGGCTAAATGAAGGAGGGATGGTATCTGAACAAGATGAGATTTTTGAGGAAGGAAGAGAATTAGAAGTGGGAGCTAAATAGACATCAGCCTTCCCTGAAAATACATGTGCTATGTAGGGGAGAGTAGTGTTAACAAAATTTGAGTTCAATTAGGGAAAATGAATTGGGGAAATAGCCTTTGGGTAGGCAACCAAAAAATCTGTCTGTCTTCATGAACAAATAGTACCTCTTCAGAATATGTAGGAAGATAGACAGAAGTCCTTTTTTTCTTTTTATAAAGATTTATTTATTTTATTTGAAAGGGTTAGAGAGGAAGAGATCTTCTATCTGCTGGTTCACTCCCCAGGTGGCTGCAACAGCTGGAGCTGGGCCAGACTGAAGCCAGGAGCCAGTAGCTTCTTCCAGGTCTCCCATGTGGGTGCAGGGGCCCAAGTGCTTGAGCCATCCTCTGCTGCTTTCTCAGGCCATTAGCAGGGAGCTGGATCCGAAGTAGAGCAGCCAGGACACAAACTGATGCCCATATGGGATGCCAGCATTGCAGGGTGTGGCTTCACCTGCTATACCACAATGCCATCCCTGGGCAGTACCTTTGATATAAAATATTTACAGTCGTATCTAGCCTCTAAAGAAATCTGCATAAAGTTATTGTTTAAAATTTCTAGAAGGCAGGCCGGCGCCGCGGCTCACTAGGCTAATCCTCCACCTAGCGGCGCCGGCACACCGGGTTCTAGTCCCGGTTGGGGCGCTGGATTCTGTCCCCGTTGCCCCTCTTCCAGGCCAGCTCTCTGCTGTGGCCAGGGAGTGCAGTGGAGGATGGCCCAGGTGCTTGGGCCCTGCACCCCATGGGAGACCAGGAAAAGCACCTGGCTCCTGGCTCCTGCCATCGGATCAGCGCGGTGCACTGGCCGCAGCGCGCCAGCTGCGGCGGCCATTGGAGGGTGAACCAACGGCAAAGGAAGACCTTTCTCTCTGTCTCTCTCTCTCACTGTCCACTCTGCCTGTCAAAATAAATAAATAAATAAATAAAATAAAATAAAATTTCTGGAAGGCAGTTATAGTCTTCAGTACTTGTTTGCATCTGTAAACATTCCCTTACCTTAGTCCAAGAAGGAGTTTATGTTGAACTTTTGAGTATATTTTTTGTTCATCTCAGTAATTCCTGGCACTTGTAACAGCTTGAGAAATATTTGTTGCATAAAGCAAATGAATGCATGAATATAAGTCAGTATTGAATTGGTAGATGTTTATGGAACTTTCATGGAAAAATCATGTTAAGTAAATTTTACATAGGTTTCAAAACCTTTTTTTGCAACAAGGTAAACTAATATGAACTTGCTACAACATTCTGACCAAGGTTAGTTTGAGGCACTAAGAATCTAAGATGTTAGGGCTGGTGCTGTGGTACAGTGGGTCAAAACCATGACTTGCAGCACCGGCATGCCATGTGGGCACTGGTTGGAGTCTCAGCTCCTCCACTTCCTATCCAACTCCTTGGTAATGCACCTGGTAAAGCAGCAGGAGATGACCCAAGTGCTTAGGCCCCTGCACCCATGTGGAAGACTTGGAGGGAACTCCTGGCTTCAGCCTGGCCTAGACCCCACTGTTTCAGCCTCTTGGGAAGTGAACCAGTGGATGGAAGACCTCTCTGTGTCCCCGCTCACCCCCCCCAACTCTGCCTTTCAAGTAAATAAAATAAATATTTTTTGAAAAAAGAATATGAAATATCAGTTTGAAAGGAAACTGTCAGAGAGATGAAGTCTGCTAAAGTTAAGAACAAAAGGTTGGGGGGAGCGGCAGCACTGTGGTATAGTTGGTAAAGCATGGGAGACCCGGAAGAAGCTCTCTGATAGTTTCCTTTCAAAGTGTGAACCTGGGTGGAAAAATGATGGAATCATTGATGATTTACAAAAAATTTACAGGATAACGGGCCAAAGAAATCAGCAGTTTACCATGGATAACTCAATTTTAAGGCGCTTAGAGCAACAGACTCTTCACATCAGTTTGCAAGGAAAAATGTTACTCTTATTTGTGCCCTAATTGAAGAGTACTCATGATTAACAGCAGAAACAGTAGTCAACATAGACTTCTGAATTGATTCAGCTTGCTCCAATCTGACTGAAAATCAGGATGGACCAGATTTCTTGATCAATGGATATCAAAACTACTCCACCAAGATTAGTGCAGTTAAGAGCAGCACTTTCAAGGGAAGTTTGTAACAAGTGGGGATAAGATCCTGAAACATTTTTTAGAGAATTATAATTGGAGATGAAAAATGGAGTTACTGGTACAATCTTGAAGACAAAACACAGTAAAAGCAGCAGATAGCAAGAAGTGGACGTGGTCAGAGCAAATGTTGATCAGTCAGAAACAAAGGCCTGACAACAGCTTTCTGGGATGTTCAAAGCATTTTGCTTGTTGACCTTTTGGGCCAAAACCCAATACTATCTGTTTATTGGGAGTGTTTGAGAAAGTCAGCCATAGCTTCAGCCTGGAGGGTCCAAATAGGTAACTCAGATGGGTGCCAATTTGGGTCTGGGCTGCTCCACTTCTGATCCAGCTCCCGGCTGATGGCCTGGGAAAGCAGTGGAAGATGGCCTAAGTGTTTGGGCCCCTGCACCCATGTGGGACACCTGGATGAAGCTCCTGGCTCCTTGCTTCACCCTGGCCATTGTGGCCTTCTGTGGAGTGAACCAATAGGTGGAAAATCTCTGTCTTTCCCTCCCTCTCTATAATTCTGACTTTTAAATCAAAGAAATAAATCTTAAAGAAGAGAAAAATGCCCTGGAAAGCTTCAGCAGAGAGTGCTTTTCTACAATGACAGTGCTCCTGTTTGATACCTCTCAACACACTGTCGGAGCTTTGATGGGAAATCATTAGGCAATAGGCATCTGTTCAAGTTATAGGCCTGTTTCGCTTCTTCTGACAATGACGACAACTGCTACTACTACTTCGGGAGTTGAAATTTATTATTGAAAAAAAAGTCTACCTTTCCCCCCTCCTCAGTAGTCTTGTCCATTAGCTGACCCCAACTTCCACCTTTGTCCATTGTGACCCAGCTACTTGGGTGAGGGACTCCTCCAGGGACTGCATCAAGGCCTGGGCCTTGTTCTTGAGCATTCTGAAGCCCGCATTCTTGGCATACATACGCAGCAGAAGGTTGGCCACATTGGTGATGGCTACACGGCCCTCCATGCAGTCTGTGAGGATGGATTTAAGATCGTCTTCGTTAGGCTTTTGGTTCCCATTCTGTTCGTACATAGCCCATAAGTTACTGGTGATGGCCCTAGTGACCCGAGTGCCCATGTCTCCATAATCCAAGTAGGCCAGCAGTGATCCCTCATGGCTCCTCACCTTAGCTTTTAAAGCCAGATTGTCCAAGTTGTGTTTTGCTGGCCTCGGCCTGTAGCTTCCAGAAGTCCAGTAGACTCCTTGGGAACACACTGGGAGCTGTAGTTTCCCAGCTCCACAAGTCTGATTTTCTGATTTCTTTTTGTTCACACCATTTTTTTTTTTTTTCATTTAATAAGGTAAAAAAGACCTCATTGACATAATTAAGTTTCTAGGACCCCCAGTTCTTTAGGGATGGACTAAATGGCTGGCATCTGCTTATGAAAATGCCTGTAACTTGATGGAGATTATGTAGAGAAATAAAGCTTGTATTTATAATTTTTTTTTTAAAGTTCTTTTTTTTTTAATTTTATTTTTTTATTATTTATTTATTTTTTATTATTTTTGACAGGCAGAGTGGACAGTGAGAGAGAGAGACAGAGAGGAAGGTCTTCCTTTGCCGTTGGTTCACCCTCCAATGGCCGCCGCTGCAGCCGGCGCACTGCACTGATCCGATGGCAGGAGCCAGGATCCAGGTGCTTTTCCTGGTCTCCCATGGGGTGCAGGGCCCAAGCACCTGGGCCATCCTCCACTGCACTCCCTGGCCATAGCAGAGAGCTGTCCTGGAAGAGGGGCAACCGGGACAGAATCCGGCGCCCCAACCGGGACTAGAACCCGGTGTGCCGGCGCCGCTAGGTGGAGGATTAGCCTATTGAGCCACGGCGCCGGCCTTGTATTTATAATTTTTTATCATTTAATTCCATTTTCCACACATCTTTTAAAGACCTCTTAAATACGCTTGTTATGCAAAACTTTTGACTCCCTGATAGCATTAATTTTTTTACTGTAATATGAAGTCATGTATTCTATATAGTTCCAAACAAGGATGGATGCCTACCCTTCCCAAAACAATTTCTAAATACTACATGTATTAGCAGATCCTTAATTCAGCATTTATAAAACTGATAGCCTATTATTGAGTACATTTGTAATGACCTGGTTCATTTTATCAATGTAGTTATAGAAAAACTATTTAAAATCAGTTTATTTTAAAATACTCTTAATTTGTAAATGCTTTCTTAGAAAATCAAACACTTTGGCCGGCGCCGCGGCTCACTAGGCTAATCCTCCATCTTGAGGCGCCAGCACACCGGGTTCTAGTCCCGGTCGGGGCGCTGGATTCTGTCCCGGTTGCCCCTCTTCCAGGCCAGCTCTCTGCTGTGGCCAGGGAGTGCAGTGGAGGATGGCCCAAGTGCTTGGGCCATGCACCCCATGGGAGACCAGGAGAAGTACCTGGCTCCTGGCTTCAGATCAGCGCGGTGCGCCGGCCGTGGCAGCCATTGGAGGGTGAACCAACGGCAAAGGAAGACCTTTCTCTCTGTCTCTCTATCTCTCTCTCTCACTGTCTACTCTGCCTGTCCAAAAAAAAAAAAAAAAGAAAAAGAAAATCAAACACTTGACAGAATAATCTTCATATTGAAGTGTGTTATTGTTAGTTTGCTAGGGATTGTTATGTTTTATATTATAGCTGTGGGGAGCAATCCGGACTGGACTGAGTTACTGGAATTAAGACTTATTCTATGCATCTGCTCTCCCACAATATGGCGCTGGGAGAGAAGTAAACAGCTTCCGCACAGCTGCCTCCAGTTCAGCTAATAAACTGTAGGACTTGCTCCTGATTGGAGAGCAGCATACTCGGCGTGCGGGCAGCCGAGTTAGGATTGGCAGAGGAGGACTATAAAGGAGGAGAGAGACGGCATGCACCAGGAACATCTAAGGGAACATCTGGGGGAACACCTGTGCAGCCCCCCGAGAGAGCCGGCCGGCGGTGTGCCGCTCCCCTGCGGAAGTGGGGAATGTGGCCAGGGGGAACTGCCCTTCCACGGAGGTGGAAGGGATAGTAGCCAACCCGGGAAGAACCAGCAGAAAACCCGGGGAGGGCCGAGCAGACGAAAGAACAGCGCAGGGTCCTGTGTCGTTCCTCCACGAAGAGGGGGAGCGACATAATGGTGCCGTGACTCGGATATGAAGCCTAGGCAGGGTTTAGTGTCGTTCCCCCATGAAGACGGGGAGCGACAATAGCCTTTTAATTATTATTTACAAGTATTAATGTTAGTTATGCAGTGGCCACTTTTTTGTTCATTGACCTTTCTGTAATTAGTAGCTACTAAACAATATTAATAATGTAATTTTTAATACAGGATATCTCTTAACATTATTTACTTATCTGATGCTCTGATAATTGGAACTTGTGAAAATTGGCAAGTTTCTGTTGAAATGTCAGTTGAATTTTAGCTTTCTGGGTTTTTTAATCTGATGCCATTATTACTCTAGTAATGTAGTCTTTTTTATGTATATTAGAGAAATTAAATTTTGTATATTCTCTTTCTGTTAAAATATATGGTATATCCTCATGATTAACTGAATCTTTTTTTTTTTTCCACATTTTAGGAAAAAGTATTGGGGGACGTGGCCATAAAATTAGTGACTATTTTGAAGTAAGTTCCGTGAGGATTATCTCCAGTTCCTAATTCAATAGAATTCTGCTGTAAGCTGAAAATAATTTGCTTGAAATTCAAGGTCAAGTTCTGATCAGAGCTTTCATGCATTAAAATTTACTTTATGGTGATGTGATATCATAAGTTTCAAAGTTCTTTCTCACGTATTTGCTTGTATTGTAACAACCCTTAAGCTATACAGAGTAGGTATAGATATTTTTGTTTTAAAGACCTTGAATCTTAGGGTGTGATATGTAAAGTAACCTATTAAATGTGGATGCTAAATGGAAGAATAGAGAGTAAGTAGAACTTAAGTCTGTGGTCTCTACTAATAGTACAGGCTTTATCATACCATAGCAGCATTTGAGCCCTATGGTTGGAGATAAAATAATTGGTAGAAATGTAGATCTAAGAGACCTGGAAAACAGTGAAGAGTAATAAATGTACAGTCTTTCCCAATCTGGAATGGTTCCCTGCTTCTACTTAGAAACACTTGTGGCTACCAGTTTTACTTTAGAAAATATTAATGTGACTATTAAAACAACAAATATGAGCTACTGTTGAAAAATAATTATATTTTGAGAGTGTAAAAAAAAAGAGTGTAAGCAAAATTGGCTGCTTAGGTAAACAAGAGAATTGGAAAAAAAATATTTTTAAATATTCAGTTGCTCTTTCATGGGATTATAGAATCTAAGGTAAAATAAAACTATCATTGCCTAATGCTCCTTAGTTAAGATCTGATATCATTAAGGACATTAGCCAAAGGTGGGATAAAAATTCAAATAAATACATGTGGGGCTGGCACGTTGGTGCAGTGGGTTAAAGCCCCAACCTGAAGCACCAGCATCCCATATGGGCCCTGGTTTGAGTCCCAGCTGCTCCTCTTCCAATCCAGCTCTCTGCTATGGCCTGGGAAGGCAGTAGAGGATGGCCCAAGTCTTTGAGCCTCTGTACCCGCGTAGGAGACCCAGAAGAAACTCTTGGCTCCTGACTTCAGATCAGCTCAGCTTCTGCCATTGCAGCCATTTGGAGAGTGAACCAGTGGGTGGAAGATGCCCCCCGCCCCCCTCCTTTCTCTGTGTCTCTGCTTCTCTCTGTAACTGTCAAATAAACAAAAATAAATCTTTAAATAAATAAATAAATACATGTATGTTGAATGGCTATTTAGTACTGGGCTACAGTACTTATGCAGGTACTGTAGATAAAGATGATAAAATCCCTAGATTGCAGGCACTCGTTTAATGAACACGCTACAAAGTTCCCATCTTTGCTGTTCATGTCAGAGCTAAGTGATTAATTAAATTAGAAAGTGAAATTCCCCCCAAGAATACAGTAGTAGCAAGTTGTTTTCTTCTCCCATCCTTGGTACAGAAGCATGAAATAGGAAAATAACTAGCCATGGAACAAGTGAGTTGGCTTCTCCTAATATGCAGCTGTCATGCACTTTGTTGAGAAAAAAGAGATTTTTTTTAAAAGCAGATATTGTGCTGTTAAAGAGTCTTGTTCTTCATAGTTTTATTTTTTGGTTTGTTTTTTGTTTTTAATTCATTTGAGGGAGAGACAGAGCTTTCATCTGCTGATTTACTCTCTAAATGCCCACAATTGCTGGGGCTGCATTGGGTCTGGTGCCAAGAGCTGGGAACTCAATCAGGTCTCCCACATGGGTGGAGGGAACCCAACTACTTGAGTCATTACTGCTTCCCAGGGTCTGCATTGGCAGGAAGCTGGAGTCAGGACCTGGAGCCACAATCAAACCCAGACACTCCAATAAAGGATGAAGGCATCGTAACCACTAGGCAAAACACCTTTCCCCACAGTTTTTATATAGTGTCATGAACATTTGGATATTAACATTTTAAAAGTGATGATTCAGTTTCTTCGATAAAGTTGATTAGGTTTACTAGCATCATCTAATTTTCTTGAGATTAGCAGCCATTTCTTTTTAAAGAATAGAATAAAGAGTGAACTTTTGGCTGGCGCCGCAGCTCACTAGGCTAATCCTCTGCCTTGCGGCGCTGGCACACCAGGTTTTAGTCCCGGTCGGGGCGCCGGATTCTTTCCCAGTTGCCCCTCTTCCAGGCCAGCTCTCTGCTGTGGCCAGGGAGTGCAGTGGAGGATGGCCCAAGTGCTTGGGCCCTGCACCCCATGGGAGACCAGGAGAAGTACCTGGCTCCTGCCATCGGATCAGCGTGGTGCGCCGGTCACAGCGCGGCGGCCATTGGAGGGTGAACCAGCGGCAAAGGAAGACCTTTCTCTCTCTCACTGTCCACTCTGCCTGTCAAAAAAAAAAAAAAGAGTGAACTTTAAAAAAAAAATTTATGTGTTGATTTGAAAGGCAGAGTTATGGAGAGGGCAGAGGCAGAGAGAGAATCTTCCATTCACTAGTTCACTCCCCAAATGGCCGCAATGGCTGGAGCTGCGCTGATCCGAAGCCAGGAGCTTTCTCCAGGTCTCCTACGTGGGTGTAAGGGCCCAAGGACTTGGGCCATCTTCTACTGCTTTCCCAGGCCACAGCAGAGAGCCAGGTCAGAACTGGAAAAGCCAAGACTCGAACTGGCACCCACATTGGACACCAGCATTGTAGGCGGCAGCTTTACCTGCTATGCCACTGCACCAGCCCCCAGCAGCCATATTATTTTAAGACAGATTTATACATACATGAACTGTGCTAAGATTTGGGGAAAAACAAAACATGTTCATTGCTTTGGTAGAATTTATTTGTCTTTGAGTCAATCACGGTAGCAAATTATGGTTGGAAAGAAAACTAATACATTTCTTTTTTAAATGATTTATTTATTTATTTGAAAGGCAGAGTTTAAAAAGAGAGAGGTATCTTCATCTACTGGTTCACTTCCCAGATGTCCACAGCAGTTGGAGCTGGGCTAGTCAGGAGCCATTATCTTATTCCAGTTTTCCCATGTGGGTACAGGGACCCAAGCACTTGGGCCATCCTCTGCTGCTTTCCCAGGCACATTAGCAGGTAGCTAGATCAGAAGTGGAGCAGCTGGGGCTGGCGCCACAGCTCACTAGGCTAATCTTCCGCCTGCGGTGCTGGTACCCCCGGTTCTAGTCCTGGTTGGGGTGCTGGATTCTGTCCTGGTTGCTCCTCTTCCAGTCCAGCTCTCTGCTGTGGCCCGGGAGGGCAGTGGAGGATGGCCCAAGTGTTTGGGCCCTGAACCCGCATGGGAGATCAGGAGAAAGCACCTGGCTCCTGGCTTCGGATCAGTGCAGCACGCTGGCTGTACTGGCCACTTGGGGGGGGTGAATCGACAGGAAAGGAAGACCTTTCTCTCTCTCTCTCTCTCTAACTCTGCCTGTCAAAAAAAAAAAAAAAAAAAAAAAAAAAAAAAAAAGGAGCAGCTGGGACTCAAACCGGCACCTATATGGAATGCTGGTATAGCAGGTGTGGCTTTACCTGCTATGCCACAATGCTGGCCCCAGTAATACATCTTCATACGATGTAGTTTGGCGGGTAGACACTTGGTGTAATAGTTAAGATGCCTTTGGGATGCTTGCATTCCGTATCATGGTACCTGGTATCAGGTCTCCCACATGGCTCCTCTGTTTCTAGTACAGTTTCCTGCTAATGTGCATCCAGGGAGGCAGCAGTACTTGGCTCAGGTACTTGGGTTCCTGCCAGTCATGTGGGAGACCCTGTTGGAGTTACAGGCTCTTGACTTAGGCCTAGCCCTGCCCTGGCTGTTGCAGGCATTTGAAGAGAAAGCTAGTAAATAACAATTTTAAAGCTGTAATCTTGTCATGTTGTAAATATCAGTAGTCTCTAATTAGCCATGTGGGACTTTGCAGTAAGTCTCCTTTTTTAGTTTTTGTGGGCCCATTTAAAATGACTTAATTTAAAATAAAATATGTTTAAGTGAATTCTTAATTCAAATAAAATCTAATCCTGTTCTAATAATGATGTTTCCTTATCGTTTTTTTCAGTACCAAGGTGGGAATGGCTCAAGTCCAGTAAGAGGCGTACCTCCTGCAATCCGTTCTCCTCAAAATTCACATTCACATTCCACGCCTTCCTCATCTGTAAGTTTTTCAAGTTTTCCATGCATAGCCTTTGTCTAGAAGGTTATGTACATTGAATAACTTTTAGCATTTGTTACTTATATCGAGAACTCCTATATAAATTAGTGTTTGTCTTTTAAAAATCATTTCTGTGAGGTGATTTGAATCCTTTTTTGATGATCTGATTCTGTCGAAACTTTATTTGCAAAAGTGAGCATAAAGATTTCTTGAATTAATGGTATCTAAGAAATACTGTTTCTGTAAAAGAATGCTACTGAATCTGTAGAAATAAAGTTAATATTCTTGACTTAGTTCCTAATTTCTTTTTTTTTTTTAAGATTTATTTTATTTATTTGAAAGAGTTACAGAGAGGGGTAGAGACAGAGAGAAAGGTCTTCCCATCCGCTGGTTTGCTCCCCAGATGGCTGCCAAGGCCAGAGCTGTGCTGATCTGAAACCAGGAGCCAGGAGTTTCTTCCGGGTCTCCCATGTGGGTGCAGGTGCCCAAGGACGTGGGCCATCTTCTACTGCTATCCCAGGCCATAACAGAGAGCAGAATCGGAAGAGGAGCAACTGGGACTAGAACTGGCACCCATATGGGATGCTGACACTTAAGGCCAGGGCTTTCATCCGCTGTGCCACAGCACCAGCCCCAGTTCTTAATTTCTAACCATCGTATTTCTTAACTACTAAAATGATGGTGTGAGGGTGGGCATGGTACCTTAGTGGGTTAAACCACTGCTTGGGTCACCCACATCATGTATCTTAGTGTTTGGGATTGAGGCCTACTTCTGCTTCGAGTGTAGCTTCCTGCTAATACATCTAAGGGGGCAACAGTTGATGGCTCAAGTACTTGTGTTCCTGACTCCCAGCTTCAGCCTAGCCCACCAGTGACTTGCAGGCAATCAGGGAATGATGAAGAACATGAAAGTTACCTCCATCTCTCCCTCTCTATCCCTTTCTCTGTCACTTTGCCTTTAAAATAAATATGCTTAATTTAAAAAGTGTAATTCTTTTCTGGAAATCCTTAAAAAAAGGATCTTTTACCTTTTTGGTTTGTTTCAAACATTTTAAGATATGAATGGTTCTTTTATATGCATTGGTTTGCATATTAGATTTCATTTTTATTTACTTTGAGAAAGGTTCTGTTTTATTTACTTTCATTGTATGAAAGTTTAGTATCAAGAAATGTCGGTTGTCAGTTGTTTAAAGATGAGTTAAAATTTTTAAAAATCTGAATTCACTTATTTATTCAAGCACCTGTTTTTATTTCCTCTGTCCCTCCCTAGTCCTCGTCTATTGATATACTTGCTTATGTTTTACTCCTTTTGTACTTGGGCCAGTGTGGTGCTGTGTAAAAGTATTGTATGAAACTCACCATTAGCTTTAAGTGAAGAGCTGTAGTGATGGCGTTGATATCATTTTGTGATCTGATACTTTGAAAGAATTTATTTTTAGCCTAGTGACCAGATAAACCATGAAACTTCAATAAATTGATATTAAAGTAGAGTAGCCTTATGGTTCCTAACGCCAAGTACTGTGAATTCTGTATGAAGATATTTTTACTTCTTCATTTTGTAATATCATAATCTATTGCTCATGTTTTTGTTTCAGAGTATTTTATTTGGCCTTATGTTGTTTAGCGGTACAAAAACATTAAGATTTCTTTCATGGCAGTAGAATGTAAGCTCCTTGAGGGCAGGGATTTATGGTTGTAAATCCTGCTTCTTATGTAGGAGGTACTTCCTGAATGCTTGTCGAATAAATGATTTTTAAAAGTGTTGGAAAGTCAATTATGCTTCCATTGAGGTATTAATTATCCTGATAAAAACGTCTTTAGATATGTTCAGTGGTTGTTAACTAAGTAGAAACCCACTTTTCTTTTCTTGCTAAGGTAAAGGATTTAATATATTTATTTTTTAGGTTCGACCGAATAGCCCTTCTCCTACAGCATTAGCTTTTGGGGACCACCCTGTTGTACAACCAAAGCAGTTATCCTTTAAAATTACTCAGGTAATCAATAATTAAAATTTTTTGTGTGACTGTAAGAAACCGATAACTTTTCATGAGTTTGGAATACAGATACTGAGTTTGTCACTTGAATTTTTATGTGCAAGAGTTTGGCAGGGCCGGCACCGCAGCTCAATAGGCTAATCCTCCACCTAGTGGCGCCGGCACACCGGGTTCTAGTCCTGGTCGGGGCGCCGGATTCTGCCCCGGTTGCCCCTCTTCCAGGCCAGCTCTCTGCTATGGCCTGGGAGTGCAGTGGAGGATGGCCCAAGTGCTTGGGCCCTGCACCCCATGGGAGACCAGGAGAAGCACCTGGCTCCTGCCATCGGATCAGCACGGTACGCCGGCCGCCATGTGCCGGCCGCGGCGGCCGGCCATTGGAGGGTGAACCAACAGCAAAGGAAGACCTTTCTCTCTGTCTCTCACTGTCCACTCTGCCTATAAAAAAAAAAGAGTGCCAGAACATGGATGATGTACCCTGAGCACCTCAGCTCCCATATCTATCTCCGTTAGACTTTGTTTGTGGTGGGCTTACATCCTAACTGTTGTGTATTTTTCAAAACCTCTCTTTGGAAGATCTTGAAGCTGAAATTGGGATGTATTTCCTGGAGTTATTGAGCAGCTCATGAATGGTTTTGCTTCATGAGGTGTTGGTCAAAGTATATAATACTTCATTAAGACAGGAGGAATAAATTTAAGGGGGTCTTTGCACATTTTGATGATTAAAATTAATAATAATTTACTACGTATATGAAATTTTCTAAGAAATTTCCTGATTGAGCCATTCCACATATGTGGAGTGATTTCCAAGCAGAATGCTATATATCACAAATACATACAGTATTTACCTTTCAATTAAAAATTTTTTATAAAAGTTTTAGCAAGTTTAAGAATTAACTGGAGTGATGTATAGCATAAAGCAGTGGATATATTCAATTTTAATGAATATCAGTTTTCTAAATAATAGCTTAAATATTGTAAATTTGTATTTATAGTGAAGTTGTTTTAAGCGCTTATAACTTCACTATAAACTTAAAACTGTACTAAGACATTTTGGGATGTCTTTTGCATCACAACACAAATACACGTATATTTCTTTGTCAGGTAAAACCTAGTTTTATATTTGCATGCAAAGGTATTTATAATGGAGATAATAAAATAACTTTATTTCATCTAGACTGATCTCACAATGCTGAAATTAGCAGCATTAGAAAGTAATAAAAACCAGGACCTGGAAAAGAAGGAAGGTCGTATAGATGATTTGCTCAGGGTAAGTAAGAAGTTGTGGGGCAGGCGTTTGCATGATGATTAAGATGCCCCTTGGAATACCCATATCCTATATCCAAGTGGTGGGTTCTAGCCCCGGCTCCACATTCAATTCCAGCTTTCTGCTAATGAGCGCCCTGGGAGTCATCAGGCAATGACTTGAAGTGCTTGGGGCCTTCTACCCATGTGGATCTGGCTCCTGCTTTATGTCTGGCCCAGCTCTGGCTGTTGTAAGCATTTGGGAATGACCCAGAGGTCTCTCTGTGTCTGTCAGCTTTCTCCTTGTCTGTCAATTAAATTAATTAATTAACTTAAAAGAAGTAGAGGAGAAAAGTTGAGAGTAAATTATTTGACAGCAATCTTAAAAATACATAGCATTGTAAAAAAAATTGATAGATAAAAAAATTTAACTTTTTCTGGTAGTATAAGTACATGATTGGAAGTACCAACTTCAAAATGGAAGTATTTCAGCAGTGTGCATATGCAGTGGGTTAAGCTACCCCTACTAGCAAATGCCTGCATGCATATTGGGGTGCGGTTAGAGTACTGACTGCTCTACTTGCAATCCAGCTTCCTACTAAAATACCTGGAAGGCAGTGGATAATGGCCCAAGTTCTTGGGTTCTTGCCACACACTTGGGAAACCTGAATGGAGTTCCTGGCTCTTGACTTCAGTCTGGCCCAGACCTGGATAGGCATCTTACGGTGTCATCCACAAGTTTAATGGAGAAAATGTCTTTTTAGTTACAAGAGATATAAAACTCACATTTATTTTTAGTGTTAGACACATTGTATGCCATTTTAGTTCTTTTTAATGAAGTATGAGTTAGGTGGTATTAACACCATTTAGAGGGGCCAGCACCATGGCACAGTAGGTTAATCCTCCGCCTGCAGCGCTGGCATCCTATATGGGCACCGGTTCTAGTCCCAGCTGCTCCTCTTCCAACCCAGCTCTCTGCTGTGGCCTGGGAAAGCGGTGCAAGATGGCCCGAGCACTTGGACCCCTGCACCCTCATGGGAGACCAGGAGGAAGCTCCTGGCTCCTGGCTTCGGATAGGCGCAGCTCCGGCTGTTGCAGCCATTTGGGGCGTGAACCAACAGAAGACCTTTCTCTCTGTCTCTCCCTCTCACTGTCTGTAACTCTACCTCTCAAATAAATAAAAAAGAAAAACAAAAAGTAAACACCATTTAGAAATTTAAAAACCAAACTTAGGTCCAGGTTAATTTACTTAACCTAGCCAACCTTGTATACCTTAGCAAGGGTGGGCAACCTTTTTCCTGCCAAGAGCCATTTAGATATTTATAACATCATTTGCGGGCCATACAGAATTATCAGCTTTAAAATTAGCCTGCTGTATAGATGTATTAAATTTCAATACTTGTCTGTAGTTGCCTTGGCCAGGCCAGACCAAATGATTTCGCTGGGCCTTCTCCAGCCCTGTCTTAGAGTGTGGATTATGGTTACAGAGTCCACATACTTTCTGTTATACTGTTAAGTAGCATTATAGCATGGTAAGTAGGCTTTTTTTGTTGTTGTTTAGTATCATACTCAGATGTTTAATCCTATCCCTATTTAATGTATTCAGAATATTAAAGATATTCCTAAGTTTTTCATATATTTAAATTCTAGTGTTTTCTACTTATGTTGTAGGCTAACTGTGATCTCAGACGGCAAATAGATGAACAACAAAAATTACTTGAAAAATACAAAGAACGATTAAATAAGTGTATATCAATGAGCAAGAAACTTCTTATTGAAAAGGTAGGTTAAAAGTTCAGTAAATTTTCTTTCACAGCCACTTATGCCTTGTATGCTTTTAAAATGTAAATGAATAAATCTGAGTTATGATTTTGTCTTTTTTCAGAGTACACAAGAAAAACTGTCAAGCAGAGAGAAGAGTATGCAAGATAGATTACGCCTTGGACACTTTACCACAGTTAGACATGGCGCCTCATTTACTGAACAATGGACAGATGGTTTTGCATTTCAGAATCTTGTGAAGTTAGTCATTCTTATTTTTAAAAATTTTTAGCATATGACTTTTCATTACTTTGAAAGATTATGGATTTAGAATTATGTTCTACATCTCCTTACTGGCATTTGGAATCACAGATTTCTTAGATTTGAAAGGAATAGGAAACAGATATATTACAATTTAGCATTAGCAACCTTCTTGATAAATTAGCATTCACCTAGTTAAATATTGATATTCTGTGTTTACCTGTTCTTTGTTGTTAGTAAGGAAAAGAACTCCTCCCCCCACGACTTTTTTATTTTTAAGGAGTGTTTTAAGTTTGTTTGAAAGACAGATAACATCTGTCCACTGGTTCGCTTCCCAAATGACTGTAACAGCTAGGTCTGAGCCAGGTCAAAGCCAACAGCCAGAAACTCCATCTGCCACATGTGTAGCAGGGACCCAAGCACTTGGGCCGTCATTCACTGCAGTGTTCCCAGGCACATTAGCAAGAAGCTGGATTGGAAGTAGAGCAGCTAGGATTTGAATTGGCACTATGATGTGGGATATTAACTTCCCAAGCAGCAGCTTGACCCACTTCCCTATAACACCGGCCTCAGAAGTTTTTCCCTTTTGCCTCAAATGCAGTACTTTTAAGTCATGAGCTGAATATGTGGTGTTAGTGTTTCTGAGGTAAACTTTAAAACAAAGGGATCGTTGTTACTATATTCTCTTGAGTTTGATGGTAGCAGGTAAGGATAGGTTGGTTATGTGTAAAGAGCATCTATGCTGTTCCTTTTTGTGCTGGAAAACGTAGAGAAACCCAGAAGGAAAACTAGTGCCAGCATTTGTATCAATTTTTCCAGAGTTGGAAAACCGAGCCAAAGCCTTTGTTTTACGTGATATCACATCAGCTTTGCTGGTGACTGGTTTCTGGGTGTTGCTGCAGGCTGATCTCCCTGAGCAGACTGATTCAGCACCGCTGATCAGGTGTTAGGCATGCCGCGTGAAGGGCAGCACCCTTGTGATGCTAGTGAGCCTGAGTTTTAATTCTCTGGAGAATAGGAGCAGTTAAAGGTTTATATGTAGTGTGTGTGACTTGAATTGAGCTGTAGACTGATAATTCTGATGGCAAAGTGGAAAGAATATTGGAAAGAGGATAAATTGTTGATAGTTAAGATGGAAAGGTATCTAAATGAAAGATGAGTAAAGCTTGAGCTAAAATATTGACAGTAAAAGTAGAGAACAAGAAATAGAAACCATAAGTTTTGAGCAAGAACCTCTACTGCTAAACCCAGACCTGCACTCTAATAAAGAACTAAAATATGTATTCTGCCAGTAGTTAGTCGTTTCTCTGTTGAGCTAGCAAAAAAGTAAAACTATTTGTATGTCATAAATATTAATAATAAGCATTTATTGAATGTGTTGTTACATGTACATATTTATATCAAGCTATTCATAATTAGTGATATAGCCCAAAGTGGCTAGAGGATTTAATAGACCAGAAATTTCTTAATTTTTAGCCTCAGTGAGCCATTTTCTGTCTTTCAGGTTCTTAAATGGGAAACATTAATAAAATATTACTAATACCCCATTTTTCAAAGCCATGTTAAATTTTTTTTAAAGATTTCTTTATTTATTTGAAAGTCAGAGTTACACAGAGAGAGGAGAGGCAGAGAGAGAGAGAAAGGTCTTCCATCCACTGGTTCACTTCCCCAGTTGGCCGCAACAGTCGGGGAGCTGCACCAATCTGAAACCAGGAACCAGGAGCCTCCTCCCAGACTCCCACACAGGTGCAAGGGCCCAAGGACTTGGGCCATCTTCTACTGCTTTCCCAGGCCAGAGAGCTGGATCGGAAGTGGAGCAGCCGGGACTTGAACCAGCGCCCATATGGGATGCCGGCACTGCAACTGGCAGCTTCACCCACTAAATCACAGCGCTGTCCCCACCATGTTAAATTTTCTTGCTATTTCTTGTTTCCTTAAATTGTCAAAATTCCCCTTTTGTTCCTGGTTTTCTGTTGTTAAGGTTAGTTTTTCTCTCCTTTCAAAATATCGGCTGCCTGTTCTTAAAATTTCTTTTTAACAGAGGTAAATTTAGAAAACAGTACTTTTCATATTGAATTCATATTTGCCTTTTGAAAATTTGTCTGCAGATACTAAATGATGAAACACATTTATAAGATCTACCCTATATTTAAGTTTGTTAGCATCCTTTCTCTCTTTTAGCTCATTTGTGTCATTCAACAAATATTATTGAGCACTTAGTATGAATACTTCGATGGAGTGATAGAATCTATCCAGACACATTCTGATAAAGTGTTTATATATAGGACATTAGAATGGAGGGAGTGGGAAAATATAAGGTGCCCTGAGATTATATAGGACAACACATCTTTCCCTGCTCCGGGGGTTAGAAGCATACCTCCCTTAAAATGATTTTTTCACATGAACCGGAAAGGAGAAGAGCAGGCTGGTTCACAAGAGTCGGACCAAAAAGTTGCAAACTCAAGCTATGAATGTTCATGTTTTTAAGGTTTTTTTCTCCCATGTTTCAACTGTGAAAGGTAATGGAAGGTTAATATGATTTTGTTTTGTTTTTTTATACAGGCAACAAGAGTGGGTGAATCAGCAAAGGGAAGATATTGAAAGGCAAAGGAAACTTCTAGCCAAACGCAAACCTCCCACAGCTAATAATTCTCAGGCACCCTCTACCAATTCTGAACCAAAACAAAGGAAAAACAAAGCAGTCAATGGAGCAGAAAATGATCCCTTTGTTAGACCAAATTTACCACAACTGTAAGCTTCCATTTTTAAAATTATCTTTAAAAGACTGTTGGTGTTGCCAGTGAACATGATGTTCCTAATGGTTGTAATTAAATTAATGAAGTGGAAAAATTGGTATGGCCAGGAAGGAAGGCAATACTGAAAATTTGGCTCTAAACCCCAAGTTTGTGAATTCTACCTTTTTTATGGAGATAACAGTTCTCTTTTAAAACAGGTACTTGGGTTAACTGAAGGAACTGGAATTTACATTCTTCTAGGTTAGAATCAGTTGAAGAGTCAGTTAATGTTTTGATTATTCCAGTTCAGTGTTCTGATTAACGTTCCTTGTTTTGAAACACTGCTAATAAGTAGTATGACAGACATTTTGCATTGTTTTCTCAAACTTTAACTTATTGGTAGGTTATGATTATGGGTAGTGTTTTTTCCCTTTCTGCTTCTCTTTGTTTTCTAAGTGTTCTGTGCTAATGAATTAGTCTTTGTAATTCCGAGTAAAATACATCTAAAAAAAAGTGAATGTGATTATTGTAGAAAATTTCGAAATTATGGAAGAGAATAATGTAGTCCATGATCTTATTTCTCAGAGAACAGCATTATTTAAAATTTCATTGTATAGATGCATCCAAACTTACATCATTTTTCTGTTCTAGAACTTAGGTATATTTATATGAGTAGAAAATATAGACTGCTTTTTTTACCCTCTGATATTTTGTACATATAGATACATTCTTTTCTCCTCTGTTGTCCGTGATTCGAATCCTACCCCTTGCTTTATCAGGAACCTGCTCTGTTGATAGCTCCTTTGTCTCACATTTTCAGCCTTTTGCTCTCTGCAGGTTCCTTCCGTTCAGAAAGCATATGTAAGCAGAAACAGAAAAACTTCTGTCGGGTACAAATCCCAATAGTCTATTTTCTATCTGCCCTCAAAACCGGTTTCTTAGAAGAGTTGTCTGTGCTTGCAGGCTCTTCTGCCTTACCCCTTTTCTTAACTGAAATTGTTTTTCTGAAGTTACCTGCCGTGTTGAAGCTAAATACCATAATTTTGAGTTTCTGACTTGACAGCCTTGAATATTGTCAACATTTTTCTAAAAACTCTTTCTTGCCTTAGTTTTTGAGATACTCTGTTCTAGTTTTCATTTTCATTCATCTGTTTATATCTTCTCAGTTTCTTCTATAGACATCATTTACTTCCCAGACTGTAAAATGTGGGTGATTTTAGGAATCTGTCTTAGGCCATCTTTCTTCTCGCTCCACACTGAGTGCTGTGTACTCTCAGGGTTTCCCATGTGGGATATGGGTGAAGTGCTGTACCAGATATTCACCCTAGTATCTTCACAGAGGAAGATAGCAAAGTAGACAGCAATATTTCACCTTATATTTATATTATTGAAGTTTTAGAGGTCAGTATTTTTTCATTAGAGCTTTAAATCAAGAATATTTATTTTATATATCATTTGGCTATTATTTAGCGGATTGCTTGTCTTTTATAAATAGCCTATAATTAGATATTTTTGATTAATAAACTTTTATCTTTAGTTTGTGATCACAGAAGAGCAGAAAGTATGGAGGGTTCCTGTAAACCCCTGTCCCCACCCATGCACAACTTGCCTTGCTTATCAACATCCTACACCAGAGTGGCACACTTGTTAAAATTGATGAACCTGAATTGGTACATAGTTGTTACCCGAATTCTGCAGTTTACATTAGGGTTCATTCTTGTTGCTGTACATACTGCGGGTTTGTCAGATACATAATTTTTTTAAAAAAATCCTATCTGGAAAATATTTTTCATTGTGGCATTATATCCATTTTCAGTTCATATTTATTGGGGTATAAATCTGATCCTTCTTTGTGCTTTTTATCCTCCCTAGTTTCTAGTCTTTTTTTTTTCTTTTTTTTTTTTTAAGATTTATTTATTTATTTGAAAGAGTTACAGAGAGGCAGAGAAACATAGGTCTTTTATCCACTGGTTCATTCCACAAATGGCTGCACTGGCTGGAGCTGGGCCGGTCCGAAGCCAGGAACCAGGAGCTTCTTCCGGGTCTCCCACATGGGTGCAGGGACCCAAGGACTAGGGCCATCTTCTATTGCTTTCCCAGGCCAGCAGGGAGCTGGATCACAGTGGGGCAGCCAGGACTCAGATGGGATGCCAAATGGGATGCAGCACTGCAGTTGTTGGCTTTACCTACCATACCGCAGTACCAGCCCCTCCTTTTTTGTTTAACCTTTTATTGGATTGATCAGATTTTGTCTATTTCTTTCTTTGATTAGAAATATTACGTACACATGTCTGTCTATAAGGCATCATTATTGTCTTATATAGTCAGAGTTCATCTAGACTTTATCCACATATTTTCCCTTTTCTTTGTTCTTGTTCCTTCACCTCTGATCTACATCTGGTAAGATCCTTCTGTTTAAGAATACCATTTTGTGTGGGTCTTTTGGTAGTCTCTCAGTTTTTGTTTGAAAATAATTTTGCCTTCGTTCTTGAAATAGTTCACTGATTATAGGATTTTAGGTTGGTGGTCATTTGAAGGTATTATTTTACTGTTCTGTGACTTACATTATTGCTCTTAACAAGGTAGCTGCTGTTTTTAGAAAAAAAATCTTTTTTTAAAAAAACAATTATATTTGTAAAAGGTCACTGGGCTTGAAATGTTAAAAACAAAACTGATAGAAGACGGTGTAATAAACAGTTACAGATGACTGCAATAGTGAAATGATTATATTTTGGACAAGGCCTATGGGAACCAAAAGAAGTGGGTGAATCCCAAAAATAGCAGATCCACAGGGCATGGTGGCTTACGTAGGGAGTAGTGAAGAGCTGACTGGATGCCGGAGGTGATGGCAACATGCATTTACGATGATGAGCACTTTTTCTAGAGACTTTTCCACGTTGCTTGCATCCATTTAGATCTCTCTCTCCAATGTGGCTTTTCCTGATAAATGCCCAAGCTGACTGAATATCTTCCTATGTTCCTTACATTCAATGGTTTTTCAGTAAAGAACTGACTGATGGCTAGTGTCTTTGCAATGTGCACAACATTTTAAAGGTTTCTTTCTAGTATAACATCTTTAATGACAATTGAAGTATATATTTGTTCTGAATGCCTTCCCACATTTAACACATACGTGGGGTTTTACTCCCACGTAAAGTCTCTGATGCTGAGCATGGATAGATGTGTTAGCAAAAGCCTTTCTACATCCAGCACACTTACTGGCTTTCTTTCTAGTTGAACTCTCTTATGTTCTCCCACATTGTTTACACTCACAAGGGTTCCCTCTGGAATGAATTTTCTCATGATTGATAAGATATGCCCTCTGTCTGAAAGCTTTCCCACATTGCTTACATAGTTTCTCTCCAGTATGAATTCTCTGATAAGCAGCCAGCTGAGAACTGACTGTAAAGGCTTTTCCCGTTCCTTACATTCATAGGGTTTTTCATCAGTGTGAATTCTCAAATGAATAGCAAGGTTTATACTCTGCCTAAATGCCTTCCCACGTACCTTACATCTCCAGCATGTACCCTTTGATGACCACTGAGTGACAGTGGCTAAAGGCTTTCCCACAAACATCGCATTCATTAAGTTTCTCTCCTGTGTGAATTCACTGATGTTGTGGTCAGGGAAAAACCACTGCAGGAAGATTGTCTTCGCACATTACATTTGAACACTTTCTCACAGTCAGTGCAATTGAAAGAGCTCTCTCCAGTATGGAGATGGTTGGCATGAGAGATAAAGAGCATGTTACACCTGAAGGATGTGGAGAGTGGTTTGCCAGTGTGACATCTCTGATGTTGAGCAAAAGATGAGCCCTGTCTAAAGGCATTTCCACAATCCTTACATTCATGGGATTTCTCTTCAGTATGAAACTTGTGATACTGTACCAGGTGTGCTGGTTGCTTGAAGGCCTTTACACATGCCTTACATGTAAACTGTTTCTCCCCAGTTTGTGTTCTATGATGTTGAGCAAAGTGGTGACTCTATTGAAGCATTTTCCATATACCTTACATCCGTATGATTTTTCACCAGTATGAATTCTCTGATGAACAGTGGTGGATGAACAGTGGGTGAGGGTTTTCTCAGTGCAATATGTAAGTTTCTTTCCTGAGTAGTCTTCCTTATATTTTAGTACCTTGAAGAAGTTTTTGGAGAAGCTTCTCTTAATTGACTTGTGATCATAAATACTCTTCTATATTGTCCAGGTGAACAGATTTGCACAAGCTGGTATATTTTTGAACTATTTCCCTCTTTATGAGTGATTGTTTTTTTGCCTGCTAAATGTCTCTTGACATCTGCCTCTCAAAAAGATCTTCACTTTCCAATTTTTTTCTACAGTAGGACACTCAAGTCCAAAGGTTGTAAATCTCTCCTTTAACACATTTTCGTTTGTGAACTGCTACAATGATAGTTCTTGTATCTCCTCTGTGATGGGCTTCTTGTCAACTTATTGTTTATCTTCCAAGGCTCATTCCCTTGCTCCAATAAAGAACTGGCTTAGAAGTGTGAAGTCACAGGGATACCAGATTCTTGTAGTTCACCAACAGCACACTGCTGTAAAAATGCCTCTGGGCAGTATTCTCCTATTCTCATTCTTCCTGGAAAAAGTCTGTTGCTGAATCCTGGAATATCAACACATTCTGGGGCATGGGTTTTTCTAGTTCAGTAGTCATTTTGCTTTCTTATAATTTCTCTCTTGGAAAATAATTGTATCCTGGGAATGCAAGGTAGCCTTGTTTGGAAGAAAACATCATTTAGAAAAAAATATCTTAAATGGAACATGAACAATATTTGAAGATTAAGTCATTGAGAGTATTTCAAAACAGTTAACCAGTGTCAGCCTACAGATTCATTAAGGCCAGCAAATTCTAAACAGGTTGAAAAGAACTATTTGAAAATTCAGAAAATCAAGGCAATGAGAAAAAATTCTCAGAAACAGCCAAAGGGAAAAAAGATCCATTGAAATAAAAGTTTAGAAAAAGATCTTCCAGGCAAGCACCAACCAAAAGGAAGTTGTATTAACTCAGATACAGTGAAAATTTAAGATGAAGAAAAAATTAGAAATAAAGTGATTGTTCCATTACTATAAAAAGTTGAAATAACCTGGAAGATGTATTCTAAGTAATTTTAAGTTTGCATACACATAATTATATGAGCTCAAGATAAATAAAAAGTTGACAATACTTTTAAAGACTAGGCAATCCTCAAATCATAATGGGACATTTAAACACAATTTGTCTTAGTAATAAAACTTGAAGATAAAAATAAAGCAGTACAAAACAGAACACATGGTATGGGATTAATGTGCTTGTGAAAAACTTCCCCCAACATCTGCAAGTTGTATGTTCTCTTTTTAAATAGGAATATCTATATGTATTTTAAAAATTTGGTCATACAGCAAAGTCTCAACAAATGTGAAAGGACAAAGTTTTTGAAAGAGTAGTGTTGTTTTTAAAATGTTTAATAGAACTTCTGAATGAAATGATTAGAATCATACAGAATGTATTCTGTGACTACAGTGAAATTAAACTATAAATCAGTTATGAAAAGGTAGTGGAAAAGTCTTCAGTGAAGTTCTGGAGGGAAATATACAGCCTTACTTACGTGTATAAGACAAGAGGAAAAGCTAAGTAGTAGAGTTAACCAAAGAAGGAAAAGGGAAAAGAGCAGAAATTAATGATATAGAAAACAAACATACAATATAGAGAGAATCACCCAATCCCCCCAAAAAGTGTTTTTTTTTGTAAAAGAAGTGAAAAAAGTTCAATCAATTTGTAAGACTGATTTAAAAAAAAGAAACCATTGTTAGGATTGGAAAAAGCAATTGTTCCTACTGAGCTCATAGATATTTAAAAGAAAACAAAATATTATAAAAGTCTTAAATTGGACAATTTTGTGAAATTGATGAAGTTCTAAAAAAACAAAATCCAAGTAGTTCTCTATTAGAGAAGTGGAATCTGTAAATCTGAAATCTGTAAATCTGAAAATCTTTGATCAAAGACAACTCCAGGTTCAGATGATTTGGTCTAAGAATTTTGCCATTTAAGCACGAAATAGTGCCAGTCTTTTATAGACTCCTGGAGAACCGGAAAGGCAGAAATACTTCTAGGTTATTTTATGAGGTCAACATAATGTTGCCAAAACTCAGCAGTGTACATGAAGAAAAATTACAGGTGAATCACTCCTAGAAATAAATGTCCAGATCTTAAAGTATTAACACAAATACAGTATGAAATACATAAGAATGATAATTTATTGGCCAGCGCCACGGCTCACTAGGCTAATCCTCCACCTGCGGCCCGGCACCCCGGGTTCTAGTCCTTGTCAGGGCGCCGGATTCTAGTCTTGGTTTCTCTTCCAGTCCAGCTCTCTGCTGTGGCCTGGGAAGGCAGTGGAGGATGGCCCAAGTGCTTGGGCCCTGCACCTGCATGGGAGACCAGGAGGAGGCACCTGGATCCTGGCTTCAGATCTGCGCAGCTCCAGCTGTAGCGGCTACTTGGGGGGTGAACCAATGGAAAAAAGGAAGACCTCTGTCTCTCTCTCTCACTGTCTAACTTTGCCTGTCAGAAAAAAAAAAAATGATAATTTATCAAGACCAAGTTGGGTTTATTTTGAATATGCAAGATTGGTTTAACATTAGAAAAATTATTATGATTTTCTACTTAAAATTCGTATAATCATCTTAATAGATGCCAAATCTTTGATAAAAAACCTCAAATAAATTTCACCATTTATCTGTGATGAAAACTCAGGCAGTAGATATCTTCCTTAGTGTACAGAATGCATTCATTTCTATTTTTGCTTGAATATTTCTGTGCTGTACTCTTGTGTCACCATGTGCAGTGCTCTGCGCCTGTCCGTGCTGATTCTTCCTGACGTCCCCCTGCTGTTCTTTCTAATCAGGTTCAGATGTTAGCTCTTCTGTGCCTTTCCCCAGTTTCCTATAGGTGAAATGTATCTTTTTGGGGGGGGGGGGTTTGTATACTCAGAGTTCTATTATTCAAGTTAGTTACCTGCTTTGAAGTCAGCTGATGAGCAGCCTTAATCCCATTTTAACCCTTTGCCTTGTAAAATACTATTCACAGCTTCCAAATAGGTTATTGGGATGTGGCATTTTGGGGAGATAGTTTTCTGCCTACCACAGTTGTTCCTTTGGGTGTATATCTAGGTGTGGTGCTTCAGATTCGTATGGTAATTTTGTGTTTAACTTGTTAACTGTTTCATCACCATTTTCCATGCCAGCATCATTTCACATTCCCACCAGCAATGTCCTGTTTCTCTACATCTTTGGCATTACTTTTTATTTTCCCTTTCTAAAAATCATTACCACTATAGCATGTACAAAGTATTGGCTTATTGTGATTCTAATTACATTTCCCTGATGATATTAAACATCTTTTATTGTGATTGTTGATCTGGAAATCTTTTAGAGAGTTTGCTTTGCTCATTTTTAAATTCTGGACTATTTTGGCTTTTTGCTATCAAGTTGTAAGAGTTGGCATGTATTCTGGGTCCTAGTGTTTGTGATACATGATACGCAGATATTTTCTCCCATTTTGTAAGTTGTCTTTTACTTTCTTGATAATGTCCTTTGATGTACAAAAGTTTTTAGTTCTTAAGAAGTTCACTTGATCAGTTTTTGTTGCTATTGCTTGTGCTTTTGGTATGAAATCCAAGACTCCATTGCTGAATATGATCATTAAGAGTTACCCCCATAGTATCTTCTAATCATTTTATAATCTTAGTTCTCAGATTTAGGCACTGGTCCATTTTTGGGTAATTTTTGTGCATACAGTGAGGTAGTGATTCAACTTCATCCTTTTGCACATGGTTCTCAATTTGTCCCAGCACCATTGAAGAGACTGTTGTTTCCCCATTAAGTCTTGCTGCCTTGTCAAAATGCAATTAATTGGCAAGCATTTTTGGATGTGTCTCCGGACTCTATTCCTTTGATATGGAAGTATATTCTGATAGTATTGCCACACTGTTTTGATTAGCATAGTGCAGTAAGTTTTGAAATTGGATGATGAGTCCTCTAACACTGTTTTCTACTTGAGACTCCTGTGCAGTTCCCTGTGGATTTGAGAATCAGCTTTTCTGTTACAGTAAAAAGGTACAAGTTTTAAGAATTTTGATAAGTTACAATGGATTTTTAGGTTGTTGTCCTTTTTACAGTATCAGATCTTTTAGTCCATGAACATAGAATGTCTTTCTATTTAATTAGGTCTTTTAAAATTTCTTTAGCAATGTTTTGTTGTTTTTCAAAACTACACTTTAAAAATAGGAAATTATACTGTTATGCAGGTAAATGAATTAATTAAAATTGCCATACCAGTGGCATATAAGTAAATCCAGAAACTTATTTCTGTTTTCCACAGGTTTCCTTGATTACATTAGTTGAGATATTTTCAATTTTAGTTTCCAAACTTCATTTTCTTTTACTTTCACCACTCCCTCTGAAGCCTTTTTCCTTTCTCCCTCTCTTAACCCATCTGCATTTACACTGTAACATTTAATTCTCTAATTGTACTACAAGAAACTTCTGCCACCAACTATTGCTGTATTCATTATAATAAAATCTAGTAGCTGTGGTACACTAATATTTGGTAGAGAAATTTAATTTCAAATATTTATTTAACTCTTAAGATGTTTTTAGTGGAATACTAACTAAATTTCTTGTTTGTTTCCTTTGAATAAAGTGTTGTTGAGACCTGTACCAAGCATAAATAAATCGCACCTGAGTTAGGAGCTTAAGCCAGTAGCCTCAGAACACAGAAGTAAACTAACATACGATTACTTGAATATGATAGATAAAATTCTTTCAAAATTGGGGTATGAAGGATTTGTTGTTCTTGTTATGGATTCATTTTTTTAAAGTATTTATTTGAAAGGCAGAGTTACAGAGAGCAAGCGAGCAAGGGAGAGAGAGAGATCTTCCAACCACTAGTTCAGACCCCAGATGTCCTCAACAGCCAAGGTTGAGCAAGGCCAGAGCCAGGAGTCTGTAACTCCATCCTGGTGTAGGGGCCCAAGCACATGGGCCATCTTCTGCTGCTTTCCCAGGTGCTTTTATTTGGAGCTGGATTAGAAGTGTAGCAGCCATGACACGAACAGGCACCCTTATGGGATGCTGACATCACAGGCAGTGGCTTAACCCGCTGCCACAACGCCAGCCCCAACTTTGTTTTTTCCTTTATCTGAATACAGAATCTTTAAAAAAAAAAAAAGATTTATTCATTTATTTGAAAGTCAGGGTTAGAGGGAGAGACAGAGAGAAAGTGAGATATTACGTCTTCTGGTTCACTCCGCAGATGACCACAATAGCTGTGGCTGGGCCAGGCCAAAGCCAGGAGCTTCTTCCAGGTCTCCCTTATGGGTGCAGAGGCCCAAGGACTTAGGCCATCCTCCACCTCTTTCCCAGGCCCTTAGCAGGGAGCTGGATCAGAAGTGGATCAGCTAGGACTTGACTCGGTGCCCATAGGCGATGCTGACGTTGCAGGTGGTAGCCTCACCACCTGTGCCGCAATGCTAGCCCCCAGAATCATTTTTTCTTAGGAAATGCTATACAGTGTATAAGTCTTGCTATAGTCATACATACATTAAGTCAATTCTCTTTGAAAGTTATATAAAAATATTTTTTTAATTTATTTTATTTTATTTTTTTTATTTTTTGACAGGCAGAGTGGACAGTGAGAGAGAGAGAGAGAGACAGAGAGAAAGGTCTTCCTTTGCCGTTGGTTCACCCTCCAATGGCCACCGCAGCCAGCACACCACGCTGATCCGAAGGCAGGAGCCAGGTACTTATCCTGGTCTCCCATGGGGTGCAGGGCCCAAGGACTTGGGCCATCCTCCACTGCACTCCTGGGCCACAGCAGAGCGCTGGCCTGGAAGAGGGGCAACCGGGACAGAATCCGGCGCCCCGACCGGGACTAGAACCCGGTGTGCTGGCGCCGCTAGGCGGAGGATTAGCCTAATGAGCCGCGGCGCCGGCCTATATAAAAATATTTAAAACTAATAATAGAAATACAAGTTGAGCATCTCTTACCCAAAATGCTTAGAACCAAAAGTGCTTCAGATTTTGGATTGTGCAATATTTTCATATACATAGTGTGGTATCTTTTGGGATAGGACCCAAATCTAAACACAAAGTTTACTTAGATCTGTTTAACCAGCACCTGTTACACATAGCCAGCTGGTAATTTTATACAGTGTTTTTAGTGGGCCTGTGTTTTTTCTTGAACCTATCGCATGAGGTCTTCATGTGTGAAATGAAGACCACTTAGGGCAGTATGTCAACACTCCAAAAGTTTCAGACTTTGGAGCAAGCAAATGGGAACTCTTTGTCTGCCTCCTCACCCCTCTCCTGTTTCTCTGTGCCTCTTGGATAAAAATACAAATGAAAACCTGAATTTTCAGATTAGAGGTGCTCAACTGTGTAAGAATTTAAGTTCTCTCCCTCTTCCTTTTTTTAGAACCAGTGCCCAACTGGACTGATTCCCTGTTATCTTTTGGATGTTTCCATCAGTGTCACCTCTAGTCCAAATTACCATAACACAGCTATTCACTATCATATCACTTTTTATGTTGTCCCACCACTTGCTGTTATTCAGAATTATTTCTTCATCGAATGGTTTCTTTTCTACCTCCTTATCCCCACTGTAAAGTCCAACTGAAATGTAAGGAGGAATTGTCTTGTTTTTCCAGGGTATCCTTAGGAGCCAAATCCTAGAATATTGCTTGATGTGTGGTACTCACTAAATATTTATATTAGTTCATTTTTCCTGCAAAGCTGTTAAATGTAGTCTGAAGATTATCATAAAGAACATTTGGCTTATATGTTTTGGGCTGGAAGTTGTCAGCATTTTAGTATTTACATTTGATTCATTTGACCATATTTTGCTAGTTGTTTAACATAGTAAGTATTGATCTCAATGTGTAGAATTAAAATTTCACTCTTGACAGGTTGACTTTGGCAGAATATCATGAACAGGAAGAAATTTTCAAACTTAGACTAGGACATCTCAAAAAGGTATGTGACACATATGATGTGGGTTTTTAGTTTGATTTGTTACCAGAGTTTGTGGAGAGTTATGTTGTTAGTCTCTTATTGAAGAAGTCAAACTTTGATAGAGAAAGGTCCCAAATTTAAAGCCTCAAACAAAAACAGATGCATTGAAGTTTCATTTTTATATTGAATATATTCAAATAGCAGTCCTTAACCATGTGGCAAATTAAAAATACTGAGATGTGACATAGGCTTATCTAGGAATGATCCCTAGCCAGATGTACAGGGTTCTTAGTATTCTAGGTAGTACCTGTTGGTAACAAATGCTTCATTTTGAAGATGAATTGTAAAATTATGTGCTATTTGTGTCAGGTTTCATAATAAATTGAAATAACAATTATAAACAAATAGTAAGCATTTCTTTGGCTTAACTTTTAATTTGTTGTATGCTTGGTTAAGTGTTTCAATTAAAATATGTACGTGGGAACATTTAAAAAGCCAATTCAGTAATAATACAAAATGGCATAATTTATTGAAAGAAATGTTGCTGTGTGTCATTGTAGTACATTTTTATAATGTATAACTTTGTTCCTGTGTGTAAATGCTGAGATTGTAAATAATCCATTGTTTTTACAGGTCTTAATTTTAATTCAAACCATTTCAAAGAAGTAATAATAACAAAATAGAATTTTCCCTCAAAATAAAGCTCCTGGCAGATGTAAAACTCTTATTCTCTGACCACAGTGTTTTAGTCTGCTTTTGCTTGTCAGGCTATTTAAGAAATTTTTTTATTAGATTGAATTATAGCTAAGATGAATTAGGGAGTTAATTGAGGACAGAGTCTGAAGTCCTTTCTCCAGGGCAGAGTGAGAAAGGACAGAGAGACCAGAGAGCTGCTGTCAGTTACACACTAGTTACTTGTTGAGAATTATCAGTATGCGGGGGACCCCTGCCAGGTAATAACACTAACAGAGAAAAGAAAAAAGTGATTAAATACATAAAATTTGATTAGTGTCCTTTGCTGTGCCATATGTATCTGTGTCACTGCTTAGAAAGCTCCAGCCTAGACTACTCAGATGGTGGATTTGAAGTAATTTAGTTTGACTTGTGTTTCAGCCCTTCTGTTCTGTCATTTTGAAATTGTTGAGTATTTTTTCTATTCTTTGAACAGCTTCAGTATTTCTTTAATACAGCGGGAGCTATAGAACTATAATAATTCTGTAATAATAATAGGACTATAAAGTAGTGTATACAAAGAGAATTTTTGGTATATAATGAGTCACAAGAATTTGTGTGCCCACCTAAGCTTTTTGGATAAAGAATCACAGGGATACATGCTTCATGGCCCAGATAAAGATTTAGCAGTGATTTCTAACCAGCTTCTGGTGTAAAGAGGATACTCCGTATATACTTAGTGACACTGATATCAACTGTACTTGGAATTTTAACTACAAGGTTATTTCCACATACAAAAGCAAATTTTAAATTACTCTGATGATGATATTTTACATGTATCACCTGTTCTATTAGACTTTTATAAAATCTGAAATTATAAAACAGTTAAATTAGGAATTGACTATGTGTATGTCAGAAATAATTTGAAAAGGCTTCAAAGGAGGGTTTGCTTTTGCTTTAGTAGATTTGTGGTTGATAAGTTTTAAAGCTTTCCAGGTACTTTGAAAATGTTTGGTTTCTATGAAAAACGCTTCTACTTTCTAAAGTGTGGTATATAGTTTCATGTTTAGGTATTATATCAACATTTGTAAACTTCTAGAATACTGCACCTTTTCTTCTAACTTCCATTTTATCCTCTTTCCCAGTGTTGGACTTCTATATTTTTCATACTTATTCATTCTTTCTAATAAGTGTCTCTCTTCCATAATCTTTTTTTTCCTTTTTTTTTCCCCCAGCTGTTACCAGGTTGACTAAGCAATCTTAGATTCTAGCTTTATCTTCTTGTTAACCAATTTACAATACATCTTTTCTTTGACCTCCATCATGGAATAATTGGGAGGAGTAAATGAACTAATAATGCTGAAAGATACTCCTAGGTCTTGAATACTCATATTTCCTTCTGAGAAACTATTTTGGTTGGAAAGAACGCATTATAAAGAAAGTTGCTCTCTGTACATACAGAGAGCAAAGTTGAGCAAGTCATGTCACCTAAAGCACAAATAACCAGCAGCTGCCTGCTTATAACTGGATTGTTTTTTGAGTTGTACAATTAAAAAATAAAAAGCAGGAAATTAGATGTATTAAAAAGAATTTATTTGGCGCTCTAAAACACAGTTGGAAAATGAGTCATCAAAAATAGGTTGTTCTATTTTCTGAAAAAGAGATTGGACAGATTGTTAACACCCAGGACAGGTTTGAATTGAGAAAAGATGTTACTTACCACTGCAGTCTTATCAGCTTCCTATGCTCCTGGCTTGTTTAAAAGCTGACATGAATTGTATCCCAACTTGTAAGTATATAGCTTCTACCACAGGCTGAATCCAGTCTGATCTGTGAATAGACGATGTCCATTGTGACCTGCATGGGAAATAGCCTGTGGTATGTACATCTGATTATCAGGGTTGAGGTTGGGAACGTGGCATACTCATGCGTTATTAGCAAGGATGACTTGCTTGCACGCTTTCCCCTTAATGAACTGTCCATGTTAAGCAGAATTATTATATTAAATTTGTTAACACTGAAAAATAAAAATTCCTTCATAAACCACATGGATATATGAGAATAGAAGGCCTATTTGCATTTTCTTGAAGTGGCTAATTATGACATGTATTTCATAATAACCTTAAGTGGGTAGGCCAGATAAAATATGAAAAAGCATATTTACCATTGAATAAAACTGTTCAGACCACTTCCTATGCTACTTTGTAAGTTTAGAAAGTTGTTAAAGTATAATAGAAAGAGGAATGAGACTCAACAGAAACCTCCAAAATTAAGTTCATGGCTAAAGCAAATAAGATATTTCTTGTCACCACCAAAAAATAAATGCAAACTTGGGGCTTTGTGCAGCATCATTTTTTCCCTATTATATCAAACAGTTCTTTTTATCTAATATTTATAGTTTTAACTTTTATCAGTTTATGCAATCATTACTAACTCATTCACTCCATGATTACATCCTGATACAGGCATGATTCAAACTCCCGTTTTAAGACAATTATATAATATTTTTTATATAGACTTTGAGGTTGTGACCAGTTTTGAGTGAACATTAATTTCAGCATTTTGAATGCCACCGTCTCCTGGCTGTGCTTTGTTTGAGGGAACGCAGCTAGTAAGGGGCAAAGCCAGGGCTTGGCTTTTCCAACTGCTATTTATTGCCTACATCCATATGTGTTATTCCTAGAAATCTTTTGTTGTAGATGAATAGCAAGTTGATTCTTTGTAAGAATTAGCTCACTTGTAGCTTTACTGCATCTTTCTTAGAATAGTGGGAGTGTTTGCTTTTCCTTAAGTTTTTTCTTTTTTTGAAGCATGTTAATTTCATTTCATTCCACATAAGAGAACAGTTTTAAGTTAATTGTTTTGGATGTATACATTTTTTTCTTCCTCTCCTTGGGAATTATGTTAGTGACTGTTTTACCAGCTAGAATGTTTCTTTATTATTTGTTAGTATATTTCACTGTGCTGGTTCACTATCACATGCCTATGACAGCCAGGGCTAGGTGAGGTCAAAGCCAGGAGCCAAGAACTCAGTCCAGGTCTCTCATTTGGGTGGCAAGTTACCTGACTAATTGAGCCATCGCTGGCTACTTCCTAGGGTGTAGAGATGGACCAGGACTCAAAACCAAGCACTCCAATATGGGATTAACCACTGCACCAAATGCGGGCCCCTAATTTTCACTCTTTTTTTTATTTTTTTATTTATTTTTTTAATTTTTGACAGGCAGAGTGGACAGTGAGAGAGAGAGAGGCAGAGAGAAAGGTCTTTTTTCCATTGGTTCACCCCACAATGGCCGCTGCGGCCGGCGCACCGCGCTGATCTGAAGCCAGGAGCCAGATGCTTCTCCTGGTCTCCCATGCAGGTGCAGGGCCCAAGGACCTGGGCCATCCTCCACTGCCTTCCTGGACCACAGCAGAGAGCTGGACTGGAAAAGGAGCAACTGGGACAGACTCTGGTGCCTCAACCGGGACTAGAACCCGGGGTGCCGGTGCTGCAAGCGGAGGATTAGCCTATTGAGCCGCGGCGCCGGCCTCTTGTTTTTAAATATACTGGAGAAAACACTTTTTAAAAAAGTATAAATACTCTCAAGTAATTATTTTAATAAGTTTTGAAGATTTAAGATTTCACAGAATAGAATTAAATAGTAAAATATATGGAGACTGTATAAATTATTATGAAACTACTTCATAAAGAAATTGTAACCTTTTTGTTAGCAGTTAATTATGAGGTCTTCCCTGGTTATCACTTATTAAAAGTTTTTAATTACAAGGAGAATAATCTGCTATCTCAGAAGTTATTCCTATAAGGTAAAACTAATGATCTTATTTTATGTACCTGTGCACACCCATGTGGAGTCTGGGTTTAAGGAAACTAATAGATCCTTTGCCAGTTTGCTCTTATGATTGGTCCTGTTTTAGTAACAGTCTTTGATACATTCTGATTGTAGAAAAAACAGTTTATCTTTGTAAAGGAGCTCTGCTGGGTGTTTTTACAGTCAGATCATTACTCTAGAGTTGAAAACTGGGAGTGTTTTCAAGGATTGTTAGTAAATGAACACACATAACTAAAATGAAAATGACTAAAAAATCACCTTCTTGTTAAAAGTTCTTTCTGTAGTCATTCTATTTTTTTTTTTTTTTTTTAAGATTGATTGATTTGTTTGAGAGGCAGAATTACAGAGAGGCAGAGGGGGAGAGAGGTTTTCCATCCTGTGGTTCACTCCCCAAATGGCTGCAATGGCCAGAGCTGGGCCGACCCAAAGCCAGAAGCCTGATGCTTCTTCCAGGTCTCCCATGTGGGTTCAGGGTCCAGGGACTTGGGCCACTTCTGCTGCTTTCCCAGGTATACTATCAGGGAGCTGAAAGTAGAGCAGCCGGGACTCAAACTAGCACCCATATGGGATGCTGGCACTCAGTGGCTTTTCCTGCTATGCCACGGTGCTGGCCGCCTTTTTTTTTTTTTTTTTTTTTTTTTTAATCAAAGGATACAATTTATGAACTGTAATACTTCAAGCTGATGAGAAAATATGAATTTTGAAAGGTATTAGGACCAATAACCTGTATGTCTTGACACTGCTACTTAAGTTTGTAATAGGAACAGCATGTGAATATGTGTTGCTCTTATTTTCTAGTCTTTAAATTTCATCTTCTTGATTTGAAATGTTTGATTAGTTGGAAAGATGCATATAGGAAGTTTGATAGGCCGGCGCCACGGCTCACTAGGCTGTTCCTCCGCCTGTGGTGCCGGCACCCCGGATTCTAGTCCCAGCTGCTCCTCTTCCAGTCCAGCTCTCTGCTGTGGCCCAGGAAGGCAGTAGAGGATGGCCAAAGTCTTTGGGCCCTGCACCCACATGGGAGACCAGGAGGAAGCACCTGGCTCCTGGCTTTGGATCGGCGCAGCGCACCAGCTGTCGCAGCCATTTGGGGGGTGAACCAACAGAAGGAAGACCTTTCTCTGTCTCTCTCTCTCTAGAATAACAAAAAAAAGCAAGTTTGATAGCTCAGTATGGAATATTAAATTGTGAAGCAGGAATTGACTTTATTGTGTGTGTTTTGGTATGTGTATGTGAGAGTGTGTTTATTTGATTTATAAGCCCCGAATATAAGTGCCAGAGATTTTATTGGAAAAATATAACCAATTTGTAATTGAAACAGGATTAGTCAAGAACCATCAGCACCAACACAAATGTATCTTTGCAGACCGAAGGAATCAGCTAGTTTACAGTCATCTCAATCTCTACTAAAACAAAAATCACATCCAACATGCCACCTGACACCATTTCTTTCTCTCTCTCTCCTTTGCTCCTTGCGATGTGGCATTCATCTCTCCTTGTGCCTCCGTTCTGAAGAGATAACAGTATAGCAACAACTCTGCCACTGAAATCCTGTTCTCTGACCGATATTGGCACCTGCAAAGAGAAACAACCAGTAACAGGCAGCAGCAGCATCAGTATTAATCTTCCATGATGAAATCTTTACAGGTCAAGAACAAGTACACAGCTCTTTTCTCACTCCTTCACAGTGGACCATGCAACTAGTTGAAATGGAAGACAATGGATTGTCTGCAAGCCTTTTGAACAGTGGAGGAGAATACAGGGCGTTGGTTTTAGGTGAATTGACCCCCAAATATTCTTGAAGTTTGATGTCCCCTTTGGTCTTCCTTTCTAGAATGCCATTCATCCAATTTATCAGACCCTTTGTATGATCACAGAAAATAAGTTTGCATATGTGACATTTCTTGTCACTTTACATTTGAATGAAAATAATGAGCAGTATAATGCTGGAGGGCTTAATCTGTAAATCTAGATGTTCACCTTTATGACCATGACCAGAAGATATCTGGGAATTCTCTCAATTAGAGCCAACCACATTGTACATTATGTTTCTGTATAACATAATACAAGACGTTACTTGTGTAGGCAGTAGTTTTCAGTAGAATTCTGGTGAAAATGTACTTACACTAGAAAAAAATCATGAAGAATGCTACAAGGTTCTTGGTGTGTGTGGGCAAGAAAGGTGCCAAGAAGAATGCTGGAATTCTGTACTTGACATTTGTTCTTACTCCCACTTTCCATGGAACATGAGTAGTGGTTTATAAAGGATGATCATGTTGAGGGAGCTTGGAAGGAGCTGCTGCTGGGAAGGCGCTCTATTTATGTTCTGATCTCCTACTCCATACGGACCTACAGACATTCCCTGGCTCTGATTTTCATACACCTTAACTTGGTAGTAAATAATGTTTACTTACCAAAGTGAAAATTCAGAGGTAAAAGGAGTTTTGTTTTTGTAGTGTTTAATATTAACCCAGTTGCTATATAGGCAGTGGAATTAAACACATTTTGGAAGGAATCTTAGAATTCTTGTTGGCTGTTGGCTTGAGCAAAGATCGATGAATTGCGCTTTGTCAATTCAGAATCTTTGTTCACAAAAAAGATAGTTGCTTGGCCATTGGGCCCTCCCAGTCAGAACTGTAAACCACACTATTTATACTTGTATCTATAATGAGAGTATAGAAAACTAGGATCTATTCATTATTGGATAGAAAGTCTAATTGTTCCATACTTGGAAAATTTGTGGAATCCATCAGCATCCTGAGGAAGAGTAGAACGAAGCAGAAAGCTCAGAGGAGGGCCACAGTATAATGTACTAGAACATTGCACCTGTACTTGCATGCATGGATTTCAAAATTTCTATACCACAGTCCACTTACATTTTAATTCCTTTTAAGATTTGTGCATATATTTGAAAGTCATAGTAAATAGAAAAGGGGGAGGAAAGAGGAGAGAGAGAGAGAGAGAGAGCGAGAGAGGGAGATCTTCCATCTTCTGGTTCACTCCCAGAATGGATGGGACATACTGAATGCTGGAGTTGCAAGTGGCAGCTTAACCTGCTGTGACACAATGCTGGCCCCTTCCATAGATTTTTATTTATTTATTTATTTATTTTGACAGGCAGAGTGGACAGTGAGAGAGAGAGACAGAGAGAAAGGTCTTTCTTTGCCGTTGGTTCACCCTCCAATGGCCGCCGCGGCCGGTGCACTGCGGCCGGCGCACCGCGCTGATCCGATGGCAGGAGCCAGGAGCCAGGTGCTTTTCCTGGTCTCCCATGGGGTGCAGGGCCCAAGCACCTGGGCCATCCTCCACTGCACTCCCTGGCCACAGCAGAGAGCTGGCCTGGAAGAGGGGCAACCGGGACAGAATCCGGCGCCCCGACTGGGACTAGAACCCGGTGTGCCAGCGCCGCTAGGCGGAGGATTAGCCTAGTGAGCCGCGGCGCCGGCCCCTTCCATAGAATTTTTAAAGTGCTCTTGTATGAGCTAGGACTTGGTGTTAGCGCCTTCTACTTAAAGAATTTCACCCCCATAATGCAACAATTACAATTTTTTTCAAATATGCTAAATATTTAAATTTTGCCGATCACTTGAATTCTTAGATTTATTTGCTGCTCAGAAGGTAGGTTTTTAGTGTTTGGTTTGGTTTAAATTGAATAAAAAAACTGACAGAATCAAAACATACATACATATGTACATTCATTCACTCACTCATTTACTTAAAAGGCAGAGTCACAGAGAGAGAAAAGAAGAGACAGAGATCTTCCACCCGCTGGTTTACTCCTCAAATGGGCACAATGGCCAGGGCTGGGCCAGGCCAAAGCCAGGAGCTTCATTAGGGTCTCCCATGTGGGTGCTAGGACCCAAGCACTTGGGCATCTTCCACTGCTTTCCCAGGAGCATCAGCAGGGAGCTAGATCAGAAGTGGGACAGCCAGGACATGAACGTGCGCTTATACAAGGTGCTTGCTGGTGTTGCAAGCGGCAGCTTTACCCACTACACAACACTGGCTCCAAACCATGCTTATTTTAATGGTCATTCCTAGTTCGAGTTTTCACTGTATATATTGATGCATTTGTAAACTGCCATCTCCCTTTTTCCCCTGAGCAAAGAAGGAAATGCAGTGTGGGAAAGGAAAATATTAATAGTTAAATCTCTGTGCTAATTGTCTAGGCTACTTAGACACACTGGAGATGGTAACGGTATGCTGCCTTCAGTTTTAAACAGCTTAGTGATTGGGGATAGAAGTATAAGTAGCATTCACACAAAGATACTTCCAAACAGTCATGGAAAAATGAAATTCAATTTATTTTTGTGTAAAAGAATTTTGAAATCCCTAATGTTTTTGTATAACATAGATTTTCTGTGAGCTCTTTAAAAAAATTGTATTTATTGGAGAGAGATCAATTTTCCATCGCTGCTTCACTCCCCAAATGGCTGTAATAGCCAGGACTGGGCCAGGCTGAAATCAGGAGCCTGGAACTCCATCTTGGTCTCCCAGATGGGTGGCAGTGTCCCAAGTACTTGAGCCATCCTCCACTGCTTTCCTAGGGTTGTTAGCAGGATGGTGGTTTGGAAGTAGAGCAGCCAGGACTCAAACCAGTGCCCGTATGGGTTGCTGCATCACAACACCAACCCTTCCACAAACTTTATGAAGACCCCATATATAGTTAGGAAAGAAAACCTCCTAATTTTTTTTCTTTTCCTCTCATTCCTTCACCAAGCCTACAGTCATTCTCAAACATAAGTATAATTATAGGGCAGTTATTTAAAAATTGAAATAAATTCAGACTTGATTTGTCTACGTGGTATTTGTTGATGAGTTGGTTCAAATTTCCATTGGCTCATTTGTTTTGTATCCTTAAGGGATATGAGAGAGCATATAATCTCTTTTTTTTTTCTTTTTGATTATTCACTTTTTTTTTTTTTTAGATTTTTTTTATTTATTTATTTGACAGAGTTACAGACAGTGAGAGAGAGAGAGAGAGAGAAAGGTCTTCCTTCTCTTGGTTCACCCCCCAAATGGCCACTACGGCCAGCGCTGCACCGATCCGAAGTCAGGAACCAGGTGCTTCTTCCCAGTCTCCCATGCGGGTGCAGGGCCCAAGCACCTGGGCCATCCTCCACTGCCCTCCTGGGCCACAGCAGAGAGCTGGACTGGAAGAGGAGCAACCGGGACGAAAACCCAGTGCCCATATGGGATGCCGGCACCGCAGGTAGAGGATTAGCCAAGTCAGCCATGGTGCTGGGCCCCTAATCTCTTTAAAAAAAAAAAGGATTTATTTATTTATTTGAAAGAGTTACTGAGAGGCGGGGCTTGGGGGGGGGGGGATCTTCCATCCACTGGTTCACTCCCCAAGTGGCTGTAACCACTGGAGCTGAGCCAATTTCAGAGTCAGGAGCTTCTTCCGGGGCTCCCACATGGGTGCAGGAGCCCAAGGACTTGGGCCATCTTCTGCTGCTTTCCCAGGCCATAGCAGAGAGCTGGGTCAGAAGTGGAGCAACTGGGACCCAAACTGGTGCCCATCTGGGATGCTGGCACTGCAGGTAGCGGCTTTAACCTGCTATGCCACAGCGCCACCCCCTCCACTATCTTTTATTTTTTTTTTAATATTTATTTATTTGGAAGTCAAAGTTACACAGAGAGGGGAGAAGCAGGGAGAGAGGGAGGGAGAGAGGTCTTCTATCTGCTGGTTCACTCTCCAACTAGCTGCAACGGCCAGAACTGTGCCAGTCCGAAGCCAGGAGCCTCCTCCGGGTCTCCCACACAGGTGCAGGGGCCCAAGGACTTGGGCCATCTTCTGCATTTCCAGGCCACAGCAGAGAGCTTGGTCGGAAGTAGAGCAGCTGGGTCTCAAACTGGTGCCCATATGGGATGCTGGCGCTTCAGGCCAGGGTGTTAACCACTGAGCCACAATCCGGCCCTCCTCCATTATCTTTTAATAATGGCTTTTGTTAATTTTGCCTTTCACTTTCCTGGTGATAAACGTTTGGAATGACATTAGAAATAGTATACAGAATTGAGAGCTGGTTTTTTTTTTTTTTCTTTTTGAAGGCTTACATCTCCTAAGGGGTTAAGGTGTTAAGCTTTTAAAAATTAATTGTATTCTAGTGGTTTTTTTTTTTTTTTTAAGATTTACTTTCATTTATTTGAAAGGCAGAGTTAGAAGGAGAGACAGAGATCTTCCATTCGCTAGTTCACTCCCCAAATGGCCCCAATGGTCATGGCTGGGCCAGACTAAAGCCAGGAGCCAGGAGCTTCTTCTGGGTCTTCCACATGGGTGCAGGGGTCCAAGCACTTGGGCCATGTTCTGCTGCTTTCTCAGGCACATCAACAGGGAGCTGGATCAGAAATGGAGCAGCCGGGACTCAAACTGGCGCTTATATGGGATGCTGGCACTGCAGGTGGCAGGTTAACCTGCACCACAGCGCCAGCACCCTGGTTTCCTTAAGCCAAGTAATGTTACAGTTCTGTTAAGTAGACTCTCTCAAGCTCTTTGCTTTTCTATCCTGTCACCCTTTTTATAATGTACCACACAGAAATGATACATCAGAATACTGACTGCCTTATCTTGGATTTACAGAAAGACTGTTCATAGGAATTAAGTTTTTTTGGTGGGGATAACATAAAGCATACATTCAGAATTTACTAAATAATGTAATATATTCAATTTTTTCAGGAATTATTGGTTTTATATGTGACAATGCATTTTATAACTTAAAGCATTATATTATAAAGCATTAATGCGTACACACTCCATTGTATTAAAAATTTTTTTTAAGATTTAATTTGGAAGTTAGAGTTACAGAGAGAGGCAGAGAGAGAGATTCCAACTACTGGTTCACTCCCAAATGGCCTCAACAACTGGTGCTGGGCCAGGCCAAAGCCAGGAACCAGGAGATTTCACCCAGGTCTCCCACATGGGTGGCAGGGACCTGAACTGGTGCCCATATGGGATGCTGGCATTGTAGGTGGTGGCTTTACCTGCCACACCACAATGCCAGCCCCTTCATCTTTCTTTTAATAATTGCCTTTTGAAAGATACCCATTTTGAGACATGCTTAAAAATACTTGAAATCTCTGCAGTTTTTGTTTTTGAGAGGCAGAAATAGTTCCCATCCATTGGTTCACTCCCCGGATATACACAATGGCAGGAGTTGGGCTGGGCCATAGCAGGGAGCCAGGAACTCAATCTAAGTCTCCTACATGGGTGGCAGGGACGCAGCTACATGAGTCATCTCTGTTGCCTGAGCAGGAAACTGGAATCAGGAGCCTGAGCTGGGTATTGAACCCAGACACTCAAGTATGGCCAAATGCCTGCTTCTACCTATTCATTTTCACCTGAAATTTTATAGAACTTTTATGTTGCTCTATTTTCAGCTTAGAAGTTGAGCCAACGGTATGTTAAGTTGCTAGAAGAGACTTTGATTATAAATGGAAAGCATTTCTGTGCTCAAGATATGGTAAGGGAGAAGCTTCTGGTCAAGTTGCTGTGGGATTTAGTTTTTCATATAAATTTCTAAAATTCAAAAATGTTGAGGTATTTTCTGTAGGTTACTTAAACAATGAGGCAATGTTGAGATCTGTTGTATACATGTATGATTTGGCCTTTTTTTATTGAATTCAAAATATTAGAGTTAATATTAAGATACCATTCAGACAGCTATAGAATGAACTGTTGTCCATTGTCACATCTTTTTGTTTAAACCCAAAAAAGCCATGTCCATTTATTGTGTATTTGATCACCAACCTCCCTCTTTAAAACAATCTATACTCATCCTGTCCCTTCTGAATTTCTGTTGCCTGCAGAGAACAGTTCATTTCCAGAAATGATACTTGTCTTTTTTTCCTATGTCTTCTCTGATTTAATTAACTGCTCAGCTAGTGGATGGGTCCAGGATGAAACTTGATAAACTTATTATGCAAAATTTAGCTGGTTGGATTTTTCTCTTTTATTCTACTGATCGGGCCAAGCCTGGCCATGAGTGTGAGTATTCCATTCTGTGATGAATTCAGGTCAGTTGTGAGCCCCTATCATCCTTGCTTCCCAAACCCTTTGAAAAAGGTTGATGCTGAGTGGAGCTCGAGGTGTTAATACAAAAGTAAAGCAAGGATAGCCTATTCTAAAGTAGCCTACAGGATGGCTCTTGCAAATAATCCATCGCAAAGATAAAACTACTGCATTCTAGACTGTAAGGTTAGACCAAACTGGGCCTTGCCCCTTTCTCTTCTGTGAAGGTACTAGATAGTGCTCTAAAATTCGCCTGAGAGTGTATTATTAGTCTGCCCAGGATGCCACAACAAGGACCAGAGCAGGTGACTTACACAGCACAAATGAATTTTCTCACAGTTTGGGGTCCAGATCTCCAATATCAAAGTCTGGGAAGGTTTGGTTTCTGGTGAGGGCTGTCTTCACTCTTGGCAGCTGGCTGCCTTCTTGCCCTGTTCTCACTTTTTCTGTCATAGCCTTTCCTCTGTGCTTCTGAGGGAATGGAGGAATCTCCTCTTGGGAAGCTGCTGGTTCCACCACGAGAGTGAGCCCCGTCGTCGTGAGCTAAACTAACACTGGTTACCTCTCAAACGCCCCATCTCCAGATGTCATTATATTGGGGGTATTCAAGCTTCAGTATATGTGCATTCGGAGTAGAATACACACATTCAGTCATTAGGATTTGGGAAAAATTACTTGGAGCTACAGGGTGACCTTGCAGGTTCAAGACATATGAAGTCATCTTCAGTTACACGATGGGATATGTAAATATATTTCACTATGATGAATATACAGATACGTCTGTCTATATATAAATTTTGGTTCTAGGTCCTTCCCTTGACATTTCCTCTTATGCACATAGAATCTAGAATCTAGACTGACCTGCTTTTTTTCCAAAAAACAAAAACTTAACAGTGACTTTATGACTTAACAAAGACTTAACAATGTTTTTTTCCAAAAAACAAAAACTTAACAATGACTTACCAAAGACTGAATGAAGAGTGCCTAAGCTTTCCTTTTGGAGCATTTTTTTCCTGACATTTTTGCTACGTTTTATAGAAGGAAAAAGCTTGCTTTAATTACTGATGCATTCATATTACTTTCTTTTATAAGTATTTATTTTGTGATACTGATTACTACCACTGTATAGACATCTGAAGATTTTAGAAGAATTTCAGTTATATACATCAGCAGTGTACTTGAATCTTGATTTAAAAAAAAAAATATTTATTGGAAAGGCAGAGTTATAAGAGAGGGAAGCACAGGCAGAGAGCGAGCGAGAGGTCTTCTGTCTGCTGGTTCACTCCCCAGATGGCTACAACGGCTGGGTCTGGGCGAGGCTGTGAAGCCAGGAGCTTGGGACTCCATCCAATTGCCCATGTTGGGGCAGGGGCCCAAGCACTTGGGCCATCTTTGACTGCTTTCCCATGTGTGTTAGCAAGGAGCTATATCAGAAGTGGAGCAGCCGGAACACAAACTGGCACCCATATGGGAGCAGGTGTTGCAGGTAGTGGCTTAACCTGCTGTGCCATGGTGCTGGCACCAGTGTAGTTGAACCGTAGGTAACTCAATAAATTTTACCTTCTTTGAATTCACTGTTGAAATAGTATCTCCATGTCAAATTGTCAGAAAAAAAAGTTAAATATTTCAGTTGGTATTTTAATTTTAATTTTTGTCATATTATTTAATCTTTTGCCAGCCTGCCAAATCTTTAGTAGCTTCCCAGTTGTGTCTAATAAATGGCAGATTTTAAAGCCATATGAAAAGGAAGGTTCCTGCTTTTTAGATACTTTGTGTGGAAGGATTTGGATTCTTTCTTATTCCTGGACATACCTATATGCCATACAAAGTTTATTTTATATGATGACTAAATTAAGACAGCTAGTCTTAATTTTGAGTTCATTGCTTCAAAATGTTCAAATTTGTGTCCTTGTCATGAATCTTTTATTATTAAATTTCACCTTCTTTCTTCATTAAGGTTAGAAATATTTGTGGGCCGGCGCCGCGGCTCACTAGGCTAATCCTCCGCCTAGCGGCGCCGGCACACTGGGTTCTAGTCCCGGTCAGGGCGCTGGATTCTGTCCTGGTTGCCCCTCTTCCAGGCCAGCCCTCTGCTGTGGCCAGGGAGTGCAGTGGAGGATGGCCCAGGTGCTTGGGCCCTGCACCCCATGGGAGACCAGGAAAAGCACCTGGCTCCTGGCTCCTGCCATCGGATCAGCGCGGTGCGCCGGCCGCAGCGCGCCGGCCGCGGCGGCCATTGGAGGGTGAACCAACGGCAAAGGAAGACCTTTCTCTCTGTCTCTCTGTCTCTCTGTCTCTCTGTCTCTCTCACTGTCCACTCTGCCTGTCAAAAAAAAAAGAAAAAAAAATATTTGTGACTAAAACTGTATTAAATGAGAAACTGAAGACAATTTATTTAGTGTATCTATTTTAGAAATGTCCCCCAAATTCTAGAAGATTTATTTTTATTTAAATTTATTTTGAAGTGTTTATCATCTTAGTGCCCATTTTACATTAAATATCATTGCAACAAGTAATGGTTAAGTTTCATTTTAAAGTAGTAAAAATAACGATAATTGATCAAGGATCAATACAACCTACCTTCTTAGATTTTGTTTTCTAAATCTGTGAGGATTTTATTTTGTTTTTCTTCATAACATTTAAACTGTTCCTTTCAATTTAAGACTTAGGGATGAGTATAATAGAGTTTATACCTCTATGAAATACAATATTAACACTTGCCAAAGTAATTTCAAAATGCTTAATTTTTTGGAGGTAATAGATTTTCCTATTGCCACTATAAGTTATGGAAAGAAAAGACACCAAGGAGCTAAAGAAATGATGAAATACTTAAATGTGGTATTCAGAAGGAATCTACTCCATGTGATCTAGATTTATAATTTTCACTTAGGCCAACATAATCTGTGTTTATTTACTCAACAAATATCTATTCAAAATATTCAAAAACTGGATGCTTCTAGAAACATCCCCTGATAATTTGGTATATTTTTATCCATCCATTAATTTTCAGATTTATATTGACATGGGGTGTGTGTGTATGTGTGTGAATGAGAGAGAGAGATCTGATGTTTGCTTATTTTGGTATCGGTATTAAAAAATGTTCTAAAAATTATATACTGTAAGACATGAAAAACATTAAAATTTTTATATTTAATGATTAAAGTAACTTTGGGATTTGTTTATATCTGCTCTGATGACTGAGATCTAAGTTTTTGGTTTTATTGTCCCTTAACAATTACAATGTGTTGTCTCCACAGTGAGTGGTCAGACTTTGTATATGTATTTGTATTTATATTTCAAATGTGAGGTCTAGGGATAATTAGAGTTTTTTTCTTCTCTCATCCTCTTTTAAATACTTTAAAGCTATTTTAAAATATTTTCATTTCATTTGTTTGGTGCTAGTAAATTATTCCTCTTAAATTAAAATTTGGATGGACCAGAAGTAAATTTTCAGCTCATTTTATGTTACAACTGAATTCCAGACTACCTTAGTCACTTTCAGCATGGACATCATAAAAATGTATTTCTTCTATGTCATACAGAATAAAACTCAGCAGCTCATTAGGTATAGGTATTTATGTGGAAGTTGATTTCTTGAAATAGGCTTTGCCTTCTTTCTTTCCCGCTTTCAGGCATTGAAAAGAGTGCTTTGGTCTTTTTAAACACAGTGGTATTACACTCTTCTTCCCGTCACTGTTAAAAAAAAATTGAGGCATGGGTAAAAATACCTTTTTATATCACAAATAAATTGAGCTTGTTATAGTCCCCTCTCTTCATTTTCAGGAAGAGGCAGAAATCCAGGCAGAACTTGAACGTTTGGAAAGAGTCAGAAATCTTCACATACGAGAGCTCAAAAGAATAAACAATGAAGATAATTCACAGTAAGTCATTATTTGTATTTCACAGTGTTATTTGATAAAAGTCAGCCTATTCATATCCTTCCCAGCACAGAGAGCAGAAATGTAACAGTTCATCATGAGGGGTGCTCCCCACATGGGAAGAGACCCCAAGTCCTTCCTGTGGCTTTGAAGGGCTTGTGGGAGCTGTCCCCAGATGCCTCACACATGCCAAGTGTCCCATCTCAAGGCATTTGTGCTTGCCACCATGTTCACCTGTGTTATGCTTGCAAACACCTGGGTGGCTCCTTGTTTCACCCCAGTGCTCACTGGAGAGGCCATGCTTAAACCACACTGATGGAACAGAATCTGCTACACCTCATTCCTCCCTTCAGTGCCCCTTCCTGTATCCTGGCATCCGCCATCGTATGTATCGCCATCTAGAACTGCAAGTTCATACTGCAGTTACTTCTTTTCTGTTAGCATGTAAGCTTCAGGAGAGCAGTGACTTAGTGCTGTTCTTACTGTATCCCCACCCTACACCAGTGGCTGGCCTGTGGTAAGCACTAAATAAGTGTTTGGGGCCAGCGCAGTGGTGCACTGGGTTAATCCTCCGCCTGCAGCACCGGCATCCCATATGGGTGCTGGTTTCTAGTCCCGGTTGCTCCTCGTTCAGTCCAGCTCTCTGCTATGGCCTGGGAGAGGAGTGGAGGATGGCCCAGGTCCTTGGGCCCCTGCACCCACTGGGGTGACCAGGAAGAAGCTCCTGGCTCCTGGCTTCAGATCAGTGCAGCTCTGGCTGTTGCAGCCATTTGGGGGGTGAACCAATGGAAAAAAGACCTTTCTTTCTGTCTCTCTCACTGTCTGTAACTCTGTCAAATAAATAAATAAAATATTTTTTAAAAAATAAGTATTTGTTGACTGAATACCAAAGTTACGTTAACGTTAGTGAAGAAGGTATTCCAACTAAGCCAAATATCCAGCATGATGCAAGAATTTGTGAAGAAACAGAAAAGTACATGTTACCATCTTTGCTCTTAATCCCTTGTTATCAAAATGAGCGCTGTAGATGGTTCATGTTAAAGGAATTTTTAAGATCCCTGTGGGAGCAAGAAGATTAAGCAAAGTACCACTTATATTTAATCAATGTAAAGGTATCTATGTAGACTTTTTAAGACTAATTACAGGCCGGCGCCGCGGCTCACTAGGCTAATCCTCTGCCTTGCAGCGCCAGCACCCTGGGTTCTAGTCCCGGTCGGGGCGCCGGATTCTGTCCCGGTTGCCCCTCTTCCAGGCCAGCTTCTGCTGTGGCCCAGGAGTGCAGTGGAGGATGGCCCAAGTACTTGGGCCCTGCTCCCCATGGGGGACCAGGATAAGTACCTGGCTCTTGCCATCGGATCAGCGCGGTGCACTGGCCGCAGCGCGCCGGCCGTGGCGGCCATTGGAGGGTGAACCAACGGCCAAAGGAAGACCTTTGTCTCTGTCTCTCTCTCTCACTGTCCACTCTGCCTGTCAAAAAAAAAATAATAATAATAATAATTACATTATTTGAAGCTCCATGAGTTACAAGCTACAAATTTGAAATGATGGGCTGATGTGGTGCAGCCAGGTAAGCTGCCACTGGCGACACTGGCATTTATACTGAGTGTCAATTTGAGTTCTGGCTGTTCTATTTCCAATCCAGCACCCCACTAATGTACCTGGGAAGGCAGATGATGATTGCCCAAGTGCTTGGGCCCCTGCCCCCTCTGTGGGAGACCAGGATGAAGTTTTCTGGCTTCTGGCTTTTGCCTAGCCCAGCCCTTGCTGTTGGGTCCATTTGGGGAGTGAACCAGCTGATGGATGATCTCTTATTGTCTCTCTGTCCTCTCTACCACTGTTGCTCTGCTTTTCCAATCTGTGTGTATCTGTGTGTGTGTGTGTATGTTTGTAGATAAATTGGAAGTGGCCAATTTGTGTTGTGAAATGTATCTTGCTTAGAAGGAGGCCTAACTGATGTATTTGTAGTTCATAAATATACAGAACATTCCATTTTGCAAGGTGAATGAGCTAATAGAAATAGAGTTAATGGATAGCTTAAATTCTCTCAGGTTACAGTTCTAATAAAGGCAGGTGGGACAAAGCTTAGCTTTTTTTTTTTTTTTTGTTATTTTTATTTATTTATTTTGACATGCAGAGTTAGACAGAGATGAACAGAAAGGTCTTCCTTCCGTTGGTTCACCCCCAAAATGGCTGCCACGGCCGGCGCGTTGCGCCAGTCCAAAGCCAGGAGCCAGGTGCTTCTTCCTGGTCTCACACGTGGGTAGAGGGCCCAAGCACTTTGGCCATGCCCCACTGCCTTCCCGGGGCACAGCAGAGAGCTGGACTGGAAGAGGAGCAACTGGGACAGAACCAACGCCCCAACCAGGACTAGAACCTCGGGTGCCGGCACCGTAGGTAGAGGATTAGCCTAGTGAGCTGTGGCGCCAGCCAAAGCTTAGTTTTAAATTTACTATTCTGAAAATTCTGTTTAGGCTTTGTGGCTGTGACTAAAATATGGGTAAAGTAGAACAGCTTTACACAGACCCCTAAGACCGAAGCAGAGGGGTGGGCATTTGGCCGAGATGTGAAAATACTGATTAAGATGCCTACATCCCATATCAGAGTGCTTCTCAAGCCTAAATTCAGTTAATTTTGAATAAAATAATAATGTATTTACATCTAGAATTATGAAGCTATTGTTGGCCTTTTTATTTTTTTATTAAAGATTTTTTAAAATTTATTTGGATGAGAGGAGAAGCAGAGAGAGAGAGAAGTCTTCCATCTGCTGGTTCACTCCCCAGATGGCCGCAATGGCCGGTGCTGTGCTGATCTGAAGCTAGGAGCCAGGAGCTTCTTCTGGGTCTCCCACATGGGTGTAGGGGCCCAAGGACTTAGGCCATCTTCTGCTGCCTTCCCAGGCCATAGCAGAGAGCTGGAACGGAAATGGAGCAGCCAGGACTCAAGCCAGCACCCATATGGGATGCCAGCACTGCAGGTGGCAGCTTTACCTGCTACACCACAGCGCTGGCCCCTTTATTTAATTATATTTTATTTTTAAGATTTACTTATTTACTTGAGAAGCAGAGCTAGAGAGAGGGAGAGACAGAGAGAGAGGTCTTCCATCCACTGGTTCACTCTCCAAATGGCCACAATGGCGGAGCTGTGGCCAACCTGAAGCTAGGACTTTCATCTGGGTCTTGCACGTGGGTGCAGAAGCCCAAGGACCTGGGCCATCTTCCACTGCTTTCCCAGGCCCTAGCAGAGAGCTGGATGGGAAGAGGAGCAGCCGGGACTAGAACCAGCGCTCACATGGGATGCTGGTGCCACAGGAGGAGGCTTAACCTACTACACCATGGCACTGGTTCTTGTTGGCCTTTTTCAAAATTTGGAGAATGCACATTTTGAGACTACATTTTTCTGCTAAGCACATCACTTGACCTCTCTCTGCATCAGGGCCCACTTCAGGGGTTGGTTGAGAATTAAAAGATTTACCACATGTAAATGCTTAATATATATAATATATAATAAGTTAAATAGTAAATAATACTGTTGTCTGAGTGGTTTAAAGTTTAAAAACATATTTTTTTTTATTATTATTTTTTGAAAGACTGAAAGATCTTCTGTCTGCTGGTTTACTCCCCAAATGGCCACAATGGCCAAGCTGGAGCCAGGAGCTTTTTCCGGTCTCCCATATGGGTGCAGGGGCCCAAGCATTTGGGCCATTCTCCACTGCTTTTCCCTGCCGCATTAGCCAGGAGCTAGATGTAAAGCGGAGCAGCTGCTACATAAACTGGCACCCATAAGGGATGTCAGCACAGCACACGGTCCTGCTTTGCCACACTGTTGGCCCCAAATCTTTACGTTTTTAATTGGCGATTTAGGTTTTATTTTATAGAAGCCCAAAGACCAGAAGAGTTCATGATGGGTACCAATTCATAAATATAATTATTTTTAATCACATGCCAATACTATAAAACCTTGATTAACCATAATTCCCAGTACAAAAGTGTGTTTTTCTAAGAGTGGTGATTCCTGCTGAGTAGATAAGGTACTTCATAAAGCTCCTGGCAATACAGTGATGGAAGGTTTTTATGATCATTGAACCTGAATATTCAGCTATAATAGAGAAGCTTTGTGAGTGTGGAAGCCTTAAGATAAATGGTGGACCTTCAGATAAATTAGTGGATAATGAAAAGAAGTATTGAACAGAATTTTTTTAATTAACATAAGAATAACTGAGGAATACTAGGAATTTAAAAAGATAATGAAACTTTGAAGAAAATTTTTTTATTTTTAATGTGCTTGCTTTTTTCTCCTAACCCTAAGGTTCAAAGATCACCCAACATTAAACGAGAGATATTTATTACTTCATTTACTTGGTAGAGGTGGCTTCAGTGAAGTATACAAGGTAATACAAATTTAAATTTATTCTGTTCTTCACACTGCTATAGCAATGATATAGGAGTGTATGGTTACATAATACTTCTCTTTTGTCCACTGATTTTATGACTGGAGTTATGTCCTCATTGTTACTACAAAAAACAGTCTGTTGTGACTTCCGCTCTCTTATCTCTAAAGACGGTGTTTGCACCTGCACAGTCCCTTTGATATTTGGTACCTGCTCACCATTAGCCAATCAAGTTCCAATAATAACAACCTTCTGAATCAAGATGGGCAGGTAACCATTTAAAACAGTAAATTATAGAGTCATTGATTGCACCCTTTAATTTAAACATACCTGCAGCCTTAATGTGATCAGAATTTACCCAAATTCCTACCTATTTTTAAAACCATTGCTTTTTACTCATTATGTTCACTGTTTATACCTTCTTTCTTTTACTCTGCATTGTATCTTGAAGTCTCTTATTCTGTATTCTCCTTTTAGCAGCTTTTTGTAATCCAGTCTGATTAACTGACTTGCCATCTGTTTAATTCCACACCAGATTAACACACACAGGTACTTCAAAAAGTTTATAGAAAAATAGCATGAAAACCTAAGTTTATTTTGGCGCAAAAATTTCGGAAATCATGCAGGTTTTTGTTTCATAATGTTCATTTTCCATGAACTTTTTGAAGACTCCCTTGTATACATGGTTTTAAAAATTTTTTGCACCAAAATGAACTTATCTTTTAGTCCATTTTTTCCACAGAACTTTTTGCAGTCTCTTTGTGTGTGCGTCTCACACTTTTCTTTGTGAGCTCCATTCCTGTTTTTGTACATGACTAATTCACTTCCTCTGGGTGTTTTGAAGGCACTGGAAACTCCTGTTTGAAATGGAAGTATCATCTTCCTCTTCTCAAACCCCGTCTTCTGACACTGCTTCCTAATGCAGTGTGGCATTGCCGTTCATCTGCCAAGTTATTCCCTTTCAAAGCACCAGAACTCTTCCTTCACTCCTCCTTCCCCTCAGTTCCCTTCCCCCGACATATTACACATCTCTGCTGCCTGTTATTGTGAATGTTACTAAGCTCTTCTAAACCCAGCCATGGCCCCTCTCCTCTCTGCTTACGTAAGCCTTCTTCTCCAGCCTCCGAGCTGATCGATGGGCATTGCATTTATCCAGTTCATTTTGTGTGTTCCAGCTGGATGAGCTTTTTTGAAAGGCAGTCTGGTCATCCCTGCCTGTATGGCCCCTTGTGACTTGTGCTCTCGGTTAGGATGAAGTCATATTGACGGTCATCCTCTCACCTTAGTTTCTCTTTTCTCCAGAAGGCCCCCCCCCCCTTTCTTCATCCCCTTATATCAGATCTGGTATGCCTTTTATTTTTTAAATATTTGTTGAGTGTTAAATTTTTTTTATTTGAGAGATCTCTCATCCACTGATTGACTTCCCAAATGCCTGCAACTGCCAAGGCTGGGCAAGACCAAAGCCAGGAGACTGGAACTGAATCCAGTTCTCCCAGGTGTGGCAGGAACCCGGTTGCCATCACCTGATACCTGCCAGCATGCACATTAGCAGACAGCAGGAATTGGAAGCAGAGCTGGGACTCACACCCGGGTACTCTAATAGGAGACGTGGGTATCCTGCTGGCCTTTTAACTGCTGTTCCAGAAGACCTTCCTCCAACCCCCTCCCCCTCCATAGTGAATTTCCTATGCTCTGTGCTTCATTATATATCCACGTAGTTAGTGGTTAAGAGCTTTGATTCTAAAGCCAGACAACTGGGTTTAAATCATAACTGTGTATAAACTTGGGCATATTACTTAAACCTCTGCTTCACTGTATCCTTGTACTAATATCAGTTTCTACCTTATAGGGCCACTATAATGATTAATTGAACTATCACAAGTACATTGAAGCTTAGTAATATAAATTAATAAAATTATTGGAAATCTTGATTCAGTTTACCAAGGAATGTGCCTTTCTGATTTACTGGTTTCTAGTTCTAATTCTGGGGACAATGACGGGATTTGGATTCAAAGAACTTCAATTCTTATCTTGGGTCAACCATGAACTATTTTTGTTTTATTAACTTGGACAAGCAATAGGCATCATGGGGCCTCCTCTCCTCAAGAGTGATCTTTGAGCTCTTCCAATTCCTGTTTCTCTGATTTAGTTCATCCCGAGGCACTTAGTGTTGGAAGTTAGCTTAAGACCACAAGGTAGGGAAAAATATGATCATCCACCTTGGATTTCAAACTAATTTGGGGGCTGGTGCTGTGGTGTAGTGGGTAAAAGCTGCCGCCTGCAGTGCCAGCATCCCATATGGGTGCTGTTCAAGTCTTGGCTGCTCCACTTCCAATCCAGCTCTCTGCTATGGCCTGGGAGAGCAGTAGAAGATGGCCCAAATCCCTGGGCCCCTGCACCCCTGTGGGAGACCTGGAAGAAGCTCCTGGCTCCTGGCTTCATTCAGATCAGTGCGGCTTCGGGCATTGCGGCCATCTGGGGAGTGAACCAGTGGATGGAGGACCTCTTTGTCTGTCTGTCTGTCTGTCTCTCTCTCTCTGCTTCTGCCTCTCTGTAACTCTGCCTTTCAAATAAATAAATAAATTTTTTAAAAAACTAATTTGGATCTAAGAGTCACCAAAATTATAGTTAGCATCGGCTCACTGCAAAGTTGCTGAGCTTAGGCCTGTCCCAGGCTTTTGGGACTGCCCTCTGCTGCTGCCTAGGGCTACTTGAGCTGTTTGTAGCCCTGGGGGTGGGTAGACTTTTTTTGTAGAAATCAGAAAATATGCCGACTTGAACTTTATACCCACCTAAAGGTTAGTAACATTTCTTTTCAACCCCTTTCATGATTGCCCATTGCATTGGGAAATAAAAAAGCAAGTTATAAGTCAAGGAATAAGAACTTTCATCTTACATTAGGGTAGAAGAATCTGAACCAGTTGCTGTATGATTACTATTGGATTACAGATAGTAATACAGTCTTTAGGGAAAAAGCCAGCCATTCTTAACTAATGTTGGGAGGAAAATGCATTGTACATAATATACTATAACCTGTATACACTTATGGTAACTTTTTGTTGGGAATATATTTAGATTTCTCCTTTGGTTGTGCTTTGTGATTGCCTATGAATTTTATCCTTATTAAGCTCCTTTGCTTTTTGTCTTAAATACTACTTTTTTAAAATTCTGTTTCTTTAAATTTAACAGCTACTAATAGTAAAGCAATTAGCTATTCTTTATTGGATATTTACTATGAGGCATGTATTAATTCTGAACACTTTTTTATGCTTTACCCCATTTAATCCTCTTAGCAACTGTAATTCAGTAAGACTGAGACTTAAGAGACATGTCTCTTAGCACGGAGGCAGCCAGCTGATAAGTTCATTTGACTCCAGAGATAATATTCTTAACTACTGCATCCTATATCATGTCTGACTGCATGCTTTATAATTCTGTAGCAAAGCAGTCGCTTTAGGTTAAATTGATTGGGGGGGGGCAGTGGAGATTGGAGATTTCTTTCACTAAATACGTAAGCTTTTAAGTTTTTAAAGGGGCACTTTTGTATCTAAATCACAGTGGGTTAAATCTAATGGCATTCAGGATTAATCCTTTGAGATAACCAGGGAAATTTGGAGACAGGTTGGGTATGAGATGAGATTAAGAAATTATGGATGTAGTTGGGTGTGATAATGGCTTTTTCCTTTAGGCTTTATTATCTCTTAGAGACGCTGGAAAATTTGTGAGTGAGATTTGTTTTAAAAATAATCCCGGGGCTGATAGAAGCATGGGTAGTAGGAAGTAAATGAAATAAGGACAAAACATTTATAATTTTTGAAACTGGATGGTGAGTTCATAAGAGTGTATTATACTATTCTATGTTTGGGTATGTTAAAACAGTTTCATAATAACAATGCAGAATTTTTTTTCAACAGCTGCAAAATTGTTAGGAACTTAATTTTCAAAAGTGAAAAAAGTTGGGGGCTGGTGGTTGCTAGGAAAATATCTTTTTTTTTTTTTTTTTTTGAAGATTTATTTATTTATTTGAGAGGTAGAGTTACAGGGAGAGGTAGAGACAGAGAGAAAGGTCTTCTGTCCGCTGGTTCACTCCCCAAATGGCTGCAACAGCCAAAGCTGCGCTGATCTTGGGCCAGGAGCCAGGAGCTTCTTCCGGGTCTCCCATGCAGGCGCAGGGGCCCAAGGACCTGGGCCATCCTCCACTCCTCTCCCAGGCCATAGCAGAGAGCTGGATTGGAAGAAAAGCAGTGGGGACTAGAACCAGCACCTATATGGGATGCCGGCGCTTCAGGCCAGGGTGTTAACCCACTGCTCCACTGTGCCACGGCACCGGCCCCAGGAAAATATCTTTTAAAAGGTTATCCAACCCTCCAAAAAAAGCATTACTTGGGTGAGCATTGTGGCACAAAAGCCCATATTGAGCCATTTAGAGTCCCAGTTCTTCCACTTGTGATCCAGCTCCCTGCTAATGTGTATCTCAGGAGGCAGCAGATGATGGCTCAAGTGCTTAGGCCCCTTCCACCTACATGGGAAACCAGAATGAAATTCTGGCTCCTGGTGTTGGCCTGGCCCAGCCCCAGCTGTTGTTGGCATCTGGAGAGTGAACCAGCAGATGGAAGATTGAGTTCTTTCTTTCTCCATTCTTTCAAGTAGATTAAAATAATAAGCATTAACAACAATTTTTGGGGAAGCATTACAGCCATCTGTTTTCCTGGCTGTGTGCTGGAACTGCCAGACAGAGGAGCAGGTCCATATTAAAAACAAATAATTGCTTTATTATTTTATCTTGATATATATGACATTTATAAAACTTGAATGTGAAAATCTACGTTTGGGTTTTCTGTCACTCTGGAGTTTGTGTCTTATTTCTGATAATGTGAGCGGTGTATAGTCTCAGTAGAAATGATCATTAAAAATTACTGTCTATTCTAATCCCATATTTATGGCAAAAGCCATCACTAAAATAAGGACGTCTCTTCAGCTACTCAGTTGGTCTTTGGTCATAACTTTTTTTTTTTTTTTTTTTGCCTTGAATTCCAGGCTTTTGACCTTTATGAACAAAGATATGCTGCTGTGAAGATCCATCAGCTTAATAAAAGCTGGAGAGATGAGAAAAAAGAAAACTACCACAAGTAAATATCAACACTTTATGGTTTATTGGTTGAATTTGGAATGATCGTGGAGAATTAACACTCTCTCTTCTTGTAGACATGCCTGCAGAGAGTATAGAATACACAAAGAACTGGATCACCCCAGAATAGTTAAACTCTATGATTATTTCTCCTTGGATACAGACACGTAAGTGAAGCATGAAATATTTGGGGTGGGCACTGGCTGCAACAGTTAAGATGCTGCTGGGACTCTGGCCTCAGAATCAGCCCTTAAGGCATTCGGATCTGGCTAAAAAGCCCATGAGAGTTTCGCAGGCATGGAAAGCCAAGACACTGTGGCAGGAAAAAAAGACCTAAATGAAAGATCTCTGCAAGTAGATCCCAGTAGAAAGAACGGGCCATCAAAGAAGGAGGTACCTTTCTCTGAAGGGAGGAAGGAACTTCCACTTTGACTATGGCCTTGTCTAAATAAGATCGGAGTTGACGAACTCAAGAGGCTTCCATAGCGTTGGCAGCTCATTACAAGAGCCTTGGGTGATTACTGACGTCATAAATAAGAGTGTCAATTGTTAAATCAACAGGAGTCACTGTGCACCTGCTCCCCATGTAGGATCTCTGTCCTTAATGTGTTGTACTATGCGAATTAACAGTAAAACTACTACTCGAATAGTACTCTATACTTTGTGTGTCTGAGTGGGTGCAGTCTGTTGAAATCTTTACTTAGTATATAGTAAGTTAATCTTCTGTATATAAAGATAATTGAAAAACGAATCTTGATGAAGAATGGGATGGGAAAGGAAGTGGGAGATGGGATGGTTGCGGGTGGGAGGGAGGTTATGGGGAAAAAAGCCACTATCATTCAAAAGTTGTACTCTGTAAATTAATATTTATTAAATTAAAAAAAAAGCATCCCCCCCCCCCCAAAAAAAAAAGAAGATGCTGCTGGGGATGCCCACGTCCTGTTTTGGAGTGCCTGGGCCCGAGTCCAAGCTCTGCTTCCAATTCCAGCTTCCTGCTAATGTGCACCCAAGGAGGTAGCACGTGATGGCTCAACTAACTAGGTCCCTGGAACCCATGTGGGAGACCCTAATAAATTCTGGGCTCTTGGCTTTATTTAGCAGGCATTTGGGTAGCAAACAAGTAGATATAAGATCTCTTTCTCTGTCTTGCAAATTAAATATATAAGAAGAAATGATGGATTTGCTTCTGCTTTTCCTATCCTATGATGGTCAATGGAGTATTCTCCATTGTGACTCTGAATTACTGGATAATATTTATGTCTAATTTTTTTTCTTCTCTGTTACAGATTTTGTACAGTGTTAGAATACTGTGAAGGCAATGACTTGGATTTCTATCTGAAGCAACACAAATTAATGTCTGAGAAGGAAGCTAGATCTATTGTAATGCAGATTGTGAATGCACTAAGATATCTCAATGAGATCAAACCCCCTATTATACATTATGATCTTAAGCCAGGTAATTAATGCATCAAATAACTCATATAATCTCTAAAAACCATAAGTTACCTTAAAAATGGCTTTTTTAGTTTTTAAAACTTCAGTGGGATTGCTAATAGAATTAAAAGTTGATTTATTACATCACCACATTTTAAATATTTACCTCTCAAAGGTAAAATAGTAAAAATAATATTTTTTTACGGTGTCATTTTAAAAACTTTGTATTTTATTCTTAGGAAACATCCTTCTGGTGGATGGGACAGCATGTGGAGAAATCAAAATCACTGATTTTGGGCTGTCCAAGATTATGGATGACGACAGCTATGGTGTAGATGGAATGGATCTCACTTCCCAAGGGGCAGGCACTTACTGGTAAGAGTTACCTGGTGCCATTGTTTTTATGAGTATTTACATGTAGCCTTTGAGCTGGAGTCTTCCTTTCTCGTCTGTGCTTAACCACAAGTATTAGCAAACTAGAGAGCGTCTAAACTTGACATTAACCAGTACCTTGAGTACCTGTCAGCCAGAAATTCTGATGGAGAACTGATGGATTTTTCTTCTACAGTGTTAGAATCGTGTCTACTATGAATCTAAATACTGAAATTTTAAATTATTCCAAGCAAACCCATCAAACCTTCTCTGTAGAGGTTTTAATAGCTATAGTTTTTGTGGGACACAATATTTTGTTGATCATAGATGGGATAAATTTGGCATATGCTTGGTCTTTGGACTTGATTTTCAAAGACTTCATATATAATGATATGTATGTAAATGGATATCATCCCTTCAGAGTACCTAGGTGTTGACAAAAACTATATTGGTGTGAATTTTCAGACTACTCTGAGTAAATTAGCTTAGGAAATGAAATGAAATTTTAATGAAAGAGAAATAAGCATACCCAGCTTCACTGAACAGGATTGTGTTTCCAGAACAGTTTTTACATAGGCAGTCTGAGCTCACAGTCACCAGTTCCATAAAATGCCATGGGTCTGTATAGATTTTATTTTCCAGAAACAGGAGTTGATTTTAAAGTTTCAGATTCTGCTTGTGGCATTTCCTAGGAATATGGATAAGATAATGTAGATTTTCCCCCATACTGGTGAAATTATAATTCAAATTAGTCATCAACGTTGTCAGTCAGTAGTCTACATCTTGGTAGAACCGTGGCCCCCAGGGAAGACAGCTCGAGCACCACATTCTGAATGTCCGCAGGCCTTTGCTAATGTGGGCGGCACAAGAAATTGCCCTCTTACAGGAGGGCATGAGACTCAGAGGTTTATGTTAGGAGCTGTGCAAGAAGGAGTTATCTTTCATTCCCAGAAACTATAGGTATTTGTATCAAGTAGAAGAAACTCAGTCTGGTCTGTCACTCTCTGGTCTCAAATGTAATTATTCACTAAGAAGTAGTGGACTTACTTTTCCAAATGTTTTTGCCATCTGTTCCTACAATTGCTTTTCTAGCTTATACCTTTTAGCCTGGAGAGATAGTATGCGTCATTCAGTCACACCTATACCTACACAAATTATACATCTAACTTGGAGTTTCTACTTGATATTGGAGGTAGGAGAGCATTCGCATCACAAGTGACTTTTTGGTCATTGGTTCTGCTTCAGAGAGGCCTAAGGATCCTGCTGCCATCTCAGTGAGCCTCCAGAGTGAGTGTAGAACAGTTTACATAGAATAGATCCCCATTTAGCTGCATTATTCCTTTCCAAGATTTTTAGCTTTTCTAAGTTTCTGAGGTATAAGTAGCATTTTCTCAGACACTGCTAGTGCTTGAAACAGTGCAGTGAGCAGAGCGAGGCAGGCACCACACCCCTGTGTCCTAACAGGAGGAGCAGGGAAGACTTGCAGGGGCAAAGATGCTCACCCAGGGAAGTGGGGTGGCAGAGATTCAGAGAGGCACACAGCAAGCAAGCGAGCTGCTTTGACAGACTGATATGGGTTCTTATGGTGGGGGAAGGTAGTGATAGATTTTGGAAATGTATATTGTTTTTTGAAGAGGATGGGTTTTATGTGACGGACACGAGGTTATGTGAGAGTGGGAGTGCTGTGCAGCTTGTTGAACCACGTGATCAGATGTATCCTGTAGGAGGGGACTGCCTTGTCTGAGTGGAGGTTGACGGGCCTGGAGAGGGTTCCTATTTACAGTGTCCTAATGTGGCTATGTTTTGACTCAGATTTGGAATCTGAGTGAGAGTCCTCATTGATTCAAGGGGGTAAAACGTCTGTGCCGAGACTTAGACTGCCTTGGAAGCTCTTCAGTGGTGCCTTTTCCTTTTCTACCCCCAAAACTGTAGGTATTTACCTCCCGAGTGCTTTGTAGTTGGAAAAGAGCCACCAAAGATTTCCAACAAGGTTGATGTGTGGTCGGTCGGAGTCATCTTCTTTCAGTGTCTTTACGGAAGGAAGGTGAGTTGTATTTTCCCCTCTTAAAGGCAAGTTCAGAGCCTTCCGAGGAAAGCTTTTCCTCCTAAAATGTGCATGAGAATCATTCTACTGGTGGCTTTTTAAGGAAAAGAATGAACTATTAAAAGTGCCAACCTTTTCTGCGACCAGAAGACAAGAGTCTCCCCCTCGTTGCACACTCGCGGTGTGGCCTGGGGTGTGTGCGTCCTCAGCGAGAAGCACCACACTCCTTCATTGCTTTTTATAGAGAGCATAAGGTACAGGTGGCCACACACGTGTAGTCCCTGTACCACTCCACTCTTCATCGTGCACAGCATGGGAAGGCAGAACCCAGGCCTCCGCTCTCCAAGGCCTGAGCTCTTATTTTTATGTATTCAGAATACATTTGAAGCTTAATTTCCTGCTTTTACCTTAATTTACTTACATTGCCACAGCATTATTCTGCTTCTTCGATGTTGGAATTTCATAGTCTTTGCCTGCTGTCCATTGTAATTTTGTTTCTGTGAAAATACTTACCTATTTCCAAATAACTGAGGACAGGATTTTAGAGCTTCAGTGATGCTGTATGTCTGTTTAAATATTTTGTGAGATTAATTTCTCAATATCTTTTTCCCTTTCTTAAAAGCCATTTGGTCACAATCAATCTCAACAAGACATTCTTCAAGAAAATACAATATTAAAAGCCACAGAAGTTCAATTCCCTGTAAAACCAGTTGTAAGCAGTGAAGCCAAGGTATTAAATTTATATAAATAAGTTTCATGAATTGTGTTTGTAACACAGTAAGTAATACAACAGAAATTGCTAGTGCAAGGATGTGGGCTGCTGATTTGTTCTGGAATCCAGGGAGGCAAAAGAGGTGGACATCAGGTTTCCACGTGCATTAAAACATACCTGCATGGATTTCACCAATTTTATCCTAATTCCATTTTTCCATGAACATTAAGAAGTCGCTTGTCAAGGACTTCACCTAACCTGGTGTGGGCATTTTTTATACATAGTGGTCAGCTAACCACGATAAAATGATAATAGCTAGGGAAATTTAACTTCTAATTTTAAAGCAAAGGAGGTACATAATACTTTACCTATTTTTCTACAAAAAAGGGAAACAGTTATCCCTTGAGAAAATTTTATGTTGCCCCCACCACCAAAAAAAATTTAATCTCAGATACAGTACTGAGTAAAACAAGCCAGGCATGTAGGTAGGCATTGTAGCATAGTAGGTTAAGCCACTGCTTGGAATGCCTGCCACATCAAGTGCCAGTTTGAGCCTTGCCGCTTCATGCTGTGATGGCTCCAGTACTTGGGTTCCTGCCACTCAGGTAGGAGACCCAGACGCAGTTCTCAGCTCCTGGCTGTTGTGGGCATTTGAGGAGTGTACCAGTGAGAGGAAAAAACCGTAATTCTGCATTTCACATAAAGCAAGTCTTTAAAAATAATAAGCCAGACTTCATTTACATATGCATAGAACAAGCAAAACTCAACTATGTTAGGGTAGTCAGACTTAGGTTGTTCTGATAAAGCTCTTTTCCTTGATCTGTTGCCAATTAACATACATTTTATGTATTCTTCTAAAAGTATGCGTTACTTCAGTAAAGATTGTTTCTGATAGCCGTTGTCAAGGAAGGAAAGTTGATGGAAAATGGAATTAAATTATGAGTTTATTTTGATGCACAAAAATCTGAAATTCATGTTTTTCTCATAATCCCCATTTTCTATGATTTCTGAAGACCCTTTGTATGTAAAACTGGTTTGTGGAGATTAATAATTGCATTCTCTTAGCTTCTTCAAGATTGCAGTGATGCAGCCTCACCCTAATGCAACAGTCACTTCAGAGACTGTCTTTATGTTCAGTAGGAAAAAATACTGCTAAAGATGCTGTCTTAACCCTTTGCCAGATTGAACTGACAGCAAAATGGCATGAGGGTGGGATGATTATTTAGCAGAAGAGAAATGCTAGAAAAACTTTTCTGAATTTTATAAAATGCAGCTTTGCAGCAATAAATTCAGCTATAGCAATACTTGAGACTATAAAGTAGAAAGCTTAATTTTATTGCTGCAAAAAAAATTAATGCTTCAACTTTCTCTTAAAGATGTCCACCCTTCTGTAGTAATCAGTGGATTGGTATTTACAGGGACAAATATTTTAATTGTTTTTTTAAGGCCTTTATAAGACGGTGTTTGGCATACCGAAAAGAAGATCGATTCGATGTGCACCAACTGGCAAATGACCCATATCTTCTCCCACACATGAGAAGATCAAATTCTTCAGGAAACTTACACATGGCTGGGCTGACAGCATCCCCGACGCCCCCTTCTTCCAGCATAATTACTTACTGACTTTCCTCCAAAATTGGCATGAGATCTTTGAAACGCTTCCAGATGCACACTTGAGGTTGAGAGCATTTGAGTGTTGTTTTCGTTTGTACGCAGGACATGGTTAAGAACTGTTTATGATCTGAAGTTCTTCAGAGCGTCATTTGTATGAGTGGATCGTGAATGATGAATGAAGGATGACGGCCTGTTGCACCGAGACAGGAAGACCACGCTAAGACACAAGAGAAATGGGCTTTCTTGTTTATTTGGGGGAACATTGTAAATAACGTTTATAATACTTAAATACATTTGATTGTTACTAGAGAGTTCTAATATGAAGGGTAGTTTTTCATTATTTAAAAACACATGGAAAAAAATATGAGACATATTTCTAACCCAAGAACTACAGTGCCTGGATACATTCTTCAGCATTCGGCAGTTAACCTGCTGAAACCAAAGTAAGAACTGAATGACAGTGACAGTTGTGTTTTATAATACAGAATGCGAGACTTAGAATCTTTGGACAAAGTTAGGCTTTGTCATTTGCCTGTTCTGGCTCTTACCAAGTTGTACCTCGAAAATCACATGTCCTTTTTTTTCACTGGTTATATTAAAGGGAGAGCTATTATTCCTAGATACTTCACACCTTTGACAAAATTAGCTGCTTGTTTGGAAATCAGTTGAATTCACTAAATTGTAACATCTCCAGTGTCTTCAACATGTTTGAATTGTTAACAGGTATTTTTCCTTTTGTTACCAGGCCTTGTTCATCAACACAAGTGACAGTATGTAACCAAATGCAGACTAGTTCTATGCAGGATAATGATAAATTCCCTTCTCATTCTATTGTAAATTACTGTACAGATGTCATATTTCAATTACTAAGTTTCAGCAGCTTATTCTTGTACAAATGTTTAAAAATATGGCTTTTCTAATTGGATATTGTATTTTTTTTAAGTCTTCTTGAAGGCGCTTTAATTGCTGCTAAATGACGTTGCTTCTTTGCTAAAAAATTGAATGAGCTCCTTGAAGGTGCAAGTTGACTGTACGTCATCGAGATATTAAAAGCAGGCTTTCATTAACAATCAAGGCATGTAAAAATGATCCATGTTGAACATACTGAGTTCTTTAGATCAGTTTCTTGGGTTCTAGGGCTGTGGAGCACATAGATACTAGATTTATAAATTGTTCGTGGTTACTCTACATTTCTAGAAGGTTCTTATCAGCAAGGTGGGGTAATGGTCCCATAAACAAGTTTCTTGTGGTTTGTACAGATTTGTTAAAATGTGAACATTTTCCAGCTGCCTTGTGTGGTAGAAACCAATCTTTTTCAGGATGCTGTTTTTTCACTTCTCTAAGGATTTCTTTCTTCGTCATATCTGTGATGCTTACCTGTAAGCTGTCCATGTTGCCGAAAAAGGAGGCTATACTCACCACCAGTGCTCCTTAATATTGTACAGTTTAACTGTGGCTCTTATTTCTGATGTTGCAAGCCATTTTGTTTTTTCATTGTACATAGACACATTGTCTAAGATGCTGCTGAAATTGTAGAGAATGTAGCCAAAACAGTAATAAACAATGACAGTTAAAGTGTAAAGACTATGAAAATCACATCAGAAGGAGCTTTCAAGATTTAGGATATTGACTGTCTTAGCTCCTTTACTTAAGAATCAGCTGAATAAATTCTTTTAAGTATACTTCAAGACAAGTATAAAATGTTGTTTCAAGCTGTTAAGTTATACTAATAACCATTATCAACGCTAATCCGGGGTGAGTAACACTTAGCATTATCAGGAGTGGCTTGAGGGCTATACCTGTTCCTCTGTAGATTAAGATAGAAATCCTGTAAAAAAATACTGACGCAGTAATGAAGTGTTAGCAGTACTTGAGTGCTTTAGGTGCTGCCCGCGCATTTTTCTAGTTTTGTTTGAATTTTCATCTTTCTGAATCCTAAAGTTCAAAGTAACTGTTAAAGTCCTGAATTCAAAGAAAATGCCTAGTTTTAAGATTTTGCTGAGGAATAAAATGGATGTTAGATCTACCTGAGGCTGAATCAATAGTATAGACTTAGATCACCACCTCACCCACTGTATTGCTGCCTAATCGATGCCTGCCTGCTGGTGTCAGATGCAGAAATGGAGGAAAACAAGCCATAGCATCACACTGCTCTGTGACTTGGGTTTGGGATGACATTTTGTACTCAAAAAGTGTACACAAGTGAGGCTGGCTTTAGCCGAGTGGTTAAGACACCTCCTCCCACACTCACGGTATCCAAGTCTGACCCCTGGCTCCAGCTTCCTGCTGCAGCAGCCGTGATGCTGCAGTTGGGTTGCTGTCACCCACCTGGGAGGCCTGTGCAGCCTGTGGGAGGAGAACCAGTGAGTGGGAGTGAAGACATGAGTCCTAAACAAATGCTGTAGGTTTGGGGTGACGTGCCAGTGTCCCAGCAGGTCCAGGATGGCTAACGAGCAAAAGGGAGTAATTATTGTCCTCAAAATGGGAAATCGGTGCCTACTGCTAATTAATTTCAGAGTCACTGTGGCCTGGCACTCTTGGGCTCTGACACCTTCTGAGCGAAATCGGGGTCTCTCCAGAGCCATTACTGAGGCCAGGTCAAGCGCACAGTTCCTGCAGATAAAGTGCGAGTTCTCGTTCGATGTGTGCATGTTGGGAGTGAGCGCAGAAACCACTCTTAAGAGTTTGTAAGTTGGCGAGATAACTTGGTTGTTTTCTAATAAAGAGTGTTTGTTTCCTCACTCTGCCATCCCCTTCTACAAATGAACTCCTCCAGTTCAGTGACCATCACCTCCACAGACACCTCCTGCCTGAAGCTAGGTGGAGTTGCAGTGAAGCATTTAAAGAGTGTATGCTGTGTCGTTTTGCTGTCATCATTAGTTATTAAGTGCAGTTATGTCAGTTATTCTCAGGTGTTTAGATGTGTTTTACACTGTACATGCAAACTGCACGGTCCATTTAGATGCATACGTTGCTGTTGGATTTGTCAGCAGTAGGCTTACCTTTAGAAGTACGTATGCAGGTTCTGGAACCCCACCGTGGGCTCTGAGATTTGCTGTCTGATCATTTTCCTTCAAGTGTTCTCTCTAAAGATTTAATTCAAAATATGCTCTTAGCAGCGTTTTTAAATCTTAGTAGAGTTCTAGTTTCTGGGTTTTAGTTTATGCTGCAACAGCTTTAGGATTTATGTAACTTGGCTGTCAGTTTGAAGCAGCATTATTTCCTAAAACACCACACCTCTCCATTTACCTCCCCCCCCCCCACTCCCGCTCTCTCCTTTCCTTTGTCCTTCTGAGGATCTCATGCCCCACAACCCAAGAAAGTGCCTTAACCAGTAGAATAGTTATTGGAAATATATTAAGCGGGGGGCTGGCGCTGAGGCATAGCTGGTAAAGCCGCCGCCTGCAATGCTGGTACCCCACATGGACACCGGTTCAAGTCCTGGCTGCTCCACTTCTGATCCAGCTCTCTGCTATGGCCTGGGAAAGCAGTGGAAGATGGCCGGAGCCCTTGGGCCCCTGCACCCTTGTGGGGGACCCAGAGGAGGCTCCTAGCTCTGGATCGGCGCAGCTCCGGCCATTGTGAGTAGTCGGGGAGTGAACCAGCGGGTGGAAGACCCCTCTCTCCTTCTCATCTATATATTAGCTGAAACACATGGAAATCTTCCCTCATCTGAAGTGAACTACCTACATACAAGTGGACCAAAAGGTTAAGAACTCAGTTTTGAATCTATGTTCTTGGTTTCCAGTGCTGACCACCGTTTTCTTGCATTTCACATTGCTCACTGGAGAATGAGAACGGCACTGCCTTCGAGTGACTCAGGGACGGGGAGTTCCTATCCAGTGACACACTTCACCAAGTGTGCAGGATGGAGTTAAAAGATGGTTGCCTCAGGGCAAAATTGTAGCATGCATGCAGTTTTTTTTTTTTCATAATGCATGTTTATCATGAACTTTTTGAAGATGCCTCATATGCACGTACTTCAAAAGTTTCTTCACCAAAAATCACTCAATTTTCCATGAACTTTTTGAAGTACCTTCGTTTCTTTTCACTACATCAAAGATGTAGGTGTTTTGTAGTCTCTTTGAGAGTCAAATATCCTTTAGGTAAATAGAGCTGTGTTAAGGTGCAGTTTGAGGCATTTCTTGTACTTCTTTTAATTAACACGGAAGGTAGTAGTAACCTTTAACAGCAAATGGGCTTATTTATAAGAAAAAGTAATGGGCTTTCTAATGACACATGCAGAAGAGGTTAATGCTGCTAATGACTAGAAACTGAAGCCACGTTTTGTTTTCCACGGGGAAAGTCACTGTATAAATCCAACTCCTCCCCCACATCTGTGGGAAAAGTCATACTCAGAAACAAAATCTGGAAAATATAAAGGTGACCCTAGGACAACTCTCAGCTTCCACATTAGACGGCTGGCATTCCTGCGTTTCTTTAATGGCCTGGTACTGCAAAACAGAAGTAGCAACAGTGACTTGTTTTGAACTTGTAATAGAAACATTCCAGGCCAGGGCTGCGGCTCACTAGGCTAATCCTCCGCCTTGGGGCGCCGGCACACCAGGTTCTAGTCCCGGTTGGGGTGCCAGATTCTGTCCCGGTTGCCCCTCTTCCAGGCCAGCTCTCTGCTGTGGCCAGGGAGTGCAGTGGAGGATAGGATAAGTACCTGGCTCCTGCCATTGGATCAGTGTGGTGCGCCAGCCGCGGCAGCCATTGGAGAGTGAACCAATGGCAAAAGGAGGACCTTTCTGTCGCTCTCTCACTGTCCACTCTGCCTGTCCAAAAAAAAAAAAAAAAAAAAAAAAGATTCCATCAAGCTCTTTCCCTCTGTTACACAAAGCACCCATCTTGGCATGAGAACTGGTTCCTTCAGCCGGTCACAGAGTTGGATGAAACCATGCTGGGAACGTGGACAGCTACAGTAATTCGCAATCGCCACAGAATCCAGAGTGGAAGCTGGCCCTGGCCTCTACAAGGCGGAACCTACGCCTGGCCTGCGTGGGCTCGAACTTTGATGGCAGATCCTGCGCCCTGTCCGCGCTACCGAGTGCTGGGTGTTAGTTGAGAGAAAGCCAGAAATGGAAGCGTCCATGTTCTCTCCACGGAACTTTTCCTGTGCCTAGCCCGGGTGTCTTCATCAAAGTGTTAGAACTTTTTCTGTTTCCCGAGTGTGGAACATTTGTGGTATAGAAGTTATCCCCCACCCCACTTAAGTGGGGGATTAAATAAGCTACGATAAACCTGAGTAGCAGATTCACCCCCTAAAAGAAAAATTCATCCATCATGCAAAAATCCGAGCCAGGCAAAGTGTCTTTCCCGGGGAAACTCACCGGCACTGCTCCCTGGGGCCTGCGGCAGGCCAGGCTGCTGTATCCCGAGGTCTGCGCTCGCGGGAACCCGTGGCCACAGGAGGAGAGCTAGAGGCAGTCTGTCAGGGGCCTGAGAGGCGGCACGTGATGGTACAGGGGAGCCATGAGGCTCCAGATATCTGCACAAGAGCTACCATCTCTTGCTCCACCTACTTACACAGGGACCCGCCTGTATCTACAAAGGGTCTTCCTGGTCTCAGCTGTGTCGCTAGCACGTGGCTCATGGCTTCTGCCAGATTTGCAAGCTGCGTGCAGCGGGGAAAGCCTTCATCTGGAGGAAACCCTGAAGCGCTGGCGCGCGAGGCCGCTACAGTGAACAGGCTCCAGGCAGGCAGCCGGGCAGTGCCCGCCGCGGAGGAGGCGCGAGGCGCGAGCCCGCCCCAGCCCAGCGCCCTTGCCGTCTGCCTGTTGCTGCATCTGGCTGAACAATCACTATTCCAGATGGAAACTCTTAAGCAAAATGACGCTAGTGTAACCCAAGATCATCACGTTAGACGGGGCTCACGGACAGGCTCTTCCTGGGTGGCTGCAGGGCGCCGTGCTTCCCTGAGAGCCCAGGGCGCTGGAACACTGGAGCACGAGGCCGTGACCCGCACTTTGTGTCCCTCACGACAATCTCTATTACGTCCATTACGTAGACGGAAATAAACTGAGATGGCCGAGGCTGCTTGCTCAAATAGTGAAGCGGCAGAGCTGGGGCTTTTTAAAGTTTGCTGCCATTTATGTGCTATGGATGTATAAAGTTTATAAATTTTATGCTATAAAATTTTACATGCTCTATGCTTCCAGTGGGCAGATCGCTTTTTTTTTAATCTTTAAAATCACGTCCAACTTGAGAGCTCTCTGAACACCAAACTGCAACGCACACAGATGACCTGGATACAAACCGTATTCAATACAGCGCTGCCCCCGCCACCGTGGGATGCAGGCCCCGTGAGTTACAGGCGCGCGCGTCCCTCCGCATTCAGAACAGCATTCCGGCGTGGAACTTTAAGGGACCAAGCTGACGACTCAGACCGCGGTATCCTCATGTAGTCATAAGGTCGGAAAACCGCACTGCAGGCTTTAGAAACGGTGTCTGGATCCTACACCCGTGTTGTAAGTAATCCTCGCAGCGGGCCTGGCTGACTCCAAAACCCGCAGTGTCAAAGCTCCGCGGCATCACACAGCGCTCATCGTTTCTTTACACCCTCCCGGCTGCTTCCCAGCTGCTCCAGTGGTGAGCGGATCACTTTCTGTGTTTGGAGATTTTAAAATCTTGGAAGTGACAGGAGTGACCAAAGCCATGAAGAACAGCCTCCGGTTCCACGGCCGACTTCCAGGGGTGCTGTTTAGTTGTAAGGTTAATGAATGAGACCGCGTTCTTCACAGAAGGGCAGCTGTGCTGCATCCGGGGATTCTGAGGACCGGATTCTGCTGTAGCTTGGTTTCTTACCTGGCCCAGCTGCATGGTGCAGGAAAGAAAGGTGTGGGAGGCAGAGCAGCCCCTGCCCTAGGCCCCCCAGTACAGACCCCTGTGAGGCGGTGCGGGGAGCCCGCCAGGCTCCATTCTCTAACCTTCCCCCAACCACGCCCCTCTCCCTCCAGTCCTGGTGTGGAGAGGGTGACGGTCAGGGATCCACGCACTGAGCCTGCTGCTCTCTCAGAGCGCGCACCTGGCGGGCTGCACTCACCTGAACTTGACTCAGCAGGTGCACAGTGCCTGCTGTGAGCCACAGACCTGGGCCGTGTGAGGGCCCGTAAGCCACAAGTGATACCCACGCCTGGTGGCTCTTTCCCACCTGAGCCACACATCTGCTGCTGGGGGCGGCAGCCCAGCCCAGCCCTGCGGAGACCACCCTGAGACTACCCTGTGTTCATTTGCTAAAGGCTTCTTTCTGCTTGTTGAAAGAGGGTTTTCAGACCACCAGTCTTTGTAAGGAGCAAGCAGTCGCCTGCCCCAAACGAAACGCCTTTCATGGGCTCCCTGGGACAGCACAGCCTGGGCCCCTGGGCGCGGCATTCAAGGCCCTGCCTCTCCTCCAGCTGCAGCGGCCACCGCTGTTCGTGGTTGGAGAGCACCGGTGGTCTGCGGATGCCTCCCCTCCGCCAGCGACGCCCTTCCACTCTGGCCACCTCTGTCCATCTCGTGCAGCCCTGATGGCTCCTCCTCCTGAAAGCCTTCCCTGATGTGCTGCCTCTGTGCGCCTCTGTCCCTTACACGCTCAGTGAATAAGGAATTGCTATTTACCAGCAATGTAGGGGGCCGGTGTTGTGGCACAGCAGGTTAAGCTACATCTGCAATGCTGCCATTCTATGTGGGCGCTGGTTGGAGTCCCGACTGTTCTACCTAGAAAGCAGCAGAAGATGGTCCAAGTCCTTGGGCCCCCGCACCTGTGTGGGAGACCTGGATGGAGTTCCAGGCTCCTGGCTTCCGCCTGGCCCAGCCTGGGCTGTTGCGGCCATTTGGGGAGTGAACCAGCTTGCTTGCTCTCCCTCCCTCTGCCTTTCAAATAAACTTTTTTTTTTTTTTTTTTTAAAGCAGTGCAGTAGGCTGCTGTGTTGGCTTTTGGTCACTCTAAGCCACTTAGGAAGTGAGTTTGGCTCACGGTCTCAGGTGAGGCCAGAGGAGGGCCCACCAGCACAGCTGCTGTTGGGCCCACTGCCTCCTAGGAGCGCCCTCCCAAGGGCACAACCCATGGACACCCCCTCCCCCCTGCCACTGGATTACTGCCCCCCTCTCAGCACCCTGGATGACCTTGGGGGGGTTAAACACGTACATGAGTAAAGGACCCATGTCCAATCCTACAACCACCCATGATCATGCCATCTCCAGCAGGGTCAAGGTCTCAAGTCAGTTCACATGGATTCAAAAGGCCGAAGTCTCACCTGAGCCGCAAGGCACACGGCTCAGCTGTGAGCCCTCCGGAGCACAGACAAGTGGCAAACCTCAGGAAACAACAGTGGGAGGCGCGCAAACAGCGGTAACAGCCAACGAGGGGCCGCATCAGAACCCCCGCGGAGCAAACATCCACTCCTCTGGCTCCATGCCCGTCATCCTGGGTGCGGAGCAGTCCCAGGGCTCAGCGGCTCCACCGGGCACTGCCCTGCTACAGGTCTCCCGGGTCGCCTGATACCCCTGGAAACCTCCATGGAGGCCCGTGCGTCTCCCTGGCTCTTGCTCTTCCCCCGTGGCTTTCCCAGGCCTGCCGCGGCTGGTATCTCCTGTGCTCTCCTTTTCTGGCGTCTCCCTGCAGCTCCACTAGGCGGCCTCTCCCAGGGCCGCACCTCTGTACCTGAACTCGCAGGCTTTCACGGAAGCCACCGGGACGCCTGCAAACCCAGCAGCGCGTGGGCGACGCCAAGCTCTGCGGCCAGCACGAGCCAGGCCTGGGTCCGCTCCCCGTCACCGGCCGCCGAGCCCAGGTGCTTGGCAGGCTGGACACAGAGCAAGAGGTCCCAGGTGGCGTTGCGGGAGCTCCCCGAACGCAGCGTGGGGTTGCACCGACCACTCCTGCCCCGCCAGGCCTCCGAGTCGCCTTTGAGACCTTTACTGCCACTCTCAAGGCAGCTCCCTGCCTGCACTCACTCCTGAGCAGGTGCCTCCCCGCCTGGCCCAAACTCTGTCCCACACACGCTCGGGCTCGGTAAGGCTTCTCCCCGGGGAGCTTCCTACGCTCGGCCACGGGCACCCACGCGGCTCTGGGCTGCCCCGGGGACAAACTCGTGCGTTTCCTTTAAGTTCCCAGGAAAGTCACGGGGCGAGGGCGCCCGACTGGCCGGACCTGCAGCGCCGCCGGCCTCGGAATCGGCCCGGGCTCTGGCTGCCCGCAGCCTGCAGCGGCTCCCGCACCCGCCGGCTGGCCCGTTCCACAGCCGCCTCCACCTCGCAGGCGGAGACCCCACCAGGCTCCTCGGTACCGGCCTCTCGGCTAAGGGGGCTCCCCTCCGGGAGGGAGCGCGCGGGGCAGGCCCGGGCGGCGAGCCGGCGAGCGGACAGCGTGGCTCGGCCGAACCCCAGGCCCTGGCCGCCCTCCGAGCGCAGCTGGCCCGTTCCAACCACCGCGGAGGCCTGGGGAGTCAGACACACCTGGGTCCAAGCCCAGCCGCCCCCCAGGCGCTGCGGGTCCCGGGTCTGAGGCAGCAAGCGCCGCCCTGCGGAGGGGGATGGCGGCCGGGACCTAGCCCGGGCTCTGCCCACGCAGGCCTGTGGGGCCGCGAGCTTCTCAGCCGGCTCCAAGTCTGGGGGCCCGGCCGGGAGTGGGGGGCAGGGAGGGGGAGGGGAGCACCCGCACCCCACCGCGTCCCCACAGCTCCGCTTGCTTCCCTGGGGGGCTGCGGGGCGCCACACCCCCGAACGGCGTAGCGTCTTCCAGTCAGCAGCCTCGCGGGCTGCCACTCTTGTTTTATTGTGAAAGGGCCCCGAGGTTCTTCAGCATCCTCCATCCCGCTCAACGGCTGGGCTGGAGGGGACGCCGGGAAGCCGAGCCGCCCTACACCACTAAACGCGCTCCCACCTTCGGGGCTGCCCCGGCCCCGCCCGGAGGCCCTGCCAGGCCGTCCCGGAGACCCCGCGGCGCCCGGCGCGGCGCGACATTCCCAGGCTCGCGGCGCCACCTGGTGGCCCGCGGCGCGCACTGCGGGCCCCGCTCCGGAGCCCTCCCGGTCCCTGACTGAGCCCCCTCCGCGTGTGCAGGGGGCAGGACACGAGGCCCTGCGGGAAGGCGAACTTGGTTTCCACAAAGCGAGGAGCTGACGCTTGGGACCAGACAGCCCTCCGTAGGTTCAGCTCCTACCCTAAAGCTCCCCCACGGTGTGAGCTAGAGGCCCCCGAGACTCAATTTGAGCTACAATATGCACCTGCGTACTGGGACGAAGAGGAAAACTTCCCGAGCACGGGGCTTGGCACCTGCTGTTAACACAATGCTACTGCAAACTGTTTGCTGTTTCCGACAGCAGTTTATTTGTAAAGGGAACTACTTTAGCTTGATCGAAAGCAACTTTTAAAAATGTTAAAATAAATGTATACGTAAGTATTAAATCAGAAACCATTTTCTTCTCTGGGCACCGCAGTCTGGGTAACACCAATCCCAGCCTCTCTCTCTCCCTCTCCCTCTCCCTCTATGTTCCCTCCAGGCTACCTCGCCTGACCCCTTTAGGAATAAGGCAGCATCAGGGTGCCCAGGATCTCAGGGGTGGGGTTGGGATGGCGGGAAGCTGCTCCAGCCCCACCTGCCCACGAGGGGATCGGGCCCCACGGCTTCCCGCGGGCGCTGGAGGCTGCACACGCTTCTCTCAGCAGCCCCAGGCTGCTGCTCCTTCCTTCAATTCTTGTAGACGAGGACTCCCGGGCTCTTTCTGCAGGCTACAGACTATTTGCCGGTGGAGATCTGAACCTGAAAAGGTGAATTTCAAGGTCTCTGAAGTTTGATGCTCTTTTTCCTTCTGGGCTGTCATTCCAGGAAAAGAAAAAACAAAACCGTGGCAGAGCCCAAAGCTGGCAAATGCCTTATTTATTTGAAAGAGCAACAGGGAAGGAGAGAGAGATGGGGTGGAGGGAGAGAACACATTTCCATTCCGAGTTCACTCCCCAAATGCCCACAACGGCCAGGGCTGGGCCAGGCCAAAGCCTGGAACTCCATCCCGGTCTCCTACGTGGGTCCAAGGCCCATCTTCCACGACCTTCCCAGGCGCGTGATCAGCGAGCTGCATCGGCAGTGGAGCAGCCGGGACTCCCAAGGAGTCGCCTAGCCCGCCGCACCACGACGCTGGCCCCAAGCTCCTTATTTATTACCATCAGAAGGCGCCCTGAGCTCCTGGAGCCCTTTACAGGGCTCCCTGAGAATGCCAAGGGGTTTGCGCTCACTTTCTGCCTTTCACGCGGGTAGTTCAGCAGCGGGGCGGCCCGTGTGGACCTCGCCTTGTGCGTGGCCGGCCGCCGACGGCCCTCACCGACCCGCACAGCGTCCAGGCGGGGCGCCGGCGACTCCAAAGGCTTCAGGACCACAAGGCGGCTCGACGCTCGCTCTCGGCTGAGCCTCCGCTCCCAGGTGGAAGCCATCCTATTGGTTTGGCTGATTAAAAAGTAATTGACATGTGCTTTAAAAAAAAAAAAAATCCGACAATACGGACGTGCGAGTGCGCCAGACAAGAAATGGGAGGTCCCCTAACCGCCGCCAGCCTCACTCGAGCGCTTCTCGGGGGCCCAGCGACGCCTGCTCCGGCTCCGGGGTCCCTGGGCGCGCAGCTGGCAAATTCCGAGGCGGTGGTCGTTAGGGGAAATCACCGCCATAGGCCCTGGCCGGGGAACTGTTTCCACGCCCCGGGCTAGTGTCTGAGCGCCGGCCACCACGGCACCGGGGTTCCTTGGGTCCCCAGGAGTGAGGGGCCTGGGTCGCCGTGGGCGCCGCTCCCTGATGTCAGGGAGCCCGCGTTCCCCAGCGCCGCCTGGCCTTCCGCGGCCGCAGCGGCGTGGACACCACGACGCCGGCTCCGGGGACGGCGTGGGCAGGCCGCCAGGGGGCGCTCGCCCGCCGAGGGCCGGCCGGTGGCACCTCGCGAGGCCAAGAGCGCCGCGGCTCTTGAAACAGCAGGACTTTCAAATACTGGCAATTAATTCACATTTTGAAATGCGCAGGGCGGCTCGGAGGAAACCTGTGTGGAGCGAACCAGTTTCCGCTCGTTCCGCAGGGGCCTTTGCACGGCGCTGGGCCCCGTCGCAGGTGCACACCGTCCCGGCCTTGGCGCCCTTCCCCCGGGGCGCCCAGGCGGGCGCCGGCCTGGGACTAGGTCCCACTTCCCTTCAGCGGCCTATTCCGGTAGTCAGATAATTGCCCGTGACGTGAATCGCCCATTCTTCGAGGAGACGGGGCTCCAACCCGCAGGAGACCCGTCGGTGGGCGGCGCCGGGAATGTCTGTTCCCAGACGCCGCGCCTAGAGGCTCCCTCCGCCACCCGGGCCGAGGCCTGACGGGCGCGCGGGGCTCTCTCGGGCGTGGGCCGGAGAAACGGCGCCGTTTAGAGGGCGCGTGGCTCTCGCACTTGACTCCAGGAGCCCACTCGAAGACGCCGTCCGACCCTAGCGCGGTGGGCAGATCATTAAAGGGGAAGGCCCAGCCTTCTTTAAAAGGTAACTAACGAGGGCCACTCTATATGGAAGAGAAAAACAAATCGTTGAAAAAAGTTGCGTGTTGTTTTACAATAAAATAAATATACCCGTTAGCCCAGAGACCGAGGCAGGAACTTGTCCCTCGAGTCCCCGCGTCGGCCTGCTGCAGGGCGGCCGCGCGCAGCCTTCCCCCTCGGTTCCCGCGAGGCCCGAGGCGCGGGCAGCGAGCAAGCGCTTTCCGGGGGCTGCCCCTTGCCCGGCCTAGGCCGGGAGCCGCTCCTCGGTCACGGAGGGCGACGCGCCGACCTCGGGCAGGGCCGCCGCGGCCTTTCCTCTGGGAAGGGCTCTCAGGAGCAGGGAGCAGAGGGAGAAGGCCCTGCGGGCGCGACTGCGGCGGGGTCGGCCCGCCAGGTGGGCTTGCTCGCCGTTCCTGTAGCTCCCGCTCCTCTGGCAGGGCCTGGCCTCCCCACCGAGGCCTTCGTGCCTCCCGGGCACGGCCGGCGCCGGCCTGCGCACTCAGATGCGACACGGGCCTCCCTCCGCAGATACCACCCCTCCAAAACCCTCCCTTCTGCCCCGTGCCCTTCCAGCCGCTCACCTCCACCCTGCCTCGCTGTAGGGACAGTGCCAGGAGCAGTGCGGAGCCATTCGCGGCCTCCTCGGCTAGCGGCGGCCAGAGGGTGGGAGCCGCAGCACTGGGCGAAGCTTTCCTTCGGGCTGATGGTCATACCCAGCAGAACTAGACGGTGAACCGAGGCCTCCGCCGCTGGGTGGGCCAGGCTCAGACTACCTGTAATAAACTTTCTTGTTGAAGCCACTACTGCTTTGAGAAGTTGTGACTGACTTCGGGCTCTGCCTCTCCCCATGAACCTGGCCACAGTGCAGCAGGCGCTGCCCACTCATCCGGAACCTCACCTCTGGGCTGGGCGTGGAGCCACATCTCCACTAGCCCCTGCCCCGCGGGCGACTCCCTGTCTCCTTTGGAGGCCACCATCTTTACATCTGTCTGGAACCTGGCTCGGGGTAGGACCTTCTGTTGTCTATAAAGGCCCACACTGGTTTTTCTGAAGAAAGCAGAGAAATACTAAAGTGTTTCCCACCTCAGGGAAGTTTAGTCTGGGTTCTGCTCCCAACCCCAGCTTCCTTCTAACACATACCCTGAAGGCAGCAGGTGATAGCTTAAGTCACTGGGCCCCCGCCACCCAGGTGAGAAACCTGGATTGAGTTTGGGGCTCAAAGTTCTGGCTCTGGCTTGCCCCCGCACTTGGGGCACTTAAGTAGCATGTGTAAAGCTTAAAAATTACAACTTGCTTCCCATTAAGGCATCTCCTTAATATTTTCTTAAAAATTTATTTTTATTCACTGGCCAGGTTGGGGCCAGGCCGAAACCAGGAGCCAGAAGCTTGTGGCTCTCCCACATGGGTGGCAGGGACCCAAGTACTTGGGCTGTCGTCTACTGCTTTCCTGGGCCATTAGCAGGGAGCTGGATCAGAAGTAGAGCAGCTGGGACTTGAACCAGTGCCCATGTGGGATGTTGGTGTCACAGGCAGCATCTTTACTTCCTACCTTACAAGGCTGACCCCAACATTTGTTTTTGTTTTTTGATATGAGGATATTTCAGAAAGTAGTAACTTTCTCAACTTTCTCTTGTCCTAGAAAATTAAAAAATTGTGTATGCTTATATTTCGCTACAGGCTATAAATAAGGTCCTTTTCAAGAGATACAGTCAACTGCAAGAAATATTCTAGAATTATTAAGAGAGTAAACTGATGAAGTTTTGATTAGAATGGGAGCTTTTTATCGCTAGCTTTAAGGACAAGTATGGCTCTAGAAATGGAGTTAGCCCAGAAGCTGGCCAATGCCGGGCCCCGCTGGGAAGCGCCGGGCTGCGGGGGGCCAGCTTTCCAGCAGGCTGGTCAGAGGCGAGTTAGACGCTGTACCTCGGCACCATCCGTCACGGCAGGAAGTGAGCGTCTTCAAACTGGCCCTGGCCAAGAACCCATGAACCTTTCATCTTACTTCAAAAACCAGGAAAGAAGAGGCGTTTAATTTCATTCCATAAATCAGTTCCAGTTAACTTACCATGTCTCAGAAAACTTCTAAGAAAGCAAACATCAGACATGAGAACGTAAAAGATGTGTGACATACTGGAGAGCAGCAAGTGCACATGTGGCAACGACAAGCTGTGACTTAGTGCAACACAAGAAGAGTAAAATTACTGTCATTTATTGCTGTATCGATGCTTTCCCAGTAGAGCTAAACTAGAAGTAGCCACAAAGTGCCACCTTCTGGTTTAAAACTGTGCAACATTCCCTTTATTTCTTTTGTAAATGCCATTTTATGTGTGTACGTATAAAGCAACAGCAGCAGTTACAAAATGTTGTCTGAGTAATTTTGAGAGCTCAAAACAAGGATCTGTGTATAGGCTGAATAAAAAGATGTTCAGTTAATAGTGCACACTGTGGAACTCTAACAAACATCTTCAGTTGGAATTTTTGTGTAAACCTTTATAGAGATGTGACTCACAGAGACCAAAAGGTAGATATCTTTTCCTTTTACAGTTTAGTGAGGTGGTCTGCATTCTCACCAGCGGTTTACAACATACAAGAAATGCTGCATGAGTACATTTCATTTTCTCGTGGAAGGAGCAGCAAGGGGACAGGGAACCTAGTGCACACCCCGCCATCACCGTCCCCAAAGATGCACACCCCAGCAGCGGCAGTGGAAGCCTGGCAGCGGGCCACCCTCCCAATTCTTTTTGGTTGTTTAAAATACAAGCACTTTCCGCCATTTCCCTCCCCAGGCCACAAGCCTCACCCCAACCTGGTAGGACCCAAGCCCATGTCCTCTCGCTTAGTTTCCCCTTATAATTATTTACAGGACGCCTACAGATAGGTACAAACTAGTATGAAATTAATGACAGTCTGCTTTTCCAGACACGCTCCCGTGGTTAAATAAATACACCACGCCAATGCCGACGAACGGTTCAAAGTTAAGGTGACTCAGGAGCATTTGCATCCGTGACCGTGGAAACCGGCTTCTCGCTGGCTGGGGTGGAGTCGCTGACTCTGTCCTCAACAGTGGTGGGGGCCTTGGAAGCAGGGGGTGTCCCATCCACAGTGAGTGAGGCGGCAACATCTGCCTTTGCAGTAGTCGTGACAGGGTCGGAGGGCGGGTCACCGGTGGGCGGGAGGGAAGACAGCAGCTCCCCCGAGCTGGCTGCGGAAGGGCCCTCTGGAACCAAAGGGAAGGACGGGAGGAACTCGGATGGCATGGGGAGAGGCGCAATGCCAGCTAGGTTGCGGGGAGGCAAGGAAGGAAGAGGTGGCAGACCTAGGACAGAAACGGCACACACGGTAAGTCCTCCCGGCACTCTAAGAGCAGCCCACAGTGTCACAAACTTACTTGCATCTCAATAGAAGTCGAGGCCAAGGAGAGACAGTGCAGTTCACAACCTTTGTCTCTGCTTGGAGGCCATGAGAGTTCAACACCCCTGAGACAGCAGTGGTCAGGGCCAAGTTCCTGAGCACCTCAGCCGGCCACCAGGGGAGACCCATCGCCCAGTCAGGATGGCCGGGAGCCCACCCAGGCCCCATACAGCTGGATGTGGGGGAGGATGTGAGCCTCCCCACCCCTGCCCAGCTGCGAGCTGATCACAGCCCCCGCCCCCCCCATACCACGGAGGAGGGAGGTGTGAGCCAACCCTCCCTTGCGACCCGAGGGGCTGGGATGCAGCCTGTAGGCCTTCCCTCAGCTACCAGCCTCTGGTAGTAAGTAGGCAGGTTTATTCTGATGACTAAAATGCAGACTAAAGGAAAAGAGTGTTGCTCAAGGCACAAAGCAAAGGCAAGTTATGATACAGGGCTTCAGGACGGGCTGTGGGCTGCTGCCAGCCTCCTGCCCTTAGGACCTCTCAGACTGGAGAGGGACGGAGGAAGAGCCAAGAACACAGCTGCAAACCAAAGGACGGGCCATCGCGACAGCAGACGGCAGTTCAAGCTGGCTGCTGCTTCCTTTTAAACCCCTGCGCTAGACACCAAGTCGGCTGCCGAGTCCACACAGACGGCGTGACAAGTAGAGGGCCAGTTATACTCTAGAAACAGACGGCGACAGCGTGCACCAGACTACAGAGCGTCAATTCAAAGTCAGCCCGTCAAAGGTGAAGGCCACGTGGGGAATCATTAACCGTGGGAGCAGAGTGTGAGTCACTGCCGCCTCGCTTTCAGCAGTGTGTGAAAGCCGAACGTGGCCACACTGAGTACCAGCTGTCTTACCTGTCGGCCGCTAACATCTCTCCAGTTCTTACTGTGAGCATTATGAAACAGTCAAGAATGGGGAGTATGAATCAATTACCTCGACTTTCCGGTACAGTGAGGATCGACCTGCGGCATTGAGGGGGAAGGTGGGCAATGCTATGCAAAACAGGTCCTACCTCTGCCCTAGGGGCAGCCGCCTCCCACACTGGCAGCAGGAGAAATTGGTGGCCTGGCCTCCAGGCCACCCTGTGCAGGCCCTGAGGTGCCTGAGCTGTCAGCAAGCACGCAGAAGGGGAGAGGCAGCCAGGCAGAGGAGACTCAGAAAAGCACATTCTTCTTTATCTTTTTAAAAAAAGTTTTTCAGCAAGAAACATTCCTATTTATTTGAAGCAAGGGAAAAGCATTAAATTGATTTGCCCTTTCTGGAAAAAACTGAACTAGAGGACTGGCTTTCCTGAACGCAGCTTTTTATTAGTGAGAGTCCTAGGAGGGGAAGACTTGCAACATACCCGGGTTCGAGAGCTCGGGGAAGCCAACGCCCGGCAGGATGTGCGGTGCGGGGAGGTTGAGGTTGGGGAGGCTGGGGAGGTTGGGCAGTCCGGCTGGTAAAGGCATGAGACCTGCGTAGAGGGCAGAACAGAACAAAGGCACATCACTTCATCTGCGCCAAAGAAACCCCTGGGTACCCCAAACACATGCTATCCACTTCAAAGTGACAGTCCCCAGCGCCCTGAATGCGCAGGTTAGGACCCGCAGGATCTCTGGGGTCTCTGTCTATAGCTAAGTGACTGGCTGGCTAAATCAGCAGAGTGAAACCAAGTGACTAAGACTCCTGATGCTCTGCACCAAGAGCGTGATGCCCTGACTGCTCTCGGGGAGAGGCTGACTTATTTTAGCAAATATGGCGGCAAAGGGAACCGAATTTTCCTCTGATGGCTGAGGGTTATAGTCTCTCTGAAACTCTATTTTCCTTCTGAAATAACTGCAGGCTTACAGTTGCAAAAGTAGCAGAAAGAACCCACATACACTTGTCACCTAAATTCCTCACATGTCAACACTCTACCACGCTGGCTTCCATATTCCTTGTGTGTACACATGTGGCGCATGGCTTACTAGGTCTGCATAATGACATCTCTGGCCATACAATCGAAGGTCCTCACAATTTACATATATTTGATCATTCAAACAACATTTGATCATTATCAGCTGGATATAGAGTCTTGGTCTTTTGGGGACTACTAAGAGAAATATACAAAAATGTAATGTTACAGCTACTGAGGACCCAAGGAAGGTGTGCTCTTTCTAGACATAAGGTCTACTAACACCAATAACTGTCAGAAAGCCCCGACTGTGGAGGGGCTACAGGAGGGACTTTTACACACTCCTTATTCCCGGTTTATGCTGCATTGTAGGGCTTGGGGGTGGGGGAGTGGTGAGCTGGGGATAAAGAGCCTTGGGCTCAGCAGCTAACTAGCTGGTAACTAGTATCTTGTTTCATTAAGAGAGTTGGCATTTGTTTTCACTCATCACAACATTATTGCAGAGTAAAAATGAGATTAAAAGACATAAAAAGTCACCACACAGGTGTAAAATGCTTTCATTGTTGTTTAGGATGCAAACATTACTAAGACTGATACTGCACCCATCTCCAGTCCCGCTGCTTACTTGGTAATGTAGTAGCTGGGTTTATCGGTGGCACAGAAGTGAGGGACTGGTTTACTTGTGGTGGCAATAACGGAACTGTTGGTACACCTAAAGGAAAAGCACAATGATTTCTTTAACTAAAAAATTCAGCTGACACAAAATGAACAGACTATTTATACTAGGGATCTTCAGTCCCCTCCCCTCCATGGTGGGGCCATCTTTGTCCCGATTCCTGGCTGTACCACGGACTTCACCACAGCTTCACTTCATAGCCGATCCTCCATCTCTGTCCTAGGCCCTGAATCAGAGCCTGGGCCAAGAGGGCAGGAGACTGTGCAATGCCTCCCCCTGCTAAGCTTACACCTGACCCAAGCAGAGCTGGATGAGAAAACTGTCTCGGAAATTCGAAAATGGAACACAAGGATTCCGAGTAATCAAACTCTACTGGGCTCCTGGAGTAAGAGGCCACAAACACCAGTGGCTGCTGGGAACTGTGTGCCTTGTCAGCCAGTGAGTGATGGTCTTGAAAGAGGGCAGTGACACGGACGGTCAAGGGAGAGAACAGCTTGGCTTCTGAGTCTCCACTGCCTTTCGACCTTGGCTTCTGCGCTCCTTCTCAGAGGTCCACCACGTTTCCACTCGTGCTGACGTTAGCCTGAGATCATCATAATAAATACTCCTAAAACCCTGGGATGGTATCTAAGGTATTCAACTAAAAGTCGGCCCCTCAAAGCTAAAGGGCACCTGGGTATTCATTAACTGTAATTGCACACAAGCAACCCTTAGGAGCACATGTAGAAGCCCAACTGCAGGATGACATTGAATTGCAAATTTAAAGCAGCAGCCCCGATTCAATAGGGCTTCTCCACACAGATTTTAGGTTTTGAGAATTTCTCAGACTACCTAATAAAGATCTGCTTATCAATGTTTACCACCTACTCAAAAGGAGGGCTTACTGACGCTGAAACAATCGCACTACCAGACACGGATCCTAGGTTTTGTCTTACAGAGATGCGCTCAAATATGATGGCAGCATGAATTGAGCCTCAAAGGACGAATCCATCATTTGCAGTCTTGTGTGTATTCATGTATGTACTTTTCTGTAGAAATCAGAGGGATGAACACAGAGGGAGGGGGAAGGTCTCCACTAGACCTCAGAGCGGAGTATTTCATTCAAACATCAGAGGTGTTCTCTATTTTGTACCAAACTGCTGGATGCTGTGTGCTTTGTTACATGGTCACATAGGACAGTAATGCTCTATTTTTATATATTTCTCTTCAAATCTCAGTTTTAAGAAAATGAAAGCAGCTTACATTGACTAGCAAATTTTCTCTAATTCCTAATAAAATCTTTCATGTAAGTTTTTGTTCATTCTTAAACACTCATAGTCTCAAAACCAACTGACTAATTCTAGGCCTGGAATTCTAAACATAGGACCCACGAGAGGGCTTAATAGGGCCTGTGAAGCTCCTAAAATTGTGTACAACTGTTTTTGGGAAATGGGTTCTTTGCTTTCACCAGCTTCTCGAAGGGGTTGGATGGACAGTTGGTGCTTTCACTCCCTCAAGTCACTGGGAGCATCCACTATATATGAGACACTGATTGAGGCACTGAAGAACTTCATGGTGTGAAAAACCAGAAATCACAATTTTCAGTAAGTTTATATTCTAATGAGGAAAAGGAAAAAAGAAAGATGTCAAATCAATAAAACTCATGTTTAATGTATATGTATGTATGTATGTATAATGGTTCTTTGTACAAAACTCCATCAAGGGAGGGGACATAGGGTGTAAGGGTTTTACAAAAAGATCACACTGATTACTGCCACTTCAAAACAATAAACCATTTTCTAAAAATGTCATTACCTAAAACATATTTTTATATTTCTGCAAGTCCCATAATTGAAGTAGAAAAATGAAATTAATTAAAATCAGCCTTGAAAACATGCTAAGTGGAAGAAGTCAGCCACAAAAGACCACATATATTACATGAAATGCCCAGATAAGCAAATCCAGAGAGACAGAAAGTAGATCAGTGAGTGTATAGGTCTAGAAGACTGGGGAAAACACAGAGTGAATGGTAATGCTACAGGGCTTCTTTTGGGGTAATCAAACATTCTAAAAGTGACTGAGTTGGTGGTTGTACACTCTGCAAATATACTAAAAGTCACTGAACTGTATACCCGGGGTGAAATTCTAAGATATATAAATTATATCTCAGCAAAACTTTTTTTAAGAACCCACTAAAACAAAATGTTTGAACTAGATAGAACTAGATAGAACAAGGAATAAAGAAACGAAGGGAGACAGACCCATGTTTGCCAGCTCACTTTTGCATCTGCAGGGCCTACCACTTAGGAAACAGGCAAACATTTGTTGTGTAAACAGAGCAAATAAAAGAATTTAAAGCAGAGTCCTGTCTCTACAAACTGTGTAAGCTAGAGAAGCTGAAGGTCTGAAACACACAAAAGGGCTTCAAGCTTTGGCCCCAGTGTATGCAGTGGTGATGAGTCCAAGCTTCCACAGACACAAGCTGTCAACAGTCAGCACTTGCAGCTTTCAAGGTGTACTGGCATCAACTATCACAGCTCTATGCAAACAGCCAACTGAAAAGACCGCATGTTTTCTACACACCTGTACTGAGAACATTGCTGACGGCCGGCGGAGTTGAGCTAACAGAAAGTCCAGAGAGACCCTGTTCAATTCCTGTGGTTCCAGAGGGTGACAAAGATGGGGGATGCACTGAGGACAGCTGGACCTTTCAAGGAAAGGGAGGAATAAAAAAGAAAGAAAATTATTTCAGCTTTTTAAAAAGAAAAGAAAAGAAAAACAGGCTCTCAGCTGCCCTGGAGGAGCACACTGGGATCACAGAGCAGCCGCCAGGTTTTATGTGGTGCCCACGGTGCCCACTTTCAGAAAGCCCTTCTTGATTCAGATACCCCAGGGCCGACCCCTGGCCACACATTTCCATCCCGTCACTTCCCGTGTCTGCACACGTGGCTTTTTGCCCAGTCCACACTCTGCTCTAGCTACTTCCACACCAGGAGACTGTCTACTACTTCTTAGTCACCCAGAAACCATTTTACCCAACCCCTGAACTCTACTGCTACACTCTTCTCTCTGAATTCTCAGCTAGTTTTAACTGTCATTGCTCCTGCAAGAAACAGCTGGAAATCTCAATATCATGATAGATTTCTCAGAAGTTTCTCAAGATATCCAGCCTGAAGAATCCACTCAAACTTTTCTTAGCAATGACTGAATATGGCATCCAGATCTCTACTTTTCAGGGGCAAAAAGGAGTCTATACGGTACACTGTAGTCTACTCTCTACAGATGCGTGCTTTTACTTCTAAGCGCTCCAACTTCTGCCAGCCCCGGAGGCCTCAGCTACATTCCAACCTAACTTGCATGGTGGCCCTTTCCCTAGCAGCCACTGCACCCTCTGGTCTTCTCAGACTTCCCAGAGGCTCACACACTGGATGGGGGTGGAGGGGAGTGGACATGGTGGTTGGAATTGGAACAAAGTAACTACACTGGTCTGGCCATGAGCCATCAGTGGGGTAAGGATGGAGAGTGAGGAGAGGTGAGTAGCCGCCCTTCACTTCCTCTAGAACCAGGGATGGCTGCAGCGTGCCACAAAATGACAATGGCAGCAGCCCTGTCTTTACAGGAGCGGCATTTTCTTTGGGGGCAGTTTTTATTTAATTGTGAAGATAAGACTCAACTATACTGGGATAAGAACCATTTAAAACCCCCCAAGCCTGCTCAAGTACTGAGCTCTTCCTGCTTTCTCAAGTTTCTGAAAACAACACCAGCTAAGCATCACCTTACCTACCACGCACTTGGAAACGCTCTTGCCCAGGACATCATGTTTCCACTTCTCTCACCTAACTTCTCGACAGTACCTAAGGGCTGATGATGCCCCTTTTCTGGAAGCTTTGTTCTCTGGACATCTCCCAGTTTTCCTTTGTTGAATTCCCTATTTCTTCCCATGCAGATTTTCAAGATTTTTATCTCAATCCTCTGATCCACACAGGCCCAATCTCTAGACAATCTTTACCAATACCCATTGGGTTAAATTACCTTTGCTTTGTTGGTAATTCTCAAATCTTCATCTCTAGCCCTGTGCTCTTTTCTAGCAGTGCTAGTGGGACTGTCAATCAGGGTGCTTGCCCTTGCCAAACCAAGGGAGTGACTCATGGCCTCAGCCAGGCTAACCAGGCTCTCTTGTCCTGGGCATCATCAAGTCTTAGAAATGACAGGAAAACTAAAATGACTTCATTTGTTTAGTGGAATGCTGATTCATATATCTAACCATGTGGATATCTTACAAGAACCTCAAATTCATCATTAGCCCTATCTCAGTTAATGCTGCTACCATATACACTGACACACTTGGCCTGCTTTGGTGGAAACTTTAAGATTAAATCAGGAAGTTATCTTACCTCCGTAAACCCATCTTTAAGAGGAGTAATAGGTGTACCAGTCATTTGTCCTGGAAGAGAGATTTTCTTGCCTTCTTCAAATGGACGTGTAGGTATTCGATGCAAATAACCATATCCAATGCCACATCCCAGGCTATGAAAACATTTGTTTCTTATGTCAATTATAGCTTGAATTTCTTTGAGGTTTTAAAATATAAATACACACACTTCCACGCTTTCAAATAATGTCATCTTATCAGAGGTCTCCTCTGTTTATCCTGTATGGAAAAGCACCCTTCCCTCCATCAGTGATGCTACCCTTACTTCTTGTTTTTCTTCAAGTTTCTATCACCATTCAACATGATGTATATTTATTTGTTTATAGTCTGTCTGCCCCAATAAAGAGATCTCCCATCTCCTGGTTCCCTCTTCAGAAGTCTATAACAGTTGGCTAAAGCCAGGAGCCAGGAACCCAATCCATCTTTTCCATGTAGATTGCAGGAATCCAAGTACTTGAGCCACCACAGAGGTAGTTTAAAATGAGGTGTTCATTAATCAAAGTAACTAAGTAGCAGTGGAACAGGTACTTGAGGTAATGGTACATGATCTGCTGTAAACTAAAGGTAACCCAGGAATAAAGTTAAGAGAAAAAATGATGTAATAATGACTGAAAAGTGGTAGGCCTCGTAATAAGGAATAAAAGAGGCACAGGAGCACCAAATGTTTGGCCAGAGGCAGACTCAGGAAAATGGGCTGTATGAGCCGATGAGTAATGGCTGGCCAACCAATGACATGAAACACACCTAAAGGAAAACTGTTTTCCCAAGAAAACGAATAACTGACATAAGGCCAGGAAAGAACAAGACTGCAGTGGTATTTAGTTGGTAATTAAAAATGACGCTCTTTCCTATCAGACTTCACTCTCCACAGAATCTTCTCCTAGTACTTTGCCTCCATGCTCAGCAAGCACTCTTATGGTCCTAACCAGAACTACCGGTTCTTCTAACTGGAAATGGAGCATTTTTCTATTGTAAACTGAAAATTTGACATTCAAATAAATACAGCAGTTTCTTTGCCAATTTAGTTTATATGAGGCAGTTCCTCTGAAAAGAACCAATTCTGAATGCCTTAGGAAGATCTTATTTCTGTGTGCTTAAATTGACACAGTTGGACAAGGCAGCGATAACATGATCAAGTGTTGCCCCAGACAGGCCAATTTGTAGATGACACCTCCATCTTACTTTTCTCAAATTACAAGTGAGAATTCAGTAGTGGCAGAATCAGCTTGTGGGCAAAGACACTGAGCAAACAGAGGTTTCCTGCCTATAGTAACTACATAACTCTTCTCTCACCAAGGACTGGATATTTCAGAAAACATTGGAGAAATTCCCAATCCCTAGGCTTTTTTATGATTGTGCAAAATGCTGTTAGCTCTAAGATCAGTAAGGAAAACGACTACAGTATATATACCATATTGCCTGAAGAAAATGAAGTACTAGTTTCAGCATTGAAGGTCAGCTCTATCCTTTTCTCAAGAGAACTATTATAATTAACCAATAACTTATTTCTAAATAAATGTAATAAATGTTTACTACATGGGGCTGGCATTGTGGTGTAGTGGGTAAAGTGCCGCTTGCAGCGCCAGAATCCCATTTGGGCACCAGTTTATGTCCCCACTGCTGCACTTCTGATCCAGCTCCCTGCTAATGCGCCTGGAAAGCAGTGGAGGATGGCTCAAGTGCTTGGGCACCTGCACCCACGGGGGAGACCCAGAAGAAGCTCAGGGCTCCTGGCTTCAGCATGGCCCAGCCCCAGCCGTTGTGGCCATTTGGAGAGCGAACCAGTGAAGGGTCTCTTTCTCTGTCTCTCTGAAATTCTGCCTTTCAAATAAAAAACAAATCTTTAAAAAAAATTTTTTCCACACAATCTGGTAACTTCAAACAGTCATAAGTGTCTTAAAAGTGACCTTACCTGCCTTCTCCACCCCATGCAGAATTCGGTGTGATAATCACTTCTCGACAGTTGTCAGTGTCTGTGTTGTACACATAAAGCTTTAGGGGCTTGGCTTCATGTGTCTCAATCAGGCTGAACAGATCTTCAGACTACAAAAGCACCACAAAGAGAACAAAGTTGTCACGTTAGTATACTTTATTTTATTTTTTAGGATTTTTTATTTATTTGAAAGTTACACAGAGAGAGAAGGAGAGGCAAAGGCAGAGGGAGGTTTTCCATCTGCTGGCTCACTCCCCAATTGGCCACAACGACCAAAACTGCACCGATCTGAAGTCAGAAGCCAGAAGCTTCTTCCAAGTCTCCCATGTGGAGGCAGGGGTCCAAGGACTTGGGCCATCCTCTACTGCTTTCCCAGGCCATAGCAGACAGCTGGATCGGAAGTGGAACAGCCGGGTCTCAAACTGGTGCCACATGGGATGCCAGCACTGGGGAGGTGGCTTTACCTGCTACACCACAGTGCAGGCCCCTCGTTAGCATACTTTAAAACAGTGAATCTCTCACCTGGTTATTAACAGAATCACCTGGAAACTTTATTTATTTAAATAAATACTCTAAGCCCTACCCCAGAGATGGGAATCATTTGTGAAAACCCATAATGCCAGTAAGGTTTAATTCAATACATTAATTCAAGCAGATGTATTATGTGCAAGGCCTCAGGCCCAATTACATGGACCTACCAGCATTCTTGGTAAACCTCTTCTATACCCAAGTTCAACATATTCTGCTTTTACCATTATTGAGACTTAGTTATCTGGGCACCTCACTTTTCTCATTTTTGATTTAGCAATAGCTTCAAAAAGTTGCTAGAAAATGTGTATTATGAAAAAAACTGCATGGATTTCTAAATATTTTGCACCCAAAAAGCATCTTTTAATTCCATTTTCCAGGAATTGTTTTGAAATACTCTTGTACATTTCCTCTGGCTAACAGATGAAGAAAAGGATTTAACCAAGATGGCTAAGCTAATTTGTCACCTTAAAAAGCAAAATTGTGGTGCAGTAGGTTAAGCAGCTGCCTGACACCAGCATTCCATAAGAGAGTGATGGTTTCAGTATTGGTTGTTCTGCTTCCCATCCAGCTCCCTGCTAATGTACTTGGGAAGGCAGCAAATAATGGCCCGAGTACTTGGGTCCTTGCCACCCATATGGGAGACTGAGTTGGAGTTTCAGGCTCCTGGTGTCAGCCAGGAGGAGTGAATCAGCAGATGGAAGATCTCTCTGTGTCTCTCCCTATCAAAAAAGAAAAAAAATCAAAAATGGGAAAGGGAAAATAAACAATGACCTAAATAAGGATTTTGATTCAGTCTTCAGGTATGAAAGAGATTTCTGTATACCATATTCAAAAAAGTGTGCAATTGTCATACATTTTTCCTCCCAGCTATACTTTGAAAGCCCCACCCCCAAGATGCTCCATTTAATAGGATATTTAGGTATAAGCTATCTTGATCAGTAAAGACAAATTTAAATTCTAAATGCAAAGTATGCAAATAGCCTTCTGAACTTAAATATCAATGAGACAATGCCATTCAATTCTCACTATTCATAAGCACACTCATTACCTCATTCATGACTGTATCTGCTCCAATGATGTAATCACTATGAGGTCTAAGACCTGCCAGTGCTGCAGGAGAATTTGATTCTACTTCCTAGGATGACACAAAACATATCCCTAAATTATATATAGAAAATAATCTTCCAATTTTTACATTCACAGTTCTTAACTATAGTGAATTAAAAACCCCCATTATGTCTGTCTCATTAGAGATGTCAGATGTAAAAACAACAGAATATATATATTTCAAACTTCCAAGCATAAAAAGTATATAATACTTTATAAAGATTTTAAAATTTCTGTAGCAGCAGTTTTAACGGATGCTTCCAACGGGTAAATCATTAGAAGTATAGTTCTAATGCTTCTATTTTTGCTTTACCTCCTCAAGTTTTTTTTTTTTAATTAATCCATATTTAAAAAGCAATGCATGCTATTTTTCAGAAACCAAAAAGAGCCTAATAATAACACTCTCCCAATCTCACCAAGCTGCAGATAACCACTGGTAAGTAACCTCTCTACACCACTTCTTAAACTACAAGTAACAGTTGACCACTGATACTTACCAGCACATGCCAGACGTTTTCATTTGCCCCGTCAAAGCTGCAGAAACGAATGCTCACTCCCAGCAAGCCCTGGCCACCCCACATGTTGCTTGGTGTGACCGAGGTCTCTCGCAGCTCCAGGGTTTTGCTGCTATAGATAAGCATTTTTACAGGCTTTTCAACATTCGCTTTCAGCAGATCCTTTAGAGTGTCATTGTCTTTATTCTGTAAACACACAGAAATCATACTCCTTAATAATGAAAAACTTAATGTGAACTGTACCCAAAGTGTCCTATAGCCCTTCTAAGGGTAATATAAATAATCAACATACTTAAAACATTCAACAGGATTCACAGTCAAGTGTTCTTCCACATTAAAAAAAGAAACTAAGAACAACTTCTGTTAGCAACAGCTTAAAACTGACTTCTAAAATTATATTTTGAAAAAACATGTATTTATTTTCATTCTATTTTAAAGGCAGAAAGACAGGAGAGGTGGAGACAGAGACAAATATTTTCCATTGGTTGTCATTCCCCAAATGCCCACAGAAGTCAAGGCTGGGTTAGGCTGAAGTCACGCGAACAGAAGTCAGTCTGGATGTCCCATGTGAGTGGCTAGGACCCAGGTAGTTAAGCCATCACCTGCTGCCTCCTAGAGTGCACATTAGCAGGAAACTGAATCAAGCACAGTAGCCAGAACTTGAACCAGACACTCCAATAGGGGATCAAGCATCCCAAATGGCAACCTGAACCACTGTGCCAAATGCCCACCCCAATGTGACCTTTTTCTAATAGCTGACTATGGCTGATGTAATTTGCAACTAACATTATTTAAAGATATCAAGGGCTTAAAAGAAAATACACCATAAGAAGTTACATTACTGGGGCCAACACAGTGGCGTAGTGGGTAAAGCTGCCACCTGCGGTGCTGGCATCCCACATGGGCGCCAGTTCTAGTCCTGGATGCTCCACTTCCGATCCAGCTCTCTGCTGTGGCCAGGGAAAGCAGAAGGTGGCCCAAGTGCTTGGGCCCCTGCACCCATGTTGGAGACCCAGAGGAAGCTCCTTTGGATCAGCACAGCTCCAGCCATTGCAGTCAACTAGGGAGTGAACCAGCGGATGTAAGACCTCTCTCTCTCTCTCTGTAACTGACTTTCAAATAAATAAATAAATCCTTTAAAAAAAAGTCACATTACTCACAAAGGCACCATGACTTAGATTTTAAAATCTACAACACTAGCCAAGTTGAAGTTTAATCTTGGATTCTACTTCTAAATACATATTTCATTATTTATTAGTAGCTGGAAGGAAAACAGAAGCAATGTGTGTTTAATTAAATAGTTTAATGAACTTTATTTAGTGAATAAAGGCCAGTATGTCAGAGAATGTTGATAAAAAATGAACAAAAAGACTGCTAAGAAAAAAAATTAACCAACCATGTGGCTATTATCACAAGAATTTCTTTCCTATAGTACTTTACAATGGGTCATCTGAGAACAATTATAAGAAGTAGTTTTAATTTTTTACTTAGAGAGCACATCTCTCTGTATGGTTCTAATAAAATTATGTATATCATGAAGCTTAGCTCCAAGAAAACTGACAAGTTATTTGACAATAGTCTTTCCTAATTCATTTGTCAACAAGCTACAAAATCTGAAAAAACTTTTTTTTTTTTACAGGTAGAGTTACAGACAGTGAGAGAGAGCGAGACAGAGAGAAAGGTCTTCCCTCCATTGGTTCACTCCCCAAATGGCCACCACGGCTGGCGCTGCACCAATCTGCTTCCTCCTGGTTTCCCACACAGGTGCAGAGGCCCAAGCACCTGGGCCATCCTCCACTGCCCCACCCCCTCCCCAGGGCACAGCAGAGAGCTGGACTGGAAGAGGAGCAACCGAGACTAGAACTCGGCGCCCATATGGAATGCCGGCGCCGCAGGTGGAAGATTAACCAAGTGAGCCATGGCGCCAGCCCTGAATCTGAAATCTTTAAAACTCAATTTTTCTGGGTAGGCATTGTGGTGAAGTGAGTTAAGCCTCTACCTACAACACTGGCATCCCCTATGAGCGCTGGTTTGAGTCCTGGCTGCTCCACTTCTTATCCAGCTGGTAATGCACCAGGGAAAGCAGCAGCAGATTGCCCAAGCTCTTGGGCCCCTGCCACCCACACATGGGAGACCTGGACGCAGTTCTAGGCTCCTAGCTTCAGCCTGGACCAGCCCTTTGGGAAGTACACCAATGGATGAAAGATCTCTCTCTAACTGTGCCTTTCAAATCAATTAATTTTTAAAAGAATAATCTTTTCCATCTTAATTATTTCTCTCTGCTTATAAAAATGAATTTTTTAAAAGATTTGTTTACTTATTTGAAAGGCAGAGTTACAGAGAGGCAGAGGCAGAGAGAGGGAGGGAGGGAGGGAGAGGGAGAGGGGGAGAGGGAGAGGGGGAGAGAGGGAGAGAGGGAGAGAGAGAGAGAGAGAGAGAGGGAGAGAGGGAGAGAGGGGGAGAGAGGGAGAGAGAGGGAGAGAGAGGGAGAGAGGGGGAGAGAGGGGGAGAGAGGGGGAGAGAGGGGGAGAGAGGGAGAGAGGGGGAGAGAGAGAGGTGTTTTCCATTCCATGGTTTACTCCTCAAATGGCTGCAATGGCCGGAGCTGCGCCAATCTGAAGCCAGGAGCCAGGAGCTTCCTCCAGGTCTCCCACATGGGTACAGAGGCCCGAGGACTTGGGCCATCTTCTGCTGCTTTCCCAGGCCATAGCAGAGAGCTGGATAAGAAGTGGAGCAGCCAGGACTCAAACTGGTGCCCATATGGGATACCAGCGCTTCAGGTGGCGGTGGCCTTACCTGCTACACCACAGTGCCAGCCCTCAAAATGAAATATTTAACGTATAAAAGTCTCCACTGATTCCACTCCCCTAAGAAAATCACTGCAATGTGATATACAGTATTCTTTTTTAAAAAGCTTTATTTTATTTATTTGAAAGACAGAGTTACAGAGAGAGAGGTCTTCCATTCACTGGTTCACTCCCCAGACAGTCACAATGGCCAGAGCTGAGCTGATCCGAAGCCAGGAGCCAGGAGCCTCTTCTGGGTCTCCCACGTGGGCGCAGGGGCCCAAAGACCTGAGCCATCTTATACTGCTTTCTCAGGCCACAGCAGAGCGCTGGATTGGAAGAGGAGCAGCCGGAACTAGAAACGGCGCCCACATGGGATGGCGGCACTTCAGAACAGGGCTTTAACCCCTCTGTGTCACAGTGCCAGCCCCGATACAGTATTCTTGATTTGGCATTTGAATGTTTACTAAGGCAATAATTTCTACAAACTGACAATATATTCTATATATGGGTAATGTCTATTAATGAATCATTATTCATTAATTAATAAGCATTTATTAATAAACATGAATTAATAAACATCCATTCCTGATAATCTGGAAAACTACATTTTCAGGAGATCACCAAATACTATAAACAAAAGTACAAAAATATTAACTTACTAGTCTCGAACCATTAATAGAAACAATAAAATCGAAGAAAGGCTCCAGTCCAGCTCTATGTCCTGGAGAATTTTCTTGTACCTGTAGGAAGAAAATGTCAAATGTGAAAAATGCAAATCTTAATTAGAAACTGTAAGCTTCATTCAATAGTTAACTCTTAGTAAAATCAGACTCCATTGATAGTAACGTATCGGTGCACTTCAGTTCTCTCATTTCTCATCTCTCCCAGATAAGGCCCTTCCAGCTTCCTGAATTCTAGCCATTCTTTCTGTTCAGCTCTTTCCCTTTATGGTTCCATTTCCACAGCACTTCCTCCTCTTTGGGAGAAGGAGTCATTCCTCGCAGCCAGTAGCTGATGTCATGGCGGACAGTTCATCATTACAACTAAGTGACACATTTAAGCATTTCTTCCTTGACTACAAGCAAGGCATTGCTCCGTTACAAAGCTTCAAGGGAGATGGACACACAGCCATCAAACATTGTCATACAAGATCAAACGGGTTAGGGGTTATAATGGAAGTACGAGGGTAGAAAATGAGGTTTTAATTAAATTTTCCACAAACTTTTTGAAGTACCCTCATATAAGGTTCTAAGGGGAAGACTGAAATGGGTTAAAATTAACTATCAAATATAAAATTAACTATCAAAATTTATAGTTAGTAATAGAAGAAAAATAACAATAAGCTGAAAAGCAAACATAATCTACACTGTACTTCCTGTTCCAAAGTAGCCTAAGGAATTTTTAATCTTCTTGATTTACTATGTAATTCAAAATTATCTTACAAAGACAAGAAGTCTGCAGTGATACTTGTAGGTTGATTTCCTATAATAGTCCCAACAGCCCTAATAACAATTCTGAAGCTATGCAAGTAAGACTCATAATCATGAGCTCATAAAGCTGGAGATACTTACACAAATCATCTCAATGTTTTCCAGAATATTCTCAGAATGTATCCCTATAGTGCCAATGTTAATCAGAACTATTTATTTTTTCTTGGATTAATGTCACCTTTTATTTATTTTAAGTCTAATTATGAGGTGATCATCCTCAAGAGGTAAAACTAGATTTTCTTCTTTTGTCAAAGCAAAGAATAGTTGTCCATTATCCAGCTGGATCAATGTTTAACTTATTAAAAGTCTCTGACCTCGTTTTATGTATGTTCCCTGAAAACTTGGGACTGCATCATTTTTGTAAATTAAGTAGGTGCAATATCAAAGGGATTAATTATTTAGAGGTATTCGTTTTAACAAAAATAATCAGTAGCTATTATTTAGTTTCATCATACTCAGTTTTCTTAAATTATTTCTATTATTATTTCCTATTCTATATATTATCAAATAAAATGCCTATAATCCAAAAGAGCAGACAGATTCCTCCTCAAACAGCAACTCTGAAAGTTGAATGGTGGCTGCCTGCAGCTATTATAAGAAATGTGAAGTTATGATTATTGTCAAGAACCCCTCACTTTGTGACATTAATATCTGTTTTCAAGGAAAAAATACTGTATATGTACATGTATACATTAGCTATATTTGAAGTGACTGTGGAAAAATGTTAAAAATTGTTAAGTTTTAAGAACTTAAAAGAACCTATAATTTTTCAAAAAGAAGAAAAGTGAGGTCAAGTCACAGACAGCTGGGAAAGAGTCAGATCTACTAGGCAGCAATCAATTAAATAGGTATGAAATGCCTATCTTACATAAGGTGGCTATCAGATCTGGAAGGGGGAAAACAGTACAGATCTCTAGGAGCTCCCCCTCCCTCCCTAAGAATGAAGTTTCTCATTAACCTGAAGGTTTCCAAATGACCGCTCATAGCATTCTATCTAGACTCCTAATACTTCATCAATCAATTTCAGAATTCTCCACTGAGGTCGCCAAAAGTTTATCTTTTAGTTCAAAGCACTTTTGCAATATCACCACCGATTTAGAAAGTTGACTGTACACACTGATTGGCATCATGCCACCCCCAAGTTATAAAGTTTAAACTGTCGGCAGGCGCTGTGGCTCACTAGGCTAATCCTCCGCCTTGCGGCGCCGGCACACAGGGTTCTAGTCCCGGTCGGGGCGCCGGATTCTGTCCCGGTGGCACCTCTTCCAGGCCAGCTCTCTGCTGTGGCCTGGGAAGGCAGTGGAGGATGGCCCAAGTGCTTGGGCCCTGCACCCATGGGAGACCAGGAGAAGCACCTGGCTCCTGGCTTCGGATCAGCGCGGTGCGCCGGCTGCAGCGCACCGGCCGTGGCGGCCATTGGAAGGTGAACCAACGGCAAAGGAAGACCTTTCTCTCTGTCTCTTTCTCTCACTGTCTACTCTGCCTGTCAAAAAAAAAAAATAATAATAAAAAAAGTTTAAACTGTCTGTCTGAAATGGAAAGTTTCCAATGCCATCAGAAGTATTCTTCCTGTAACTCAAAAAGGAATCAATAGCTAAATTTGAACTCTAAAATAAATAAACTTAATCCTTTCCCTAACTCTATTTTTCCACTTCATTTGGAACAAACATTGATTTTTTTCCTTTGCTTCTAATGGACCTTGAAATTAGTTTCTTTCTCTTATTTATTTCCATCATTAGCACCAGCAGTTATGACAACTAGGCAACTCAATTACTGGTAGGAAACCAGCAGGGGGAGCGCTAGGAAATGCTCTGATTCCAGCACACTTAAAGGAAATTTCCTGTTTCACAGCATAGAAAATAGGATCTACAACACAACAAACTAAACCCCCACACAGGCAAATATCCCCTGCAATATTACACACTGACAAGAATTTCTTAGGCACCTAATCTCCCAAGCATCAGATTACCATGTTAATACTTTCTATCACCAATGAGATCTCTTGATTGTTAATTTATCTTCTATTTCCTTCAAACCATCTTAATTAAAAAGTCTACATATATTTGACTCCATAGGTCATTTAACATTATTATTGGGCCAAGTTCCATTACCATATTCTATATAAAATGCATAGGTCAAATATGAAAGTTCAATAATTGAGATTTTTACAAGATTTTAAGAGACATACAGTAAAAAGATAATGAAGTTTTAGACCTAGTCTTCACATTTATTTATTTGAGGGACAGAGAGATAGACAGAATGCTCCCAATCCACTGGCTCATTCCCCAAATTCTTGCAACTAGGAATGTGCAAGGTTGAAGCCAGGAGCTGGGAACTCAATCTAGGTCTCCCATACGAGGGGCAGGGATCCAACTACTTGAGTCATCACGTATTGCCCTCCAAGATGCACATTAGCAGGCAGCTGGAACTGGGAGTGGAGCCGGGAATCAAATCCATCAGCCTTTATATATATATATATAAACAAACAGTGTTTTAATTCTTGTCCTTAGAAACTATAAAGGCTATACATGATTTGGAAATGAGACTATACCAAACAAAGCCAAAGAAGAATCATCCATTCTATGCCTTCTCTTTTGTCTGGTCACTCAGAAAGATAATGTTATCAGCAACACTGCTTGTCGCCTCACGTTATTTTTATCCATGTATTCACCATAGTCTACCTTCCCTTCCATGTAAATTCGAGACCACTTTTTCACATACTGATATGCCACATCTCTGAGGCCTGGCCAGAATACTGATATTCTGTGCCATGTTGTTTTTTGACTGACATCACCCATTTGGTGTGCTTCATTATCCCCTGATCGCCACATCTCATTTGTTGCTAGGGAAAATATTGTGACTGGATTTTTTCCTTCCACCTGTCTCATGACAGGGTCCTGACCCACTCACTCCAATAACTGCACACAATTCAGAGATCTTTCAAGAACCAAACTGCTAGCTACTTCAGACTCATGTCTTACAAACTGACGAAGTACCTGTAACACAGGTCTTCGAAACATGACTTCTTTTCTTACAGTCTAATCTTTGTGCTGATCCCAGTGCTCCAGCCGACAGCCAGCCTTGGTTTCAAGCTATGGTTTTTGTCCATTTATTAGCTGGGTAAGCCTGGGAAAGTTTATGTATCTCCCATGGCCTCGATGTTATCATTTGCAGGTAAGGGTTAATGTGATCTACTTTATAAGAATACTGTAAATACTCAAGGAGCTAAAGTTTTATTAAATATCTAGCCAAGTCTCTAGCCTATGATTGGAGCCCTACAATGTTTAGTTCATCCTCCTAACTCTGCAATCACCACCTAAGGGTAAATCTTTATAACTAACCAATTTCTGGACACTACATTATTTTTCCAAGTATGTATTAAATATTTCTTACCACTTATAAAAATAAAAAGAAACAACTCAAATGTTCCTCAAATGATGAACAGATAAACAAAATATGGTCAATCCATAAAAGGAATGAAGTACTTTACTGACACATGCGATAGCATGGATGATCTTTGAAATCATTACGCTGAGTGAAAGAACACAAAGGATCACAGAAGATCACATACTGTATGATTTGATTTATATGAAATGACTAGAGTAAAGAAATCCATATATTTCTAATAATCTATAGATGGTGGCTGCCAGGGGCTGTCAATAGAGGAATGGAAAGTGACTACTAAACCTATCAGAATGGCCAGCATGAACATGATAGAAAATACAAATTATAAGTAAGGATTTGGAACATTCAGAAACTTTAATTATTGCCGTTGGAAGTGTATATTAATAAAATATTTGGCAATATCAACCAACAAAGAAAATACGCATACCTTTGACCCCATATTACACTTTAAGTATATATCCAATAGAAATGGGTATACACAGGTTCTCCAAAAGACATACAGTGTAAACAGACATACAGTATAAACAGCAGCATTACTGTGTGACAGTCCCAAACAGAAAATTACACAAACACCCATCAACAACAAATTAATAAAATTTGGCACATCCTCTCAAAGGCATTAGATACATTAATGAACAGTCTATAATAATGTACAACATACAGGCAATATTTGAGCAAAAGAAGCCAGACTTAAATGATTACCTATCATCTAGTTCTATTTACAAGAACAAGAAGATGCTAAACTAATCCATGCTGGTAGAAATTAGGATATTATTCACCCTGGGGAGGTGAGGGGGCAGGGATATGATTGAAGAGGGGTGGGAAGCTGGTTACACAAATGTGTCACCTGTGAAAATCCACTAAGCTGTATACTTATGTATACTCTTTATACTCTTTTAATACAAAAGGTTTTTAAGACATGCTCTCTCTGCCTTAAAAGTAGAGCTGAAATCATTACACTCTAAGAACTTATCTCACACCTCACTGTGGAACACAATTTTAGAAACTGCTGTTAAGTCAAAAAGGACTCTGAACAGTCAACATAAAGAGCCACAGAGAAGCTTGCCCTAGTTCTCACTCTTCTTCACTTTACGACCACTCTCAGATTCTATTGGCATTTATTTTACATAATTTAGCTATCTGATTTCCAAGCCACCTACAAGGAGAGTAATACCCAAAAGATCTGACAAAGGCAAGAGATGCTACTGCCACTAAATTACAAAACTAAAAAACTAAAAGACAAGAAAAAGCACCTGTCTTAAGCCAGTTACCAAATTCTACTGAGTATTCACTGTGAACTTACATGAAAGGTGTATTTGTGACAACATCTTATAGAGAATGCAAAGAGAAAAATGTCTCTGACATATTTGCTTATAGACTTTCTGGGATAATGGAAATGGCCTGTATGTGTGCCATCCAATAAATAACCAGTAGTCATGTGGGACTTTAAAGCATCTGAAATATGGTTAATGTGACTGAGGAACTGAATTTTTTATTTCACTTAATTTAAACTTAAATTATTAAAATAGCCACATGCATGGGCACTCAGGTCCCAAATCACAGTACCTAGGTTTGATACCTGGCTCTACCCCTGACTCCAGCTTCCTGTCAATGTAAACTCTGGGAGGCACTGGGGAGAATTCAAGTAACTGGGTTCCTGCTGCCCATGTGGGAGACCTGGAGTGAGTTCCTGGTCCCCAGGGCCACTGTAGCTTTGGAGAGTGAACCAGTAGATAACAGTTGTCTGCTCTAAAATAATTAAATAAAAGTATAAGTCACCTTTGGCTAGAGGTTACTATATTGGACAGCACAAGTCTATGAGATAACTACATGATTTGCATTCTAGTACATCACATTAATTTATGGTCAGAATAACAAGACATGAAGGGATTAAGTGATATTTAGCATCTATCAATCAAGCTGGAGAAACATGAAATACACTTTAAACATAGACTTTTGGGGCCGGCGCTGTGGCACAGTGGGCTAAAGCACTGGCGCTGTGCCTGTGATGCCGGCATCCCATATAGGCGCCAGTTTGAGTCCCAGCTGCTCTACTTCCGATCCAGCTCTCTGCTATGGCCTGCTGCTATGGCCTGGGAAGGCAGTGGAAGATGGCCCAGTCCTTGGGCCCTTGCACCTGTGTGGGAGACCTAGAAGAAGCTCCTGGCTTTAGATCGGCACACCTCCGGCCGTTGTGGCCAACTGGAGAGTGAACAAGCGGATGGAAGATCTCTCTCCCTGCCTCTCCTTCTCTCTCTCTGTAACTCTTTCAAATAAATACAGGAATCTTTAAAAAAAAAAAAAAAAAAAAGAAACAAACAAATGTTACAAAAAAACATGGATAGATAGAAAAAACTATAAAATACAATGGCACTTCTAGGGAATTCAAATTTTATATTCCGAGGTTACTGTACCAAAACAAAAATCACAGTATGAAGGAAAAGCTTCTATCAAACACTCCAGAAAAGTCAGCTAGAATAAACAAGATGAAATTTGTTGGACCTTCTTTACAAGCAGAAATGAGAAGCTTGTGATTAAACCGTATAGGAAAGGGTATTCCTAATACATGTGAAGCACTCAGCACCACTGATTAGAAGTGGGATGTGAATGATCACTTCTTCAGAAATAATCCCTAAAGTGGCTCTGCTCTTAATTTAGCCTGTCATGATAGAATATAGACAAGTATCAAAAGAGACACTAGAATAAATAAATCAAAAATTCATGACATAATTAGGGTATTTTTCACTAAATGTAGTCATATCTATCGGTTACAATGGAAAATATACTTCTTACTTTGAGCTCTAATAAAAATGAAGATTTGAGGGGCCAACATTATGGGTAGTGGGGTAAAGCCACTGCCTGCAATGCCCACATTCTATATGGGTACCAGTTCATGTCCCAAATGCTCCACTTCCAATTCAGCTCCCCACTAATGCCCTGGAAAGCAGCAGAAGATGGACCAAATATTTGGGCCCCTGCCACCCATGCGGAAGACCTGGAAGAAGCTCCTGGATCCTGCCTGGATTCAAAAGATCTCTCTCTCCCCACCCGCCCCCACCCCTCTCTGATTTTTTCAAAAAAGAAATAAATATTTTTTTACAATAAAGATTGAAAGCACCACCCTTCAAAACACCATTAACTATTTGTCCAACGAATTTCCAAATAATAAAGGCCATTAAGCTTCAGACTCTTTCCTCACCTTCTGATTCTGAATCATTAAAATTTACCGGATTTAGCCTGATTTTTTTTGCATTCAGTCCTAACTGTTCTTTACTCCATGTCATGAATTCCTCTCTCTCTCTTAATCTGCACTGAAAGGAGGGAGGGATGGCAGAGTAGAAAGGAAGAAGTCTGGGTGGGGTGGTGAGGAGGACATTCTCCCAACTGCAGGGGTCTACTATTTACTTCCAAACTTCCTGCTGAGGTGTACAACCCTGCTACCTTACAGAAATAAAGAAGGGAAACCACAAGACTACTTTCGGATACTTTAGAAGGTGATAAACACAGATACACTTACCCAGGTCTCCGGCTGGTATGTGAATTAGCTCCCTTAACGTGTCTTTTTTTTTTTTTTTTTTTTTTTTTTTTTTTTTTTTGACAGGCAGAGTGGGTAGTGAGAGAGAGAAAGAGAGAGAAAGGTCTTCCTTTTGCCGTTGGTTCACCCTCCAATGGCCGCCACGGCTAGCACGCTGCGGCCGGCGCACCGCGCTGATCCGAAGGCAGGAGCCAGGTGCTTCTCCTGGTCTCCCATGGGGTGCAGGACCCAAGCACTTGGGCCATCCTCCACTGCCTTCCCGGGCCATAGCAGAGAGCTGGCCTGGAAGAGGTGCCACCGGGAAAGAATCCGGCGCCCTGACCGGGACTAGAACCCTGTGTGCCGGCGCCGCTAGGTGGAGGATTAGCCTATTGAGCCATGGCGCCGGCTTCCCTTAAGTTTTCTTTTTTAAAGATTTATTTATTTATTTGAAAGTCAGTTACACAGAGAGAGGAGAGGCAGAGAGAGAGAGAGAGAGAGGTCTTCCATCCGATGGCTCACTCCCCAATTGGCTGCAATAGCCAGAGCTGTGCCAATCGGAAGCCAGGAGCCAGGAGCTTCCTCTGGGTCTCCCACATGGGCGCAGGGACCCAAGGACTTGGGTCATCCTCTACTGCCTTTCCAGACCACATCAGAGAGCTGGACCAGAAGTGGAACAGCCAAGCCTTGAACCAGCACCCATATGGGATGCCTGCGCTCCAGGCCAGAGCGTTAACCTACTGCATCACAGCACCGGCCCCTCTTGTATTACTTTTATAAACAGCACAGATACCTAAATAAGACTAGAAAACAAATTTAATCTGAGTAACATCTAAATGACTCACCTTAACTATAGATATAAACCTTCATGCTATACTCCTGAATGTGCTTAAGTGATCAAAATGAAAAAACTTGGGAATGTGATATAATAAAGACAAAAAGGCATTTAGTATATAGGGAGGAGCTATTCTATTTCTACAAATGCACATGTTTCCCTACTTGGGTCTTGACACAAATGCATAGTAAACAATTTCTCTTCACATAATTCAAAAAACCTGTCCTCCTGACAATAACTCTATGATTTAATTTGTAGCATATACAAACACAATTTTAATGGCAAAACAAATAAAACTGTCATTACACAGCAGCTAGAAATTTCCTAGAAATTAGGAAAACAATGTTGAAAGAAATTGAAGCCTGCTCCAATAGAGACAAGAAATGACAAACTGCCATTTTAGAATCTTCAAGTAGGAGTACCAGTTTAGGTATCTTAGGAAAAAAACTTGCTGTGCGTAAACTTGCTTGGGTAAATCAGATTAATCTCCTTGTGCTCCTTTCCTCTTTAGCTGTAAAACAGAGGCTGAGTCAGTGGTCTCAATGACTCACCATGATCACCATGAAATGTCTTAACTCTCCCTGACTATATCTGTAGTCTGCAATGAAGAAAATCAAATATAGCAAGGTTATTTTAATTGCAAATTCTTTAGTCATTTTAATGAATGAGCATAAGAACACTGTAGGGCATGCATTGTGGTACAGCAGGTGAAGTCACCACCTGTGCCACGGGCATTCCATACAGGCCCTCATTTGAGTCCCCCAGCTGCTCCTCTTCTGACCAGCTCCCTGCTAATGGCCTGGGAAAGCAGCTGAAGATGGCCCAAGTGCCTGGGCCCCTGCCACCCATGTGGGAGACACAGATGTAGCTCCTGGCTCCTGGCTTTGGCCTAGCCCAGCCCTGGCATGAACATTTGGGGAGTGAACTAGCTGATAGAAGATATCTCTCTCTTTCTCTCTCTGTCTCTGTCTCTCCTCCAATCTCCCTCTCTAACTCTGCCTTTCAAAGATAACAGATAAATCTTATATAAATAAGAAAAAACACTAATTAAAAACAGCAAAACAGATACTAGTACTTGAAAACCTTCTTAAAATATTTTTTAAAGATTTATTTTTTATTTATTTGAAAGGCAGAGTTACAGAGAAAGAATAAGAGTGAGAAAATGAGACTGATCTTCCATCTGCTCGTTCACTCCCCACATGGCCACATCAGCCAGGTCTGGACCAAACCAAAGCCAGGAGCAAGGAGCTTCTTCCAGGTCTCCCACGTGGGTGCAGGAGCCCACCACTTGGGCCATCTTCCACTGCTTTCCCAGGCACATTAGCAGGGAGCTGGATCGGTGCCCATGTGGGATGCCTGCTGCAGGCAGAGGCTTTACCCACTAAACCACAGCACCAGCCCTTCAACAACAACCTTTTAAAAAACAGACTTACAATTTCCTTAAACATGAGGATTGTTAAAAAATAACAGGCATTATATATGAGATCTTCAAAAAGTTCATGGAAAATGCTGTGCATGAATTTCAAAATTTTTTGCACTAAAATAAACTTATCCAAACTTATTTTAAGCAACAGTAAAATTTGAAGTTAGGTACACGCACAAAAATATTGCTAATTAAATGGAATTGCTACTAAAAATATTTACAACCAGTATATTTTAACTAATATTGCCATTGGAATAATGGTTTCCAGTGGGTGATAAAATAATATAAATGCTAGTAAAAAAGCATCAGCTAACATTTATTGAGTCTTTATAGTTCAGATTCTATGCTAAGCACTTTCCATGGGATATCTTGTTTAATTCACAGGATAACAATAAGAGAGTGTTATTTTAATAAAGATTTAATAGTGCTCAATTATTTTCAAAGCATTTTCATACACAAAAGCTAATGTGATTTTTAAGTAAAAAAGGTAGAAGAGGCATTACTACTACTATCTCCACTTTTCAGACAAAAAAGATAGAAGTTAATGGGGTTGCCCAAGACAACACAACAAAAAGTGATGGAGTCAGGACTGGAATCCAGTTACCAAAGTTGGTCTCCGGTAGACTACAACACTGTCTCTGGTAATGCTCTTGAATGACCTCTTAGTACAGAAAGTGAGAGAGCAGACAATCTACTTGCAATGCCGAGAAGGAAGTGTACAGTCTCTCAAAGTAACGACTTTTGTTCTGAGTACTCTGTTTAAAAAACCAAGTCATCTTATTTGATAGTCTTAGGTCCCAAGGCAAGTCACAATTAAGATTCCAAAGCACATATTGACCCTTTACAAATAAATATTTCCTAGTTTAGATGGTTAGTGAATCAACCAATATAATTTAATCCTTGTAGTAGACTATGAAAGCCAGCAAAAAGAATATACTAATGTTAATAATTAGTCCAAGTTAAATTCTTAAGAAAATTTTAGAGGCTGGTGTTTGGTGCAGCAGTTGACTCTGGAGACCTGCGTCCCATGCTGGAGTTCTTGGGTTTGAGTCCTGGCTCTGCTTCATATTTCAGCACCCTGCTGTGGATTCCTTGGGAGCTGCAGGTGATGGTTCAAGTGGTTGGATCCCTGCTACCCATATGGGAGATCAGAATTCAGTTCTTGGGGCCAGCACTGTGGTGCAGTGGGTTAAGGCCCTGACCTGAAGCACCGGCATCCAATATAGGCACCAGTTTGAGACCCGGCTGCTCCAATTCCTATCCAGCTCTCTGCTATGGCCTGGGAAAGCAGTAGAAGATGGCCCAAGTCCTTGGGCCCCTGGCTTCAGACTGACGCAGCTCCAGATGTTGCGGCCAATTGGGGAGTGAACCATCAGATGGAAGACCTCTCTCTCTCTCTGTCTCTCTGCATCTCCTCTCTATGTAACTCTGACTTTCAAATAAATCTTTAAAAAGAAAATTGAGTTTTTGGTTCCTGGCTTTGGTCTGGGGCAGTCCCAGCAGGTGTGGAACTTTGAGGCGTGAATGAGCAATGGAACATCTGTATCTATCTGTATTCAAATAAATAAATAAACAAAAGAAAATTTCAGAGAAAGTACTAAAAGTCCTGTTGGTAGCTGACCCACAGGCAGCAGATATACACAGCACTTCTGGAACCACAATTAACTGTTAAGGGAAAGTCTCCCCACAAATGAAGACCCTGAAGATGATGGTCCATACATTAAAACGTGCTTCACTGCGTAAAAATGAAAGTTTATATGAACAACATGACACAACTAATTTGTTCAAGGTCTATGAGCATAAGCAAAAGTTTATGTCCAACCATATCATTCCTAAAAGTATTCTAACATTCATATATATAGTACTTCATGGTTTTAACAGACTGAAATATTCTGATTCCCGCATTTGAAAGCAATTTCAAAAAACATTATTCAGACTTCTTGGTCTCCTATTAGAAGAGATCAATGGGGGCTGGGGTAAAATTTCCAGGTGTTGTTTCTTTATAAAGCTTTCTCAATTATTACTTTGTATATGGAAAACAATATCAAAACTCCCATTTGTTTTTTTACACACTATTTTTCACAATTGGTGAGAAGGAAGCTATAATGAGATTCTGGGGCTGGCGCTGTGGTGTGGCCAGTGAGGCCGCCATCTGCAGTGCCGGCATCCCATGTGGGCACTGGTTTGAGTCCCGGCTGCTCCACTTCTGATCTAGCTCTCTGCTATGGCCTGGGAGGGCAGTGGAGGATGGCCCAGGTCCTTGGGCCTCTGCACCTGTGTGGGAGACCTGGAGGAAGCTCCTGGCTCCTGGTTTTTGATCAGCACAGCTTCAGCCACTGTGGCCAACTGTGGAGTGAACCAGAGGGTGGAGGACCTCTCTATCTCACTCTGCCTCCCCTTTTTCTATCTGTGTAACTCTGACTTTCAAATAGATAAATTGATCTTTTTTTTTTTTTTTTTTTTTTTAAAAAAAAGACTTTTCCATTTTCAAAAGGGGGTATGAGTTTAAACAGTCTGAGATTGATGGGCTTTGGTGCAGTAAGTTAAGTTGCTGCCTGGGTCACCTGCAGCACACATCAGAGTGCCTGCATTCTAATCCTCGCTCTGCTTGCAATTCCAGCTTCCTGCTACTGTACACCGTGGAGACAGCAGATGACAGGGCAAGATTTTGGGTTCCTGCTACCCACCTGGGAAACCTGGATTGATTTCCTGGCTCCTGCCTTTGGACTGGCCCAGTCCCAGCAGTTGCGGAAATTTGGAGAGTGAACCAGTAGAAAGGAGATCCCTCTTTCTCTTTGTCTCTATGCTTTTTATTTATTTATTTTTATTTTATTTATTTATTTTTTTGACAGGCAGAGTGGACAGTGAGAGAGAGAGACAGACAGAAAGGTCTTCCTTTGCCGTTAGTTCACCCCTCAATGGCCGCTGCTGCGGCTGGCGCATCGCGCTGATCCGAAGGCAGGAGCCAGGTACTTCTCCTGGTCTCCCCTGGGGTGCAGGGCCCAAGGACTTGGGCCATCCTCCACTGCACTCCCTGGCCACAGCAGAGAGCTGGCCTGGAATAGGGGCAACCGGGACAGAATCCGGCCCCCAACCGGGACTAGAACCCGGTGTGCTGGTGCCGCAAGGCGGAGGATTAGCCTAGTGAGCCGCGGCGTCAGCAAGAAGCATTTTTAAAAAGTTTGAGAAGGGGCTGGCGCTGTGGTGTAGTGGACTAAGCCTCCACTTGTAGAGCCAACATCCCCTATGGGCACAGATTCTAAGTCCTGGCTGCTTCTCTTCCAATCCGCCTCTCTGCTATGGCCTGGAAAAGCAGTGGAAGTTGGACCAAGTGCTTGGGGCCCTGCACCCACATGGGATACCTGGAAGAAGCTTCTGGCTCCTGGCTTTGATTGGCCCAGCTCCAGCCACTGTGGCCATTTGGGGAGTGAACCAGTGACGGAAGTTCTTTCTCTCTGTCTCTCCCTCTCTGTAGCTCTGCCTCTCAAATAAATAAATAAATCTTAAAAAAAAAAAAAAAAAAAAAAGCTTGAGAAAAATCATTAGAAGAATAAAGAAAAAATTTTAACTATCAAATAACAGGAATATATTTTTTCAAAGTAAAATCAAAATCCCATCAAGCAAGATTTCATATAGATTACTAGTGAGGCATCATTAAAAAGAGTAGTTCCATATGATAGTAGATACGGTCTAGGTATTCTGTGTATCATAGGAACAATTCCATTTGCAGTCATATTCTCTCTGCAGCAAATGCTTCAAGAGATAAAGACTTGTTATTGCCCTGGACACATGCTTCATCTCAACATCCCTTCCTTCAAAGCCTTCATGGCCTCAGATCTCACCCAGAGGAAATTATGAATGAACACCACGTTATCCCTGTCTCCACAGTGGTGTGAACAATGGCCCCAAAATGCCCTCAGACATCCTCCATCTCAGAGAGTATTAAGTAGAGAAGAGGAATGTTTTGAATATTTTAACTTAGAAACTGGTTCTATCATAGTCATCCATCAGCCATTCTAAAAACACAATTTCTTTTAAGATTTTTAAACTTAATTTACTTAAAAGGCAGGGTGAGAGGAGAGAAGGAAACACACACATAAACAGAGGTATCTTCTACCCACTGCTTAACTTCCCAAATATATGCAAAGGACAGGGCTGGGTGAGGCCAGGGCTAGGAGCCAAGAACTCTACATGGGTCTCTCACATAGGTGGCAGGGGCCCAAGAACTTGGCCCATCTTTCACTGCTTTCCCAGGCGCATTAACAGGGAGCTGGATCAGAAGTGGATCAGCCAGGATTTGAATCAACACCCACACGGGATGCTGGCTTTACAAGTAGCTACTTAACCAGCCATGCTACAACACTGCCCACTGCCCCTTCCCCCTGATGATTTAGAAAATGGCTTTATTTGGCTCGCTTGATAATTATTAATGGGAAATCTGGGCAAGAAACGTGTATTCAGTATCCTTCAACTATAGACAGTAAACTTTTATTTGAAAGAGAGTTAGAGGCCGGCGCCGCGGCTCACTAGGTCAATCCTCTGCCTGCGGCACCGACACCCTGGGTTCTAGTCCCGGTCAGGGCACCAGATTCTGTCCCAGCTGCCCCTCTTCCAGGCCAGCTCTCTGCTATGGCCTGGGAGTGCAGTGGAGGATGGCCCAAGTGCTTGGGCTCTGCATCCGCATGAGAGAGCAGGAGGAAGAACCTGGCTCCTGGCTTCGGATCAGCACAGTGCGCCGGCCGCAGCGGCCACTTGCGGGGTGAACCAAAGGAAAAAGGAAGACCTTTGTCTCTCTCTCACTGTCTAACTCTGCCTGTCAAAATAAATAAATAAATAAATAAATAAATAAAAATAAATAAAATTTAAAAAAAAAGAGAGAGTTAGAGAGAGAGGCAGAGACAGAGAAGTCTTCCATCCACTGGTTCACTCCCCAGATGGCTGCAATGGCCGGAGCTGAGCTATCTGAAGCCAGGAGCCAGAAACTTCTTCCAGGTCTTCCACATGGGTGCAGGGGCCCAAGCACTTGGGCAATCTCCCACTGCTTTCCCAGGCCATAGTAGAGAGCTGGATCGAAAGTGGAGCAACCCAGACTCGAACTGGTGTCCATATGGAATGCCGGCACTGCAGGTAGTGGCTTTACCCGTATGAACTTTTACAGGTGGTGGAATTATGGATAATTTCGGTTCTTTGAAATAATTTACAAAAATGATGATCAACATTTATATAGACATTAAAATTCATTATTTTGGGGAAATGTGTTTTTAAGTGCAAACAAGTAGGACTTAAAGTTGTAGATATGTACTTATAACAAAAGACTAGCAAACTAAATGTTAAACACTAGGAGGTGCTGCTTAACCAGATTATGTGCTCCTGCAGAAAGACTGCCAGGCTGCCTTGTGGCGCAGTGGGTTAATTCTCTGCGGCGCCTGCATCCCATATGGGTGCCGGTTCGAGTCCCAGCTGCTCCACTTCCAATCCAGCTCTCTGCTATGGCCTGGGATAGCAGTAGAAGATGGCTCAAGTCCCTGGGCCCCTGCACCCACGTGGGAGACCCAGAGGAAGCTCCTGGCTCCGGCCATTGCAGCCATCTGGACCAGTGGATGGAAAAACCTTTCACTGTCTGTAACTCTACCTCTCAAATAAATAAAATATTAAAAAAAAATTAAAAAAAAAAGACTGCCAAGTTAGGTGACCCTATGAGAAGACCAAGGTGTATAACAGTATGTACCATATGATGCCAACTGCCACCAAAATGGAGGGAGGAAGGAAGAAAAAGAAAGAAAGAAGGATGGGTAGGAGGGAGCAAGTGAGCAGAAATTATTTCACAAATACAAAACACATTTGAAAGACTGCAAGAGCAGCTGTGTACGGTGGTTAGTTACTTTCCAAATGGGGACAGGAGGTAGGTTTACATGTACAATATGATGGCAACACAAAAAAACATGCATTAATACATAAATGCAGTAGTTGTTCATAGCAGAATTTCTGGATTCATTTCAGGGCTATCACCTAAAAGTTTTTCAAGCAGAGCCTAACAACGGGCACCACAAAAATAACAGAAAAAAGGGAAAGTTCAGTCTATCTGAATTATAGGGACTCAGGAAATAACAATAAAAAGAGGCCACTACAGTATTTCAAAACCTAGTCATGCAAGTCCACTCAAGGAAATGGTCCTAGAACTGGTGATCAGAGAAAACTAAACTCTAGCTAACTCGTTGTAGAACTCAATGAACATAGGTGATTTTAGTACAAGACGTTCCTGCCATATTTAATCTGATTTAGAATCTCAGTAATTCATTGGTGGACCTACCACTGTATACTTAGGCAACAAGAAATGAAGTTATTTCTATAAGCTAAGATTGAATATAATACTTTTCTCTTTCAAAACGAAGATAAGGCAACCAAATACAGAATCAAGGCAGAGGAGACCAGAACTCAGAAACAAATCCTCCTAAACTAGACAATCATGACTTTTTAAAGCTCCCCTTAATAAAATGCTAACTAAATAAGAATGATCTCATCTTCTGCAACAATAACGTTCCCGCTGCCGGCTGGTAACTAAAGTTGTCCACAGTGTCTCTAAAAGTCACGTTTAGATTAGTAACACCTCAGCACTCCCGAATATGCATGATACAAATTTACTGAACTGCACTTCAACTTGTTTTTCCGCCGGAATGAAGTCATTAACAAAAAGTCATTATATCGGAATCCTTTTGATGTGTATGGCTTTCTTTCAAATACTCGGGCTCATTACTGCTAATGTGTTTTACTGAGCTCCCCTCCCAATGAGGGCTGCTTATAAAAACATCCCGCGTCCCCAAGGATTCATGGCCACCATCAGCCACGGCGAGAATCTGCTGGCAAACCTGGATCACGTCTCCCAGGGCAGGGAACTCAAAATCAGACCAGGTAAGAGAGAAGCACTTCACTGTCTTTCCTCTCACACGGCCGGTTCTTCCAGGGTCCCCATCAATAGGGCAGCACTCGGGTGTGTGTGTGTGTGTGTGTGTGTGTGTGTTCTGGTTAGCTGAAGGGAAATAGCGTTTATTCAAACTCTTCTTTTGGGGTGGGGGTGGGGAATCCATCCTTTCCCACCAAGACTGTGGCTTCCAGAGGAATTCTGAGCGGAACGGAGAAGCAACCAGGCCACCTAATCCTGAGAGATCAGAAAGAGGCTGTATGCCAGCCCTCAGCCCGTCGTCAGCCGCGCCTCGGGAACGCTGTCTCACCTAAGACCCGGGACCCAGCAGAGGGGACCAGGGCGCCCCAGCGAGCGCGCTCTCGCCCGGGCACCCCGCTGACGGCGCCCACTCGCACAGGTGTCACAGCGCGGCCATCCGCGCCGGCCCCCGCTCCCTACGGCGCAAAGCCGCTCCAAGGGGCTCCCCCGACAGACTCCGGCCCCCGAGTTTCCCGGCTGGCTCCGCAAGGAGCCTTGTCTTTTTAACCCTGAACTCCAGCGCACCCTCGGCAGTCTCGGGACGAAGTCCCCCCCGCCTTCCGGGACATGTGTTAGAGGAGAGCTCGAAAGGTCGGGGGCGACGGGAGAGGAAAACGTCCCGTCAATATCCAGCAAAGTCCGCCGAAGCCACGTCCAGGCCACTCGGCCCGGGGGCTCCCGGACATCCGGACAAGGCCGGGAACCTCAACACCTGCCGTCGCCGCCCGCCTGCGAGGCTCCCTTCACCACCGCCCCAAGCCCTCCCGGACTTCGGGAGCTAAGAATCGGGTGTGGGGGAGAGAGAGGTGGGGAGCAGAGGGGCTCCGAGGCGGGACAGCAGCCCAGGGCCGTCCCCCGGCCGAGTGCCCCGCAGCCGCCTCCGGCTCCAGCCCGTCGCCCGGAGCGCTCCGGGGAGACCCGATGCGAGCGGCCTCCGCAACCAGCCTCGGGCAGGGCCAGCGCCCCCGGTCGCCGCTCCTTCGCGGGAGCGGGCCTAGCTGCCCCGGGCAAAGGGCCCATCGGGGCCTCCGCCTCCCACTTCCAGCCCGCCGCTCGCGGGCCGCGGTCGGAGGCCTTACCCGCAGGACGTGGTAGCCTTCCGTGCCCCCGCCTGGGATCTCGACGCTCTGCGAGGAGCCCATGGCGCCGGGCGATCGGTGCAGCCGAGCCGGGCGCCGCTCTGCTCCCCGCCCCTCCGCACCGCCCGCTCCCTCCGCGTAGCACTTCGGACGTGGCACTCGCAGCCGCCGGAGAGCCGGGCCGCACTGCCCGCCGGGAGATGGTCGCCGAGGCAGCCGGGGCGCAGCGACGCCACAGACAGCGCCACCTGCCGCCAGCCACCGGGAGGGGTCTGGGCGCGCGCGAGCGGATCGGGAGGGACCGGGGAGGGCGGGCAGGGGCCTAGTCGTCCTCGCGAGAGAGCAGACACACAGTTCCTTCAGTCCTGCTACGGAGCCGTGGAGGAGACAAGCTTCATCAACACGCGTTCCTGCTCGCCCGGAATGACGATTGCTGGGATGCAACGCCCTCTGGTGGCCACAGGCTGGAAAGGGCTCACACTAAGCTGCTGCAGCTCTGGTTTTGTAGGTCTTGGCCCAGGTTAGGCAGGTGTGGGATGAATCCATGTCCACTCAGCCCAGTTTTATAAAGAGACGCCTTCTCTTTAGGGCAGCTGTCCCACACAGTCATGGAGTCATGGAGGACCCGCCGAGTTGTTTTTTGATGCAATTTTTTTCTCTCCTCTTTTATTGTGAGACCAAGGTCAGATATTTCCTATAAGTAGACAGGTTTTATTTTAAAGCTTTATTTTTGGGGCCGGCGCTGTGACGTAGCGGGTAGAGCCGGCGCCTGAAGCGCTGGCATCCCTTATGAAAGCCGGTTCGAGACGCAGCTGCTCCACTTCTGATCCAGCTCTCTGCTGTGGCCTGGGAAAGCAGTAGAAGATGGCCCAAGTCCTTGGTTCCCTGCACCCGCCTGGGAGACCTGGAGGAGGCTCCTGGTTCCTGGCTTTGGATAGGCGCAGCTCCGGCCGTTGCGGCCATCTGGGGAGTGAACCAGCTAATGGAAGACCTCTCTCTCTCTCTCTGCCTCTGTCTCTCTGTAACTCTTTCAAGTAAATAAATAAAATCTTTAAAAATTTTTATTCATTCATTCTGTTTCAAAGAGAGAGAGCACTCCTGTCCTTTGTCTCCCTCCCCAAATGCATGCAACAGCTGCTGCTGGACCAGGGCAAAGCTGGGACAAGAAGGAAGCTGGAATCCGGAGTGGAGCCAGGACTTGAACCCACACACTCGGATATGGGATGCAGGTGTCCAAAGCACTGACTTTACTGCTATGCCAGATGCCTGCTGCCCTTGTTTTATTTGTTGTTGTTGTTTTTAAATTGTATTCATAATTTCCTTTTGAAAATATATTAAATTTTAAAAAAAGATTTATTTATCTATTTGAAAGGCAGAGCGACAGAATGAAATCTTGAATCTACTGGTTCACTCCCCAAATGTCTGCAACAGCCAGGGCTGGGCCAAGCTAAAACCAGGAGCCAGGAGCTCCATCCAGGTTTCCTTGGTGGGTGGCAGGGACTCCAGGGCTTGAACAATCAGCAGGAACCTGGATCAGAAGCAGAGTAGCCAATGCATGAACCAATCACTCTGATATGGGTTGTGGGCGTCCCAAGTGGCAGCTTAACTCACTGTGCCACAATAACTCCCTTTAAGTACTGGGACTTTCATGGTTCTTTTGCAGTAATATTATTTTGATTAAATAATAAAAAAATTTGGACCAGCGTTGTGGTGCAGTGGGAAAAGCCACTGCCTGCAATGCCAGAATCTCATGTGGGCACCGGTTTGAGCCCTGGCTGCTCCACATCTGGTCTAGCTGCCCGCTAATGCACCTGTGAAAATATCGCAGGATGGCCCAAGTGATTGGGCCCATGAGCCCACATGAGAGACCTGGAAGAAGCTTCTGGCTCCTGGCTTCAGCCTGGCACAGCCCTGGCAGTTGCGGCCATTTGCAGAGTGAACCAATGGATGGAAGATCCTCCTCTCCTCTCCTCTCCTCTCCTCTCCTCTCCTCTCCTCTCCTCTCCTCTCCTCTCCTCTTCCTCTCTTTCTCTCCCTCTCTGTATAGCTCTGCCTTTCAAATAAATAACATAAATAAAATTATTTCTCATTCTTTGCTATCAATAAGTTAATATCAGTGTTTTAGGCAAATAAATACATAAAGGAAATCTCCAGTTATTAGGCTCTGCCAGACCAGGAACTATGGTACACTGGGATCTGGAATCTTAATGTTTTCCAGTGTCTGGCTGCTCACTCAGCAAATTCTAAATTGAATGCGAGGGAATGAACTTAGGAACAAGGTATGCTCACGTCCTTGCTCTGCGTGGCAGCTAGAATCTTTCATGGTGGTTCCATGAACTGTCGCTACTTGCAGTGGTCAGAATTGGAGGAGCAGGGCTTTTGCAGTCTCTGACACCGGCTGTGGCTTGCAGAATGCAGGCTGTGGCTCTGTGGGGGCCTGAGGGCGGGCCCAGGTCTTCGTCAGAGCTGCACTGTGGCTTCAGCCACACAAATGAACTCTGGCCATCCCCTCCTAGACCAGTTACCTTCTTACCTTTTCACTTTGTTCTTGTTAACCTCCATGTCTAGAACGTCTTCCCAACATTTTCCAGTTAGAAAAATCCTCACTTTTCCATAAGGCCTATATATATATATATATATATATATATATATATATATTTTTTTTTTTTTTGCCAAGAATGTTCTCACCAATCAAGAACGAAAGTCGGAGATTCAAAGACGACCAGACACCATCACAGTTCCGACCATAAACGATGCCAACTGGCGATGCGGCGGCGCCATTCCCATGACCCGCCAGGCAGCCTCTGGGAAACCAAAGCCCTTGGGCTCTGGGGGGAGCATGGCTGCAAAGCCGAAACTCAAAGGAATCGACAGAAGGGCACCACCAGGTGTGGAGCCCGCGGCTCAATTTGACTCAACACGGGAAAGCTCACCCGGCCAGGACATGGACAGGATTGACAGATCGATAAGTGAGGCCTATTTCAAATGTTACGTATTTATCCCTTGATTCAGAATAACTCCTCGTTCTGAGCTCCTGAACCAATTCCTGCCTTCTTTCTGGGAACATTGCCATCATCACACGTCTGCCTTCTGCCAGGTATGGTCCATTCATTCAGGGTGAGGAACTTGGTTTTTTGTCTTTAGAGCCCCAGTTCCAGACTGAGAGGTGAGAACACGGCGGTTGTGTTTGTTGATTTGAACTGCGTGTATGTAATACTTTCTTCAGAGCCTCCTCCTACCATGAGAATAAGTTAATTTTCCTCTACAGCTACCGTTTATGCCTCAACAAAACCTGTGTTACATCTTATTTTATTTTATTTATTTTCTTGAAAGACAGATTTACAGAGGCAGAGGCAGAGAGAGAAAAGAGAATGAGAGGGACAGATAACTTCCATCCAGTGGGTCACTCCCCAAATGGCAGCCGGAGCAAAGCCGATCCAAAGCTGCGAGCCAGGAGCTTCTTCCGGGTCTCCCACGTGGGTGCAGGGGCCCAAGGACTTGAGCCATCTTCTACTGCTTTCCCAGGCACATTAGTAGAGAGCTGGATGGGAAACGGAGGAGCCAGGACTCGAACCAGAGCACACATGAGATGGCAGCACTGCAGGTGGCAGCTTTACCGGCTGTGCCACAGGGCTGGCCGCTGTGTAACTTCTTAGGTTGCAACTGATAGAGAGTGAGGGATAGGGCCCACCTAGCTTGAGGTTGAGAAAATATGAACACCATCATTGCATTTTTATCCTGGTGCCAGTTGTCTTCCATTAGGGAATATGTTCAAACAGGGGGCAAAAAGTAGAAGTGCACGGAGGTGGCCACAGCCAATGTAAGAAATGCAGTGTGGTGGGGGGACCACAGGGGAGGTCCTCATCCCAGTCACTCAGTCAGTAGGAATCTGCTGCAGGCCAGCTGGCATTTAGAAACCTCCCAGGCAGCAGGAAAACAGTCCAGCAAAAGCAAGTCACTACAGGCAAACAAGGTCAGATCAGAAGCGATCTGTTTTTTCTGGCCGGAGCACCTAGGCTCAATGTTGTGCCTTCGTTCTGGGTTTCATGAATTCTGAGTTCCTGTAAAGAAGTGGCTCATGAGGGAGGAGTCGTTTGGATATGGATTTCTCTGGACCCAGGCCAACCCTAGATGTTTGGGCCACTTGGGGAATGAACCAGTGAATGCGAGCACTGTGCGTGTCTCTAATTTAAAAAAAAAAAAAAAAACTAAAGACCACAACCACAGATTCACGTTGAGCTGAGGTTCCCTGTATTTCTTTGATGTTCCCACCAACTTAACTGTCAAATCTTTATTTATTTTTTTATACAACCTTTTAATTTTTGATGTACAGAAAACTTTCTGGGAGCATAGAGCGTTCCAATATACCCTCCAATAAAATCTCTTACTGCTAACATCTTTATTTATTTTTAACATTTTTAAAAGATTTATTTATTTTTATTTGAAAGTCAGAGTTACACACAGAGAGAAGGAGAGGCAGAGAGAGAGAGAGAGGTCTTTCATCCACTGGTTCACTCCCCAGATGGCTGCAATGGCCGGAGCTGAGCCTTTTCGAAGCCAGGAGCCAGGAGCTTCTTCTGGGTCTCCCACACGAGTGCAGGGGCCCAAGGACTTGGGCCATCTTCTGCTGCTTTCCCAGGCCACAGCAGAGAGCTGGACTGGAAGTAGAGCAGCCAGGTCTCAAGAATGTGCCTCCTTTTGGAAGCGTCCGCTGTTATTTTATGATTAGCCTGAGATTATGGGTGTCAGGGAGAAAGACCAGAGAGGTGAAGTGCTACTCCCATGACATCCTATCAGGGGTATGTGTTGGTACCACAACTCACTGGTAACATTAACCTCCATCACTTGTTTAATCTGCTGTCTGCCTTAAGAGGAAAGCTCCTGTGGCTTGCTTGTGGTCACCTGCCATGGCGCGTGATGCTGACATCCCATAAAGTGCTTGTTACTCCACTTCTCATCCAGCTCCCTGCTAATGCACCTGGGAAAGCAGTGAAAGATGGCCCAGGCGCCTGGGTTCCCGTGGGAGAGCCAGAGGGAGTTACTGGCTCCTGGTTTTGGCCATTTGGTGAGTGAACCAGCAGATGGAAGATTCTCTCTCTCTCTGCCTTTAAAATAAATACATCTTAAAAAAAAGTAAAGCTACTATTTTCCCTTATGGAAGCAAGTAATTATGTCTAGCCATCCTCAGGTGTGTGTAAGGGAATTAAACTCCACCTCCTGGAGGGGAGTTATCTACGTAATGTAGAATTTTTTCTGTAAGAAATCTTTCCTCTTCTGAAATCCAAATGGCCAATAGGCACATGAAAAAATGTTCAAGATCACTAGCAATCAGGGAAATGCAAATCAAATCCACAATGAGGTTTCACCTCACCCCAGTTAGAATGGCTCACATACAGAAATCTACCAACAACAGATGCTGGTGAGGATGTGGGGAAAAAGGGACACTAACCCACTGTTGGTGGGAATGCAAACTGGTCAAGCCACTATGGAAGTCAGTCTGGAGATTCCTCAGAAACCTGAAGATAACCCTACCGTTCAACCCAGTCATCCCACTCCTTGGAATTTACCCAAAGGAATTTAAATTGGCAAACAAAAAAGTGGTCTGCACCCTAATGTTTATTGCAGCTCAATTCACAATAGCTAAGACTTGGAACCAACCTAAATGCCCATCAACGGTAGACTGGATAAAGAAATTATGCGATATGTACTCTTTAGAATACTATACCTCAGTAAAAAAACAATGAAATCCAGTCATTTGCAACAAAATGGAGGAATCTGGAACACATCATGCTGAGTGAAATAAGCCAGTCCCAAAGGGACAAATATCATATGTTCTCCCTGATCTGTGACAACTGACTGAACACCAAAAAGGAAACCTGTTGAAGTGAAATGGACACTATGAGAAATGGTGACTTGATCAGCATAGCCCTGACTGTTAATGAACAACTTTATACGTTATCCCTCTTAGTATTTTTTTGGTCTGTTCTACTTAATACTACTGGTTTAATTCTGTAATTAATACACAGTTATTCTTAAGTGTTGAAATTTAACTGAAATGTGATCCCTGTTAAACATAAGAGTGGGAATAAGAGTGGGAAGAGATATACAATTTGGGACATGCTCAAGCTGACTTGCCCCAAATGGTAGAGTTAGAAACATACCAGGGGATTCCAATTCAATCCCATCAAGGTGGCATGCACCAATGCCATCTCACTAGTCCAAGTGATCAATTTCTGTTCACAATTGATCATAATGATAGGACTAAGAGTCAAAGGGATCACATAAACAAGTCTAGTGCCTGCTAATACTAACTGATAGAATATATAAAGGGGAGAGCAATCCAACATGGGAAGCAAGATACACAGCAGATTCATAGAATGGCAGATGTCCTAAACAGCACTCTGGCCTCAGAATCAGTCCTAAAGGCATTCGGATCCAGCTGAAAAGCCCATGAGAGTATTTGAGGCATGGAAATCAAGACACTCTGGCAAAAAAAAACCCAAACCAAACCAAACCAAACCAAAACAAAACAAAAACCTAAATGAAAGATCTCTGTGAGATCCCAGTGGAAAGAGCAGGTCTTCAAAGAAGGAGGTACCTTTCTCTGAAGGGAGGAGAGAACTTCCACTTTGACTATGACCTTGTCTAAATAAGATAAGAGTCGGTGAACTCAAAAGGCTTCCATAGCCTTGGAAACTCATGACTGGAGCATAGGGAGATTACTGATGCCATAAACAGGAGTGTCAATTTGTAAAGTCAACAACAGGAGTCACTGTGCACTTACTCCTCATGTAGGATCTCTGTCCTTAATGTTCTGTACATTGAGATTTAATGCTATAACGAGTACTCAAACAGTATTTTTCACTTTGTGTTTCTATGTGGGTGCAAACTGTTGAAATCTTTACTTAATGTATACTAAACTGATCTGTATATAAAGAAAATTGAAAATGAATCTTGATAAGAATGGAAGGGGGACGCCGGTGCCACGGCTCACTAGGCTAATCCTCCACCTTGCGGCGCCGGCACACCGGGTTCTAGTCCCGGTCGGGGCGCCAGATTCTGTCCCCGTTGCCCCTCTTCCAGGCCAGCTCTCTGCTGTGGCCCGGGAGTGCAGTGGAGGATGGCCCAAGTGCTTGGGCCCTGCACCCCATGGGAGACCAGGAGAAGCACCTGGCTCCTGCCATCAGATCAGTGCGGTGCGCCGGCCGCGGCGGCCATTGGAGGGTGAACCAACGGCAAAAGGAGGACCTTTCTCTCTGTCTCTCTCTCTCTCACTGTCCACTTTGCCTGTCAAAAAAAAAAAAAAAAAAAGAATGGAAGGGGAGAGAGAGCGGGAAAGGGGAGGGTTGCGGGCGGGAGGGAAGTCATTGGGGAGGGGGGAAGCCAATGTAATCCATAAGCTGTATTTTGGAAATCTATATTCATTAAATAAAAGTTAAAAAAAAGAAAAAAAAGAAATCTTTCCTCTTCTCTCTCATTTATCAGATCTCTTTTTTTATACAAGGATGGGCTCATCCGTATGGATTTTGTACTCGGGTTAAGGCTACATTACCCATTGCTGGTGGCATGCACAATAGTGCATGTTGTTGCCCAAAGCTGTGCCAGCTTTGCCCATTGGGAGACTTTTCAGGTCAGCTTCTGTGCTTCTTTGAGAGACTGCCATCCTTTTTATTCAAAAGAAATTGTAGTAAAATGCACGCACATAAAATTCCCCCTCTTAGTTACTTTTAAGTGACAGCTCAGTGGTTTTAAGTAGACTCCCATTGTTGTTAACCATCCTTTTGTTTTTTGAGCACTTCTGTATTTTCTGGCACGGTGAGATGCTCCAGGCTCATCTTGTATTTCTCCTTTCCTAGCCATTTATCCAAGAAGCCCTAACCCATTTCACTGGAGAATGGTAATTAGGAACCAAGATCTGGGAGTGAGTTTATCCTAATGGTTAAGATGCCTGCATCCTACACAGAGTGCCTGAGTTTGATCCTTAGCTCTGGCCATTCACGTCAGCTTCCTGCCAGTGCAGCGCCTGGGAGGCAATGGTGATAGTCCAAGAGATTGGATTCTGCCAGCCACATGGGAAGCCTGGATGGAGTTCCTGACTCCAGCCCAGTCCTAGGCACTGTGGACACGCAGGGAATGAACCACTGGATGGGAGCTCTCTCTGTTCTTTTGTCTCTTAAGTAAAAATAATAAATAGAAACAAGATGTACGTACTGGGTGCACTTGTTGCTAATGGACTATGATTGTTTCTCAGCTGTCAGAGGACACAGTCTAGAGTGTGTGTACATGCACTGATCCTTACATATGCACATATCTATCATTGTTTCTATATTTATGTATCCTCACACATATTAAACTAAACATGAATTCATGAGTAGATCCCAAGTCCAACTCCACTCAAGTATCACAGTGCTGATTCTAGCATTTTTTCCTTTGCTTATTTTTAACTCATTTACCTTATTTTAACTCACTCCTCTTCTTTTGTCTTCATCATTTTCTTCTTTCTTTCTATCCATTCAGACGAACGGATAAAGAAAGTATGGTGTGCACACACAATGGAATATTATTCAGCCATAAAAAAGAAAGGGACCCTGACACTTGTGACAACATGGATGGAATCGGAGGATGTTATGTGAAATGAAATGTCACACACAGAAAGACAAATACTACATGTTGTCACTTACAAGTGGAAGCTAAAAAGTTGATCTCAAAGAAGTAGAGAATAGAACAGTGGTTACCAGAGGCTGCAAAAAGTGTTCAGGGAAGGAGGGATGGAGAGAGGACAGCTCATAAGCTCAGGGTTGCAAATGGCCATGTTCTACACAGCGCAGCAGGATAACTGTGACTGACAACTACTGACTCCTTCAAAATAACTGGTAGCATGGATGTTGAAAGTTTCCACCACAAACACATGTTCAAGGTCAGAGCTGACACACACACCCTGCTCTGATCACTGCACATTGGGTATATGTGTTGAAATGTCACACCATGTCCCTGAAATCTGTGTAATCATTCTAAAACTAAAAATAAAGGTATATGTTTAAAAATAGCTAAAAGATGACTAAGTGAATGTAAAAAAAAAAAAAAGAAAACCCATTCTTCATAATATACAGGTCTACAAGGTTCTAAAACACACCTATCCACCACCCCATCACCATAAAGAACTGTTCCATCCCTTGGATAATACCCCCTATGTCCCCAGTAAAACACTTTTCCTTCCTTTAACCTTGGCAACTCTCAGTCTACCTTCTAGTCTTCTAATTTTGCCTTTTCCAAAATGTCATACTAATAGAGTCATACAGTATATAGCTTTTTTTGGGTCTGTTTTCTTTCACTTAGCAAAACACATATAAGATTTGTATATGAATATGTTGTATAACTCAATAACCCATTCATTTTAAATTATTCTATTATACATACGCATATATAATCATACTTTATTCTTGCACTTACTGAAAGACATTGTGGTTTGTTTCCAGTTTGGGGCAACTATTGATAAGGTTTCTTAAATAATAATATTTGGTTTTTGAATGAACATAAGTTTTCAATTTGTGTGGATAAATACCTAGAGTATATTTGCTGAGTTGTGAGTTTATTTTTTAAAATTAATTTGTTTAAAAGGTTGAGTTACAAAGAGAGAGGGAGAGAGAGGGAGAGAGGGAAGAGGAAGAGGGAGAGGGAGAGAGAGAGAGAGAGAGTCTTCCATTCACTGGTTCACTCTCCATATGGCCACATCAGCTGGGGCTGGGCTTGACCAAGAGCCAGGAACTCCATGGGGACAGAGGCCCAAGCATCTGGGCTATCATCGGCTGCCCTTCCAGGCACATGATCAGGGAGTTAGAATGGAAGTAGAGCAGCCAGGACTTGAAATGACGACCATATAGGATACCAGCATTGCAGGCAGAGGCTCAACCCAATGCACCACAACAGTAGCCCCAGAAGTTTCCATTTAGGAAGCATTTTGAGTTAATTTTTTATAAGATGTGAGGGATGAGCAGGGGTCCATTTCATCTGCAGATGAATGTTCACTTTTTCCAGCATCATATACTGAAAGGGTGCCCTTTCTCTATTGAGTTGTCCTTGCATCTGTGTCAAAGAGACTCTCTGGAGCTCAGTGCAATCTTGTCATCAAAAAGACTCATTAATAGGCCAAGATTGGACCGATGCACTTGCATATCATTGTCATTGCCATCATCTTTATCACTGCATACATTTTAACCTAAAAACTCTATTACTCAAGTAGGCTGCCTATTTGTTGCTTGCAGATAAAAGAATCTGCTTAACACAGCTCTCCCAGGTCTGCCTCTTTCAACTGTCTCCTAGCAGCCGGGACCTTCCAGCAACTTTGCAGCGGGGGTATAATTTTAGGGCATGAGTGATTGGCTTGATTATTACTTGTGAGTCCTTTGAAGATGAAAGCCACTAGGAGAACCCAGTCATCAGGGCAGCACGAACGCTACTGACCTGTGATACAAGCAGACTTCAAAAAGTCTGTGAAAAATGGAGTGAAAAGATGAGCTTGTTTTGGTGCTAATTTTTTTTTTTTTTTTTTGGAAATCCCTGGATAGTTTTTGCATAAGATGCATTTTCCATGAACCTTTTTTTTTTTTTAATAATCCCTTGTACCTGCTTTACTTGCTTCATGAGCTCTCTTCCCCTGTGCTACTGTGGCGAGATGGAAATCCACGAGCTGTACTGAACTATTTCCTCAGAATATAGAAGGAATTTCCATACAGCCCTGGGCCTTAGAGAGGAGCCTATCTTGCCATCTCAGGCGCTGCATTTCTCCTCTATTTCCGTACCGGGACAATGTCAGTCATGTCGAAACACAGTACACACAGTGATGCCAAGAGCTGATTGCTGAAGGTCTCTTGTTGAAAGGTCACCAAGTGGCAAGGGGCTTCCAGGGACTCTCAGAGGGCTTGAGAACTCGCTGTTCCTCATTCCTCCTGCACATCCCCCAAGGGGACGGATCTGGTTCATGTTAATCTAAATTCTCCCTCCCCCATGACACCATTGACAAATGATTTTCACATGGAAGGCACACACCTGGGGCATATCTAGGGTGATGTGAAATTGATCACTGTGACTCAGGCCCTTTCTTAGGAAAGTGTATTGAAACGTGATATTACTACAGGAAAACCTTGACTGTGCTTGACCGTGGATAAAATGTCATTTGTAGGTGTTGATGCATTATTAGGAGTAAAGTGTGGGTCACAAACAACCATGTCCAGGGAGGGATGAGTTGGTCTGAGCATGAGAGAAGTGGGGTTCAGGGGCGTCCTGGGCTCTGGAAATTGCAAGACCCTTGTCAATGAGCCAGTCACTGCTCATCTCCTCTTGAGTAAAGATATTCAGGAATTGGGGTCCAACTTTGTCCAATATGATCTTTTCAAAAGAAGTAAGAAACTTAAGAGTGCTTTTCTGAGATCGATGAATATTTTAATGTTAGTGATCAATTAGTACCTGTTTAAAAATTTATTTATTTTATTCAGGAGACAGAGAGAGCGAGAGACGTAGACAGAAAGAGTCCACTGTTTCACTCCCCAAATGCCTGTAGGTGGCCCTCCGCTAAGCCAACTATGTGTTTGGCAGGAACCCAATTACCACAGCCATTTCCTGCTGCTTCCCAGGAAGCTGGAATTGGGGATGGAGATAGAACTTGAACCCGGGCAACCCAATGGACATCCTAAATGCTATACCAAATGCCCACTCTATATTTTAATATTCTTTTAATGGACAAATAAAAAGTACACATATTTGTGGGGTATCATGTGACATTTTAACATATAAATATTGCTTTATCCCAATCAGGGTAAATATATCTCCTCAAACATTTAACATTTCTTCATGGTGAAAACATTTAAGATTCTATCTTCCAGTGTTTTTGTTTTTTGCCTTTTTAAAATTTTTTTAATAATTATTTGAGAGGCAGAAAACAGTGTGTGGATGTTTTCATCCACTGGTTCACATCCCAAATGCCTGCTGGGCCAGGAAAAAGCCTGGAGCCTGGAGCTCAGTCCAGGTCTCCCACATGTGTGACAGGAACCAACCACTTGTGCCATTATTGCTGACTCCCAGGATCCACACTGGCAGGAATCTGGAGTCAGAGACCAGAGCCAGGAATCAAACCAGGCATCCAATGTGGGTTGTGGGCAGCTTAATTGTTGCTCTAAATGCTTTCCCCCAGCTCTCTGGTTTTTTTTTTTTTTTAAATAGAGAAATATATAGTATATTAACATTACCTATAGTTGCCTACTGTGTCACATCTTAAAAAGAAACACTTTGTGGGCCAAAATAATGCAGACCAAACAAATAGGTCTGGCTGGATAGAAGAATCCACAGGCATTCAGTGTGTGATCTCTGATTTTTAGCAATATACTAGACCTCTGTGCCAATAACTGATAGTGTCCCTTAACAATTAGATTAACAAGATATTAGCCATTAGAATACATATCACATACAGTTCAAATATCTTTTTGATCTTACAGCAAACATTTTTATTACTTTTTTTTTTAAGTGGAGGGAGACAGGTGTTTCCTAAATCCCAGCAGCTGTTACAAGGCAGAGCCAGAGGTGGCGCCAAAGTCTTTGACTGAAGTCCAGAACGCTTCCCACCGTGCAAATAACTAAAGCAATCATAGCAGCTGCCTTTTATTGGTGGGTTGCCCTTATCATCCTCTCTCTCGACAGTCTATACGCATTATCTTTACTCACCAAAACAACTTGGTTCACGCAGACACCGTTAACTTCATTTCGCAGATGTAGAAAGTGGCCCAAGACTCCACAGTTAGCAAATGACATCAGAGTCAACACCCAGGACCCTGAGCCCAAGTCCACACTCCTTGGCTACCTCATTCTGTCTCTTCTTGGGAGGGAAGTGGAGCTAAAGGGTGGTACCTCCGTTGTCACACTCACCTCTCTTGCCATGCTGGAGGGACAGTTCAGCCTGGGGTTATGCACGAGAACACTGAGACAGTGGGGAGGTTTTGCCTCCTCGTCACAGCCCTGCAAGGAGCAGAGCATGTGAGTTGAAACCAGGGACCTCAGTATTAGTGCTGTTAAGATCCCTGCGCTGATTGTATGGTCCTCAGTGACTACAGAATTTAAACCCATACACACCTACCTACACATCTGAGGCTGCTTCAGACAGCTCATGGAAAATGGAGTTGAAAGATGAGTCCTTATACTGCAAAAGGTGTTTTGAAATCCGTGTATAAGTTTTGCCTAATACACATTTTCCATGAACTTTTTGAAGATCTTGTGTTTCTATGGATCACAAACGTTTTTTGTACCACAATAAAGTTATCTTTTAATTCCGTTTTCCACAAACGTTTTAAAAAAGATTTATTTATTTACTTGAAAGAGTTACACAAAGTGAGAAGGAGAGGCAGAGAGAGGTGTTCCATCTGCTGGTTCACTCTCCAATTGGCCACAACGGCTGGAGCTGTGCTGATCCGAAGCCAGGAGCCAGGAGCTTCTTCTGGGTCTCCCACGCGGGTGCAGGGGCCCAAGGGCTTGGGCCATCTTCTACTGCTTTCCCAGGCCACAGCAGAGAGCTGGATGGGAAGTGGAGCAGCCGGGACTCGAACCGGCACCCACATAGTGTGCCCACACTGCAGGCGGTGACTTTACCGGATATGCCACAGAGCAAGCTCCTCCACAAACTTTTTTTTTTTTTTAAATGATTTTATTTGAGAGGCAGAGTTACAGACAGAGAGAGGGAGACACAGAGAGAAAGGTCTTCCATCTGCTGCTTCACTCCCCAAATGGCTGTAATGGTCAGAGCTGTGCTGATCCGAAGCCAGAAGCTGGGAGCTTCCTCCGGGTCTCTCACACAGGTGCAGGGGCCCAAGGACTTGGACCATCTTCTACTGCTTTCCTAGGCCATAGCAGAGAGCTGGATAGGAAGTGGAGCAGCTGGGACTTGAACTGGCATCCACATGGGATGCTGGTATTGCAGGTGGTGGTTTTACCCACTACGGCACAGCGCCGGCCCCTCAAATAACTTTGACGTATTCCCCAATCCATAGCTTTTCTCATTTGTTATGTTCATAGATTTTTTTTTTTTACAAATATTGAGCCATTTTGCATTCTTGAAATAAGCCTTTTTGGTCATGCCATTAATTTTTTTCCACTACACTGCGGGATTCATTGCATAATCGTGTTTTATTTATGTAGAAAAATCTAAATCTGTAATTGAAATCACTCTGCAGTCTCTTTCTATTTAGCAAGCTTTGTGCCTCCATAACACCTTAGTCCTGCCTCTCCCATAGTGCTATTACCCTGATGAAAATCATATATCTAATTGTCTATGTGTCAGCAACCGGAGAGCAGGGACCAGGTCATATTTGATTTTCCATCCTTTGTGTCAAGCACAATGCTTAGTATGTGGTAGAAGTTCAATGAATCTGTGTTGAATTAAGAAATGAACAGCTTTACAACATATTTTCTTCCAATCAAATCTTACCTACTGCCAATAGGTTGTCTTTATAACTTTTTTGTTCCAACACCAGTGGTATCCACGTTTCTTTCACTAGTTTCCTTGTCAATACCATTATTGAGCACAATATCACAGTGAAAATGAATCAACTAGAGCCACACGTATCGGCTTGAATCTCAAAAGTACAAAGTTAGACAAAAAACAAACAAACAAAAAAAACCCAAGCATTTGTATGGCATGATGCAATCTGTGGAACGTTTGAAAAATAGAAAGAGTAACAGGCACTTGGGCTGGCTGTGTGCTCTTGGCTCTCAACCCCACTGCAGCCTTTCTGGGCTCAATGCAGTGGTGCAAAGAGCTGGGCACCTGTGAACAACATACATGCTGTGAGCTCGTTGTCAATTGGATTGGGTTAGGTTTTGTCAAGGTGAGACACTAGCAGATCTGGAAACAGAAGAAAGGGAGATGCCACTTTTCTTTCTGTTCCAGGCAGTGCTCCCAGCCCTGGCGACCTGTATTTCACTAGCACTGGTGACCTGTATTTCACTAGCATTGGCGGCTAGTTTAGCACTGGCGGCACCCAACTAGAGCAAAACAGCAGGGAAGAAGCCAGGTGAACAGCTTCTCTCATCTCCTCCTACTCCTCCCCTCTGTCTCAATGCTTTCCATTGGCCCAAGCCAGCCAGAAATCGGGGGGAAGCTGGTCCAGTGAGACAGTCAGTGCCACTCAGTTTTCCGCACACAGAAAAGGTTAGAAAGTTGATCTGGAGGGCAAATGGACGAAAGTGAAAATAGCTGCCTTCTCCCATTTACTTCTCCAGCCGTTGTACACCTTTGCAAACCGCACTCAGTGTTGAACCCCTCCTTGTGTGAAATACTTACTCTATTTATATATACATATACACTGATTAAATATAGTAAGGATACACCCATATGTAGTAAAGGGATAATAACTTTCATGGGAAAAATAAACCTCATATTCAAGCTAATGGTTACCCCTGGATGGAAGAGAAGTTAGTGGAACTGAGGTTTGGAGATTGGTGTCTGAAATATTTTATTTCTTAAGCTGGAAGGCACATATATGGATTTTTAAATGTTATTCTCTATATTTTTATATTAGTTTTAATTCTTTCACTTGTCAGAACTATTTAATCCTCAAAATTATGTAAGCGTGAATAAATTTATGAATAAATCAATGAGTAAAACGAGCGAATGAAATCAATGAATGAAACCTGACTCTGAAATCTGACTGTATCATTTAATAGCTCTTTGAACTGAGATAAGTTAAGCTACGCACACATGCTCTCAGCCTCTGCATCCCCATGCATTAGCACACAGATCAGAGCTCTGCCTATGGCGATGATTAAGCGGAGTAACAGATGCAAAACGTCCTGGGCCAGAGGTTAGCACGTGGCAAGCCCTCAACAGATCACAGCCTCCTACACTTTTTGGAAAAACAAAAGTTCGGTTTATGATGAACTCTTTGAGTTTCTCCAACCGTGCTATGCCTCAGAGAGGCGGCTTTCTTGTAACAATCCTATGAGCGGTGGAGGAGGTGCTTGGCACTGGGTTTATGACGCCAGTTGGGATGCCTGCATCTCGGTGGCATGCCTGGATTTGAGCCCCAGCTCAGCTCTAGATTCTAGCTTCCTGCGAATGTGCACTTTGGGAGGCAGCATGTGATGTCTCAAGGTCCTTACCACCCCCGTGGGAGACACTAACTGAGCTCCCGGATCCGGAAATTATTATTCCAGCCATTTGAGGAACAAACCAGCAGATAGAAGATCTTTCTCAACTGCCTTTCAAATAAATAAAATACATTAAAAAAAAAAACAATCATATGAGGGTACTTCAAAAAACTGTGGAAAAATGTAATTAAAAGGTAAGTATAGGGGGCTGGCGCCGTGGCTCACTTGGTTAATCCTCCACCTGCGGTGTTGGCCTCCCATATGGGAGCCAGGTTCTAGTCCCAGCTGCTCCTCTTCCAGTCCAGCTCTCTGCTGTGGTCCGGGAAGGCAGTGGAGGATGGCCCAAGTGCTTGGGCCCCTGCATCCGCATGGGAGACCAGCAAGAAGCACCTGACTCCTGGCTTCGGATCAGCACAGCACCGGCCATAACGGCCATTTGGGAAGTTAACCAATGGAAGAAAGACCTTTCTCTCTGTCTCTTTCTCTCTCACTGTCTATAACTCTACCAGTCAAGTAAATTTTAAAAAAAGGTAAGTATATTTTGGCATAAAAGTCTTCAAAATCCATGCATTTTTTCATAATATACATTTTCATAAAATTTTTGAAGACCCTTCATTTGCATTTATTTCAATTATTTTGTGCCCGGTGGCCAGTGTTGTAGCACATCAGGTTAAGCTGCTGCTTGCAACGCCAGCATCACATATTGCAGTACAGGTAGGAGTCCCTGCTGCTCTGCTTGCAATCCAGCTCTCTGCTAATGCACTTGGAAAGCAGCAGATGATGGCCCAAGTATGTGAAAGACTCTGATGGAATTCCAGGCTTTTGGCTTTGGCCTGGCCCAGCCCTGACTGTTTTGGCCATTTGGGGAATGAACTAGCAGATGGAAAATTTCTGTGTCAATTTACCTTTTAAGTAAGTAAATCTTTTTTTTTTTTTTTTAATATTTATTTATTTATTTGAGAGACAGAGTTACAGACAGAGAGAAGGAAAGGCAGAGAGAAAGGTCTTCTATCTGCTGGTTCATGCCCCAAATGGCCACAATGGTCGGAACTGGGTGGTCCAAATCCAAGAGCCCAGGAGCTTCCTCTGGTCTCCCACGTAAGTGCAGGGGCCCAAGCATTTGAGCCATTTTCTTTTTTTAATTAATTAATTTTTTTTTTTTTGACAGTCAGAGTGGACAGTGAGAGAGAGAGAGAGAGACAGAGAGAAAGGTCTTCCTTTTGCCGTTGGTTCACCCTCCAATGGCAGCCACGGCCGGCGCATCGCGCTGATCCGATGGCAGGAGCCAGGTGCTTCTCCTGGTCTCCCATGGGGTGCAGGGCCCAAGCACTTGGGCCATCCTCCACTGCACTCCCGGGCTACAGCAGAGAGTTGGCCTGGAAGAGGGGCAACCGGGACAGAATCTGGCGCCCCGACCAGGGCTAGAACCCCATGTGCTGGTGCCAAAGGTGGAAGATTAGCCTATTGAGCCATGGCGCTGGCTGAGCCATTTTCTACTGCTTTTCCAGGCTGAGGCAGAGAACTGAATCAGAAAGTGGGGCAGCTGGGACTCGAATCTGCACCCATGTGGGGAGCTGGCACGGCAGGCAGAGGCCTAACTTACTATGCTACGGCACCAGCCCCAATAAGTAAATCTTTTAAAAGAAAAAAAAAAAAAACCAATTTCTTTGTACCAAAATAAACATCTTAATTCCATTTTTCACAAACTTAACAATTTGAAAGGCTGAGAGAAAGAGAGAGAGAAGGAGAAATCTTCTGTCCACTGGTTCACTTCTCAAACACCCCCCAGCAGCCAGGATTGGGCCAGGATGCAATCAGTAGGCCAGAACTCCACCTGAATCTCCCACTTGGATAGCAGGGACCCACATACCTGAGTCATTACCTGCTGCCTCGTAGATGTGCATTAGCAGGAAGCTGGATCAGAAGCCCCATAGGCAGGACTTCAACTGGCAGCTGGTTATGGGATGCCAGTGTCTCCAGCAACAATGTAACTGTTGTGTCAAACACTGCTTCTCCACTCCCCCACAACCTGTCAGAAGTCCTCTCATGTAACTTTCCTTCTCTGGTTATAAGCATAGCAGTTGTTTAATGCAGAAAATTTGAGAAATGCAGAAATATATAGAAATAAAAATAGAATTTACTATAACTCTATCACTCACAAATGTTATAAGTGTATACAGATGTTGAAAATTAGAGTAACACTATATATAATTTTGTGATATGGTTCTTTAACTTCATAGTACAAGGTAAATATTTTCCTGTGTCAAATATTCTATGACATCACTTTTGTTGCCTACACGATATTCAAGTGGATGTAGTAGAATGTGTTTAACAAATTGCCTGTTTGGAATGTGTAGGTTTTTCTATTGTGTCACTACTATAATTAATGTCACAGGGAATATTTTTGTTGATAAATCTTTTCCCATATTTCTTATTACTTTTCTGGACAAAATATTCATGGAAATCATAATCAAATGGTATGTACATTTTATGACATCTGATATTTAATGACTATTTGGCCTTCAAGAAGGATTGTAGCAAAAAGAAGGAGGAGGAGGAGGATGTGGAGGAGGAAGAAAGAAAGAAGGAAGGAAGGAAGGGAGGGAGGGAGGGAGTGAGGGAGGGAGGGGAGAGGGAGGGAGGGAGGGAGGGAGGGGAAGGGAAGGGAAGAGAAGGGAAAGGAAGAGAAGGGAAGAGAAGGGAAGGGAAGGGGGGAGGGAAGGGGAAGAAGGAGAAAGATTCTATCAATTTATACTGCTTCTAGTAATATTGGAAAGTGCTGTTTTTCCACATCAGGAAGTTACTTTCAAAAAGAGACACTGAATAAGCCACAAGGAGGTATCACCTGACTCCAGTCAGAATGCTATTATCAAAAACACAATAAATAAAAAACACTGGGGGCTGGCATTGTGCTGCAGTAGGATAAGCTGCCCCTTGTGATGCTGGTGCCCCATATGAGTGCCAGTTTGCCTCCTGGCTGCTCTGCTTTCAATCCACCTCCCTGCTAATGCACCAGGGAAGGCAGCAGATGGCTTGGGCCCCTGCTGCTTGTGTAGGAGACCAGGATGGAGTTTCTGGCTCCTGGCTCCTGGCTTCAGCCTGGCCCAGTGAACTAGCAGATAGAAGATTGTGTGTGTGTGTGTGTGTGTGTGTGTGTGTGTGTGTTTTCCTCTCTCTCTTGCTTTGCCTTTCAAAAAAAGAAAGAAAGAAAAGAAGAGAATAAAAAACGTTGGTGAGGTTGTGGGGAAAAGGGAACCTTTATACATTGTTAGTAGGAATGCAGATTACTGAAGACCTTAAGGAAAACAGTTTGGAGGTTCCTCAAAATCTACAGGTAGATCTACCACATGGCCCAGCTACCCAGCTTCTGGGACTATATCACATGAAAGAGATACCTGCACTTTCATGTTCAATGAAGCCCTATTTACAATAGCAAATAAATGGAATTAGCCTGGATTTCCAACTGTGGATAAATGGATTAAGAACATGTGGTAGGTATACACAATGACTATTATTCAGCCCTAAAAAAGAATGAGATCGTGACATTTGCAACAAAATGGATGGAATTAGGAATCATTATGCCAAGTGAAATAATCAAGATACATAAAGACAAATACCATAATTTTCTCATATGTGGAATTTTACTACATATAATATATATAGAAAAAGAATGTGGAAGCAATATTTTCTCAAACATTTTACATCTTTTGGTTTGGGTACATCTCTTATAAATCACTTTCAGCTGGGTTTGCTGTATGGCCCATTTTGAATGATTAATAAAGATTCACTTCTATTTTAAAAAATGAAAGCAATGTTAATGTGCATCCGTAAATCTACTGATAAGCAAAATATGGTATCTACACTCAATGGACTATTATTCGGCCATTAAAAAGGAAAGACATTCTGATACATGACATGGACGAACCTCAGAAACACTATGCAACTTGAGAGAAGCCAGTCACACAAGACCACATACGGTAAAATTCCATTTACGTGAAATTCTTCATAAAACAAAGAAAGTGGATCAGTAGTTACCTGAAGCTGGGATGGATGTGGACGATCTTCCTGGGGTGATGAGAAGGTTCTGCAACTGGATTGTGGTGATGTTTGCAAAACTCAGGAAATGTATTAGAAATCACCAAAACGTACAATTACTGAAGGGACAGAGGGAGGGAGAGAAGAGAAAGAGACTGGAACAGACACAGACTTCACAGTGGAACCCACACAGGAGGTTGTAACTGGATTGATGTGTGAAGAACACCAGCAAAGTGCCCCATTGTCACAGAGAAGTCCCACGGCCACTGAGATCTCACTGCAACAGGCTGTCCCCCAGAGGAATTCTAGTCAGGCTTTTCGATGTCCAAACATGGACATCAAGCGCAGGGGATTTGGGAACCAACTGATCAGTGGGTTTTCTGAGCCCACCTAGTAGTGATTTAATCGGAAAAATGATGGAATATGAGCCAAAGGCTCTGCTCCTGGCCAGAGCCTGGTGGATTTGGATTTTGTATGTTTTGGGCACTCTTTTACGTTTATCCGCCTTTGGTTTGAAGGGTGTTAGATCCACTCTGAGCTGGTTCAATGAGAAAAAGTCAAAAGTATCAGCTAATAAGAGTGTCTGCTCGTTTGTTAATTAATTTCTGCAACAATAACCCTCTGGCACCTGCCAGCTTCATTCTGTGGTGCAGCCAATGAACTTCAAAAATAATTAAAGTTAATGAGCTGCTCCTTGTGATAGGACCCTGAAAACTTAACAACCATAATTAGTGAGAAGTGCAAAGTAGGGAAAGTGTCACTTGCCAATAAACAGGATTTACTCATCTAGTTGCTAGAGGACCCTGCCCATGTGTGAAAGCATTGCTCCACTGAGTCAAAGGAGCTGTATGTCTGGGTCGACAAATCAAAGGGAATTGAAGGGCAAGGACCAATTTTGAGAACAATTTCCCTAGATTTCCCTACAATCAAACCCTTCCGCCTAAGTCCCAACACTATTGCGTCAGAATGTTGATAGGAATTCATGGCAGTCTCCCACAACATCCCAAATCCCAGAGAGTCAGCCACTACAGCCAAAGTAGGGCACCGAAATTTCCATTCCTTGGTAACAAAAACAAACTTGAGAATTAGGCAAATAGAGGAGTTGAACGCTAAATCGGCAGCAGCTTCCTGTGAGTTCAATTTGTTGAATTTCAGTGGGAATTTCTTGAAAGGAAATGAAAAGAAATTTGAGGCTGGGGTCTGCCTCAGTGGCTGGGGGAAGTGAAGGGATGGAAAAGGTGGAATATCCCCTGAATGTGGGGTTTTCCCAAGGGAGCCTGTGCATGTTTGCATTCTACTGTGAGACAATTTTATGTGGGAAATGGTCAAATTCCACCCCCATCTAAAAGGCAATGGATTAATTTTATATCATATTTAAAAAATTGATTAGCACATCAAATCCTTCATTTTACATGTACAAGAATAGTATGCTTACCCCTCAATAAATGTACTTAAGTTTAAAAATTGACACGAACGTTTAAATCAGTTAAATATTAGCGTGGGGGGAACTTGGCTCTGCCACAAATCGAAATTCTGGAATGTTGGGGAAAATGTCAAGGTAGCTTGTTAGGATCTCCTAATTGTTGCTAGCATTCTTTTTTTAATCCAGAATTCCATGAACATTTTTTTCTAATACACATTTTCTGTGAACTATTTTTTTAAGATTTATTTTTTATTTATTTGAAAGGTAAGAGTTACAGGTGTGTGGAGGGGAGAGCGAGGAGACGGGGAGAGAGAGAGAGAGAATGAGAATAAGCGCTGAGGGTGGGCCAGGGTGAAGCCAGGAGCCTGGATCTCCATCTGGATCTCCCATATGGGTGGCAAGGACTCAAGTGCTGGGCCATCTTCTGCTGCTTTAGATGGGAAGTGGAGCAGCTGGGACTCAAACTGGTACAGGTGGTGGCTTAACCTGCTGTGCCTCAACACCGGCCCCTATTGCTAGCACTCTAAAATGTACCATAGTGCAGAGAACGTGTGAAGATTTTAATTGCAATGAATCATTGTTTTATGTACTACGAAGAAACAAGAAAATGCTGCCAACAAATGGCGGCACAGTGCTTCCATGGCACTTGGAGTTTGGTTTCATTTTTTTGTCATCTATGGCATTGCTGTTTCCATGCCTTTCTGTACATACTGTCATTTTTACTTCCAGTCTCAATCATAGTGTAATCTTTCTGAAGACATTTTAACACGATAAATCTCAAACTCTGTGCTGCAGACACTGCACATAAATCAACTGTAGGAACAGGTGAGTGGCTATGGCAATGTTTGTGCGTGCATAGGCAATGGCAAGGCTCTCCTGCTGCACCGGACTTCAGAGGAGTAAAGAGGGTGAAATACACATACAGCTTAGAGTGCATGACGGAGAGTAACACCTGTAGGGCTCTCTTGGGAAGAGACTGGAAATTGTTTCTTTTCTTGTATCCTGGGGTTTTGCCTGGACAACTGTGAGGCACAGTAATGTAGAAAGCCTTGAAGGACATAAAGAGTTGGCTGTCAGTGCACTGTGACCCTTCCCAATATCCTGGGGTGCTTGGGACCTGACTCAGGGCAATCTGTCCCTGCAGCAGCTCCTCGCCATGGTAGTCAAGCAGTTTGAGAGCAGAGTTTACATAGGGTTCACATTTGTGGCTCCAGCACCCACCATTACCCATAAAACAGGTGCTAGGTGAGTGATATCTGACATAAATTATTGTAGGTACCTTACAGTGTCACTCTCTGACACCCATACACTCCATGAAATAATAATCTTTCAGTAGTGACATCCTCCAGAGAGTGCTCACCATGAGTGAGCACTAGGAGCGCTTACGGTGGGCTCAAGCCGTCTTCCAACCACTTTACACTCGCTAACTCTTCTACTCCTTAACACCACCGCCAAGTTAGATACCGCGATTACCCTCATCTCACACACGAAGAAACGAAGCACAAAGTAAGCAATTAACTGGCCCAGGATGGCATCGCTGCTAAATGTCAGAGAGCTGGATGTGAACACAGGCCATTTGGCTGAAGTCTTCACACTCTTTCAGTGTAATGATAGTGTTTGCCTCTACCTTAGAGCGTGGAGAGATGTGATGAAAATCTGATTGTCTAAATGTGCAGATAGCTGGTCAATGTATTAAGTACATCACGTACTCTGCATTCTCAATAAATGTTTGCTGTTTATTGATTGTTCAAAAAATCCAGGCAGAAGGACGCACCCTGCAGTTTGTTAAAATAAATAACAAAACCGGTGCTATCAGTGATGGGCGGGACTAGGTCAGGGATGGAGGACTGATTTTAGAACTTGACCATGAAGTGGAGGCAAAATGTCAAACCGAATTCAAGAAGTTTCAGGTTCTCTGGGTGGATGTTGCTCAGGACACCCGCATCCCATACTGAGGGCTGGAGGCTGAGTCCTGGCTCTGCTTCTGAGCCAGCTTCCTGCTAATGTGCACCTGCAAGGCAGCAGGTGAGGGCTCAAGGGCTTGTCCTTGATACCCAGGTAGAAGATCCAGATTGAGTTCTGGGCTCCAGGCTTCAGTCTGGCCCAGCTCTGGCTGTTGTGGGCATTTAAGGAATAAACCAACCTCTGTCTCCCTGCCTTTCAAATAAAAATAAAAAAGTAAATAGATAAATTTTTTAAAAAATTTCAGGCTCTTCAAAGGTCACTGACAACAAATAACACTAACGGAGCATTCAGAAGTCCTCCCTGTGCCAGCCTGAGATTCGGTCGAGGACTTATTTTGACCTTACAGCCCTGAGATAATATTTGACACTTAGCTGCAGCAGTGAATTATCTTGAACTTGAAATGAAGTCCTATGAAGTCTCAAGTCATGGTCTGGATTCTGGCAAGCTGTGGTAAATACTGTGTTAGGGAAGTTCATTAAACCGAGGAATTGAATTTTTCTTTCTAAAGAACTGGCCATTGGGTGTTAATCAGCTGTAAAGAAGAGAGCAGGAAGCCCAGGGAATCCATCAAAGAGCTTTGCCCTGTAAGCACAGTTGCCTCACCTCTGACCTCCGTCACTGAGAAAGGATTTGGCTGCAGCAATATTCTCCGTGAAGTTAGCAGCTTGAATCACTGCCATGAGCAAATGAGTTTTCTCTACTGAGAACGAATTCTCCTGAACTGCTGAGGCAGAGGCCCCTGAGCCTGACTGGCTATTATTTATTTGGATGATTGTTAGAGACACTGCAAGATCTGCCCCCGCCCCACGTGTGGAAGCTACCAGCTATGGCATTTAGCTTTTGGGCGAATGGAACAAAACAGATAGAAAGGAGGACCTGGTTGGGCAAGTGGTGTGAAATATGAAAACTATCTCACTTCTATGGAGTCGGCCATGGAATTGTTCTCCATTATACTTTTTTTTTTTAATATTTTATTTATTTGAAAGACAGAGTTTCAGAGAGAGTGAGAGCGAGAGCGAGAGCAAGAGCAAGAGCAAGAGAGGTCTTTCATCTGCTGGTTCACTCCCCCAAATGACCACAACAGCCAGAGCTAAGCTGATCCGAAGCCAGGAGCCAGGAGCTTCCTTGGGGTCTCCCATGCGGGAGCAGGGACCCAAGGATTCGGGCCATCTCCTATTGCTTTCCCAGGACACAGCAGAGAGCTGGATCGGAAGGGGAACAGTTGGGACTTGAACTGGCACCCATATGGGATGCTGGCACTGCAGTGCTGCAGACAGGGGCTTTAACCCGCTGCGCCACAGAGCTGGTCCCTCCCTCATACTTTTTGAATGATGCACATGAATGAACTATTACCTTTTTTTTTTTTAAGTTATTTTTTTGAGGGGAGAGAGAGAGAGAGAAAGAGAGAGAAAGGGAGAGAGCGAGTAAGCGCTTCCATTCATTGGCTCACTCCCCAAATGCCTGGGAGCCAGGAACTCTACCCAGGTCCCTTGATGGCAGGGACACAAGCACATGCGCCATCACCTGCTGCCTCTCAGGTCCTCATTAGTAGGAACCTGGAATTGGAAGTAGAGATGGACCCAAACCCAGGCACTCCAACAGGGACTGCTGGTGTTCCCTGTTGGAGTTGGCATCTTGATTGCTGTACCAAACAACCCCTCCTGAACCACTGATTTTTTTTTATCAGAAAGTGATATTTGGGGGTCGGTAAGGAAGAGGGGATGACCTCTACTGATTGGAAAGCTTCTCTGTGTCAAGTGTAGTAAAACACTGACCAGCGGCCACAGGGGTGCACTGAGAGGTGCCCATCTGCCCCAGGCCAGTAGTTGGAGAGTATTGCATTGAAACCTTCTAACTTGTCACTGTGAAAACCGTTAGCTGCTCCACTACCACAGCCAACAGCACTATTACCATCACCGCTCAGTACAAACCCTTGAGAAGTTCAAATCCCCATAGCGGGAGTTGGTTGAGAGTAGGAGTCAATTGCCCTGTACTTAAAGAAACCATGTAGGGCCTTTGGGAAAGTCCAGGTGTCATCTCCAGGCCCAGTCTAATCTCACGGTTCCACAGAAACAACATGTAAGGGTATTTTTAAGAAATTCGTTGGCCAGCGCCGTGGCTCAATAGGCTAATCCTCCACCTAGTGGCGCTGGCACACCAGGTTCTAGTCCCGGTTGGGGTGCCAGATTCTTTCCTGGTTGCCCCTCTTCCAGGTCAGCTCTCTGCTGTGGCCCGGGAAGGCAGTGGAGGATGGCCCAAGTGCTTGGGCCCTGCACCCCATGGGAGACCAGGAAAAGTACCTGGCTCCTGCCTTCGGATCAGCGCGGTGCGCCGGCTGCAGTGTGCCAGCCATGGCGGCCATTGGAGGGCGAACCAACGGCAAAGGAAGACCTTTCTCCCTGTCTCTCTCTCTCACTATCCACTCTGCCTGTCAAAGAAAAAAAAAAAGAAAGAAATTCGTGATTGGGGAGAGGGAGCAGTTGTCTGACACAATGGTTACATTGCCACTTGGGACACCCACATCCATATTGGTAAACCTGGTGCAAGTCCTGGCTCCTGGCTCTTTTTTCGATTCAGCTAATGCACACCCTAGGAGGCAACAATAGATGGATCAGGTACCTGGATCCCGGCCACCCTCACACAATGGAGACACATCCAATGGAGACCTGGAAGAAGTTCCAGGCTCCTTGCTCTGGCCTGACCCACTTTTGGCTGCTGTGGGCATCTGGGGGAGTGAACCAGAGGATGGAAGGTCTCTGTCTCTCTGCCTCTTTCTTTGCATGTCTCTGCTTTTCAAATAAAATGAAAACATGCATATACTTGCACATATGTATTTTTTGATATTTATTTTTTGTTTATTTTGAAAAGCAGAGTTACAAAGAGAGGAGAGGAGAGGGAGGGAAGGAGAGGGAGGGAGAGAGGGGAGAGAGAGAGAGATCTTCCATCTGCTGGGTCACTCCCCAATTGCCTGCAATAGCCAGAGCTGGGCCAGGGTGAAGCCAGGAGCCCAGAGCTTCTTCTGGATCTCCCACATAGAAGCAAGGGCCCAAGCACTTGGACCATTTTCCGCTGCTTTCCCAGGTGTATTAGCAGAGAGCTGGATCAGAAGCGGATCAGCCAGGATGCAAACCGGTGCCCATATGGGATGCTGGCATTGCAGGCAGAGGCTTAACCTGCTATGCCACAACACCAGCCCCTACTTGACACACAAGGTTTGAAATATTGTGTTCAGTAAAAGGAAGACTATAGAAAATTGAAAGGATGTAACTTGCTTTTACAAAAAGATTTCTATCATGTTTATGCTTACAATAAAAATCTGGAAGAATACACACAAAAATCCACCGGTGAAATTGTGGAAGATTTACATTTTAATCTTTGTGTTAATATGTATTTATACTTTCTGGCAAAGTATGTGGGCCATTTGGGTATAAAAATAATCGCTATAATTAATAATACTCTACTGTAAACTTGAAATGTGCTGAGAAAAGCTTTTACATTTTTAGGTCTTCATCTTATTTTAAAGGCAGAGGGACAGAAAGAGAGAGAGAGACCTCTGTTCACTGGTTCATTCCCCAGATGTCTGCCACAGCCAGGGCTGGGACAGGCTGAAGTCAGGAGTCTGGAACTCCATCTGGGTCTCACACGTAGGTGGTGAGGATGCAAGTACTCCAGCCATTACTGCTGCCTCCCAGGGAGCGCATCAGCAGTAAGCTGGAATCCGAGAGCAGCCAGAACTTTTTAAAAATGTATTTATTTATTTGAAAATCATAGAGAGAAGGAGAGAGAGAATCTTCCATCCTTTCATCTCCTGGTTCACTCCCCAGATGGTCACAATAGTCAGGGCTGGGCCAAGCTGAAGCCAGAAGCCAGGAGCCTCTTCCAGGGACCCATGCACTTGAGCCATCTCTGTTCTTCCCAGGCCATTAGCTGGGAGCTCGATTGGAAGTAGAGCAGACAGTACATGAACTGGTGCCCTTCTGGGATGCTGGGTTGCAGGTGGCAGCTTAACCCTCTATGCCACATGCCAGCCCCTAGAACCAGAACTTAAACCAGGAACTCCAGTATGGGTTGGGGTATTCCAAATGGCATCTTTACCAATATGAGAAATGCCTGCCCCAGAGAGTAGATCTTAGACATTCTCATCACACACATAAATGTAACCATGTCAAGTGATGGTTCTGTTAACTGATTTGCTGTATATGGATAGTGAATCATCACATTTTGCATCTTAAATATATACAATATTATTAGTCAATTATGCCTCAATAAGACTGGAAAAACAACTCCTCATGTGCGATGAAAAAGAGATCAGTTTTCATTTTTCTCCTCCAAATAACACAACTCACAAAATTGTCTTTTTAAAAAAAATTATTTATTTATTTGAAAGTCAGAGTTACAGAGAGGCAGAGGCAGAGACAGGGAGAGAGGTCTTCTGTCTGCTGGTTCACTCCCCAAATGGCTGCAAAGGCCGGAGTTGAGCTGATTCAAAGCCAGGAGCCAGGAGCTTCTTCCAGGCCTCCCAATGTAGGTGCAGGACCCAAGGACTTGGGCCATTTTCTACTGCTTTTTCAGGCCATAGCAGAGTGTTGGATTGGAAGAGGAACAACTGGGACTCAAATTGCTGCCTATATGGGATGCCAGCACTGTAGGCGGTGGCTTTACCTGCTACGTCACAGTGCCCATCCCAAAATTAACTGTATTTTAAAGTTGAAAGCTTTCTTAAAAAATTCTTGAGGGGCCAGTGCTATGGCACAGTAGGTTAATTCTCCTCCTACAGCACCAGTATCCCATAATGGCTTCAGTTCTAGTTCTAGCTGCTCCTCTTTTGGTCTGGCTCTTTGCTATGGCCTGGGAAAGCAGTAGAGGATAGCCCTGCACCTGTGTGGGAAACCTGGTGGAGGCTCCTGGTTCCTGGCTTCGGATGGGATTAGCTCAGCTCTAGCAGTTACAGCCATTTGAGCAGAGAATCTGCAGATGGAAGGCCTTTCTCTCTATCTCTTCCTCTCTCTGTATCTCCACCTCTCAAATAACTAAATAAAATCTTAAAAAAAAGAATACTTGAACCTTTTACAAATAAGTGGGCTGAATAAGAACCCAAAGGAATCACTCCAGGCCACGTCATAGTCAGAGGAGAGTCAGGATTTGAATCTAGCTCATTGCTCTTTCTTAAGTAATGCGCTATCTCTGAAGAATCGGCCCAGGCACAGTGCCATCACCAGAACGGCTGTGTGGCTTGTGCAGCTTGGTGTGTGTGTGTGGGGCCCAGCTATTTGCAGGATCTTGGTCAGTCTTTAAAATGCCCCCACTTGTGCCTGCTGAATGGCTGAAAGAAAACTCACCAAAGATGGCCTGGCAGGCCGCCCCACAAGCTGGATGTTCCTACTTGGCAGGTGAAATCCTCTCTGGAAAAATGCTCTGTGGCAGAGGACTCCCTTCTCCCGGGAGCCAGCGACATCGTTCATGAGGAAGGCTCTAGGGCAATCCACCAGATGCCAAGTGTAATTAATCAAGCCCCACAGCCGGGAGGTGACGATCGGCGTAGCCGCCATCCAGTGCAGGTTGGACCAAGTTAATAGGTCAGCAGAGATCAATAAACGGGAAACGTAATCAGAGATTCTTACTCATGTGTGCCACCCTTGACATGACGCTGGCTCCCAGGGTGACATGGGAGAGGCCTCACTAGTTCAGTTCCGGGATCAGGGTGTCACTTTGCACTGGCTCCTAGATCTCTACATCTACAGCTGTGACAATTAGCCTGTGGGAGAGGGAAGCCCTTCAACTGTCTGCCCTCCCCCCCACTTCCCTTCTCTCGGCTTCCAACTTTCTTTTTATTTTCTCCTTATGCTTCCTCCAGGGCCCTGGACCAAAACCAGGATCTGAACGAACGTTCCTCTGCTCTGGCAAAGGGCCATCTTTGCATCTTTGGGCTGGTTAGAGGAGTAGTCTGTTATAGGGCTGATGTGACAGCTGTATCTTTTCCTGAGCTGGTCTTTTGAATTTTTCCTTGAATTGATCTTTTTCCCTTGCCTTCCAGGGAGCCCTGGGCCATGAGGGCCCAAGTTGTTACATGCCTGGGGGACTTACACAAGTGGTAAATTCTTCTTGCATTAGTTTGGATTAGATAGGGCTGCATCTAACAGAAGAACACATACCATCTGGCTTAAATGGAGAACAGTTAATTGTCTGGAAACAGACCCTCTAGGTGTGGAGCTACACCAGCTTTTCTGTGTCACCTGCTACATTTTTGATTTGCAATCTTCAGCAAAGTGGCTTCTGTTGTCAAGAGAGTTGAGAGAGGCCCAAGCACCCCAACCCCCTGCAGGCAGTGGGAAGGAGGAAGAGCAGAAATTACACCAAGACAGGCTGGCAGGGAGACCTGCCGTCTTCTTTAGTTGACTTTGTGCCTTCCTGCTCTGATCCAGAACGTGTTTCTCCTCCACTTTAACAGTTAAAAGGCAGACCCCCCCGCCGCCCACTTCCCACTCTTGACGGAACACTGTATTGTACCCTGGAGTAATTGTAACCAGGGTTGTCTGAGAATCCTGCCTGCCTCTCTTTAGGTCGGGATTTCTCCAATTTCTCCTTCAGCACCTCCAACTGGTCAGCACTGCCAGTGCAAAATAGTCTCAGAAGAACATGAATCCTGCCTCCCTCTAGTTTCCTTCTCTCTCTCTCTTTCTCTTGACAGTGAGAGAGTAGACAGTGAGAGAGAGAGAAAGAGACAGAGAGAAAGGTCTTCCTTTGCCATTGGTTCACCCTCCAATGGCCGCTGCGGCCGGTGCACCGCGCTGATCTGATGGCAGGAGCCAGGAGCCAGGTGCTTTTCCTGGTCTACCATGGGGTGCAGGGCCCAAGGACTTCGGCCATCCTCCACTGCATTCCCTGGCCACAGCAGAGAGCTGGCCTGGAAGAGGGGCAACCGGGACAGAATCCGGCGCCCCGACCGGGACTAGAACCCGGTGTGCCGGTGCCGCTAGGCGGAGGATTAGCCTAGTGAGCCGCGGCGCTTGCCTAGTTTCCTTCTGATCCTGACTTCACTAATAAGGCCTCTTAGAGATGGAGATGGAGAGCCACTGTCCCTTCCCCTCTACTTAACACTGTAAAGAACTTCCCTGGATCGAACCCAAGTGCCTGGAATAACTCAAATCCATTTTGTGCTTTATCATCCTTGGGAATTGAGACTAATTAGCAATCTTATACTTATTTTTCCAGGGGGAAAAAGATGCTATTTTAGCTAACAAGTAGGTACGGTGAATTTATTTAGATTTCTCCTTTTTGGGGGAGGATTGTAGGGAATTCCAGTATTTTAAAATATCATTTGATAAGCAAGAGAACACATTGGAAGGACAGCGGTTTACAGCCAGTGTATTCCCACGGCTGAAACGCACACACAAATGTTCGCCAGTGTCAGGGTGGGATCTTGTGGTCCCAGCAGTTAGACAGGGATGGGCTGCCTGCTCTGAGGTCAGGCTCATGCAGCTTTGCCAGGGATCTGGGCAGATCATCTAGGCCTGCTCTGTCTGTGATGAGCACTCAAAGTCCCCTACTTTTTTTTTTTTTTTAAGATTTATTTTTATTTATTTGAAAGGCAGAGTTGGAAAGAGAGGTAGAGACAGAGAGAGAGGTCTTCCATCTGCTGGTTCACTCCCCAATTGGCCGCAACGGCTGGAGCTGTGCCATCTGTAGCCAGGAGCCAGGAGCCTCTTCCAGGTCTCCCATGCGGGTGCAGGGGCCCAAGGACTTAGGCCATCTTCTACTGCTTTCCCAGGCCATAGCAGAGAGCTGGATTGGAAGAGGAGCAGCCGGGACTAGAACCGGCGCCAATATGGGATGCTGGCGCTTCAACCCAGGGCTTTAACCTGCTGGCCATAGCAACAGTCCCCAAAGTCCCCTACTTCTACTGCAACCCTTCACACTCTGAAGATTTTAATTTGAAAAACAAAATCCTTTGAAGCAAATTAAAAACAAAACAAAAATGACATGGGAAGTAGTCCTCCGTGGACTCAGCCCGCCTCACTTCCCAGTCCTAAGCCCAGAGCAGGAGAAAGATGATGTTGTAACTGCATCGGGTGTAGAGGTCTGTTTTTTTTTTTTTTTTTTGTTTTGTTTTAGATTTTTATTTTATTTATTTGAAAGACAGAGTTACAGGGAGCGAGAGATCTTCCATCCGCTGGTTCACACCCCAAATGGCTGCAATGGTTGGAGCTGAGCTGATAGAAAGCCAGGAGCCTCCTCTGGGTCTCCCACGTGGGTGCAAGGGCCCAAGGATTTGGACCATCTTCTGCTGCCTTCCCAGGCACATTAGCAGTGGACTGAATCAGAAGTGGAACAGCCAGGACTTTAACTGGCGTCCATGTGGGGTGCCGGTGCTATAGGCCAGGGCTTTAACCCACTGTACAACAGCGCCGGTCCCTGGAAAATGCTTTTTTCAGGACAAACTGGTCAAATCAAGAAGACTTCCGATTGTACTGAAGAGAAAAATGCCAAAATAAAACTATAAAACTAACTCCTCGAGAAGGCACCAGGAGCTTCTGTTTTGTGCGGGATGCCTTGGCCAAGGAGAATTCTCTTCTGACAAGAAAGGAAAGATGGGAGAAGCATTAATGTGAGAAAACAACAAAAATAAAGTGTCTGCTTGTATCAGCTCAGTGGCGCTGTGTACTGGCTGCACCTGCATATCACTGTGGGGGCGTCTACAGTTACACACGTAGGGCTGGTGTTGTGGTGCAGCAGGTTAAGCCACTGCCTGCAATGCCTACATTACATATTGGAGCTCCACTCGAGTCTTGGATCCAGCTCTCTGCTAATGCACCTGAGAAAGCAGAAGATGGTGGTCAAAACACCCAGAGCCCTTTCCACCAACATAGGAGATGAATGGAGTTTCAGGCTCCTAGCTTAGGCTTGGCTAAGTCCTGGTTGTTGTGGCTATTTGTGGAGTGACCCAGTGGGTGGGAGATCTCTCTATCACTCTCCCTTTCGAATAAGTAGATAAAATCTTTTAAAAAATCAAAAACAAAACTATTGATGCTTGATCCTGAGCCTGAACTTCTGAAATGCTGAGTGTGCAGGCCCCAGGATACAGAATCAAACAAACCACAGCGCAAAGCCTCCAGCTAATGGCTTTTTTTTTTTTTTTGACAGGCAGAGTGGACAGTGAGAGAGAGAGACAGAGAGAAAGGTCTTCCTTTTGCCGTTTGTTCACCCTTCAATGGCCGCCGCGGCCGGCGTGCTGTGCCCAGCGCACCGCGCTGATCCAATGGCAGGAGCCAGGTACCTATCCTGGTCTCCCATGGGGTGCAGGGCCCAAGGACTTGGGCCATCCTCCACTGCATTCCCTGGCCACAGCAGAGAGCTGGCCTGGAAGAGGGGCAACCGGGACAGAATCCGGCTCCTCGACCGGGACTAGAACCTGGTGTGCCGGCGCCGCAAGGCGAAGGATTAGCCTAGTGAGCCGCAGCGCCGGCCATCAGCTAATGGCTTTTTAACTTAGGAGCCACATAAGCAACATGTGGGTGTGGGGAACTTTAACACAGGACGATCCTGTGGGGCTCCTCCCCAGAGATGCTGATTCAATTGGCCTGTTGCGGACTCCAGGCCCTGGTGGTTTTCAAGCTGTGTCAGGTGGCCCCTGTGTGCAGCCAGCGTTGCAGTCCACTGACCCTGATGCACTGAGTGAGCTCCAGTGACCTGACCTGTAGATTCCAGAGCCCTGGAAACACTGACAAATGAAATCACTGGACTCCTTTGATCACCTTTAAGAACTGCAAAGAAGAGATGATTTGAGAAAGACTTGAGATGGGAAGATATGTTGACAACTTTCACAAAGTCAAAACAAGAAAGCCTTCTAATCTATAGTTCTAGGAACTTGGCATTCAGCCTAGGCAATATTTCTTTTTATTGAAATTATGGGTTAAATGATGTGACCCAGTGGTTAAAAAAAAAAAAAAAGAAATCCTGTCATTTGCAAGAAAATGGATGACACTGGAAAACATCATACCTAGTGAAATAAGCCAGCCCCAAAAGGATCAGTCCCTGATCTGTGATAACTAACAGAGCACCTAAAAGGTAATTGATAGAAGTGAAATTAACATTTCAAGATACAATGACTGAACAAGCCCTTGTCTCGACTGTTGAGGAACAGTTTTTTTTTTTTTCCATACAATTTGTTGAACTTTTTACTTAGAATAGAGTTAATCATATGTATATAAAGTTAAGTGAAAATAGGTCTTAGTAAAAAATAAGAATGGGAATAGGAGAGGGATGAAGAAGAGGGGTGGGAGTTTGGGCAGGAGGTCAGGTATGGTGGGAAGAATCACTATATTCCTAAAGTTGTATTTACGAAAAACATGAAGTTTGTATTCCTTAAATAAAAGTTTGCTGGGAAAAAAACCACAGTGACCAATATGGACTTTCACAGGTTCAGCAGGAAAAAGATACATCAAACTAACTGTAACTCCTGTCCCAGCACTGTTGCCTGATGTTTAGACAAGTGACATTTTGTACACTCATCCACACATACACACACAAGGATATTCCACAAGTTCATGGAAAATGGAATATAAAAACAAGAGGTAGGTGCCAGGCATGAGTCAAGATGTTGCTAGGGATGCCTGCATCTCATATTGGAGTGCTTGGATTTGAGTCCTGGCTCTGCTCCTAATTTCGGCTTCTTGCTCATGGCACCCCGGGAAGCAGTAGGTAGTGGTTCAGGTACTTCTGTCCCTGCCATCCATGGGGGAGACCCAGACGGAGTACTGGGTTTCTGGCCTTGGTCTGGTCCAGTTCTAGTTGTTGTGGACATTTGCGGAGCAAACCAATGGACGGAAGGCTTCTGATTCACTGCCTTTCACATAAAATACATAAAATATTTTTAAAAGATAAGCTTTGGTGCACGAAAGGTTGAAACCCATGAATAGTTTTTTCATAATACATATTTCCATAAGCTTTGAAGACCCTGTGTGTGTGTAGGGTAGAAGAATGAAAAGCAATGCTTCTCATACCCTACTGTGCAGTGAATCCCCTACAGATCTTGTTAAAACACAGATTCTTACTCCTGAGGTCTGGCGTAGGTCCTGAGAGTAGAGTTTAACAAGCTCCCGGGTGCTACCAACACTGCTGGTCTGCAGGCCACTCTGAGTAGCAAGAGTGTAGACTGTGCACAAGTACAGTGAAGTGCGTTAGCAAGCAATGGAACAGCTACAGCCCAAGTACTATTCGGGGTAATGTTTCTCTGCTTGGGATTTAGTTGGACTTTTGTCTAAGAGTATCAATAGTGGCTTGGACATTCATGGGTTGTTACCAATTTTTGAATGACATAGAACTGGAAGACAGAGTTAATGACAGAGTTGGCATCCAAAGAGCTTTCAACGGGGCTTTTTCTCTGACCCAGCAAAAATAAATGATCCATGTCATATTCTTTTAGATCTTACTTTCCAATTGGCCGTATAACTAACTAGATCAGTGGTCTTGGGCAAATTAGTCAACCTCCGACACTGTCTCTTCATCCATAAAATGAATGGGGTTATTAGTTAGAATCCTGTTGGTTGAGTGTGACAGAAACAACTCTTTGGGCATAGCTGGATCCAGTAAGTCAAACTACAGTCTGGAGCATCCCCTGCTCCAGCCCCTTCCCTTCTCTCCTCACTTCTCCCATTCTTCAGGACCCCCCTTGTGTTCAGGGCACCTGCAGGTGTCCTCGTGTCGTGGGGAAGAGGGCACCTGGCACCTCAGCTTGTCAACTGCACAACCCACACCAGTCAGAGAGAAGACTCTTTATCCTCTCTGCTAATCCCTGAGGCCAGAGGGATGGTGAGCTGGACTTGGTTTAGCCTGGATCATGTGCCCACCACTGAAGATGAAAGGGACAAGACACCACAAGGGACACTCCACTCCACCATGTTGGGTGGGGGAGGGACTGTCCCCCAAAGGCAAAGATGCTGAGTGACTCAGTATGTTTGAGTATTCAGCAGATCCTCTTACCCACACTCCACAGAATGGGCAATGCACACCGGTTACCATACAATGCTGCAGGCAGGCAGAGCTGGCACGCAATGAGTCACATTTGCTGTTCTTGGACCAGATGGTCTCTAACATCCTGTTTTGTAGGACTCCAAGCTGAGCTTGCACATAATACATTTGTCCAGTAGTAGGATTTTCTGGAGATAGTTCCTTGAACTCCAAAGCTTGATGGAATATTTAGTTTGCTGGGTGATCCTCAGTGCACACTTAGCATCCCGAGAGGCAGGTCTTAGGGGAGGAGTGGCATTTCCAGAGGCCCTCCCATTCGGCTCCCTTCCGGAAGAATCCTGCCCACAGTCTGCTAAGGACCCTGTTCCCAGACCCTAGCCAGTGCCCTCTGATGGGTATAGCTTGTCTAGTCAAGATGATCTGAACTTCTGAGAAGCTGTTTTAGGGACTTAAAGAAAAAGACACAGGAACAATCCCAGTATTTTGTGGGAACCGTGGTGTGTGTGGTCCTGGGAAATGGAGGATGGGGCTGGAGGTGGGGCTTGTACAGGTAGACAAGGGAGCTGGTTGAACATGAATGAATAATGGAGCAGGTGGACAGAGAGGAGTGGAAACACAGACAGGATAAGACCGGGGCCTTGGGAAGGGGAGAGGAAGAGGGAGAGAGGGAGAGTGAGAGAGAGGGCTATGGCTATGCTGTCTACCTATTCAGCCACGAAAACCATGAAGTGACCACACACAGAGTGCCCCCCAACCCCGGGCCCTCTCCTGCTGTCCATGTGAGGAAAAGTCACTTAACCTGTGGGCCACCCTAGGGATGGGGGTCCCCAAGGTTGCAGATGCCCTAAGAGGCACACGACAGACTGAGGTAGGAGTTGGGGGCACACAGGGGGTGGGAATGCAGGGAGGGAGAGGCCTTCAGGTAAGAGGGGGAGCCAGAGTGAGAGGTGGGGCGGGGGGAGGGCGTCCTCCCACATCACGGAGAGGCCTGCAGGAGAGCCCTGAGCTTCCAGCACTCGTGGAGCGGGAACCAGACTCTACACCCGATGCAGTTACAACATCATCTTTCTCCTGCTCTGGGCTTAGGACTGGGAAGTGAGGCGGGCTGAGTCCACGGAGAGCTGGGGCCATGATTCCCATCACTGGCTAGCCAGCCTGCCCAATGGTCCTTTCACTGCCTGATATCTGATGGCCAAACCATGTGGGCTCAGGGTCCCCTTCATTAAATGAGCACCTACTTGTTCTACAGGTCCCTTGAAGAGCTAAAACCATCCTGAAAGGGGTGTTGGGCTCCCTGCCCTTGGTTATGACTCCTTGGTTTTAACTGATGGAAACCACTTCATTTACAAAATGTATTTCACAAATGTTATCGATAGTCTGCTTATGTGCGTGGCCTGGGGACTTGAGAGAGGAAAGGCAGAGCTAGACGAGAAAATCTTTAGACAAATAGATATGTAATTATAAGTTATAGTCAGATCTATGAAGGATAAGGACGCTATGAGGGAATAGTGGGGACGAGGTAGAAGGACAGGCTGGAGGCCGGGTGGGGGAGTAAATCTGCTTGATGCATTATTTAGGCTGGGACCTGAATGACGAGTTGGTGCTTTCTAGGGGGAAAATATGTAGGTCATGGAAATACCCATGGCAAGGTTGTAAGGGAGAAAACACCTGGCAGGACACAGAGGCTGGGGACGGCAGGCCAGAGATGACCACGGAAAGGGGACCCTTGAAGACTGTGGCGTAACAAATCACCCTATCTCTTAGCAGCCTAAAACAGTAAGGGTTTATTGCCCCACAGTTTCTGTGGGGGCAGGACTCCAGGAGCAGCTTAGCTGGATGGTTCTGGCTTGAAGTCTTATGAGGTTTCTAAGTTTTGGCCAGGGCTACACTTGACCCGGGTTGGAGGATCCACTTTCTTCTCTCTTTTTTTTTTCTTTTCTATTTATTTATTTATTTTTTGACAGGCAGAGTGGACAGTGAGAGAGAGAGAGACAGGGAGAAAGGTCTTCCTTTACCTTTGGTTCACCCTCCAATGGCCGCTGCGGCTGGCGCACTGCGGCTGGCGCACCACGCTAATCCAAAGCCAGGAGCCAGGTGCTTATCCTGGTCTCCCATGGGGTGCTGGGCCCGAGGATCTGGGCCATCCTCCACTGCATTCCCTGGCCACAGCAGAGAGCTGGCCTGGAAGAGGGGCAACCGGGACAGAATCCGGTGCCCCGACCGGGACTAGAACCCAGTGTTCTGGCGCCGCAAGGCGGAGGATTAGCCTAGTGAGCCGCGGCGCCGGCCTCTTCTCTCTTTTCATTAAAGATTCATTTGTTTGTTTATTTGAAAGGCAGAGTTACAGAGAGAGAAGGAGAGACAGAGAGGTCTTTCATCTGCTGCGCTACTCCCCAGATGGCTGGAATGGCCAGCGCTGGGCCAGGCCAAAGCCAGGAGCCAGGAGTTTCTTCTGGGTCTCCCATGTGGGCACAGGGGCCCAAGGACTTGGGCCGTCCTCTGCTGCTTTCCCAGGTGCATCAGCAGGGAGTTGGATCGGAAGTGGAACAGCCAGGACTTGAACTGGCACCCATATGGAATCCTGTACTGCAGAGTGGCTTAACCAACTGAGCCACAGCACTGGCCCCTGGAGGATTCGCTTTCAAGGCAGCTCACACACATGTCTGGACAGACAATTCAGTTAATGCAAGGAGACCTCAGCACCTCTCAACTTGGGCCTCTCCACAGGTGGCTTGAATGTCCCCAAAATACAGTTGCAAGATGGTCCCAGAGTGGGTAAGGTGTAGGAGAGCAAGGTGGAGTGACAATGCCTTCTATGTCTTGGCTTTGGGAGTCCCACGTGGCCCTTCCTTACCCAGTTTTAATATTTAGATGTGAGTCACTAAATCCTGCCCATATTTAAAGGGAGGGAGATTAGGCTTCACCATTTGGAGAGGGGAGTGTCTCAGAATTTGTGGGTATATTCTGGAAGTAACACCCGGGCCGTGGGAAGGGGTCAGTTTAAGCAGAACTGAGGGCCGCCAGCACTGTTACAAGTTTACAGAAGGCTCATGGGACACCAGTGAGGGTACAGGTGAAGCCGAGACACAGCAAGATTGGAATGCGGTCAGCACCCTTTACGCGGTGTCGCCAACGTTCTCTCTTCCAGTTGTCTTTATTCTCTGTCCTCTCACGTTGGCTTTGATACCCACCCTCCATCCCCACCCCTTGCTCCTGAACTTGCAAAGCACTCCTAGATCAACCAACTTGTCAGGCTCCATCCCGAACTCTGGGGACAGAGAACCGGGTTGGCCCTAACTGCACAGGGCTCCCCTGCAGTCCTGTCTGTTGTGGCCTGGGCAGCAGGGACGTGTGGCCTAGCTCTGCGGAAACGGTCAGGAAGGAAGTTTCCTGAGAGAGGGACAGCTGAGAAGCCCCTAAATGTGTCTACTTCAGGGGCCGGTGCTGTGCTGCAGCAGGCCAAAGCCCTGGCCTGAAGCGTCCACATCCCATGTGGTCACTGGTTCGAGTCCCCGCTGCTCCACTTCTGATCCAGCTCCCTGCTAATGCTCCTGGGAAAGCAGTAGAAGATGGTTCAAATCCTTGGGCACCTGCACCCACGTGGGAGACCTGGTAAAAGCTCCTGGCTCCTGACTTTGGATCAGTTCAGCTCTGGCCGTTGCAGCCATTTGGGGAGTGAACCAGCAGATGGAAGACCTTTCTCTCTCTCTCTACCTCTCTCAATAAATGGATTCAAGCGGCTTTCAGGCAGCCCACCAGTGAGAGGCAGAAGCTTTCGTTTTGGAATTGTTGCTGCATAAGATGAAGTCCCGATGCTGTCATGGGGCTGTTTTCCAACAGGGCCTGCACCATTGTAGCAGGGATGGCAGGAGAGAGGGCAGGCTTACCAGCCATACCCATAGCTACAGGAAGGTAGCTGGATGAGGTACAGCCATGACATCAGATCTGGAAAGATGCTCAGCCGCACCCCAGACGCCCCACCCCAACTAAGATACTTTCATGTGTGTGTGGTAGGGGGTGTCAATTCACTCACTAGAAGGAACTGGGCTGGCACTAGGTCTTCTCACAAGAGCAGACCATCTCTGAGAAGTAGACTATAGTAGCAAGTTCTAGTCCAGGGTAGGTTACTGGAAACGGATTTGGGCACCACATTCAGGGAGCTGTGGAGGGAAGACAGAAGAAGGTTTGTTTCGGGTAAAGGGGGGAGCCGATTTAGCTTGAGTCGTCTGTGCAGCCTATTGTACTGTCGCATAATAAACCAAATCTCCAAGATCTTTCCTTAATTTCACTTGTTGTTCACACACCATTCACAAGCCAAGGCAATCCATCTAATTAAGTGTATTTGTATAGGCAGGTGTTCCCACTAGAGAAATAAAAATCAATGGAAGAGTGTGTTAATTTTCACAGCCAACAATATTGGCCCACATTATTGGATTGTTATATACTTAGTTTGCTGGCTGTTTATCTGTTGGTTACTTCTTTTTTTTTTTTTTTTTTTAAATGATAGCATCAAGTGTAATTATCAAGTAATCTTCAGGACATAAAAAAGAGCTTCATCCAACTCCTCGGTAATAACAGTCATTACTGTATTCTCTAAAAACAACTGCTAGTTATTTGCAGCTTTCAGAGTTCCCCAGTCGGGAAAACTGCAAATGACACAGTAATGATTATTGAGGTTCTACGGTAACTCCAGTCATAATTTCAATGTAATTGGTAGAGCATGAATAACTATGAATTATGTCTTATAGACAACCTATTTGTAGGGAATTCACAGTTATTCATAGTATGTATAATACAGCAAACATAAATTGAATGTTAATCTTAATAAAATTCACTTTTATACTGCATTTTCATCTGAATGGATGCCATCTGTTTTAAGGTGCTAGCAGGGAGTAAAGTAAAATTGAACTTGGAAAATCCAATTATTTGGTGTTTCCCAACTTTTCAAATTTAATGCTGAAAGCCCATGATTGAAACAAGAGAGACTTTAATATGGAATTGTTTTCCAGGATAGGGGGTTATCAACAGACATTAATTAAGAATATTATAATTATTTTCCCATACAAAGCTAGGAAAACTCTTGGATTGCAGTTTTAGTGGGCAGATTTTGGGTTATTGTGCACGTTTAGGATTGTCTGGCCACAAACTCTCTGACCAGCGTGTGGTCACAAGCAGCTTCCACGGGTCGTGCCCCCAGGGAACACCAATGGAAGAGGAGGAGGTGGGTGGGGGTGGGGGGCAGAGAGAGGAGGAAGCTTGCATTCCCGCCACAGGCCGCGGGCTTGACACCGCTGGGGAAGATGGCAGCCAGGGAAGGGCCTCAGAGTTCTCCCAGGCAGAGGGCCAGGAGGCGGGTTTTTACCCAGCAGCGCCCCCTTCAGCCCCGGCTGGGAATGCCTTGGGGGTCTGGGGAGCGGGCGAGCAGGCCATGCAGGTCGTCAGAGCACATTCTCACAGGCACCCCCGGCCTAGCGGGAATTTGTATGTGGCAGAATTTTCACCCAACTTTGGAAGGAATAGAAGCGGTTTACAGAACAGAATACTTAAGTTAGGTATTAATTAAGAATTTTTTCCCTTTTTTTCAAAATTAAAGAGAGCAAATTTCAAGTATTTCTTAGACACATTTTTTTTTTTTGACAGAGTGGACAGTGAGAGAGAGAGAGACAGAGAGAAAGGTCTTCCTTTACCGTTGGTTCACCCTCCAATGGCCGCCACAGCCGGTGCACTACGGCCAGTGCACCACGCCTATCCGAAGGCAGGAGCCAGGTGCTTATCCTGGTCTCCCATGCGGGTGCAGGGCCCGAGGATCTGGGCCATCCTCCACTGCATTCCCTGGCCACAGCAGAGAGCTGGCCTGGAAGAGGGGCAACTGGGACAGAATCCGGCGCCCCGACCGGGACTAGAACCCGGTGTGCTGGCGCCGCAAGGTGGAGGATTAGCCTAGTGAGCCGTGGCGCCAGCCTATTTACAACATACTTTCAAATTACTTTACAATCACAGGCTTAATACACCACTAACCATAGTGTTCAACAAGTAAAAAGCATAAGGCTATTTAAAAAAAAAGTTTTATTTATTTGAAAGGCAGAGACAGTGAGATCTTCCACCAACTGATCCACTTCTCAAATGCTTGCAACAGCTGGGGCTGGGCGAAGCCCAAACCAGGAGCCCAGAATTCCATCTGGGTCTCCTACCTTGGTGGCAGGACCCGAGTACTTCTGTCCTCACCTGCTGCCTCCCACGGTGTGCACCAGCAGGAAGCTGGGCTCAGAGGCAGAGCCAGGACTCAAACCCAGGCACCCTGAAGTGGAATGTGGGCCTTCCACACAGCAGCTTAACAACTGTGCCACGTGCCCACCCCGTAACTACTGCTATTCTTTGCTGTTTTTTGCCTTCCTGAGCAAGTGTCTTTACAATGTGTTTTATATAGCTTCTCCAAATCAAATTAGAGCCTCCTCTCAATAATATTTTTTTTTAAATTCCACAAGCGAAGCAGCTTAGCACATCAGTTACAAGCTCAGGATCTGTAGTCAGGTTTTTGGTTTTATCACTTACTGTCTTAGAGTGCTCACTTCTCAACTCCGAATGGTAGCAGTTAAACCTACCCCACAGCACTATCACGATAATTAGATAATGCCTGTAAAATGCTTCCCACAGTACCCGACACAGAGTAAATACTCAAAGTAGCTAGTATTATTGTTCCTATTACTACCCCTAATTTTCATTATTACTACAAATAAAATAACCACCCTTCAAATTAAAACATAAAATAGGTTTAGAGGACATGATCGTATGAGAGAAGCAATGATAGGAGGGTGTGACCAGAGAACAAGATACGGATCTCAGACGTGGTGTAGGTCACGGCCTGGCTGTGGTCATGGCTGGTTCCAGCTACAGCCGAGTAAAGGAAAAGGTCCTTGTGTGGCACTGAGTGAGGTTAAGGAAGCATGAGCAGGTGGTGGCTAGTTGGTCATCCACATGATGCTTAATGATCCCACACAACGAGGACAGGAAATGGGATGAAGAGGAAAACTCAGGTGCAAGTACCATGAAGGATGCAGGAGAATACCCGGTAAGAAACTAACAGACCCCTACCTGGGCCTTCCTGGACCCCAGCCCACTTTTCCCCAGTTCTTGTAACTGCACACCTACCCCATACAACCTACTTTTCCTTGCAAATAAGGATGTTGGAAAAGCGAAGACAACTGCCTCACTACTTCCCAGCAGCAGCCCCGCCCCCACACACACTTTGGGCACCCACTAAGTGCAACCCATTGTAATAATAAAGGAACACACTTCTTGTCCCAACACCTGTAATACAGGTGAACAGAAAAAACACGCATGCAAAAAATGGATATGGACCTCACTGAAGCAATGTGACATAAAATAGTATACATGCAACACTCTTGTACAAATAGCTAACATAGAGTAAAAGATGGGGCTGGCACTGTGGTGCAGTGGGTTAAACCACTGTTCGGAATGCTGACATCCCATATCAGAGAGCTGGCCTGAGTCCTGGCTGCTCTGCTTCCAATCCAGCTCCCTGATAATGCGCCCAGGAAAGCAGTGGAAGATGGCCCGTTATGGGCCCCTGCCACCCCCATGAGAGACTTGGATGGAGTTCCAGGCTTTTGGCTTTGGCCTGGCCATTGCAGCCATTTGAGCAGTGAATTAGTAGATGGAAGATCTCTATCCCTCTCTGTTCCTCATCTAAACCCCCCATCACTCTGCCTTTCAAATAAATAATATAAATCTTTTTTTTTTTTTAATAGAGTTAGTGAGAGAGACAGAGAGATAGAGAGACAGAGAGAAAGGTCTTCCCTCCACTGGCTCACCCCCGAAATGGCCACCACAGCCCGCACTACACCGATCCGAAGCCAGGAGCCAGGTGCCTCCTCCTGGTCTCCCATGCGGGTGCAGGGTCCAAGCACCCGGGCCATCCTTCACTGCCCTCACTGGCCAAAGCAGAGAGCTGGACTGGAAGAGGAGCAACAGGACTAGAGCCCGGCACCCATATGGGATGCCAGTGCCACAGGCGGAGGATCAACCAAGTGAGCCATGGTGCCGGCCCCAATAATATAAATCTTAAAAAAAAAAAATAAAAGAGAATTGGGCTGGCGCTGTGGCATAGTGGGTAAAGCTGCAGCCTGCAATGCTGGCATCCTATATAGGCACTGGTTTGAGTCCTGGCTGCTCCACTTCTAATCCAGCTCTCTGCTACAGCCTGGGAAAGCAGTAGAAGATGGCCCAAGTCCTTAGGCCCCTCTACCCCCATGGGAGACCCAGAGGAGGCTCCTGGATCCTGGTTTCAGATCGGCGCAGCTCCAGCCGTTGCGGCCATCTGGGGAGTGAACCAGCAGATGAAAAACCTCTCTCTCTCTCTCTCTCTCTCTCTTGCTCTGCCTCTACCTCTCTGTAACTCTGCCTTTCAAATAAATAAATAAATCTTTTAAAAAGAGAGAGAGCCAACAGATAATATCATGTCAATACCATTTCTTATTCTGTAATGCCTTCCTCCCAGGTACCTATGACGGAAGCTCTTTTCTTAGTTGCCTGACTAGATAGGAGCTCCCCAGGTTGGTTCAGATCTGCACTACTCCCCACCCTCCAGCTTTTCCTCCTTCCACTATAAAGTCTGATATGGTATGGCTCACCTATAGCTTTGATATTTAAAGGAAAAGAAGTGTTATGCAGAATCAGGCTTTTAATAGACCTCTGACAGTACAAAGACTCATCCCATAGCCAATTCTAAGGACCATTTTCAGGACAGAAATGATGACTTAAAAGGACCTGATTTGTTTTGACATTAAATATAATTCATGCCACTATTAAAGACATTTATTTTTGCTTATAACAATAATGCTTAAACATTATCATTGAAGTAATAAAAACACTTTTTAAACTAGGAACACTCAAGAACATTAGTAATATTCATAAAGTTTCTACACAGTTGAGGAAGTTCATATCAAATGGATAAAAAACAGCACAGACAACCTATACACATAAAGATTAGAGAAATCTATTTCCTAGATTTCCCATAGATTCAGTAGAGGAACGTAGAGGAATCGATGGAAAATAAAGTCTTCTGCTGGGGCATAAAGAGGAAGCAGGTCACATGACGCAGAAGTTGATTTTCTTCCTAAACTCTTGCCCCAGTGTGGGCTCAGAGAAAGAGCTTCACTGGGGATTTGGCTGAATAGGGAGAAGTAGCACTGACTTCAGCCCCAGATACCCAGGGGAATGACTCAGAGAAATGTTCAGTGGAGAAGAAGAGACAGGACAGAGTCTCTACAGAGCAGTGAGGAGACAGGACAGCCAGCCAGCCACTGGCTACACGCAGCCAGAGACTCCTGCACACTCATGCGGGGCACCCCGCCTGGAAGCACCATCTTCCCAGGAGAGGAGGGAGAAGGCTGCCCCAGCCTACACCACTGACAGCTTTGAGGAGGGAGAATTCCACAGCCCACTGGCTTTGAGTGCAGCCTGGGGAACGCAGCTACTTTACTTGTAGAAGGGAGACAGCTTTGCTTCTCTCCCCTCCCCCCACCAAACTGCCAGTTTCAATTTGCTGAGGTGGAGCTGTAGCCATCTCTGTTCTGACTCTAAGCCGTAAAACAAGTCTCAGCAAATTCAAAAAAATCGAAATCATGTCATGTACCTTTTCTACCACAATGGGATAAAGCTGGAAAGTGACAACATAAAAAACTCTAAAAAAAATATAAACACATGGAGACTGAACATGTTCCTGAATGAGCAGTGAGTCATATAAGAAATCAAGAGGGAAATTAAAAAAATCATTGAAACAAAATGAGAACACAACCTATCAAAACTCATGGGATATGGCAAAGCCTTGTTAAGAGAAAAGTTTATAGCAATTAGTGCCTATAGCCAAAAATTGGAAAGGTATCAAATAAGTGATCTAACAACACATTGAAGGACCTAGAAAAACAAGAATAAATTAAATCCAAAATTAGTAGGAAGAAAGAAATAATAAAAATTAAAGAAAAAACAGAAATTAAAAAACTATTCAAAAGATCAGTGAAATGAACAGCTGGCTTTTTGAAAAAGTAAACAAAATTGATAAACCACTGGCCCAACTAACCAAAGAGAGAGAGAGAGAGAGAGAGAGAGAGAGAGAGAAAGAAAGAAGACCAAATTAACAAAATCAGAGATGAAAAAGTAGATGTTACAACAGATAACACAGAAATAAAAAGAAATAACTAGGGATTATTACAGTTATATACCAAAAAATTGGAAAATCTAGAAGAAATGGATAGATTTGGGGACACATATAATTTACCAAAATTTGAGACATGAAGACATAGAAAACCTGAATAAACCAACAACCAAGACTGAGATTGAATCAGTAATAAAGCACTTCTCAACAAAGAAAAACCTAAAACCCAATACCTTCACTGCTGAATTCTACTAGCATTTAAGGAAGAACTAATCTCAACTTTCTTAAGTTATTCAAAACAACTGAAAGGGAAGGAACCCTTCAAAACTCACAACAAAAAATAGAACTGTAGACCAATATCCCTAATGAACATAGGTGCAAAATCCCCAACAAAATACTAGCAAATTGAATACAACAACACATCAAAAAGACATTCACCTGGAGGAAGTGGGATTTATGCCAGGGATGCAGGGATAGTTCAACATGTGTAATCAGTGAACATGATACATCACAACAACAAAATGAAGAATAAACACCATATGATTATCACAATAGATGCAGATAAAGCATTTGATAAATACAACATCTTTTCATGATTAAAAAACTTTAAACAATTGTGTATAGGAAGAACATACCTCAACACAATAAACATATGAAAAACCCACAGCCAGCATCATATTGAATGGAGAAAAGCAGGAAGTATTTCCACTAAGATCTGGAACCTGAAAAGGATGCCCACCCTCAACATTATTTTTTATATAGTTCTGGAAGTTTTAGCCAGAGCCATTAGGCAAGAAAAAGAAATCAAAGGGATACAAAGTGGAAAGGAAGAAGCCAAATTATACCTGTTTGCAGATGATGAGATCCTTTATATAAAGTAGCCAAAAGACTCCACTATGAGACAATTGGAACTCCTAAGAGAATTTGGCAAAGTTGCATGATATAAAATCAACACACAAAACTCAACAGTATTCTTATATTCCAACAGTGCTCCAGCTAAGAAAGAACTTGTAAGATCAGTCCCATTCACAATAGTTAAAAAACTTTAAATACTTTGGGATAAATTTAACAAAGGATGTGAAAGATCTCTAGAGTGAAAATTATAAAACATTAATGAAGAGAAGACAGAAAAAATGGAAAAAAATCTTCCGTGTTCATGTATTAGAATTAATATCAAATTGTCCATACTATCCAAAGCAATTTACATTCAATGCGATCCCAATAGAAATAGCAACATTCTTCACCGATCTAGAAAAACTTCTAAAATATGGAAACACCAAAGAGTCCTAGTAGCCAGAGCAATCTTAAGCAATGAAAACAAAGTCAGAGGCACCACAATACCAGATTTCAAGACATACTACAGGGCTGTTATAATCAAAACAGCCTGGTACTGGCACAAAAATAGACATGTAGACCAATGGAACAAAATGAAAACCCTAGAAATTGATGCATCTACAACCAACTGATCTTTGACAAACAAGCTAAAATCACTCCCTTGAGAAAGGACAGTTTTATAAACAAATGATGTTGGAAAAATTAGATTTCCACAAGCAAAAGTTTGAAACAAACCCCTGCCTTATATCCTATACAAAAATCAACTCACAATGGATCAAGGATTTAAACCTAAGACCTAAAATCATCAAATTACTAGAGGAAAATATAGGGGAAATGCTCAAAGACACTGGCACAGTCAAAGACTTCTTGGATAAGACCCCAAAAACAGAAGTACAGACAATTAAAGCAAAAATGGACAAATGGAAGTACATCAAGGTAAGAAGCTTCTGCACAGAAAAGGAAACACTCAAGAAAGTGAAAAGGCAACCAACAAAATGGGAATAAATATTTGCAAACCATACATCTGATAAGGATTAATATCCAGAATAAAGAGCTCAAGAAACTCAACAACAACAAATAACACAGTTAAGAAATGAGCAAAGGATATGTTCACTGGTCTTCCTGCTTCTATTAACATCATATGCTATTAGGCAGAAAGAAAGGGAAAGGAAAGGAATCTTTTCTACTTACATTGAAACAGTTTTTTCTCTTCTCTTTTCTGCCTCCCACCATTCCTTCTTTTTTTTATAACTGTTGAAATACAGTGTTGAACAAGACTATTTCTGTGCAGCTCAATTCACAATAGATAAGATATGGAATCAACCCAAATGCCCATCAACTAAAGACTGGATAAAAAAATTATGGAATATATACATCATGGAATACCACACATTGGTTAAAAAAATGAAATTCTGTCATTTGCAACAAAATGGATAAAACTGGAAAACATTATACTTACTGAAATAAGCCAGTCCCCAAAGGACAAATACCATATATTCTCCCTAATTTGTGATAACTAATAGAGTACCTAAAAGGTGAAATTAACACTTTGAGATGCAATGACTTTGAACAGCCCTTGTCTCAACTGTTGAGGAACAGGGTTATATATATATATATATATATATATATACATACACACACATACACACACAATTTGTTAACTCTCTACTTAATATAGAGCTAGTCATGTGTATAAAGTTAATTGAAAATAGATCTTAGTAAAAAACAAGAATGGGAATAGGAGAGGGAGGAAGAAGAGGGGTGGGAGTGTGGGTGGGAGGGTGGTTATGGTGGGAAGAATCACTATATTTCTAAAGTTGTATTTATGAAAAAATTGTTATACATTCAAAAAAATAAAAGACTTTCTGGTGGCCAGGAACTGATGACTGTGGCTCCAAGATGAAGATAAAGAAGCAGTAAGACAGCCATCAGCCACTGAGTTGGATAACCTATTAAGGGTATTAAGCTGTGGCTTAACCGACTCTTACTTGCTTCCATAATTGGAACTCTTCAAGTAATGTGAGCCACTATTCCAGTGAGCTGAGATGTGTTTTTGCAAGAAGCATTGTGAAGGGCTGGGAGATGCTCCTTTCCTCTAAGCTAAATGGGATGGATTTACCAAGAAATCATTCATGCCAAGTATGGAAACTTGGTGATATGCTAATCAGATTTACACTACTACAGAAAAAGATGTGAGCACTTCTAGAAGTTCAAGGGAAAATTACATTATTAGAAACTATGCATGGATTACAAATTTTTGTACCCAAATGGATCTTCTAATTCCATTTTTATACCAACTTAAAATTAAAAAAAAAAAGAGTAAGTGTTCCCAATCCACTGGTTCACTCCCCAAAGGCATGCGACAACCTGAGATGGGCTTGGAGGTCAAAGCTGGGTCATCCACATGGGAGACAGGAACCCAATCACCTGAGTCATTATTGCTGCCTCTAGGGTCTACATTGGCAGGAAGTTGGCATCAGAAGCAGAGCCAAGAATTGTACCCAACTACTCCAATGTGGGATGTGGGCATCTTGTCTGGTATCTTAACCCCTAGGCAAGCCACCTGGCACTGCACAAACTTTTGAAAGTACTCACATACTTTAGGAAAGCTACTTTACAAAGATATATTTATTTTGGCTCTTGGTCCTGGAGGTTCACAGCCCCAGGTTGGGCAGACACCACTGGCTGGGTCTGTGGTGATGGCACTCTTTCTGGTAGAGTCCCAAGGTGGTACAGATCATCATATGGCAAGAGAGAGGGGGCACACATACATGTCTAATCTCTTTCCTTATAAAGCCACCAGGAATCCATCACAGAGCTCCACCCTAACGACCCCATCCAATCTAGTCACTCCACAAAGGTCCAGCCTCTAAACAATTGGATTAAGTTTGCATCCTTTTAGCTCCACTAGTGTGACTTAGGGCACTAAACTCCTAAGGTCAGGGGAACAAATATTCAAACCATAGTGGGGGGGCTTAGATATCTTAATTTTCTTGTTGGCTGTCTGTTTAGGCAGTAGAAATGTGGATTTGAGTTGCAACTTTCTAAGCAGGGGCAATAAGAATTGTAAGACAGCAAGGTTAAGAGAGGAAGGCAGTAGATCAGGACTCACTCCACTGGTTAGAGTGGCAAGGATCCCAGAGGCTGGCAAGAGCTGAGGTGCCTGGGGCTCTCATGGGCAACTGTGCAGTAGAGAGGCTCCTGCCTTGAGCCCTCTGTAGAATGCATGGCCCCACAGGGGATCCAGAGCCTACTGCCCATCTACAAGAACTAGAGAAGCAGGACAGCCACTAGAGATCCCCAGAGTGGCCAATCACGTAGGAGACCCTTGTCTCTTTCTTGGTTCTTCCTGCCTACCTCAACCTCCCCGAGGAGTTACAGCCCACAGGAACAAAGGGGAGGGGGAAGCAGTGTCCCAGCCCCATGCTCTCCATGAGAAATGGAGGAGGAGAAGGAGTCGAAGAGCCATCCCTGGGGCCGGTGCAGTGGTGCAGCGGGTTAATGCCCTGGCCTAAAGCGCTGGCATCCTATATGGGCACTGGTTCAAGACCCTGCTGCTCCACTTCCAATCCAGCTCTCTGCTACAGCCTGGGAAAGCAGTAGAAGATGGCCCAAGTCCTTGGGCCCCTGCACCTAAGTGGGAGACCCGGAAGAAGCTCCTGGCTTCTGGCTCCGGATCGGCACAGCTCCAGCCATTGTGGCCAACTGGGGAGTGAACCATCAGATGGAAGACTCTCTCACTCTTTCTCTCTCTGCCTCTCTTCTCTCTGTGTAACTCTTTCAAATAAATAAATAAATAAATCTTTAAAAAAAAAACACACACACACACATTAAAAAAAAAACAACAAAGAGCCATCCCTGTTGCTCCCTTCAGTTTAGTTCCCTGGAGTCACAAGCTGTCAGGTGATGAAGGGAAGGAAAGCTTCCAAGCTGTTGTGACATTGGAGCTTGAAATTAGGTAGACTGTTTTTTTGAGAAAGAGCAAGATCCCACCCACTGGCTCACTCCCCAGATGCCCATGCCAACTAGGGCTGGGCTGAAGTCGGGATCCAGGAATTCAATCCAGGTCTGACGTGCTGGTGACAGGGACCCGACTAGAGCCATCACTACTGCCTCCTAGGGCTCACATTAGCAAGAGGCTGGTATCAGCAGTGGAGCCAGGAATCGAACCCAAGTACTCCAATATGGTGTGCAGGTGTCCTAACCAGTATTCTAACCTCTAGGCCAAACACCTGTCCTTAAGTAGACTTTTAATAATTAAAAATGACCAGAGGCCTGGGGGAACCACAAAAGACACTTTTAGGGTGCCTGTTACCCAACGGGTAGTGACATATAAGGTGGGGAACACTGGCTGGAGAAAAGCAGAGCCATTTCAAGTTTGCACCCCTTGAGTCGAGAGTGTTTGGTAGACTGATTCTCCTTTTGCTATCTCCCTCTGAGTTCTTCAGCTTATAAGGGCTCGATGGACTGCAGTGGGCCCATCTGGATCATCAGGCTAATTTCCTCATCTTCAGGCCAACTTGCTGGTTCGATTACGTACAGGTGAGTGGGCATGGCCTAACCACTGGGAACTAGGAGGGAACCCTTCCTTGGGAATGGAGGCTGTGCCTATTGCAACAAAACAGAAGCAGCCTGGATCCCCGAGGACTCTGTGGAGCTGCGCCACCACATCAGCCCTGGGCTGCCCATCTCTGGACCTTCAAAGGTAGGAAACGTGCTTCTTTTTAATACTGCTGGTTCTGTCCCCCATCATCACCACCTCGACCCAATCCTGATCGAATCATTTAGCTACAGCTCAATTACAAACTAGAAAATTCCTTTAGTGTTTGCTGAAGAACTCTGGAGCTCCGTATAGCTCTATCTTTTTATTAATGTTATTATCATTAGAAAGGCAGAGGGAGAGAGACATAGACATAGATGAAAGGAGGAAGAGGGGGAGAGAGAGAGAATATGTATCTTCCATGCACTGGTTCACTTAACAGCTGGGCCTGTGTCAGGCTGAAGCCAGGTACCCAGAACTCAGTCACATGAGTGGCAGGAGCCCAAGTACGTGAGCCATCACCTGCCACCTCCCAGGGTGCACATGAGCAGGAATCTGGAATTGGAAGCACAGGACTGAACCCCAGGCACTCTGATGGGGGTGTAGGTGTCTTCACTGCTGTGCCATGGGCCTGCCCCTACCGATCTCTGTCTTTGAATGCCTGCAGCAGAGCTGGCCAGCTTCCCGCAGAGTCTGCTCCCTCCTCAGAGTGCAGAGCTGTGGTTGAGAAGCGCAGGGCCAGTGTGGAACTCATCTCCTTTATCTCCCTGTTAGCCAGCTGGAAGAAGACTCCCAGGCCACCAAGGATGGTGCAGTCATTATGTGGGAGGAAACTCGGGATCCTGATTACAACACAGCTGCCCGCAGGGCATCAAGCCGCCTTGTGATGCAGAAGAGAAAGACCATGATGTCAAGCACCTGGATGCAGAGGTTTATCCTACTCCGACCGACGCACCTCTGTGTCTCAGGGTCCCAGCCTGTGGACTGGCTGCTTGAGCTAGAGGGTATAACTGCTCAGCAAGATCAGGTTCGCTCGGCCGGCGCCACAGCTCACTAGGCTAATCCTCCGCCTTGCGGTGCCGACACACCGGGTTCTAGTCCCGGTCAGGGCGCCGGATTCTGTCCCGGTTGCCCCTCTTCCAGGCCAGCTCTCTGCTGTGGCAGGGAGTGCAGTGGAGCACCCCATGGGAGACCAGGATAAGTACCTGGCTCCTGCCATCGGATCAGCGCGGTGCGCCAGCCACAGCGCGCGGGCCGCGGCGGCCATTGGAGGGTGAACCAACAGCAAAGGAAGACCTTTCTCTCTGTCTCTCTCTCTCTCACTGTCCACTCTGCCTGTCCAAAAAAAAAAAAAAAAAAAGGATCAGGTTCGCTCCCTGTGAAGGATTACACTGCCTGACCCCTGTCTGACCCCACCCCTTCATCAAGTTACTCTAGGCAAGAATAGGCCCTCAGGTGGGGTAGCACACAGGTGGCTGGAATGACCAAGTTTACTGCCCACTCTCCCATCGTTTCTGATCATGGGCTTTCTCCTGAGTCCTTTGTAAATTGAGCAGCTGTAGTTGGGTTTTTTTCTTAAATATTTATCATTTTTAAAACTTATTTTCATCTACTTGAAAGGAAGAGCATCAGAGAGACAGAAAGAGGGATTTTCTATTTGCCGGTTCACTCCCCAAATGCCTGTAGCAGCTGGGCCTGGGGGCTGCGCCAGGCTGAAGCCAGGAGCCCAGAACGCATTACAAGGCTCCCATGTGGGTGGCAGGGACCCAAGCACTTGAGCCATCACCTGCTGCCTCCCAGGGTGTGCATTAACAAGAAGCCAGATCAGAAGCAGAGGTGAGGCTCGACCCCAAACACTCTGACCTGGGATGCAGGTGTCGTAGAGGTATCTTAACCCTCTGTGACACAGTGCCCACCCCTGAGCAGCTGTATTATTTAGGGATCTTTTGATTGTAAGTGTACTAAACTCTTCAAACTGGCTGAAATATCCCATCTTCCTGGACAACCTGGCCCCAGGAGTCTTCTCTACGCCCTGAATCACACATGGCGGCATAAAATACACTGTGCATACAATTCATGTAGGGGCCAGTGCTGTGGCACAGTGGGTAAAGCCACCATCTGTGATGCCGGGAGCCCATACAGGCGCTGGTTTGTGTCCTGGCTGCTCCACTTCCAATCCAGCTCTCTGATGGTGGCCTTGGAAAAGCACGGAGGATGGCCCAAGCGTTTGGGCCCTTGCACCCATGTGAGAGACACGAAAGAAACTCCTGGCTTCAGCCATGGCGGTTGCAGCTATCTGGGGAGAGAAACAGTGGATGGAAAATCTCCTTCTCTTGCTCTCTCTCCCTCTCTTTCTCTAGGTTTCAAAATAAACAAATCTTTTTAAAAACAAGTTCACATAAAATATGTATTATTTTAAAATGATGTATAGATTTCAAAAATTTTTCAACAAAGTAAATATCTTTTAATTCCATTTTCCACGAACTTTTTGAAGTTCCCCTGTGGCATCACGAGTTGGTGGACAGATAGCCAGAATGAAACTCAATACAATTTCTGCTGGCTGCTGCTACCATAAACACCAGACCTCTGTCTTGGAACCAAGGGGTTCCAGCCACTAGGTTTCAGACTTGAGTAAAAGAAGAAAGGAAAAGAAACAGCACAACCACACTCACCAGACAGCCCAGGTCGCTGGCCTCGGCTGGTTGCGGCCCCCAGGCAGCTGTAACCCTCGCCAGAGCTCTGCCCCACCGCGCGGGGCTCCCCGGTCCTGATCAGCTGCTCCCTGTCGCTTGACGGGCCTCCGACGCTAACCGCTCTCCTGCCCTTGGCCGGCGAAGCAAAGTACCTGGGCAAGGTCGCACGGGCCGAGTGGAGACCCGCTGCTTTCCCACTAGGTGGCGCCCGTGGAGCCAGAGGTGACCATGAGGGCTTTGCAGTCAGAAGAGCACAAAGGAAATGTGGTTTTGCTTTTCTTTTTCCTTCCTATTGATAGCTCCCCGCTCCACCCCTCATCCTAAAAGCAGCGTTAAAACAAGGCCCCTTTCTACTTCTCCCTCCCAGGGGGACGGCAGCTTCCCCGAGACTCCCCTGCCCAGGGCCAAGTCAAAGGGCTGCTGTTATCCTCCTGCCTGAAAGCTGTGGGCTTGTAATTGGAGTCCCCGAGCGCCCGTGACCCTGGCCTCATCCCTCTCCTTCCTTTCAGCTTTCTCCAAGGCCCCGCAATTAAGAAGGTAAGCCACAGGGTTGCCTTCCTTCCCTCTCTGGCTCCTTTTAAATTGTGTTCTGGAAGGAGGTGCAGCAGGAGAAGTGAATCTCTATGGTCAGCTAAGCCAGGACCACGTGGTTGCACGCCTATGGGCACCAGGGCATGAGCTGGCCCCCGGAGAAGAGAGAGTCTATACTGATTTGCTCCCACAAAATAAAGACGAGTTATACCAATAAAAGACATTGTTAGTAAAATGATATGGTCTTATCTGGGGCATCATCTTAGGCTCCCCCCGCCCCGTCGCCATTTTGTACAATAAGCTTGGATTCTAAGCCCAGGCTGGCTTACTCGAAGTCAGGTGACCAAATGGCACAACCACAAGCGTAAGCTCCAGCCCCACCCTAACAGAATTCGCTATTCCCACTTCATTGCCTCTGCAAAGCTATGTAAGACCCGTTCTCCCAGTACAGGCTGCTGTTCTGTGGTGCAGGGGGAGGCAGCCTGTCGGGTTTCCCCCACCCGACAATAAACCTTCTCCCTTACACCTGTGTTTGGTGTGTTTTGTGGGGACCTTTCCGATGTGGTCATTCCCAAGGACTTCAGTTCATAGTTTAGCAGTGAGTTTTCAGATGCAGGGAAGGGGAAGACGGAGGTTCGAGGACTGCCTCTGGCTTCCTGAATGCAGTGTTCTACTCACTCTCATCTTTCCCCAGGCCGCATCTGTGTGGGGGTAAGTATAGGGTCACAGCATCAGCAAAACCCTATTTCTTTTGGGACTTCCCCCTCCATTATCTGAGGGAGGTCCAGGCCTGCTCAAACCCTTGCCAGCCAGTTTATTTGTTGAAAAAGAGCTATTGTTTTATTTGAAAGAGTGTCAAAGAGGGAAGGAATAAGAGAGAGATCTTCTGTCCGTTGTTTCACTCCCCAAGTGGCCATGATAGCTAGGGCTGCTCCAGGTCAAAGCCAGGAGCTAGGAACTCCATCCGGGTCTCCCACACGGCTGGCAGGGACTCAAGTAGTTGGGTCAGCTTCTGCTGCTTCCCAGGGGCACTAGCAGGGAGCTGGATCAGAAGCAGGGCAGCCAGGACTCAAACTAGGCACTCTGACATGGGCTGCTGGTATCCCAGGTGGGAGTTTAACCTGTGGCACTACAATACCCTGTGGCACTACAACACCCATGCCTCCCAGCTGGTTTAGAAAGCCCCATGTAGGGATGGTAGCCCGTCCTCCAGCCAGACATGTACACAGCAGAGGCCCATCTGGGGTCCCGAGTCGCCAGGGCGTGCTGTCCTGGGACTACTGGCCATGCTCCACAGACAGGGGACGCACCCTCAGGCCCCAGCATCATGGAGGCTTTTCCTTGATTGGACGCCACGTGGTTTCCTGGTGCCCCTTCCTCCCAATGTTCACGTCCGTAAGAAATCGAGTCCCAGTCCTGTGTCCTCAGCTGCTCATCCCCTCAAAGCCCTGCCCTTCTCCCTTCAACAGGTGCCTTCTCTGTGCCCTTTTGTTTTGTTGTCTGAAGTACCCTGGGGGAAATAGCCACCTCTCCAGCTGATAGTCCCCTCCTAGGAAAGTCAGGCAGCTCAACAGCTCCCAGAAGAAAGTCAGATGCCATTATTGAAGTGGGCTGTACACATTTTTGGTCAATCCTAAGAGTGGGATAAAACGTGAATGGTTTTCCTGGTCTCCGATCTCTGGCCCCAGTGGTTGCATCTCGCCCTCTCACTAGGTGGTGGAGCCCTTAGTGACAGCATGGAGCCCGTGACCTCCTCGACCCCTCCTGATTATGGAGGACAGCCAGCGTTTCAGAGCTGTCTGCTTTCCCGTCTTGCCAGGCCTGTGACCCTGTGACTCGGGAGACACAAAGTGCCAGGGCAGGGCTGTAGGATTACTCAGCTTCTTGCAACTGTAACTAAAATGCTGGGAGGAACTTTCTGGGGGAGAGGAAAAGGCTTACTTTTTTTTTTTTTAATATTTATTTATTTGAAAGATGGAGTTACAGAGAGAGAAGAGAGAGAAGGAGAAACAGAAAGATCTTCCATCTGCTGGTTTACTCCCCAAATGGCCTCAAGGCCCAGGGCTGGGCCAGACTGAAACCAGGAGCCGGGAACTTCTCTGGGGTCTCCCACGTGGGTGACAAGGGTCCAAACACTTGGGCCATCTGCTGCTGCTTTCTCAGGTGCATCCGTAGGTAGCTCTGTGGGAAGCGCAGCAGCTGGAACATGAACCGGCACTATATGGGATGCTGGCATTACAAGCGGTGGCTTTATCTGCTACACACACTGGCCACAATGCCAGTCCTCAAAGACTTACTTTCTTAAAAAAATTTTTTATTTATTTGAAAGGCAGAGTGATAGAGGTAGAGGGAGAAAGACAGAGAAAGGGAACTTCCATCCACTGGTTCACTTCCTAAATGGCCACAATAGCCTGGCCTGGGTTAGGCTGAAACCAGGAGCCTGGAGCTCCATCTGGGTCTCACACATGGGGGTCAGAGGTCAAGTACTTGGGCCATATTCTGCCGCTTTCCCAGGTGCATCAGGAGGGAGCTGGTTCAGAAATGGAGCAGCCAGAACTCAAAAACTGGTGCCCATATGGGATATCGGCATTATAGGTAGTGTCTTAACCCACTGGCCCCCTCAAAAGCTGCTTTGACTCACAATTTGGAGGTTCAGCATGCAGGATGAGATGGTCCTGTATCTGGTTGAGTCTGGTGATGGCAGAGCAGGTGCAGAGGAAAGGTCACGTGATGAGCCGGGAAGCAGAGAGAGAACTATGCTGATCTTGGCTTAAACAACCAACCCTCTTGCAACCTTCCAAAAACAAGCACCAGTGACCTTAGAGACCTCCCACTGACCCCATCTCCTGGTGGCCATAATTATGCCAAATCTCTATCCAAATCCATCTACCATTATCAGGAATTTATTAACTATTAATATAAAATTTGGAGTTTGAACGCCTCCCTGAGTTTGAGGCACCAAGTCCTGTCTAACCCTTAACAGCCATGAACTCTCTGTTCCTCTGCTTTGCCCCTCAGCTCCAAAGGGAGGAGCTTGTGTTTCTTGTGGGATGCCTCCTCCCTTCCAGCCTCCAGGCTGTAGCTGCTCAGGGGTGTTGGACCTCAGAGGCCTGTCAGGTCTCCTCCCTCCTCTCACAAAAGGGTTTGGGGTTTGGAGGGTGGTTTGAGGCTACAGCTGGTGTTAGAAGGACAAGTTCTGGGCCCGCGCTATGGCGTTGTGGGTTAAAGCCCTATTCTGAAGCACCAGCATCCCTTATGGGCACCGGTTCTAGTCCTGGCTGTTCCTCCTCTGATCCAGCTCTCTGCTGTGGCCTGGGAAAGCAGTAGAAGATGGCCCAAGTCCTTAGGCCCCTGCACCCACGTGAGAGACCCAGAAGTAGCTCCTGGCTCCTGGCTTCGGAGCTCTAGCCATTATGGCCATCTGGGGAGTGAACCAGCAGATGGAAGACCTCTCTCTCTGTAACTCTTTCAAGTAAATAAAAATAAATCTAAAAAAAAAAAGAAAAAAGAAAAAACAAGGGCAAGTTCCACCCTCCCAGGAAGGTTTTCGGTAAGGAGGCACCCTGGCTCCTAAGCACATTTACTCAAGGGGGATGTCACCCATAGGGTCTCAGGGTGGAGAATCCAACGGCCCCCAAACGTATCCATCCTACCCCCGGAACCTAGGACTATGTCTGTCATGGCAAAGAGGACTCTGCAGATGTGATGAAGTTGAGGTTCTGGTGATGGAAGCTTATTGAGGGGTTAGTTGTGGATTATCCAGATGGGCTTAATGCAATCACCAGGGTCCTCATAACGGAAAGAGGGAGGCAGGAGAGTCATGGCTGGAGATGTGACATGGGATCATGAACTAAGGAAGGCACACAGCCTCTAGAAGCAGGAAAGGGCCAGGAAACAGACTCCCTTCTGGCCCCCAGAAAGAACGCAGCTCTGCCAACACCGTGTTTTTAGCTTGCTGAGCCTGCTTTTGGACTTCCCATAGAATTGTAAGAAAATTAATTTGTGTTGTTTTAGGCCACTACACTTGTGGTAATCAGCTGTGGCACCAGGACACTACTGCAGCCCTCCAGTGAAGCTCAGTTGTTAGCAAAGCATCTTAGGGTGAACACAGTGTGGACTTGCAAGATGGGCCCTTGTTCCATGTGTTGCTTCAAAGCCAAGATTGGAGAGGCTCTTGCACTTGGCTTTGCTCAGTGACTCCTTACCGATCCAGGGCTTCACGACCTCATGTCAGGATCTCATCAGCCTGGCCTGTCTAAGGTTAAGTGTCCATCTATGAGGCTCAGGGGATGGAATGCCCAAACTGACCACACCTGAGGCAGGTGGCCACTTCTGGACTCAGTGGCCTCATCCTTCCGCATTGCACTGGGTGAGAATGAAGAAAGGAGACTTTTTTTTTTTTTAATTTGAAAGGCAGAGTGCCAGAGAGGAGGGAGGGAGGGAGGGCGGGAGAAAGAGAGAGGAGAATCCTCCTTTCAGCGGTTCACTCTCCAAATGCCTGCAACAATCAGGGCTGGGCCAAGATGAGGCCAGGAGCCAGGAACTCCATCTGGATCTCCCACATGGGTGACAAGGACTCAGGTACTTACTTGAGCCATCATCTGCTGCTTCCCAGCTGTGCATCAGCAGGAAGCTGGGAGGGAAGCCGAGGTGGGACTCAATCCCAGGCACTCCAATATGGAATTCAGGGGTCCCAAGGAGCAGCTTAATCCTCCGGATCACAATACCTGCCCCAGGATAGTTTCTCAAGGGAAAATGAGAAGAGAAAAGCATACATGCTGGGCAGGCATAAAGCATTCTGATCCATTATGGAGAATGAAGGAACTGGGAAGAGCAGTTTTGAAGTGGTTGCATTGGCGTATTAAAGCAACCTTGCAGCCGGCGCTGTGGCTCAATAGGCTAATCCTCCACCTAGCGGCGCCGGCACAGCGGGTTCTAGTCCCGGTCGGGGCACCGGATTCTGTCCCGGTTGCCCCTCTTCCAGGCCAACTCTCTGCTGTGGCCAGGGAGTGCAGTGGAGGATGGCCCAAGTCCTTGGGCCCTGCACCCCATGGGAGACCAGGAGAAGTACCTGGCTCCTGCCATCGGATCAGCGTGGTGCGCCGGCCACAGCGCGCCAGCCATGGCAGCCATTGGAGGGTGAACTAACGGCAAAAGGAAGACCTTTCTCTCTGTCTCTCTCTCACTATCCACTCTGCCTGTCAAAAAAAAAAAAAAAAAAAAAAAAGCAACTTGCATATCAGTTATTATAAAAAATTCCATTCTTCAGTCCAAAATATAGTGAGATTCCCTTCCATTAATTTGCTTCACACCATCTGCTCAGATGAAAGGATATAAGATTCTGGCAGGTAGATTTGATGCCTGAATCTGGTTTTCTTTGCGTAAGAGGCAGCAGAACCCCTGCGATGCCTACACGCAGAATCCTCAACTCTGCCTTTTCTCAGTTACCTCTCCCTCCTCAAGACCACAGATCACCTGGATCACTGTGCTTTCAATCCAGCCTCACAAAGAATGCCCCCTAGGCCACATTAGAGGGTCTGTTCTGAGAGACAGGCTGTAACAGTCTTCGATAAAGGAAGTGCAGATGCATGCACAACATGGAGAGAGATGACCCAGTGGAAGGTCTGAAATGTAAGAAGGAATCACATGCATCCGCCTGCAGCTCCGGCATCCCATATGGGTGCCAATTCGAGTCCCGGCTGCTCCACTTGTGATCCAGCTCCCTGCTGGTGGCCTGGGAAAGCAGTGGCAGATGGCCCAAGTGCTTGGGCCTCTGCACCCATGTGAGAGACCCAGAAGAAACTCCTGGCTCCTGGCTTTGGTTTGGCCCAGCTCTGGCTGTTGGGGCCATCTGGGGAGTGAACCAGCAGATGGAAGACCTCTCTCTCTCTGCCTCTCCCTCTCTCTGTCTGTAACTGTGCCTCTCAAGTAAATAAATAAATATTTTTAAAAAAAGAAGGACTCACATGCAAATGTAGTTGCCCACATGGGAATAACTAAGCAAAAATCAGCTGAATCAAATTGTCGATAAGGTATAAATTGAGGGGTTAAATGACAGACTTGGGGCCGGCGCCGCGGCTCACTAGGCTAATCCTCTGCCTTGCGGTGCCAGCACACCGGGTTCTAGTCCTGGTCAGGGCACCGGATTCTGTCCCGGTTGCCCCTCTTCCAGGCCAGCTCTCTGCTGTGGCCCGGGAGTGCAGTGGAGGATGGCCCAGATTCTTGGGCCCTGCACCCCATGCGAGACCAGGAGAAGCACCTGGCTCCTGCCTTCGGATCAGCGCGTTGTGCCGGCCGCAGCGCGCTGGCCGCGGCGGCCATTGGAAGGTGAACCAATGGCAAAGGAAGACCTTTCCCTCTGTCTCTCTCTCTCTCACTGTCCACTCTGCCTGTCAAAAATAAAATAAAATAAAATAAAAAGACAGACTTGGAGTACTGCATGAGACTAGCATACACGATAGGTTCAGCAATGTAGACTGGGAAGAAGATGATCAGAGCAAAATTATTCTGACTCCTGAGAGGTACAAAATTATGAATGTTTGAAGTGGTAAAATGCTAGTCTATCTAGGGTAACCAACAAAAACCAGAAAGCATACAATCTATGAGCAGAGGAGAAAAAAACAGAACAGGAACAAAAAGCAAACTTCAATTAATCTGCATTTTTGACAAGAACAGCAAAAAAAAAAAAGGACAGGAAAAGTGAAACAAATAGCATAAAATAAGTTGGTAGAATTAAAGCCACATCCAGTAATAATCATAAATGAAATGAATGAAATCCTTCAGTTAAAAACAAAGATTTCCACATAGAAGAAAAAAATCATAAATTTGGCTATGGGCCATTTATACAAGCAAAACCTCAAACATTAAGAAATAGAAATATTTCAACTCAAGGAGAAGAAAATGTGTATCAGGCAAAGATTAATATAAGAAATATGGCATAATATTTATAGTTAATTCTACATTAATATCAGATAAAATAGACTATTAGACAAAGGAATAAAAAAGTGATTGCTACATAGTGCAGTGTGGCACAGAGAGTTAAGCCACCACCTGTAGTGCTGGCACCTCATATGGGCACTGGTTTGTGTCCTGGCTGTTCCACTTCTGATCCAGCTCCCTGCTAATGAGTCTGGGAAAGCAGTAGAAGATGGCCCAAGTACTTGGGCCCCTGTACCCACATGGGAGATTTGGATGAAGCTCCTGGCACCTGGCTTTGACCTGGCCCAGCGCTGGCCATTGTGGCCATCTGGGAAGTGAACCAGTGGATAGCAGATCTCTGTCTCTCTTTCTCTCTCTCTGCATCTCCCTCTCTCTAACTTGACCCTTCAAATACTTTTTTAAAAAAAGTTTGAAATCATTAGAAAAGTATGAAAATTATAAACTTACTTATACCTAATAATGTAGCAAAAATTAATAAATGACAAGGGAAAATCGACAAAATCACCATATTTAGAATAGAAGAACAAAATATTATGTGTCAAAACTAGATAGCTAAAGGGATGCATGTAGGAAGTATATATTCTTAAATGCTTCCATTAGGAAAGAAGACATGTTCAAAATTAATGATCTGTGCATTCAATTTGAGAAATTAGAAAAAAGAACAGCAAACAACACTCCCCCCCCCCATTTTTTAAAGTAAAAGGAAAGAAATAATAAATGTAGAGGGAGAAATTAATGAAGTAAAAAGCAATTACACAATTGAGAGTCTTGACAAAGCCATTTTCTGAAAGCTTAATGAAACCAACAAACCTCTGCTGAGATTAACAATGACAAAAGAAATAAGACACAAATTAATCCTATTAGGGAAAATTGAAAATGTAACTAATAAAGATAAGCATTTTTTTAAAAAAGAGGATATTATGGGCAACTTTATGAATAAAACTGAAAACTTAAAAACATGTGTAAATTCCTGGAAAAATACAACCTGCAAACAGTGACTCAAGAGGACATGGGGATCTTAGTTTATGAGAAACACCTCACCTACCTCACTAATATAAAGAAGAAAGACATGGCCATCTCAGCAAATGCAGAGAAATTATCAGTGAAATTATACAACCATTTTACAGACACTCTGCAAATGAGGGATAAAAAGGAGTGTCCTTAATTCAGAAAATGGCATCTACAATAACCTGAAGGCTACAGAAAACTTAACAGTGAGCGGCGAAAGCATTCCCTGTGGTATCAGGGAGAGAAGCAGGGCTGCCTCTTACCGAGGCTTCTTTCCACTCTGCACTGGCTATCCTGGCCCGTGCGGACACCAGCAAAAAGAAGAAACAGTTACAGGAGTCAGGAGTGAATAGACGAAGCCGTCGTTATCCGTGGATATTTGGCTTTTGGAAAACACTAAAGAAGTAAACTTATTTGAGTTTCAGCAAGTTCTCTCAACATACAGTCATTCCCTGAAAGGCAGTTACTTTTCTATTCAGAAGCAATAGTCAGAAAATATAAAATGTAATTTTTTAAAAGATGCCATTTAAAATAACAGCACCTGGAAGTAAATCTATCTAAAGTTGTGTGTGTCTGTTATGAAACTTTATTGGCAGACACTAAAGATGACCTAGTTAAATGGAGATGTACACCATGCTTATGGTGACTATATTCAGTGTTGAAACAATGTGACTGCTCTTCAAATTGATCAATAAAATTCCAAAGAAAACTCCAACAGGATTTTCTGGTGAGACTTGATGAGCTGATGTATATGAAAGAGTAAAGAACTAATAACAGCCCTTTCAGCCTCAAAGCAGAACCAAACACAAAAGTCAATTCAAAGTGGATTAAATACTTAAATATAAAAAGCACAAAACCATGGCACTTGGCCTACATATGGAAATGTCTTTACAGCTTTGGGATTCGAGAGAATGTCTTAAAGAAGACACATGAAAAGCAGAAGCCATAGTGAAAAATATTGGTACATTTTACATTATTAAAGAACTTCTATTTTCAAAAAGACTATTAGTTGAGTGAAAAGAGAAGCCCCCAACTTGGACGATATTTGCCAACCACAGAATCAAAAAGAATGAATTTGGGGATACATAAAGAACACCTAAAGAATAAAGACAAGCAACCAAATTGAAAATTGGACTGAGGGGATGAGAAGCATTGCATAGAATAGAAGCAGTCATGTGGTTTCTAATGGTAAAAGATACTCAACCTCTCTTGTAATCAGAGAAAGGAAAATCATATCCACAAGAGATACTATCTCGTACTGACCAGGCTGTCAAAACTTTGAGGCCAGGTGATGGTGAGCTTATGAAACAATGAGAACCTGCTGCTCCAAGCATAACATGGTGAGACCTCTCTGCCTTACCCAGGAGAGCTTAACCAGTCCCCTGTGGCTCAGCAATTTTGCTTCCAGGTATACATCCTGGGGAAACATTTTCACTTTTGCAATTACAAGAACACTCATAGAAACATTGTCCCTAAAAGCAGAGAACTGGAACATCTCATCCGCCCACTGCTAATAGAGTGGGTAAACTGATCAAGTATTTTCGCACAATGGACTAGCACTGCAGCCATAAGAATCTGTGAATTACAGCTGGAAGCACCAGCAAAGGTAAATCTTAAAAACATGAGGCTTCCACAGGCGGCTGTGCTTGCAGATTGTGCCCATGGTTGAGAAGATCTTAAAATCTATCTGATGCAAAAATCTACTCCAGGGGCCAGCATTGTGGCGTAGCACGTGAAGGTGCCCTTGAGACACCAGCATCAAGTATCGGAGTGCTGGTTTGAGTCCTGGCTGCTCCGCTTCCATTCCAGCTTCCTGCTAATGTGTTTGGAAAAGCAGAAGATGGATCAGTACTTGGGTCCCTGCCACCCACATGGGAGACGCAAATGGAGTCCCACGCTCCTGGCTTCTGCCTGACCCAGCTCTGGCCATTGCAGTCATTTGGGGAGTGAAGATCTCTCTCTCTGCCTCTCCCTCTCTGTCACTCTACCTTTCAAATAAGTAAATGTTTTTTAGAAATTAAATGAAATCTGTTCCAGTTCCAGTGGCACAAGGATATTTATCCCTTAAGGAATGAGTACATTTTTTTGTTTGTTTGTTTATTTTAACTGTCTCCATATGGGCTAGCTCTGGACCTGCAACACTGTAATGTTAAATAGGAAAGACAAGTCACAGAAGTATTATTCTGGGGCTGGTGTTGTGGTGCAGCGGGTAAAGCTGCCGCCTGCAGTGCCAGCATCCCATATGGGTGCTGGTTTAAGACCCGGCTGCTCCACTTCCAATCCAGCTTACTGCTGTGGCCTGGGAAAGCAGAAGAAGATGGTCCAAGTCCTTGGGCCCCTGCACCGGCGTGGGAGACCCAGAAGAAGCTCCTGGCTCCTGGCTTTGTATCAGCCCAGCTCCAGCCAAAGCGGCCACTTGGGGGGTGAACCAGCAGATGGAAGACCTCTCTCTCTGCCTTTGCCTCTGCCTCTCTGTAACTCTTCCTTTCAAATAAATAAATAAATAAATATTTTTTAAAAAGTATTATCCTGTTTACATAAAGTGGGAAACAAGGTAAACGTGAAGAGTGAGCATGCTTATATAGGTGGAATAGAAAAGCAGTAGCGATTAACACAGAATTCTGAATGGTGATTGCTTCTTGAGGAGGGAGGTACTCGAGACGGATATGCAATAGGGCTGCAGGGCTGCAAGGTACCGATCGTGTCCTGTGATGTCAGGCTGAGGGCTGGCACTCAAGTACAGTGTCACTGTTAGCTTTTATCTTACACATGTATGATCTTTTTAGAAAAAACTCCCTCCTGTGATCCACAATTCCTGACTTTAAATAAACAGGACCCCGTCTGAAAGTACTGCTTGAAGGAGGAATCTCAGCCTACGGTCGGGACAGAGTAGACTGCCAGGACCTCGGGGCAAAGCATCTGACTCCTAGGGGGTTGCAGGAGGAGAGACCTTGACCCCTTCATGGGCAGGACCCCAGCAGAAGTCTTCCAAAAAGCGCTTTATGACAAAGCAAACTAAAACCACAGGATCCTACTTGCGGCACGGCTACAATTCAGAAAAAATTGACAGTACTGAGTGTCAGCATGAAAATGGAACTGCCCAAGAGGCCAGAAAAGCCACAAGATTGAACTGGATTTAAGCAGGAACATGCAAGAAGTCAGCTCACAGAAAGGATTCAAGGGAACAGCGGGAGAGAACATAAACAGGGTCACCCCCGTGGAGTCTGGCTTGTTTAGTGCGACGGTTACACACGCAGTCAGTGTGCTCATTACAAATGACTCTACTCTAATCCCTACACCTGCTAAATAGGGAACACCCTGCATTCCAGATGATCGAGACAGTGTTGTCACAGTTCAGTGGGACATCACAGAAAGTCCTAATGATAGCAGCACCAAAACATGTTTCTCCCGAGGAAGTGAACTGGAGCCAATGCACATGCCGAAGCAGCTTGCACAGTGACTTGTGGTCTTGGAGACACTCGGATATCACAGACGTCCCATTAGAAGGGGTCTTTGTCATACACACCATGCTCACCTGAGTGCCCGAGGCAGCACAGGAAGGAATGTTTGCTGAGAGCCTGAATGACTGGACCTACATGCTGAGTCTAATAAGGCAAATAAGAAACAGGGCCACTGTCCTTTCTCAAGGCCTGGACTGCAGTCGTAGCAATTTTATAGACCAGAGGTTCAGGGAACTACCACAGGGCGTCCAGCCTCGGCTTCAATGGGGCGCTGCACGTCACCCAGCGGGAAGGGAACAGACCGGGGGTGATCCGAGGAACCCCAGCTGGAAACACCACCCTCTGTATGAGACACAAACGGGAAGAAAATTTTGTTCAAATTCTCCATGGAGAATATTTTTATTTATTTATATTCTTCTTGCATACTCTAAACCGCACAGTGTGAATTTCCCTTCTTTGTGAGACTGGCCGATTTATCTGAGATCTTCAGAAACATTGCCTTAGGTTTCAGCTAAGCGAGTCACAGAGATTGGTCATGAACACTACAAAACGACAGGAGAGCTAGGTATTATCCAACAGTTGCTACAAAAGCATCGAGAACGCCAAGACATACAGCCAGACAGAGAGGGTAAGAAGCAGATGCTACGAAGGAATAGGATTTCCATATATATTACTCTATGTACAGTATCAGAGTTCTTTCACACACAGTACATTTACGTTTAAATCATTGTTGTAAGGGCACTCTTAAGATAAATACAAGTCTCGCTAATATTAATCTTTTCTCTTTGGCTCACAAAAGCACAGAAATACCATAAACAGTATTCAGAACTTACTTCATTAATATATAAATAAGATACATTACAAATGGGACGAAAATACAAGATGCTCTTTAACATGGTAAATCTCTGGATATAAATAAGCAAATATTTCACTGACCTACAATTAAACAGTCATTGGAATCATTACATGAGTTTTCCCTTCCCCCTCCCCACTGCCCCCCAGGTAACAGTAATTTACACAGTCTACACAAAATAATCTCTAAAAATAACGGCAATAGTACACCTGTAACAAGGACTGTTGTCCCCCAGCAGGACGCTAACGGGGAGGGTGTGGCTCTTGTCAGCCCGTGGTGTGTGTTCTCATCCATGGTGACTTCAGTGGGAGAAGCACTGGCAGAGAGCCCCATTCCCACCAACAACACTCCCCCTGAGCCCCCAGGTCACAGCCTTTTGGAAAACATCTTGTCTGCGGTTGATGGGCAAGCTGGTTTGCAGCATGGTTAGCCCCTCAGCGACATGCTGTGGTCTATGACTAAGCCCCACTCGCTATTCATATATATAGAGAGAGGTATATATATAGAACTGTACATATGTGCTGTGTTTCTAATGTGCAACTTGTTAAAAAGAGCATTATTCCTGCGAACTCTAACAAACAAGCTGAAGGAAGGTTTGGACAGGGCGGGTCAGCAACTCATAGAGGTTGGGTCTAGAGGGCCAGAAGGAAGCGAGAATTCCCACGAACTCGTGTTCCGCCAAGGGTGGTTACAGATCCTGGCCCAGTCTTTCTATCTCCTCAATGAGGAAGTCGATGTCAGACTGGGTAGCAGCTGGGTTCGAAATGACCATCCGGAAGAAGTTGGCCTTGTCCCCCTGAGGCTGGTAGCCAACCATGGTGGTGCCCGACTCCATCATCAGAGCTTTGATTTTGGGAGCCACCTTGTGATGGAAAACACAAAACAACACTCAAAACCGACATTCACATCCTCTCTTTTTAACAATTCAGTGCAGCTTGCTTTGTACTAGTTGTGTTTATCCTGACATAAAGGCAAGGAAATATTTTGTATCCAGGTTATCTTCAGTGGCTAACATCTAATGACTACTTAAATCTACCCAATCTTTTCCCTAGAAAGTACCATGTGGCTGAATTCTGAAAGTCAGTCATGGAACAGTGATGATAAAGTCAAAAAGGAAAACAAGATCAAAGACGCTCTCACAGGGAACACCACGAACCATGGTTCCTGTGTAACCCAGGACCCAGGATACTGCCTGGCACACTGATTGTGTTTCACAAATTGTTGAATGGTTGGATGAATGAAATATTACATAAACTCAACACCACCATACCAACTCGGAATAAGCTAGATGTGGAAATGGATGGCTGGAGATTGGAACTTTGTAAAAGGTATTATCAGATACACTTTAACACAGAGTGTTCTAGGAATATGTCTGTGACTCACTTGCCCTACATTGAACCTCTTTTGCAGGTGGAATGCACACCTAAGGCATCCTATTGTATCTGAACCACAGCCAGGGGACAATGCAGACCCAAGAAAAATACGGCAAGATGTCATCCAACACCCCATTGCTGGAAGCCCACCTCAAGTTGCTATGTTTTCTTTCTCCCCCGCCAGAAGGCACACTGGAACAAATGAGTCCTGAACAGTCAGGAGTAGAGGAGACAAAGAGTGAGCTGACACACACATACCCTGTGGAGTTTCTCCCGCCGCTCAGGGCTGTCGGGAACGCCCCTGAGGCTCGGTGGAATATACCAGAAACAGACGTTGGTGTGTTCAGGCTGTAGAGATTTGTCACAAACGAGCGAAACAAACAAAAACGAAGAAAATGATGAGCACTTGAAAGAAAGCTGTTCCTAAACCCATGTGGCCTCGATGGCGTCACTCAGATCAAAGAAAGAGGTTGGGTCTACCTCAAAGGCCCTGTCACTTCCACGCTGGGGAAAACAAGACCTGCTTTCTCCAATCAGGTCTGGTAAGAGAGCCCCACAGCCAATCTTCTACGTAACTAACGTCGCCACCTTTAAACACGGAAATGTCACCACCTTTAAACACGGAAATGTTACCATTCGTTACACCTGTGTCACTGAAAACACGGTCTTACCCATCTTGCCAAACTGTGGTCCCCTCCATAGAGAAGGTGCTTGAGACAATTTATTTTGTTGATAAAGAAATGTTCCTGAGTACATGTTATCATTTGTCAGTTCCCTCCCTCCGTGCCTGCCTCTAACTGCCTTGAGACATCAAATTTGTTGTGTTCAATCTGCCGCGAGTATTAGCATATATGACCTAGTGTAAACACCAGAGTAAGACCACAGGGGTCAAATGTTTGAGCGCTATCGCATTGATTTTAATTGCTCAGGGCTCTTTTTTGCTCATTTTGTGACTCTTGGGGTTTTATTCCCCGATAAAACTAGGTTGCTTGATAAATAGATAAGGACTGAATGCAGATGGTGTTCCCAAGCATTTACTGGGTTCTGAGTGGATTTTTCATTCATTCAACCCTGGCTCCTCTTCTTTCTTTATTCAACTGGGAGCTGCAGAGGCAGTGTTTGGGCCAATGCCATCTGGCCCAGGCCTTGGCATAAGATCTGGCATATAGCAGGCACTCAGTAAACACTGATATGATAAATATGGAGGTACATTAAAAATTATGGAAAATGGAATTAAAAGTTAAGTTCATTTTGGTACAAAAGTTTTGGAACTCGTGCCTGGTTTTTTCCTCATATGCAGCTCCTGTGAACTTCTGGAAGATCCCTGGTACTTCACTGGGTGTGATTTCTGGGCAGCGATGATTTTATCTGGCCATCCTTTCAAGGGGTCTCTGTAAAGTAGAACCCTACTCTTGAAGCGGAGTTGGGCAGCCAGGGTAGCCCCATCATATAAGCTTCTTAGACAAGAGAAGCACTTTATCATGGGAGTTTAACACAAGGCAGACCCAAGAATGATGAAGAATTCAGTCCTGACAGGCAAGGAGAGACCTCTTGTCTGCAAACGCTGGCTGACAGTAACAGTTTTAGAAGGGGTTAAGGGGAAAAGTCACCTCAGTGCTCCCAAAAGAAAATTTCAGGATCACGGAGGGAATTAACGAAGGGTGCAGCTGGGTGAAGATGCGGAAGCAGCTGCCGGCACTGTGGGGCAACCTGGCTGGAGGAGCTGCCCTCGGCGGTTGCTCTGGCAGCATGGTGCCCCTGGGCCATGATGACAACCTACCTCGCCATCAAACACCATCTCAAACTCTTCTCTGTTTTTAATCTTGGCATAGAGGTACTCAGCCAGTTCCAGGCATTTGTTAATCTGATTTTCAAATCCCACAGTGCCCTGTTTTAAAGAGAAAAGTCGCATTTGTTAGTGACAGGTTGCATGTCCCGGTGATGGGCCTTTGGGAAGGCTAAGCTGTTCTTATCTATGGGAAATACACAAAGAGCATTCTTAGAGAGGGTAGGAAGAACCATCTAAGTAAACACGCACAGCACCTCCGCAGTTCTGCTTGCAACGAATGAAGGGGGCCTGCTCTCTCATTTGAAGCACTCTCGTCTCTTGACAGTTATTCTCAACAGGACTTGTAGCTTCCTGCCGGTTATTCACAGCCTGGTCTCGAGGCCTCTTTTGTTGGTTTGCTTTAGGATAGCAACACTCAAAGTGTCATCTGTGGACTCAGGCCACAGATTGCAAACTGTAACTGGTCCACAATGAGATCAGTACAGAAATTGAGATCAAGCAATAAAGAAATGTTTGAAGCAACTTGACAGAGTCATTTTATGTCCATTGGATCTAATTAAAAAAAAAAAAAATGGCTTGTGGCTTGGTGCTGGTGCTGCGGCATAGCAGGTAAAAGCCACCGCCTGTTGTGCTGGCATCCCAGCTGCTCCTCTTCTGATCCAGCTCTCTGCTATGGCCTGGGAAAACAGTAGAAGATGGCCCAAGTCCTTGGGCCCCTGCACCCATGTGGGAGACCTGGAAGAGGCTCCTGGCTCCTGGCTTCAGATCAGCCTAGTTCCAGCTGTTGCAGCCATTTGGGGAGTGAACCAGCAGATGGAAGATCTCTCTCTCTGTCTCTCCCTCTCTCTGTCTATAACTCTACCTCTCAAATAGATAAATGAAATATTTTTTAAAAAAGCGGCTTGTACTTTGTATATTTCATTTCTCTAGCCATTCATCTTTATTGCATTGATCTAGGAGAGGTTAAAAGAACAAGCAGCTGGGGTTGGGTGTTTGGCACAGCAGTGGAGATGCTGCTTGGAAGGCTCACGTCCCACGCTGGAGCGTGGTTTGAGCCCTGGCTCCACGTCCTGTTCCAGCACCCTTCCAATGCAGACCTTGGGAGGCAGCAATGATGGCTCAGTGTGGTTGAGTTCCAGGCTTTTGGATTCTGCTTGGCCCAGCTCCAGGCTGTAGGCATTTGAAGAGTGAAAAGAAGGGAGATCTCTGTTTCTTTCTCTGTCTCTCTCTCTGCCTTTCAAATAAATAAAACTAAAGACTTTTTAAAAAAAGAGCAAATAACTGGTTCTTCATATACACTTGGAAAGTTCCCGCCATCTTTCCCAGCAGTGTATGCTGGCCACACTTATCCCACACCTTTCTAGGCAAGCTACCTTCCACAGGGCACAATATCATCACTGCCAGGGCGCCCAGGGCTTGCCTGGAGCTTGCAACAGCTCCAACTACTGACAAACTGGTTGAGCGTGAGTCTCGAAAACCAGCATGGCTGATGACAACAGCAGAACCAGGGCTGTTGAGCGGGCCTATGTTAACAAGGAGGGCAGACGCACGAGGCTGACTTGCAGATGGAGTCCAGCACTGGCCAAGCAGGAAACTCCCCACACAGTGGCCCTCACTCAAATTTTGGGGAAAATTCCAATTATTAGCTTTTTTTCCCGAAGGTGCTAGAATGCAAACCAAGGGGGTGATGTACACAGGCGAGCCATGTTTCAGTGTAGCAGGATTTATCCAAAGTCTGCACTGTCCAAAATGGTGAAGAAAATATAGATAATGGGAATGCCATTATTTCAACAGAACTTAAAACTATCTTATACGTCTCACGATGAGAGGCCTCCTAAAGGGATTCAGACTTCTATTCAGAGTAACACAGTCATTTTACCTGTCATCTCTCTCTGTACTAAATCATGTCAGTATCCCTGAGGATTGCTGCGGAAATCTTTATCTTGGCATAATTTTTCATCGTAAGAGGAAGTTGTAAAAAAACCTTATGATCATTCAAATTCAGGAGACTGAACAGGAGGGAACAGGAGATAAAGTTATTTCTTTCGCAAGCAAAAACAATAGGGTTAACTCCATTATGCAGATATTCATTACACCCAGATCGAATTATCTGTGACACAACTTCGCCTCTCTTTTGCCAGCCAGTCTGAAAATTGCATTTCTGCTCTATTTCCTGAATCCCCGCTTCATACCTTTGCTTTCCACATCAGCCAGAACTTGAAGATGTCCACGTGGCGGCCACACTGAATCGCCTTGTCCCCGGTGTCGTAGGAGACATCGTACTGCTTGTCTGGCTGGAAGAGGTATCCTGCACACATCTGGTTGCATCCTTGGAGTATCCCCTATCATGAGAATCAAGAAGGGTGCGTTTGTATCCACAGGTGACACAACCCTGAAGTGGGGCCGGCTAGGAGGGATTTGGGGTCACGGGCAACCTGGCCTCTGATGTGTTCATCAGACCTTGCCCTTGTTCTGATGTCTTGTCCTCAACTCACCCTTGGATAAACCTTTGCCCCTTCTTCTGTCACTCAGATTAGAAGCTCATCTTTGGTCTCAGATGCCTACAACAGGGCCCCACTGTCCCTTTAAGTGGCATTTGGAACTACGCGTGGGTAATTGGGTTGTTTCAAAGACGGGGAAGTGCTGTGGCAGCCGATGGGCAAGGGTTAGGGATGTGAACCTCCTCAGGGGGTGGCACGGTTTCCCGTTGTGAAGAATTGTCCTCCCAACTTCTGGGGGATCTCCTAGGAGGTCAATAGGGACTTCCCAGGTGAGCGAAGTAAAGAGCCCGTACAGATCCTGGCTCCCACTGGCTGGAGACTTTTGGAATGCCCCAGCATGCAGAAGCATCATTGGAGCAGCAGTGCATTGCAGGGCAATGCAACACACATTGTTAGGTGTGTAAAGAAGGGAAAAGAGCATGAACCTATTCACAAAAACCTAGTGGCTAACCTTCCTTGCTGTCCTAAGTTGCTATTTGTAGTTCTGGTTCTACCTCGTTTATTTCAGCTCTTGGGACCATAAAATATAAGAATGCAAAGTATGTTCCAGAGAGCACCTTCTGTCCTCACCGAGGACAGAACTCGTTGGACGCCTCAGCCAACTGCACGTGATCACCCTTGTTTGTGCGGACACGAAGGGATCCTCCATGCCTATAATTCCCTTAGCGTCCCTGTCACTCACAGCACCTGGGAACTGAACAAGGAGTGAGGGCAGCTGGCAGCAAGCATGCAGAGAAGCCAGGCTCGCCACAAGGGCAGGACGGGGTGCTCTCACAACGGGCTGCCAGTCTGCTAAGACAGCCGGCAAGACCTGCAATAGGACCCCAGGCTTTCTCTTCTCGTGCCCTCTCAAGGACGTGCGGGCCACCCGCGAGTCTGGGGACAGCGTACAGACCTTCTCCCGGACGAGAATGGCCGAGCACTGCAACAGCACGCCCATCATCTTGTGAGGGTTCCAGGTGACCGAGTTGGCTCTGAAAGAAGCACGTGAGAGTTTGGGGCAAAGGCGTATGAACTGAGAGAGGCATGCATCCTCTTGAAGAAAACGCCACCCGTGTCGGCTCACACATAAATGCTCCCGATGCCCATTCTTCTAAACTGACCAGCCAAGCAGAGAACAGCCAGGCAGTGCCAGGCTGTGACATTGCAGACCGTCCCTTCTAAGTAACTGCTAACACTAGAGCTAATGTCCACGAGGCACTGAGCGTGTGTCCTGGGGTCCTGAGAGCTGTGGTAGAATATCACTGTGGCATCATGGGTGAGAACTCAGGCTTTGGGACCAGACTCTCCAAGTCTGGGTCCTGGCTCTGGCTTTTGCCAACTTGGATGAGTTGCATAACTTCTCTTGTGCCTCAGCTTTCTCATTTGGAAAGTGGGCAGGGTCCACCTCACAACACTGAATAAAAGGCAAAATGAGTTAACAGAAAATGCTTAGGGTGGTGCCTAGCACACGTAATTCTCACAACCACCCCATGACGTAGGCACTATTATCACTTCTGCTTTAGATGGACGAACAGATGCACAAAAAGGTTAAACAAGAGGGCCTTTCAAAAAGTTTACAGGATGGCTGGCGCCACGGCTCACTAGGCTAATCCTCCGCCTGCGGCGCCGGCACACCGGGTTCTAGTCCCAGTTGGGGCACTGGTTCTGTCCCGGTTGCCCCTCTTCCTGTCCAGCTCTCTGCTACGGCCCGGGAGTGCAGTGGAGGATGGCCCAAGTCCTTGGGCCCTGCACCCATGGGAGACCAGGAGAAGTACCTGGCTCCTGGCTTCGGATCAGCGCGGTGCACTGGCCATAGCGGCCACTTTGGGGGTGAACCAACGGAAAAAGGAAGACCTTTCTCCCTGTCTCTCTCTCTCTCTGTCTAACTCTGCCTGTCTTAAAAAAAAAAAAAAGTTCACAGGAAAACAGGATGAAAAGGTAAGTTTATTGGGTGCCCCCCAAAATGGAAATTTACCATGAACTTTTTGAAGGTCCTTCATGTATGACTTAAAGCCACAGAGCTGGGAAGCGGTGGAGCCGAGATTCAAGCCCCAGGAACCTAGCTGCAGAGCCAGCGCTCCTAACCACTCCCTGTAGGCACACTTCGGCTCCTTCCGGCCTCTCTGTTCTAATTTACACAAAGGGCTGGAAGGCGGTGCTGACCTAGCTACTCAGGAGCCACTAGGAAGAGTGACAGCTAAGATCAGCTGGACTATTCTGGACTTCGCCGACCTCGCAGTGTTGTTTACATGCTAAGTGAGCATGATTCTGCCAGTTTGGGCTGCGATGATAGTTTTACAAGCACGGTCTCCTAGCAACCGCGCCACTCCGTCAGACATGATTAGATTGGTAAAGGAGCACACTCGCTAGGACATTGCAGAAACAACTAAGTGTCATATATTATGATCAAGTGTCATATATTATGATCAAAACTTGGGCAGCCTGCTTCAGTGGTTTCAGACTCCTTCCCAGTGGCCTGGCTGGACTTTGCGCGTTGATCTCTGTGAAGGAAACCTCCTGACAGAACAATGTCTCGGAATTAGATTGCTGATGCTCCCCTGGAGCTGAGCCCCTGCTATGAATCTGTAACCTCTCCATGTTGCCTTGGCCCTGTGGAGGGAAACGGATGTAATGTACATGTGTGCTGTCCTCACGGAGAGGAGATGAGGACCTGCAGTGCTTTTCCTGGTGTGCACAATGAAAGACAATGAGAAAAAGTTCTGAGAAAAGTTAACTTATCTGGTGAACAAGCAGCAGGGTGAGCCATATTTAAATGGTAGTGAACTTGATCAGTGTTCTCATTGCTATCATTTGCCAAGTCATTAAAAAATTATATTTAGATCTCATCAAATGTCTTAAATGGTTTTCTGAATGCCCTAAAGGTTTGAAGCAAATGATTCCTTGTTGCTACAAATGGAACGCAGTAAGACATGTCATGGATTCAGTTTCCTTTAAAATACATACGTGCTTTAAAATGTTAGAAAAAAAATCGGGGCTGGCACTATGGCGTAGCGGGTAAAATCGTCGCCTGCAGTGCTGATATCCCATAAGGGCGCTGGTTCAAGTCCCAGCTGCTCCACTTCTGATCCAGTTCCCTGCTGTGGCCTGGGAAAGCAGTAGAAGATGGCCCAAGTCCTTGGGCCCCTGCACCTGCATGGGAGACCTGGAAGAAAATCCTGGCTCCTGGCTTCGGATTGGCACAGCTCTGGCTATTGTGGCCATTAGGAGTGAACCAGTAAATGGAAGACCTCTCTCTCTGCCTTTCCTTCTCCCTGTGTGTAACTCTAACTTTCAAATAAATAAGATAAATATTTAAAAATAAAAAAGGAAGGAAAACAAATCTGGCACAAAATGATTCAAATTTTCCCAGGCTCAAAGATGGAAAAGAAAATTGCCTGAAAAATCTAAACTACAGTTAGGCTGGCTCATCTGTACTTCATGTATCATCCTCCAAGGTATAGGGTTGGATATTTAAGCTTCAAGGAGCCAGACTCACTCGCTTTGTCCCTGGCCTTTCGGACTTCAGAGAGCAGAGTGAGCAAAAGCAAAAGGAGCACCAGCTCTGCTACAAGAGGCCACTCGTGTGCTTTCCTGACACCTGCTGCTTGTACCTCTGACCCGTCTGCTCTCGCCTCTCCCACGCTGCTCCAGTCCCCAGCCTCTCTGCTGGCCCTCATCTCACCAAGAACTGTCCTGCCTCAAGACCTTTGCACTTGCCATTCCCACGGCCCAGAACATTCCTCTCCATATCCTTGCTTCCTGTCTCCCTTTAGCCTAGCATCTGCTGAATGTCAGCCCTTGGAAAGGCCTCTGACTACCCAGGCTAAAATAGCATTCCTTGGGGTGGGCTTTGTGGTATAGCGAGGTAAGCTGCAGCATGGGATGCCCACATCCTCTGTCAGCACCTGAGTTTTAGTCCTGTCTCTGCTTCCGATCCAGGTTCCTGCTAATATGCCTGAGAGGCAGCAGATGATGGCCCAAGTACTTGGGCTGGGGCCACCCACATGGGAGACCAGAGGGAGCTCTGGGCTCTTGGTTTTAGCCTGGCCCAACCCTGATTGTTGTAGGCATTTGGGGAGTAAACCAGTGGATGTTTCTCTTTGTCTGTCTGTCTCTCTGTGTCTGTCATTCTTTCAAATAAATCAATAAAATTTTTTAAATTTTTTATTTTTTTAATTTATTTTTGACAGGCAGAGTGGACAATGAGATAGACAGAGAGAAAGGTCTTCCTTTGCCATTGGTTCACCCTCCAATGGCCGCCACAGCCGGCGCACTGTGGCTGGCGCACTGCGCTGATCAGAAGGCAGGGGCCAGGTGCTTCTCCTGGTCTCCCATGGGGTGCAGGGCCCAAGGACTTGGGCCATCCTCCACTGCACTCCCAGACCACAGCAGAGAGCTGGCCTAGAAGAGGGGCAACCGGGACAGAATCCGGCGCCCCGACCAGGACTAGAACCTGTTGTGCTGGCGCCACAAGGCGGAGGATTAGCCTATTGAGCCACGGCGCCGGCATAAAATTTTAAATATTAGCTTATTTTGTACTCACTGTTACCTAGCCTGTTTCAGTTTTCTTTGCAACGAGACAGGTTAGAGACCTACTTGTATTTATGAACACTGAGGTCACTGGAATGTAAGCAAACCCTTCCATGTGCCGCCTAATTTTTCCTGCCTGCATCAGACATGCATTGTTTTTATTTTTAAAGATTCATTTGATTATTTATTTGAAAGCCAGAGTTACAGAAAGAGAGGGAGATACAGAGAGATCTTCCATTTGCTACTTCGGCCCCCAGATGAGCACAATGGCTGGGCCTAGGTCAGGCTGAAGCTAGGAGCCAGGAGCTTCTTCCAGGTATCCCATGTGGGTGCAGGTGCACATGCACTTGGGCCGTCTTCTGCTGCTTTTTCCCAGGCCATTAGCAGGGAACTGGATGGGAAATGGAGCAGCCAGGACTCGAACCAGCACCCAGAGGGGATGTCAGTGTCAGAGGCAGTGGCTTAACCCACTATACTGCAACACTGGCCCCATGTGCATTTTTAAAAGAAAAGTCCCATGGATGGTTGGGCAGAGGCAGGCAACTGAACATTCATATCCATGCCACTGGGCGCGTGGTGCTCAGCGGTACTCAGGAAATGCCAGGCGTCTCCTGGAATTCACACACTCATAAAAAGGCGCATTACAGGAAAACTACGATGGAGTTCAAAATTTAACACACTTCTGCTTTCAGTCTTCTTCCAGGAACCTTTTGAAGAGCATACGTGGCATGAATGCACGTGAGTTCATGATGGGTGGATACCTGGGAGTCAGGTCAGTCTCCTGTGTTGCTTAGACCACCCACTGAACTCAGACCATGGAAAAGATAGGAAGTGAAGGGAGGCAAGGTCTTGGCCAAAGAGCGGGAGGAAGTGGAACGGGAGTCAGGGGCCCTCCCCAAGCCCTTGGCCAGCTCTCCTACCTGGCCTCCCTTCCCTCCTACCTGGTACCTGCAGTTTCATCGACTGTTAGGTTTACCACAGGGTATTGCAACCACTTACTTACTTTCTCCCTTCTAAATTGCCTACTGCAGGGCCAGTGCTGTGGTGTAGGAAGTTAAACCTCCACCTGCAGTGCCGGCATCCCATATGGGCACCGGTGCCAGTATCGGCTGCTCCACTTCTGATCCAGCTCCCTGCCAAAGTGCCTAGGAAGAAGCTCCTGGCTCCTGGCTTCGGCCTGGCCCAGCCCCGGCAGTTGTGGCTATTTGGGGAGTGAACCAATAGATGGAAGACCTCTCTCTCTCTCTCTCTCTCTCTCTGCCTCTGGCTCTCCTTCTCTGTAACTCTTTCAAGTAACTAAATAAATCTTAAAAAGAAAAAATTGCCAGCTCCTTGAGGACTCCTCTGGCTGGGAAATGGAACAAATGAAAAGTGCTCAAGAAAGGCCAGCTGAACGAAGCGTGCACAGACTGAATGGAGATGCTGGGGAGCAGGGCGGGCAGGCGCGGCAGGCAGCCCAGGGCCGTGCATTTGCTGCTCCGGATGGAGGAGGAGGCCCCATGCGCTCGCCCCTACCTTTCGATGCCGCTGAGTTTATGGCGGTGCTTCCTCGACATGAGCAGCCCCCCGCCCCACGCGGCCTGCAAGGAAAAGAAAGAGAGGCACAGAGCTGTGGTGATGCGTAAGGCTCCCGAGCCGGTCACGCCACGTGAGACGGAACTCAAAGCAACAAGCAAGCGGTAGTGATGATTCACTGCGGGACACTTCCCCAAAACTTCCTCCAGGGCAACATCGGGATGCAGGCCAGTCAGGTCTGAGCCTGGAGCGCCTCAAGGTCCTCACAGAGCCCCTGGGATGGCCCTGGAACCCAGGCAAAGCCCTGGGGCCCGCTCCCTGGCTCCCCCTCAAGCAGAATTCCAGCAGCTCCCACCAGGGTGGCAGCTCCCCCAACAGCTCCTGCGATGGCAAGGAGCTCACGCGCACCCTCGCTGAGCAGTGTGGGATGCCACGTGACACAGCAGCAGTCCGTGTTTGCTCTGTCCCGGGGCAGATCACCCCGCTGGTCAGTTCTAAGAACTTAAATCCATAAGGGAATGGACCGAGGGAAAGAAAAATTGCACCTAATCACACCTGTGAAAACACTCGTTTTGCATTGATGGGAAAACTCAGGATTAAATCTCTTAGTTGATAATGCCTTCCATGCACTGCCTGATTTGTCCCACAGGTAGCAGATACACATTTTTTAAAGAGAAATGTCATAGATGGCTGGAGCAAAGGCAGGTCGCTGAGTGTGCACACTGATGGCACTTTTTAATACATTTTGTATCTTTTTTCTCTGAAATCTCTGTATTTCTCTGAAATCAGCTGTATTTTAGTCTGTAACCATTTGATCAAAAATATCTACCTGGAAAGGTGATGGAGACTGTACTCTAGGATGACCCCCAGAGGACAGCAACTGGCCAGGAAGGGACTGGACGAGTCCCAGAGGACGGCCGAGGTCCACAGCACGTGCCAGTCGTGAGGGCCAGGGAAGGGCTGGATCCACTGTGGCATGCAGGCAAGAGGGGCCAGCTGGGGAGAAGCCTGAGGCAAGTCACAAAGCAGAGCTGCTCCTACCCCCGGAGGGACCGAGCCCCCTGCGAGTCACGGCACTTACGTCGACGTGCAGCCAGAGGTTGTACTTCTCACACAGATCTGCAATCTCCTGTATCGGGTCAAAAGCTCCATAAACAGTCGTGCCGGCCGTCGCGTTGACATAAAGAGGAACATACCCCTGCAAGGGGAGAGAGACAGGAGCATGAGTCTTTGTCACCTTTGTCCTTTGCTCATTTCCACAGGACACAGAAGAGCTGCAGGGGCATTTATTTCCAACGGCGATCGGCAAAGCCGCTGCGTATCAGCTGCTCCATCGGGCAGTGTTCTCCGCTGGTCCATGCACTCACATGTTCATTTACTCAACAAATATGTTGTGAGTGATTCGCACATGCCAGGTCCTGTGGGAGGTGTCAGGGATACAGCAGTGAGCACAACAGAGGAGGAATTCTGCTGTAGTGGGGGAAAGGGCAGTGAGAGACAGTAGCGAAGTCAAGTACAAATATATGGTATGTCTGATAGCGTTAAGTTCTTATGGCAAAGAAATAAAGAAGGGCAGAGTCATAAGGTTCTGGAGTGAGGGGCAGTGGTTTTCAATCTCAGCTGGACATTTTCTTTTTGGGTGCTGTGTTGTTCAAACGGTGCTGATATAATAACTATACTGAAGCACTGTTTGGTTATTTAAAATGACCTACCTACTACAAAAGCCGAAACACTCACTAATAGCAAACATGGTGAAATGTTGACACAATCAAGACATAAATGAGGAAATGGAGTAATAGAGCTAAGACAAGCTGTGGGAAAACCTATGAGTGTTGGAGTTTTGGAAGCTCAGCTCCATCTGAATCCTTGCTCTGTCCATCCATGTCTCTGCTGAGACCCCCAACAACTAACCACAAATATAGAAGGAGGTACAGGAATGCGACCAGGACAACCATGTGTTAGTAAATGGCCTGCCGGCTACCTGGCAATGACTTGTGGATATATCTGTTCTATGAAATTTTTTTGTTTAATGGAGTTTGTTGAGGCTGGATCTGCCAAGTAACATGGGCCATTTGCCAGGGCATGGAAGTACTTGGCTAAAAAGAATCCTAGGCTAAAATAGTATTTGTTAAAAGGAGATGATACCTAACCAGGAGCAACTGAAAAGCTCGGTTATGTCCCTTCATGATGCCCAGGGAGTTGATTTATTGAAGAATGCCAAACTAATCCTTTGGCACAATGAAGGTGGGATACAGACACAGCTTTAAATTCATTTCACAGGCTAGCAACAAGTAAATATCTGCTAAAAGAATTTTAGAACACAATAAAATGCCCTCTTACGTTATCAAGGACTTTTATTGTCTAGGGGCACAAAGCAGGGAATTTTTAAAAAATTTATATCCGCTGGACTTTAAATGCTCCATGGAGAATATACCTTTTGCTTGGATTCAAGAATTTTTGCCTCTAAATCAGCCGGGATTATCTTCCCCCTGTAAGAATTGCAAAAGGAGAGAGATTAGAATGAAGAATCAATGAGATTGCACATGAAACAACTTGAGCGGCAGCTAAAAAAGTAATTTAATCGGATATTTTCAACAGACCATTAGCAGCTTGGCACACTGCACTGAGCCAGTCCTTAAGCACAATAAAACAAATTTAACAGATGAACACATTTCATATATCAAGAACCTAATATTCACTCTCCCTCGCCTACCTTTCATTGCACTTTATCAAAATCACATTGTCGGTTCCAAAGCCAAGCGCAGCCCCAGCTTTCTTGATGGAATAGTGACTCTACAACAAACAGAGGTTCGAGGTTAGAAGTTAGACAGTCCCATTGAAAATACCACAATCCATGAGCAAGCACCCCCAACTCACATGTTCTGAGGTGAAGAGGACCAGTTTGGGCACGGCGGCCATGCCCTTTGTCTTAACTTCCGGAAAGTACTTGTAGCGGGCAGCCATGATGCTGTACAGGTTGGAAATGGCTCCCCCTGTCAGCAAGCAGACAGATTGGGAGGTGTTGGGGGCGTTTTGTTACTGTTGCTAACAACAAAGGCTGAGGGAGACAAGGCTGAGAGGTCCCAAAGGGGAAGGAAGGAAGTCAAGTTTTGCTGACTTTGACTTTCCTATTGCCAGGGGCTTTCCTCAGGACTCTGCCCTGGGAACACAAACAGTGACACTGTTCCAAAGCTAGCTGGACAGTTTCGCAGGAAGGGATTCACACACTCCAGTGCCCTGCCCACCTGAAGCCTAGGCAGAAATATAAAGAGGAGGCAGGGGCAGTGACTGCAGAGAGAGAGAAAGAGGTGAGTTACAACCCTCTTGCTTCCACTTTCTGCTCCATCTATTTGCCAAACAAAGATGAATCTGTTCCTGAAGTCAGAGAGACAGAGAAGGAGAAAGCAATGGAGCTTTCAGAAGGAAACCATGACATTACTGGGTCACCTGCCTGAGAACTTTCTTCAAGGATCAGTTATTGAGTCATTTAGGAGAGCTCTAAATTGATGAGAATAAAAACAAACTCGTGTTGACTGAATAAAGACACAGGGAGGACTAAGGGAACTATCTACCTATGTCAGGCCAACACAGATCCATCACTTTCACATTAATTACACAATTAAACATGCAAATACATGGTCTGCTTGAATGGCCTGGATAATTGCAATTCTTTCTTCTCTTCACCTGTACACAATTACACTGTCTCTGACACCTTCTATAACTCCCCTTGCCCTCCAAGAATTATTTATTTTAAAGATTCTTATTGTATCTATTTTGAAGTTGAGATTCAAAGTAGATATGCTATTTTGGTTGAACTCAAGCAATTAATTGATAGTCTCGATTCACTGATCCCCAACAAAATCAAACAGCTGTTGGTAGAATGGAGTTGTCCAGCATTAACCAGACACAGCTTTTGTCAGTTTGTACAGATTCAGGCTCAGCCTTTGTTAGTTCACATTGAATGCAGCATTCTTGTTAGCCTTCATCCTAACAAAGACAGGAAGACATGGGATCAAAACTATTTTTTAAAGTCATTGTTCTCCCTCAACCCCACTTTGTACTTAGGGTTCCCAAGGCTCCATACTGCAGACCTTGAGGAGAGTCAAAGAGAAGATAACCTACCAGGAGAAAATATCCCATCACCATCTTTACTCGACCAGCCAACTATCTCTCTCATCTTCTTCAGTGTTATCTGCTCCATGAGGACAAACACTGGTGCAATTTCATAGGTAAACCTGGAAAGGTGGCGAGAAAAAGGATGAAAATGAGGAAGTCCAGCCATTCCATTGTGAGAACACAAATGATTGATATAGTGTTTGTGCTTGGTTTCTAAAAAAAAAAAAAAAGATGCTCAAAACCACTAAAACAATTCATTTCCTGGAAATCCTTTAAGTCATCAATCATCAAATGTCAGAAACCAGGCTGGGTTACTGAGGCAGGCGGTGGAAGTGCCTGCTCTGTGATACTTCACCGACCAACCAGATTCTCATCTGAATGGAATGTCGTAGGTATGATCCACGCAGAGGAAACAAAAGAAAGAAAATGACTTTTCTGCGTCCCTTTTACTACTAAGATTGTAGGACAGTGCAAATGATAATTTTAAAAAATGTTTTCTCAGTTCTACATATAATTGCTTTGCAACATATTTTAAAAACTGACTGCCAGTTTCACACTTGTAGAATCTATATAGGCAAGCCAAAGTCTATCTTTTCAAAACAATGTAAATATCTGAAAGCTAACTGTGAAGATAATTGGAAATATTGACCCAGGTTTTAAAGATCTCAATATAATTATCAGCATAGTTTTTCTACTGATAATCCCCAATCACAACTATGTTTCTATAATTCTCTGAAGTCAATATCTGTCAAGAATAATTATTAGCAATGATTTCCTAATTACTAATTATAAATAACAAGAAGACAGTCAACTGGCACACATAGCTAACTGTGGGCATCAGACATCCTGGCAGTTTACATTTTTCTACAAATAAACTGATTTTTAAAAAAAGGCTCTTTGCAAAGCAATCCCAAGCAACAGCCTAGTCTGGTGGACTAGTCATTGGAATGGGATCATGATACCAAACATATGTCCTGAGAGGATTCAAGGCAGATCTAGCCACAGAAAAGTAAAGTAGAAAAAAAAAAAAAAATCTTCATTAAGCTCTGAGGATCTTGGCCTTTCTTGTATTTGCTTGGCCGTCTTCAGCACTAGTCTGCGGGGTGGGTTCAGGCCATCCCTGCTGTAGAGAGATGCTACAAGGACACAGCCAACTGGTTGGTGAGGTTATCATTGGTTAGGGAGTGTAGGCTGAACGCCAATGTCAAGGAGTAATGGGAATTCTTGCTAGGTTAATGGTTTAGAAAATCTATTTGGAAAGATTAGATAACCACATAAGACACAAATGAAGCTACCAAGTTTTAATGATGGAGGGAAAAAAGCAGTCACATTAATCATATGGCAGTAGAAGAAGACAAAAAGATCCTGGAGGATCCTCAGGATATCTGTTGGTAGGATAATTCTGTTTCCAAAAAGACAACATCCATTTTCTTTGGGAGGCCCCTGGAAACTTAGGAGGAAGACCCTTGGGAAACATGTGTTCAGTTACCATCACCTCTGGAGGTCACAATCATGCTTTGGTCCTGCTCTGAGCCCCATCACCGTAGCAACAACACTCCCTCATGTCTGATGGCCTGATAAAGGAAGAAGAAGAGAAGGATTCCTGGTTTAGCCTGTGCTGCTGAGATGCAAACTCATGATGTGCTTCTAACCATTCTTGAACAAAGTGTTATCAATAGTTCCAGTGATTTTTGGAAATGTCAGAATGGTAAAAATGTTGAACGGTGAAGAGCTACTGGTGGCAGGTGTGTGCTAGAAATTCACAATACCAAATACAGTTGTCTGTGGAAGGTAAGGAACATATGGAATCATACAACAAAACTTTAGAACTGTATCAAGGATTGGATGAAAGTTGAGTGAGAACCAAGTCAGCGTTAGATGGCCACACAGGAACCAAATGGGGAAGGGAGATGGAATGGTACTGAAGACCAAGGGGTGGCCCATGCTTTACATAAAATTAGGTTCGTGATTCGTGAGTTGAGCAAAATCAGCCTTCCTAGCTGAGGACCAGGAACACGGCCACTACTCCCAGGATCAGGAGGAAGCATCTAGGGAGTTTGATCATGACACCATTGGATCTCCAGTATTACAGGTCCTTATCTGAGCTGGGTACCTGATTCCTACACTTTTTTTTCAGGTGTGCTCAATAAATATACTGAGTGACGATTTCCTGCAAGGTGCCATTCTATGTACCAAGGAGTCCAAGATGTTATAAGACACCATTTCCAAGCTGAGTAAGAAGATTACTAGGATGAATCCAGCACTTGCTCCTTGGCCTTAGCTGCATGCTGTTTGATAGTCCCTGCCTGAACCTGAAGCACCAAGTATCTTGCAGCTAACGCTAAGCCTACCCTGACTCATGAGCTTGGTCCTGACATCCTATCCTGGAAGCTGGTAGGCTGGCCCTAGCTGCTGGTTCGCAGCCAGGTCTGATCTTTGCACTAACATGGTGTTACCCATTTCTGACACTTTCTCTGACACTGCCTTCCCATCCTGGGCCATGGTTGACAATCGATGGTGAGGGTGCTGGGGTCTGCCTACACCTAAAGCCTTAAAGAAGCCCTTGAAGCCTGGAGCAGTGGGTCCTACCTTAATGGAGGTTAAGACCACTTTGGGAATCCTAGAAAAGCTATGGTCCCTCTCTCCGGTTAAACAATGAGAATATGCACATCATTTTGTATTCAAATGATAAAAATTCTCCTCTTGCAACCTGGACCCCAGATTACTCACCCCTTTCCCCAGTGACAGATGGAAGAGGATACAGTCAAGAGGGTGAAGGCCCACTGTTGATCAGAAGAGACCAGTGAGATGCTGAAGTCAGAGTACGAGATGACCCTCCCGAATCAGAGAACCAGACATTAAGTCTGCCGAGAGCTCTAGGTCGAAGCATCACAACATGGACCGGAAGTAGGGGTTTAAAACGCTAAGAAGGTAAAGTTCATGGAGTGACACAAAAGAGGAGCTCTGAGTCTTTCCACGTGCTGAGTCGGGAGGGGAGTCAGGCCTGCTGCAGTGCTTCAGCTCACCTGCCTAGTGGGGTTCATGTGAAACTCGAGCAAGTGCATTGTAAGAAGCTGTGGTTCGCTGTGGAAGCGTCTGCTGGTTCCAACCACATCCGTTTCTCTTGCTTCATGACATTTCATTTAGGGTTGCTGTTCACCCAGACCATATTTTCTGGTCTCCTTGGATGTGGCCATGGAACTAAGTTCTGGCTAAAGAGGCACTATGGGAAATGGGTGGCTTCTGAGAAAGTGCCTTAGCAGTAGGGAGTTAGGTTCCCCCTCTGTCCCCCCTACATCCCTTACTTCTCTACTCCACTTCCTCCTCCCTTCCTTGGTTCTGGAACGCAGTGGTGAGGGCTAGAGCTCTAACAGCCAGCCTGTACCATGAAGTAACTTCAAGGATGACTCTAGGGATCAGAAAGGCACAAAGACCCCTGATGACCGTCAAACTGGGAACTTCTTTAATGAAAGAAGGAAGGGCTCTTCTGTGTTGTCTCTCGTATTAGACTTCTCATCACAGATGTGGGATGTAGCATATCTTCACCTTAAAAGGTTACACACTTGAGGGAAACCTAGTGAGACCCTCTGCCGTCCAGAGATGACAAGAGGTGAAACAGAAGAACCAGGAGAGTGAAGGAAGGAGTCTCTGATAGCAGCAGACGTGTCTCCTAGTGCACGTGGTATACCAGCATGCAGCAGGCTCTGAGGCCTGGGGACCCTTCAGTCTGAGGACCACTCTGTAGGCTGGATATTATCCCCACCTTCCCGATGAAGAAACTGAGGCCGAGGGAAACTGATTTGCATGAAGATCTCACAGTTAGCACATCTCTGAGTCAGACCCCCGAGTCCTTCCCATCCCAGGGGCCTTTCTCTGACAAAGGAGAACTGCTTCCTGTAGCTCCCCTCGAACAGCCCGCCCAGCAGCACAGGATGACTGATGACGCCTACAGAAAGCTTCTCCCATGTAATTTCTATGAAAGTAAAGTGCTAAAGGCTTGAGATCTTAACCTGCTAACACAGGACTGAGCTGTAGCTTGCCACTGAGATTTTGTATTGTTACTGGCTGTGTGAAGGCAGGCTGCTGCTGTTCATACCGGGGCACTGTTCAACCTGCACAATTGTGCCTGGCGGCCTTGTTTTGGAAAGAAGGAGTGGAACATTCCTTAGGTGACCACACATTTGCAAATTTTTCTTTGGCTCTTCCCTGGGCCCTCACTTGAAAGAATGTTTGTATGTTTGAGAGATGTATGCACAGGCAGGTATAAGAGTGCGGACATAAGACGTTCTTTCTTTTCTAATAGTCAGACACCTTATACTATGCCACTTGAATTAGGATTTGGGAAGGTTCTTTTACAAAGACTGTACTGAGGAGGAGAGCTACTATTCTCTGTTATCAATGGCTACCCCAAATCAATGAAAGGTGGGTGTTTGGTGCAGCTGTTAAAACCCCCCACGTCCTACACTGGAGTGCCTGGGTCTGAGTCCCAGCTCTGCTTCTATTTTTTTCTTAAGATTTATTTATTTTATTCAAAAGGCAGAGTTACAGACAGAGGGAAACACAGAGACTGAGAGATCTTCCATCTGCTGGTTCACTCCCCAAATGGCCACAATGATCAGAGCTGGGCCGATCCAAAGCCAGGAGCCAGGATTTTCTTCCAGGTCTCCCACATGGGTGGCAGGAACCCAAGTACTTGTGCCATCCTGTGCTGCTTTTCCAGTTGTGTTAGCAGGGAGCTAGATTGGAAGTGGAGCAGCTGGGACTCGAACTGGCACCCATATGAGATGCCAGCCCTGCGGGAGGAGCCTTAATCTTCTACACCACAGCACCAGGCCCCCAGCTCTGCTTCTAATTCTAGCTTCCTGCTAATGTGCATCTGGGGGGGGGCAGTGGTGATGGCTCACACACTTGGGTCCCTGCCGCGCACATGGGAATCCTGGATTGAGGTCCAAGCTCCTGGCTTCAGCATGGCCCTGCCCTGGCTGTTGCCAGCATTTGGGGATCAACCAGCAAATGGAAAATCTCTCTGCCTTTCAATCAATCGATCAATCAATCAATCAAACCAAGAAAGAAATCAATTTTTTCAAATTCAATGAGAGTGCAGGTCAAAAAAGCGAGTAGATCACTAAGCCGTGCTCTTTGAAACAGAGGCAGGCTCCTCTGCCATGCTTTCCCCACACCACTCCCAGCTGAAGAAGGCACTGCAACAAGGGCACAGCGTTCCTGCAGAGCTGCTACAGTGCCACCACACTGCACACGTGCCTGGGGAACCAGCTTAGAACAACCTCTAGGTAATGGTAATTACTTCTTCAGACAGTGCCTTGTCTCCAGAACTGACAGAAACTGTTTCCCTATTTTAAATAACCTTCTCTATCGATCTGTTGGAATCACATCATATTTTATAAATATCTACTGTTCAGTGCAGCTGCAAGTACTACATGTCATGTAGTTGAACTGGCCTTGACCTCGGATGGCTGGGGCATATTTTAGTGTTTCGTGGCAGGGCTGATGTAAGAGAGGAGTAGGGGACTTTGATTTTATGAACACAGACAAGAAAAGGAGAATTTGTGGAATTTTTCAGGTTCAAGAAAGACTTGGTTCAAAGGGTTGAGTTCCTTTTATTTACCTTGAGCTTATATACTGTGAAATTGCAGCTAAGATCCTTGCAGAATACAATACCGGAAAACACTGAGGAATTTGGTGTCTGTATTAATATATATACTTGGGCCTTCATGAGTATGCACTTTTTTTGTTGTTGCTGTTATTAAAGATTTATTTTCTTTGGGGCCAGTGCTGTCACATAGTGGGGTAAGCCTCCACCTGCAGTGCCAGCATCCCGCATGGGTATCAGTTCAAGTTCCAGCTGCTCTACTTCTGATCCAGCTCCCTGCTAATGTGCCTGGGAAAGCAGCAGAAGATGGCTCAAGTTCTTGGGCCCCTGCACCCATGTGGGAGACCTGAATGAAGATTCTGGCTCCTGGCTTCAGCATGGCCCAGCCCTGGCTATTGTAATAATTTGGAGAGTGAACCAGCAGACGGAAGACTTCTCTCTTTCTGCCTCTGTCTCTCTTCCTCTCTCTGACTTTCAAATAAATAAATCAATATTTTTTTTAAAAATTATTTACTTTATTTGAAAGGCAGAGTTACAGAGAAAGGGAAAGACAGAGAAAGAGATCTTTCATCTGGTGGTTCACTCCCTAGATGGCTGCAACAGTCAGGGCTGGGCCACGCCAAAGCCAGAAGCCTGGAGCTTCATTCAAATCTCCCACTGGGTACAGGGGCCCAAGAACTTGAACCATCCTCCATTGCCTTCCCAGGCAGATTAGCAGGGAGATGGATTGGAAGTGGAACAGCAGGGATGCAAACTGGTGCTTATATAAGATGCTGGTACTGCAGGTGGCAGCTTAACTTGTTGCACCACAATGCTGGTCCCTTTCACTTTGCTTTTTTTCAAGTATTTTCCAAATAGGTGACTTAAAAAAAACCAACTCAGTATTTTCTAATTTACATTGATCCTTAGTATTAGATACTACAACTAAATGTTACTGTCTGTTTTCAAGTTAAAATTAGTAGATTATGGTGTCTATACTCACTAGTTTATTTCTATACCACAAATCATAATACAGTAAAGACCACAGAAGGAAGTGTTTTGTTCAAGGCCATCATCCAAGCAATTGCATCTTTGACCTGACTTGCCATTGGCCCTTTGGAGTGTCGGTGATCTGCATGGACACCCTGTGATGTCAACCATGACTTGTGAGCAGGGAGCATGAAAACCATTTTCTCTTTTCAATCAGTTTAATCTTGTATGGCTTTCAGCACTAAAGGCTTCACTTGTCACATTTGCTTTTTAAAATTTGTCATTGTCATTTTAAATTATCATACAAAGCAGGAATCCTTAGCTAACAGAAACTTTTCTGAATGTAGTTGAGGATCTTGGTCATTGCCTTAAACAACTTTTGAACACACATGCATCAGTATATAATTTTTAAATGCCTTTCAGATTTTGGCTGGTAGCAGTTTGTTAAAGAAAAATAGAATACCTTGAGCTTTAATAACTTTCATTCTATCTTGATGTCAAATGGAATTTCTCATTTTAAACAATACCACCCTTTCACCTAAATTCATTTTTCAGAATCTACTTTACCATGAACTTCTAAAGCAGGTGGCTAGTTTCTTAATATTCTATAGTGAGTAATCCTCATATAATTCTTACATGGTTATTATTAAATCATTGGAAGAAATGTGTTTCATTATTTGCCCCTGAATTTTTTAGTAGAATGTGATGCATGGTCTGGTGTTGACAGAAATGACAGAACTCACTAGGAGGTGACGAACCCTTGTAACCTTCTGACCTGTCTGCCTTTAGGGCATGCACACATGGAGGAAACTTGAAAGGGACCCTGTGAAAACCACCCTGAGCAATATTTGCCCTCTCTGGACCTTACAGTCAGTTTCATATAAATTTACAAGAACTTAGAAACAAACAAGGGCTTTGTCTACACACACAAGTATGGGGAAATAAATGTCAAATTCAGAAAAACAGCAATTTTCAAAGGAATATACAGTGGATCACTACCAGCTGAATGTTGCTTTAGAATTTTAAGTGGAGCAATAGGTTTGTGACTTTAAGGAAGCTTCACTTATAGAGGAAATGTGACCTGAATAGTAAGGACCACGTGCTTGAATGGGAAAAGGAAACCGAGATCAAACACCACAACCTGACCTTTTACATGTACTGTTCAGAGAAATGGAGCCTTTGAACATCAAATTTCACTCTAAACTTTGAAAGCTAGAGTTATTACTTCTCTTAAATATTTTTCTGAAGTTGCATTATTCAATTCAAAAATAGTTTATATGTATGTACTATTAAAGCAGAATGGTGATAAACCTAAGAGGTTCTAAGAGAAAAGATGACCAAGGCAACTTTAATAAAATAGGACCATTGGCATTGAATTTGGAAAGAAACAAGCCATAGTCATACATCATGACTGTGGAATATGTGGGACTTACATATTAGTGTTGGCAGTTGATGTCAGCCATTCGCCTGCTAAGCCAATGATATCCAATCCAGTGGAGAGCTGGTTGAAAAATCGAGGATGACCTAGAGAGAAGAGTAACAGGCAAGCATCAACGCAAATCTGGATTTTTCAATCTATATTCAAAGCAAAAGGCTTCTCCCATTAGGCAACATTCATACAGCCTCCATCCCAGTTCTATCAAAGCTACCCAAGGATATTGGAGAAAGGGAAGGTGGACCCACTCTATAAAAACCCTTAGCATTAATGAGGCCTCCCAAATTTCTAGGTTTCTGAAGCATCATGCTTTAAATTTAAAAAGAAATCCAAAATCATGCAACTAATGATGCTTTCGAATATTTTACTTGTTGACTTCCAGACAAACTCCTATTTCACATGTATTTTTTTCCATTACAAAAGAAAATGTAGTTGATCCTGATTTTTCCCCCTGCTTAAAAATCTCAAAGTTTTAAATCCCCAAATCGAGGTTTTCTGATAGAGAAGAGGCTGTAGGCCTCCACGAGGGTTCTTGGCTCTGTGGGCCAAACCAAGCTTGGAGTAAGTACCAGCTCCAGTGCTGACGCTGCTAGCAACCATCACTCCGTGGTGCTCTATGACACATGCGACATCAAGCAGTGTTTTGCCCATACATAATCAGGTGCCCATTAAACTAAATTTATTGTTGAGACCACCCTAGCATCTTCACTATGAACTGGACAGAGTCAGCCTCATCCACCCACTGAGTTGCTGGAGAAATAACTGTTATGGCTTCACAATTCTAAAGGCCTGTGCGACCCACAGTCTGCTTTAGCAGGCTTTGTGCTTAGCAAATTCAGGGTTGTTGGCCAACTTGGCGTTCACCAGAAAACTCAACTCCACATCAGCAGGCTTGGCTCAGCTGTCACGGAGTCAACACAATAGATTGTCTAGGGAGGTGTGACAGAGAACTGGTGCTAGGAAGATATGCTGACGCCTAGGTTTCCAGTGGAAATTGCCTTTGCCTCTGAAGTAACTGCCAGGGAGCTAGTGTGTGAGTGTTCCTGCTCCGAATCCCCTGAGGATGCCTGGTCTTCCCTAGATGGGAGCGAGACTCATTCAGGGCATCCGGACTATGATTATATCGGAAGAGACCAAGCTCTGTCTCTCAAGAGACCTCCAAATAGATAAATAAAAGTGGAATAAACAATAAACAGCATAAGTATGCAACTGGATTCCAGATGATCACGTACACTATTCCAAATAGCTTAAACTATTCTATTTTACTCGTTTGCTCAGTGCCAGCAGAATCCATGACAACTCCTGCAACGTAACAAAGGTTGTTGAAATCCATTAAAATATTTACGCAACACCCCATCTGAACACTCTTAACAAATATTTCACTCTAAGGAAGGAATGAACCATAAATAAATGCAATCATATTTTTGATAATGTATAAAAACAACTTCACATGGCAGAGACAAAAGACAAACTCTTTGCCCACTGAAATACACAAGACTCAAAGTCCCCCCAGACCTTACACTTAGCTTATGGCTACAACCTTGTGCCTCCCAAAATCTGAGCTCAGAATTTCTATCAAGTAACAAAATAACATAGTTTTAATTTCAATTTCAATTCTCTATATTCCATAAAAATAATGGACGCTATATAGGATACTGAGCAGCACCTAAACTCAACTAGGCTGAGGAAAAAAGTTTTTGGTTTTTTAAGGGAAAGTTTTTCAACAAGTAAACTGTAAGGGGGAAGAAAAGGAGTGGAGCGGGGAACTATTGATTACGAGACGCATCAACCAACTGCAATGTGAAGAACCTAGATTCTCCTTCAAAAGAATTATAAATATTAATATTTATACATTCATGAGATGATTGGAAATTTGAACACTGAATATTTCATATTAAGGAACTGTACGTTTTGTGAATTTTTTCAGGTATAACAATGACTCCGTGGTTATGCCTTTTGTTAACAGAGTTCTTGAGGACAAGGACTATTTATGGATCAATAATATTATGTTGGAGAGTTGCTTCCAGATAATACAGAAGAGAAGGAAGTGGTTGGAGGTACAGGTGAAACAAAATTATCCGGAGTTGATAATAAACTGGGTATTGGGTATAAAGCGTTCATTATATGATTCTACTTTTGTATAGTTTTAAAATTTGCTAGGATAGGAGCAGGCATTCTGCCAAGTCATTAAGATGCCTGTGTCCCACATCAGTGTGCCTTGGTTCACTACCCGGCTCTGGCTCCTGCCTCCACCTCCCTGCCAGTGCAGGCTCTGGGCGACAGCAGTGATGATTTGAGTAACTGGGTTTCTGCTGCCCACAAGGGAGACCTAGATTGAGACCTCAACCCCTGGCTTTGGCTCCTAGTCCAGGCCCGGTGGCTGCTGGCATTTGATGAGTGACCCAGTACACAGGAGTGCACTCTCTCCCTTTATCTGTCTACCTCTCAAACATGAAAATGCAATTTAAGACATTTTTTCTGTAATAAAAAGTTAAAGAAGGACTAGCCAAGAAAGTCTGGTGTATCTACAAATCACCTAAGTAGCTGCTGTGACCGAGGGCTGATTTGTAGCTGGCGGAACACAATATGCTGGTTCTTTCTTTGAAGAAGTCTGTGGGGGCAGGTGCTGTGGTGCGGCAGGTTAAGCCACTGCTTTGAATACCCGCATTCCATTTTGCAGTGCCTGGATTAAGTCCTGGCTACTCTGTTTCTGCTCCAGCTTCCTATAACCTGCACCGGAGGCAGCGGAAGGTGGCTCAAGGACTTAGGTTCTTGACACCCATGCAGGAGACTCAGATGGAGTTCCTGGCACCTAGATTTGCCTTGGCCCAGCCCTGGCTGCTCTAGGTACTTGAAGAGTGAAGTAGCAGATGGAAAATTTTTCTGTCTGTGCCTCTCCCAAATAAATAAATCTTAAAAAGAAAAAAATGGGCCAGCGCCGTGGCTCACTTGGCTAATTCTCCTCCTGCAGCACTGGCACCCTGGGTTCTAGTCCCGGTTGGGCTGCCGGGTACTAGTCCCAGTTACTCCTCTTCCAGTCCAGCTCTCTGCTGTGGCCCGGGAGGGCAGCAGAGGAGGGCCCAAGTGCTTGGGTCCCTGCACCAGCATGGGAGACTGGGAGGAAGCACCTGGCTCCTGGCTTCAGATTGGTGCAGCACCGGCTGTAGCGGCCATTTGGGGGGTGAACCAATGGAAGGAAGACCTTTCTCTCTGTCTCTCTCTCACTGTCTATAACTTTACCTGTCAAATAAAAAAGAAAAAAAAAGAAAAAAATGTCTTTTGTTAACTTGTCAAGAATTTCCAAATGCCTCATCATCCCTGTGTAGGCTATAACCCCATCAGATGGTTCTCACTACTAAACCAAACCATTATGTGGACTGAGCATTAATGCACTGATACCTTAAAAAATATTGCCCACGTGTGTAGCTACACATGGGCTGTGCTCTGTCGCTTCGGTATCTACTTCTAGATCACAGATCCACAACCAGGAGCTGTCCTCATTGATGTGCCAGCACCAGTCTGCTTTCGCAGGGTCAAAATGAGATGTAGCAGAAGGCACCATGGTGCTCGGAAAACTAAAAACCCTGCAGACGCGAATATTTGCTCTCAGCTACATCTCTGAAGAACAGGAATGGATGGTGCAGGCTGAATCCCGAGTGGCTTCACACACTGCACTCATGACAGTCCAGGTTTTGCCTGGCCAGAAGAGCCTGCAGCTTCACCCCTGATATGAGAATTTGTGATGATAAAGTCCTGTGTTTTTCTCTGAGGGACAACATTACTCAGGACAAAAATATGAGGGTATTATAAAAAGTTTGTAGAAAACAGTTATATGCAAATGTGCATTTTCCATGAACTTTAAAAAAATTTGTTTCAATTTTGTTTCTTTGGAAGAGAGAGAGAGAGAGGCAGAGAGGGGAGAGAGAGAGAAAGAGAGAGAGAGCAAGCGAGTGAGCACTTCAATCCACTGGTTCGCTCCCCAAATGCCTACAACATTCCTGGCTAGGCCGGGCTGAAGCTGGGGGCAAGGAACTCAGTCTGGGTCCCCCACGTCAGTGGCAGAGACTCGGCCCCTGAGCCACCACCTGCTTCCTCCCAGGAGGCACATTAGCAGGAAGTGGGGATGGAGAGTGGAGCTGCAACTTGAGCCCAGGCATCTGCTATGGGATGAGGAGGTCCTAAGAGAGGGTTTAATCACTCCGCCAAATGCCCCTCCAGGAACTCTTTGAAGTACCCTCATGTGTGGTTCTCATGTTTCTGAGAAAGTGTGTATAGCGTGACTGAGAAAATAAAATACACTGGCCCAAAGCAAGACAAGCTAAAACAAACATAGGGAATTCTGGTTCTTCCTCATCCAGCCACGTAATGTGACCTGGTCTCCATCAGGAATAGGTTTAGCTGCCAGACTAAGATGAGACGGCACTAAACTGATAGGAGTGCTTCTCCTTAAAAACCAAACACAGAGGATGTAGCTGTGATCGGGTCTTGTCCATCCAGCAGGTACTTAGTGAGCTATCCTTATTCCCGCGGTACTGGTGAACCTCAAATGCTATTTGGGATTCCTTACTTTAAAAAGTTTCTCTGAGGGGGTGGTGCTGTGGCACAGTGGGTTAATGCCCTGGTCTGAAGCACCAGCATCCCATATGGGCGCCAGTTTGAGTCCCGGCTGCTCCACTTCCGATCCAGCTCTCTGCTATGGCCTGGGAAAGCAGTGGAAGATGGCCCAAGGACTTGCACCCACATGCAAGACCCGGAAGAAGCTCCTGGCTCCTGGCTCCTGGCTTCGGATCAGCACAGCTCTGGCCATTGCAGCCAACTGGGGAGTGAACAAATGGATGGAAGACCTCTCTCTCTCTCTCTCTCTCTCCCTCTTCCTCTCCTCTCTCTGTGTAACTCTGACTTTCAAATAAATAAATAAATAAATCTTTTTTTAAAAAAAAAAAAGCTTCTCTGGCCACCCTCTTATTTCATTGCAACATTTTGGTTTTGACACCGAATAGCCTTACTCAGCTCCATCCCCCATCGGCCTCTCCAGTCTGTATCTTAAATCTATCTTCAAGTGACTAAGAGTGAGAGGGCATAAAGGCAAAGCAGAGAGAAGGAAGGAAAAAGAACAAGGGGCTGCGAGCTGTGGCCTTGGGAAATCCTCTTCTGTCCTGCGACTTCCTGTAGACCTAGCCACCCCAGAGCTCAGGCTGGAGAGAAGAAAACACTGCCTCAAACCTGGGCTTAGGCACATCCAAAACGTCCTTGAACTTGAGGCAACTGGAAAGTACTTTGGCCAGGACTGCTGGCTAGAGAGGGTATGAGGTAAAGGAGGCAAGAAGGGCCAGCGCCTTGGCTCAATTGGCTAATCCTCCGCCTGCGGCACCAGCACACCAGGTTCTAGTCCTGGTCAGTGCACCGGATTCTTTCCTGGTTGCCCCTCTTCCAGTCCAGCTCTTTGCTGTGGCCCAGGAGTGCAGTGGAGGATGGCCCAAGTGCTTGGGCCCTGCACCTGCGTGGGAGACCAGGAGAAGCACCTGGCTCCTGGCTTTGCATCAGCGCGGTGCACCGGCTGTAGCGCGCTGGCCACAGCGACCATTGGAGGGTGAACCAACGGTAAAGGAAGACCTTTCTCCCTGTCTCTCTCTCTCACTGTCCACTCTGCCTGTCAAAAAAAAAAAAAAAAAAAAAAAAAAAAAGGAGGCAAGAGGACGACCCCAAGAACTCACAGTTGAAACAGGATTAGTGACCCAGAGGGTCTACATTTCAGAGGTTGGAAAGGTTGTATGTCTGTGTGTGTGTGCATGCATGTGTGTCCACGTGTGCATGTGTGTGTGAGACTTTCTGGCCTAGCCAGAAGGTGGTATGAACTGAACTGTATCTTTCAGAAAGCTGTGTCGAAGTCCTCGCCCCACTTCTATGAATGTGATCTTATTTGGAAATAGGGTGCTTGCAAACGTAATGCAGTGGAGATGAAGTCCTGCTGGATTGGGGCAGGGAGTGGGTGGGGACACTAAGACAGACTAGCATCCTAAGGGAGGAGGGAAACTTGGACACACACAGTGGAGAGGGCCAGGGAAGGATAAGGCAGAGACTGGAGCGATGCATATGCAAGCCAAGGAAAGCCCACAACAAGCACCAGGAGCTGGGAGAGGCCAGGGGACATCGCCAGAATTTTCAAACTCCAGCATGGCGAGAGAATAAATGCCTGCTGTTTCAAGCCACCTGTTCGGGCAATGTATAATGGCAGTCCTAGGAAACAGACGCGGGAAGGGAGGGAAGCAGATCCTGTTTCCCCAGCATCGGGATGGGGAAGGGCAGGTGAGATTTATCAGAATGAAATAGACACGATCACGGAGGCAAGAAAAGAGGTTAGGTCACTCTGCTCCCCCTTGGTGTTAAATGGCTTCCAACCAAGACTAAAAACTTTATACAAAAGTCGCCTTAGCACCATGCAGCTGCACATTTTAAACCTAATTTCACAAGAAAGAGTGGTGAGTTTTCACCAGGGTTGGGGCCTTCCTCCAGCTGTTACTGCCCAGGGCTGTTGCTTTTGGGATCTCTAAGAACTTCTCTGCCTTCTCTTACCAAGACTGCATTTCTCCTTCAACGTGAGCTTGCTGTCCTCACCACTGACGAGGGCAGGAGGGAGGGCAGGTGCAAGCTGCAGGTGCGAGCCCCCCCTCACCTGTGCGGACGCCATACTTCAGGGTGTCTCTGCAGTCAACCAGGATCTGCTCCAGGGACTCGGGATGGTCGGAGAGCTCCAGGTTGAAGCCCTCCATGCCTTCCAGCAACTGGTGTGGGTGATGGAAGTCCAGCACCTTGGTGGACCGGTCAAACGTCTTACGGACATAGTTGAGCAGGATGTCCACCACCTCCAGCAGGAACTGCACGGTCTGCTCTTCTCCGTTCTTAGCTGGAAGCAGATCTGGGGAAAGGGGGGGCAATGAGTCAATGAGTAGTTGTCACCTGACTCCCAACCTTGGGCCCAAGATCCCTCGCATCAGCTGCAGTATGCTGACATGCTGAACCTCATTCCGGCACGTGCGTGTGCAGGGCATCTGACGGACCGCATCGCCAGCAGTGCTGCACTCCCTTTCTGGGGTTCAAGAATTTTCTGATAGTGAGGCTGCTCACCCGTGCGATGGATACTGCGAGTGACCTGCCTGCGGCACTTGTCCATTTGCAGGCTGAATGGGCCCCTGTGAGGCGTGTGTTGGAGGGAACTCCTGTCATACTACCTTGGCACCAGGTGTGCCCCTGTACCTTTGCTGTGCTCAGTCTGCAGAGGGAGAAGGCAAGGCGGCTCTGGAGAGAGGCTCAGATGCTCCCCGAAGAGGGTCAGCCTTTGTGGTGTTCTCAGGCAGGGAAGGGACGGGGGGGGGGGGGGGGAGTCCCTACTGAGGTTTCAGCCATAGTCAACAGCAGGCTGATGCTCTGTCTGCTCCCTGGATTCTCTCTGAGGTTTTAGCCATGTCTTGTTAAATGTTCTAGTCTGGTCCCTGTGGCCCTGCGGAGAACAAATGGAAGGGGTGGGGGCAGGTCCACCTCTGAGCTGGTACAGCACCTTGAAACCAGTGCTACGGGGGCAGCTGGAATGAGATAGATAGATCGATAGATAGATAGATCGATAGATTGATCAATCGATCGATCTCCAGAAGGAAAATGAGTTTCAGGACAGTCTCAGTTATGAGGCCCAGAATACAGCTTCCTGGAGGGGGGGGGGTGTGTCACTGTCACTCTTTTGCCCAGGCTTGGGGACAAGTGCTATGGAGGGATTCACTGGATTTTTTCTCACGGGTAAGACTGCTTTGGGTTCTAAGATTCTGTCCCCATGAGTGTCTTTTCTGAGCAGACCATCACTGGCTACCCTCACCCAGCTCCCAAACCAAGGGAGCAGTTAGGGAAGGAGGGAGGTGGTCCAGTGTGGGAAAAGCAATTGCATGAGGCTTCAGGGAACGGCATTTCTTGGTGAAAGAAGTAAAATTTCAGGAAACAGATGAAGACATCCAGCTAGGAGCTAGGAGCCGGCGGGCGGCCCCAGGGCCAGGCAGGGGAGGGCTAGCTACCTCGAGCGAACAAGTTGGAGAAGTCGGTCTCGGTGCGCCGGAAGCGGGCCTCCCTGTCGCTGTTCTCGCAGGAGAGCAGATTCTTGGAGGACTGCCTCTCCCGGAAGGCGCTCACGAGGCGGCTCTTCTCTTCCAGGCTGTTGGTCCTTTGCAAAAACCCTAAGGCGTGAGAGGCTAGGTCAGGGAGGGTGCGACCTCCCAGGCGCCGCCGAGGCTCAGCTGCCGGGTCGGGCCGCGCGCTCGCTCCGGGAATGACAGAGAGTGGCTCTGGCACCGCTGGCCTTCGGGGGGCAGGGGTGTGCCAAATGTCGTCAGCGGCACGGACCCAGTCATGCGCAAGGGGGGAACAGTGAGCGAAGCAGCCTGTTTTCTTCCCTGGGCGTGACCGGGAGCTGAGAACTGTCAGTCAGACAGCTTCCGCTCCAGCAGCCAGCCCCCCGCCCGCTTCGTAGGCAGGGACCCGGGCTCAGGACAGCTCCCAGCTCTGGGCTTCCGGGCTACGCGACCACAGCGGGCAGACTGGAGGGGTGGTGAGGACAGCAGAGGGAAGAGGACACGGGTGGGGGGGCACAGCCTAGGGAGGAGGGGGAGGACAGCAGAGGGAGGAGGCGTCAGGTCCAGCTATGAGGATTAGGAAATACCTCCCTCTAGCAGCACTAACACCCGCAGGATTCAATATAAGGGTAACTTTTCCTTTACCACTCCCTGCCTTTGAATAAAGGTACTGGGGAAAGACACAGGAGAATTTCAAGTCTTATGCATTCAGTTCTCAGCAGCACCTGTTGTCTAACAGCACTCTGCTGTGGACTTGGACAGATTCCTCCCCTGCCCCCCCCATACACACACACACACACACACACACGCACACATGCACACACGCCAAGGGCACACAGCCTGGCAGACGGTGACCGAAACTGTCATAAAGCTGGAAAGTCATCCAAGAACCGCCCCCGATGAATCCTGAGCCCAGGATGGGATCCACAACCTCTGACCTGGGACCCTCAGAGGGAGCAGGAATCTCTCTGGCCTGGAGTGACCAGCTGGGACAACACTAGCAGCAAACCAGGAAGCAGGGTTGGGCCAACAGGGCTGGAGAATCTACCACCATCTTCCCCTCGCCTCCATCCTCTGTGGGGCGCTGGGCCTGCAAACCCTTCCTCCGTCAGTATCTCCTCCTCTAATGTAGCTTCGGCCTTAGCCCAGAATGCACCACCCTGAGCAGGGGAATCAAGTTCTAAGCTTGTTGGTGACCCCAGAGTGGTCTCTGTAGAGATCAAGCTCCTTGGGGAGTCACACACATCACAAGGCAGGCTTGGAAGAAAGTCCCAGGAGGTGCAAGGACAGGCAAGTGAATCTGGGGCACTCGGCTTGACTTCCCTAGGGCTGCAGTTCAGTGTGGTGGGTAGGAGAAGGGGGCATGCAGGGAGGGGGATGAGGACCCTCCCCGACACAGGAGCCAGCCTCTATTTCTGGAGGGAGGAATATGAAGGCAGAGACACCTCTGAAGCTCCTCAGTAAAGGCCAAAAGGACATAGCAGGGCAGGGCAGGGCAGGATGGGGCGGGGTGGGGTGGGGTATATGTCTACGGTAATAGCTGAGGGTTGCATCCTTTCTCTTTTCCCTCCCCTCTTTTACTTTCTGGATTCCTCCTCCAGATCCTGAGACCAGAGCCAGCAGCCAGCTTCCCTTGCCAAAGGGATGAAGGGCCACCTGGCTCCTGAACTCTGAAACTTCCGCCCAATTCCAAATCAGGGAGGATGGAATTTGCCTGTCTGGAAAGGCCAAATCCATGTGGCCTGAATGAGGGTGAGGTTCTGCCCACCTGGACCCCTGCTGTGTATTCTCAGATCTCTGGGCTTCTGATTCATTCCCTAGGAAAGCCTTGAGCCCTCCCCTACCCACCACCACTTGAGAAACCCTTTAGAAACCCCGTTCCTCCAGGCAGCGGCAGGGAACAGGAACTCAGTTCAGACTTTGGACATTGTCTCCAAAAAAGGTTTTGGCACGGGCTCTCCCAGAGAAGTCCTGATGGGGCTGAGAGATGAACCTGAGGACCTGACTTTAACCTTGCATCCCATTCCTGAACCACACTTCCTGTAGTGCCTTGGGAATTAGCATTTTCATGAAATCCTGAAATTATGAATGGCACACTTACTACACTGCCTTATAATTTGCATCAGAACCCATCAATTTGGGGCTGGTGCTGTGGCATAGCAGGTAAAGCCACTGCCTGCAGTGCTGACATCCCATATGGGCACCAGTTTGAGTCCTGGCTGCCCCAATTCTGATCTAGCTCTCTGCTATGACCTGGGAAAGCAGTAGAGGATTGCCCAGGTTCTTGGGCCCCTGTACCCATGTGGGAGACCCAGAGGAAGCTCCTGGCTCCTGGCTTCAGATCAGCACAGCTATGGCTGATGCGGCCAATTGGGGAGTGAACCAGTAGATGGAAGACACACCCTCTCCCCCCACCTCTCTTTCTCTCTCTGTAACTCTGCCTTTCAAATAAATAAATAAATCTTTTTAAAAAAATCCCATCAATTTGCTGACAGGCACTTTTAATGTATACTGCCATTTCTTTCACTTTGCTTAGGAAGATATTTATTTTCTAAGCAATCCTGACTCTCAAAGGAGGTCAAAGACCCCTAGGCCTCTCTCCTCTGAGAGGTACTGGAAGGAGTTTCTGCTCCTTCAAGGATGAAGAGGTAGTAGATGACACTGAGGTTGTGACAACTGCCTGAGCAAGTACGGGGTCTTGGATGCAGGGTCCCTGAGACTGAGGCAGACTGCACGGTCTCTCACTCTGCACCTCAACTATGAGGACCTAGTTTAAGCTCTGCATTCTTAGAAGCAAAAAGGAAAGAGGAGAGCCGAGCTCAGCTGGTAGCATCCTGGCCAGCCCCAAGGGGAGACTTGGTAGTGTGCCCTGCCGTGACTCCACCTGTTCAGTGGGCGGAGGGCAGCTCTGGTCCTGGTTCCTCACACCTGCACTCTCAAACCCAATAGGGGAACCCAGGTAAGTGCGTATGGTCCCAGAGAGCACCCAGCTCCAGCTGTTGTTTCCAAGTGGGGCTTTCCAGCTATGCACAGCATAAGTGGGCCTGGGGCTGAGGCCAGTGTGTTCTCTGCCCACCAGGCTGCAGCACCGAACTGCTGCCGCTCTGGAAAACAGGTTCTTTGCCTGATCTTCATGGGCTGACAGCATCTTCCAGACTTCCCCATCCACCTTTTCCCAGAGAAACCAGAAATACAGAACACTTGAGGTCTCTACTTTTAGGATTTGCCAACCAATACAAAATTAAACACACTCTAATTACAATGGCTCGGGGATTGAAACTGGCAGCAAGTCTGGGGCCTCTGCACTGATAAGAGATGGAAGCCCAAGGACACACTGAGAAATCTGCAGGGCCCAGGGCCAGAGCTAAGGGATCCAGGCAACTCACTCTATGTAGGTCACGCCACCATGCCTGCAGCCACTCTCCAGCTCTTGGCAAGACCCTGGTTTTCTTCTAGCTGATGACTCTCCCATGGGGCTTCTGCCTCCAGAGCTAAGGGTATCCCTAGGGAAAACTCAGGTCTTCCTAGCAGCTTCATTCCCCGGCTTGGGGGGAGGGGGAGGGGGCTGGCAAAGCACTAAGGATGCTCTGGGGATCAACCAGGGCAATGGATTTGCAAGTGGAAAAAGAGGATGATTAGTCCCATTGCTGCCTTAAAACCAACCGGGATGGTGCTAGGTCAAGGAGGCCGGTCCCTGAAGTTCTAGGGCCAGGTCTAGAGAGGTGGGTGAGTGTGGACATGGGAGGTGGGAGGTGGGGGCTGGGCTGGGTGGATCCAGGACCGAAACAAAAGGCTGCACTCCGCCTCCACCAGATTACAATGGAAAACCAGAGCTGGCTTTCCAATGTGTGGAATAAAACCTACGGGAAGCCAGCTCGTTTGGGGTCCCAACCACAGAACGAGTTAGCTGAAGGCAGTTTGCCTCCACGGACTTGGATTGCAACTTTCCTGAGCTTAAGGGGCGAGAGGCAGGGAAGAAACTCCGAAAGGAAGGTCGTCCCCAACGGTCTCAACGTCCTCCCGGCCGGCATTGGTGGGCAGAGGGCGGCGGAAGTCGGTGCCACTCAAGGACCCCCTGGACCCTGCGAACGTGCTCTCTCTGCCGTCCCTTGTCCCTTCCGAGCGCGGGGGGGGGGGCCCGCTAAGACCTTTGCTCTCCGCCGACCCAGAGGGTCCCCGCACACGCTCCAAGGCCGGGACCCGCAGGAAAGGACCTCGCCTCTAGCCAGCCCCTGCCCAGTCCTCAGCCGGCCACGGCGCGCGCCCGGGGCTCAACTCGGTTCTGCTTGCCCGGCTGCATGACAATGACGGCTGCAGAAGCCGAACGCTGGGCCCCGGAGGGGACCTCGCGCGGAACGGGCCATTAAGCCGGGAACGGCGGCGGTGGGGGCGGGGTGGGCGGAGGCTATTTATAGAACAAAGCTCGGTGGCCTGCAGACCCGGCCCTGGCCTCGCCCCGCGGGCCTCGCGTGCGGGGACTCGGGCCATATAGCCCCGGCTGCCCTTCCTGTCCAGTACTGCTGCGGGAGCGGCACCAAGGGCCCCGGAAATGCAGGCTCCCCACGGCCGCGAAACAACGCCTCTTTACTCGGCCCGGGCCCGGAGTGTATCCGCGCCCACCCGCTCTGCGCGCGACCCCGGCCCCAGCGCTATCGGCGCGGCGCAGCGGCTGACGGATGGCTCTTTAATAAGCCCCTCGTTAATCTTCCCCCGCTCTCTACCCCCGCCAGCGGACAGTCCGTATTTTTGGGCCCGATAAGGCTGGAGAAAATGCGAGGCGATAAAACGTGGCGAGCGCAGCCAGTCCTCATTGTTCAGCCGGGGCCGCTCAGCTGTGCCCCTTCGAACAAACCTCCGGTTCTCCTTTGAAAACAATTCCCTCCCTTTGGGCGTTTTCTTGTCAGACCCACGAGTCTGGAGAGCAGTTCTTTCTCCTCTCGCCCTCCCGGCTATTTGCCAGCCGTGCCACACACCCCTGTCCTCCCAGCCCGCCTGCCCCATTCCTTTCCTTGCCCTCCTCGCCTTCTAGAATATACGCCGGCCGGCCGGCCCCGGGCCTCTGAGGCTCCACGGAACGAAATCCGAATCCGTTCGGCACCTAGGGGCGACAACCTCAAGCCCGAGGCCAGAACAGGGTGCGGAGAGGGGGCGAGGGGAGCGGGCGGTGGCGGCCACAGCTTTAGCCGCGGGAGTCCGCTCTCCGGGAAAGCCGGGCGCGTTCACCGCTCCCGCGCCGCCACGCAGACCCGCGGGCAGAGCGCTCGGGTCGGAGCGGCCCCGCAGCGCGGGGTTGCCGCGCGGGGGCGCTGCGCTCGCGCTTTCGCAGCCGCACCCTGCGCCCCTGGCCTCGGGCGGACGAGGGTCAGGGCCTCCAGCCGAGAGTCTCCGCCAAGCGTCGGGGCTGTCATTACAGTAGGAAACTAGACCGAAGACGGGATTCCCTTGGCGAGCGCTGGCTCGCCGGGTCCTGGCACTCACCGCAGATCTTCAGCCCCAGTTTTCGGGTGCATCCGTGGGCCACGCCGCACCAGGTGTCGTACGCTAGGACGAGAGAGAGAGAGAGAGAGAGAGAGAGAGAGAGAGAGAGAGAGAGATTGGTAAGGGAGGGAAACGGCGTGGAGCGCAGATTCTCCTGGCGATTGGAGGTCTTCCCCGAGGCTCTCCACTGAAAGCTTCCAGAAAGGAGCGAGGTACCAGGCCAGTGGGCGGACTGACAGACTCATGCCCTCTAAGCCCCCACCGCGCTCCCTTGCTGCTCCCGCCAGCCACTTTGGCGGGGTCCAAATGGGCAGCAGGCAGACCTTGCGCGACAAAGGCCAGGCCCCAGCCCCCGGCGCTCGGGTTGCCCAGCACCCACCGGCCAGACGCGGTGCCGGCTGTTGGGTCTCGGCCCAACAGACCCGAAGGGCGACCACAGCGGCCCAGAAAGGGAACACAGAGGCATCTGGGACCGAAACGTCTCATAATTTCTTGGCGGGTCTCCAGCCGAGTGGCAGCTTAAAATAAACTGGCATGAAATGGGGTCGCGGAAGAGTTCAGGAATTAATTGGGTGAAAAATAGTATTTGACTAGGTGATCGGGCTCGCATGGCTGCTCCTGGGGCGGGCCGGGGAGGCGGAGAGACAATGGTGCGTCTCCCGTGCGCATCCGTTGCCCCTCTCCCCGACCTGCCGCTGGTTAACCCTTCCCTCGGATTTACCCCGCCCTGAGCGGACGGAGGCCACTGGGATCGGGCGCTTTACCTCTGGGTTTGAGCTGCGACCCAGGACCGCCGGGCTTTCCTTCTGTTCCAAGCTATTCTCAAAAAGGGGTCTGCCTGCCTTCGGGGCCAGCTTTCCAAACGAGGATCGCGGAAAGCAGCCCGGCGTCCGCGAAGCCCGAGGGCGGTGTAATGGGCGCACCGAGAAATCCCCTTCCCATCCCGCAGCGCCAGGCAGGCGCCTCCCATCATCCCATCCCCCCCCCCCCCCCCCCAGCCCACCACGGCCTGCGCCTCCAGCGGCGCGAGTGTTTCCTGCGATAAGGAGAGTGACATCCATTACACCCGAGGCACAGCAGAGCCCCAGAGGGCTGGGGAGACATCCCGACGTGGCGCGGTGGACAGCGCGTCACAGATGGAGCTCCAGCGCCAGGGAAGCATGCTAAAGCAAAGCCCTAGTAATAATAATAGCAAGCGGGTAAGGAGCCATTGCTGCGGGTAAAGCGCTTTCATTTCCGACATCTCGTCTAATTCTCATGGCAACCGTAGGAAGCAAGGAGAGGGAGTGCTGATCCAAGACTCACTGGATAAAAACAAAAGCAAAAACAAAAACAATACAATGGAGCTCGGAGAGGTTAAGCAAGTTTTCCAAGGTCACTCAGCCAGGAGATTGGAGTTGGAAATGGCACTGCCTTTCAGAATTGGGGGTTACAATGCAAGAAAAGGAAAAGGAGAGAGAGAGAGAGAGAGAGAGAGAGAGAGAGAGAGAGAGAGAGAGAGAGAGCCCTTTTTGATGCAGCCAGGGTCGGGAAGACCTAGGGGCCCAGGGCAGAGGGGGCTCCATGCCCCGCCCAGGGGTTGCTGGAGCAAGAGGTAGGGTAAGATTGCGCAGGTTGAGCAGGGACATGTCCCAGGAGACCTTGACGGGGCAGAGAGAAGCGGAGCCAGCTGGGCAAGCGAGGGTGTATCTGTAAGGGGGGTTGAGAGTGGATGGGGCGCAGACGCCGCCACTGGGCTGGGGAGGACTCGCGGCCCTGCTCCTGGCACAGGTGCCGCCTGCTTTTCCCAGACAGCCTCTTCAGCTTTCTTGCCTCCTCCGCCTGCATGGCTTTGGACATGCCAGGTCAAGTGTGGACCCTGTTCCTCGCCCCATCCTGGGACCCGGATCAGAGGTTGAGCATCCCGCCAAAAAATAGGACCACTGGGCAGATGGGGGGCGGGGAGGACGGTAGCCGGGAGAGAGGGCCAATACAACTGTGGCCCAAGTCCTCCAGACTGCAAAAAGGACGCCAGAAGCATGGAGACCAACAGGAGAAAAAAAAATCCATGGAGGCCAAAGTAAAAAACAAAAGGCACGCAGGCCTCGCGTTTCTCCAGGCCTGCTGGGCCAGCCCTTCCGCCCTCGCCTGGCTCACGTGCCACCGGGGCTGGCTGCTCTCCCGAGCCGCTCTTTGTTGTGTGGGTAATTGTAGCTTGCCAGGGTGGCGGGAAGGGGGAGCTGCAAAGGGGACTGGAAGGCGGCTCCAGGATTTAAGTCAAGGCCTCCCACCGGGGAGCTACTCCAGTCCCAAAGGGTTGGAGGGGCGCTTCCCTGGGGGAACACGCCCCACCCTTGCTGATGAAGACGCTGTTTCCTCAAGCTTCTAGAAAGTGCCACTAAAGCAGAGCCACAAGTACCCTAACCTCGGAGGCCTCTCCAAACGCCACCTATATAGACATCCCCACCTATATAGACATCCGAGGGCGTTGCTGTCTGCAGCTCAGAGACTGGGGGTTGGGGTGGGGGACACCACTCCAAATTGGAAAAACAATTCCCTCATGCGCATGCCTCTGGAGCGGTAGGCGGTCACTCCCAGTTCCAAACAGATTCTAGAGCTGGTTTCAACACTGGTGGACCTGAGGGTGGGGAAGCATAGTCCCCCTCCCTTGCTGGTCCCCCTTTTTTCCTCTCTCCTGTACTTGTCACCTGCTGACCGGGCTCCCGCCACGGAGAAAGGAGAAGGATGCTTTCTCGAGGCGCCCAGGCCAACGTCTCTCCGGCTCCCAGTTCTCCGCCTCTTGCTACGGAGGGTGCTGCCTGCTCTCCCCACCCCCCACTCTTTTTCTCTGAGATGTCATTAATTGCACGGAATGTCGGGGCTCCCTCCAGCAGGTTTCTGCACCTTCCCCGCCCCTGATTTCTGCCTCACTCGTCAATAGCTCACACAAATTTAGAGCAATTAGGGACCCTGAGTTTTCTAAAAGCTGCAATTAACGTCGAGATTTCCGCTGATTATAGACTTGGAGCACAGCGCAGAGAGGGGAGGAGGTCAGATCTCGGCTCAACGAAACCCGGGGACAGAAAACTCCCTTCCCGCGAAGACTCGCGGCCCCGCACGGCGCTCCCTGCCCTCAGCCCGGGTTTCTCACCAGACAAAACAAAAACAAAAACAAAAAACCCCACCACACACAACACAACGGAACCAACACTCGCCGCGCGTCCTCCCCCAGCGCGAAGCCGCCAACAATCGCCGACTCCCGTACCCTGCGTGGTCCTCGCTCTGCGGTGTCCTGGAAGTCACCCAATGTCTCCGAGAGCCCAATGACCTCTGTCCGGGCCGCGGGTCAGGGCCCCATTTGTCTCTCAGCCTCCATCATCGCCGCGCTCCCCCTGCTCTTTCCGCCAGCACAGCCTCCCTCGTCCCAGCGCCCCCATCTTCCCCGCAGACCGTTCGATAGGAAACTGGGGCAGCACCTACTTGTGGGGCGCAGGTTGGTGGTGTTGGGGTCCGCTCCCGCGTTCGAGGAGGTTGCGGACGAAGAAGGTGTCGAAGACGCCATCAGCTCGGTGGTCCTGGGGCCGCTGCTGTCCGGAGTCCTCACTGGGTCGGGCGCGGGCACAGGCTGCGAAGACAAACGAGAGCTGCGCGGCCAGGGCTTCCGGGGTCCTGCACGCGGGCGGCGGCTGGGCAGCTTGGGTGCCGGCGCTTCGCCGGAGGTCCCGGCACTGGGGGAGGCAGGGCAGCTAACCAGCCGAGTCGGGGTGCACGGTAGTGGCGGGGCGGTGGGGGGGGGGGAGGAGACGTGCGCGCTAGCTCCGGGACTCCCGGCGAGAGCAACACAGCCCCGGGCTACTGTCCAGTCTGGCTGCCTGGCGGCGCGACCAAAACTGTAGCGCTCAGCTAAGGGGGGCCCAAGTCCAGTGCAGGATGTGAGGGGTATGGGGGTACCGGGCTAGGGGCACCAGCGCATGTGCGTTCGGTGGGCGATTTGCCATCCAAACCGCGACAAGCCCCATTGGGTTCCCGGCAGCCGGCGAGCGGGCAGGATGGGGGCAGGGTGCGCGGGGCGGGCACGTCTGGATCGGCGTCTGGTTCCCGTTGTTGTGTCTGGTTAATTCCTTGGAAAGAAAGCGTCTCTCTGCTCTGGGGACCAGGTTCTTTGGGGGAGACAAGGTGAGAGGGGGGAAAAAAGGTCCACACCTTTACGTCCTCGCTCGAACTTGGCCTGGCTGGGGAAGAACCAGTCACCTTGCGCTCCGGACAGCCAGAGAGCAGCACGGAACCTCGCTCGTCTGCCTTATCCCACCTGGTTCGGAGCCATCTCCAAGCCCAGGACGAGGCTCCATCCCAGTCTTGATATTTCTCTTCTATCCAGCCCTCCTGCGACCCAAGACCCCAGATTGCTAGTTGTAGACCTCCGGAGAGGGTAGGGGGAGAAAAGAACGGGGATCGTCACGGGGGAAACGAACTTGCGCCCAGGGCGCAAGAGGCAGCGGACAAAGATGGTTGCGCGGCGCCCCTGATCGGCGCCGGCGCGATGGCGCCCCAAGGCCCCGGGACAAAGTGCGGGCGAATCTGGGTAGATCTAAGACCCCGCTGAGCAGCGACCACCAGCCACCGCTTCCGCATTCCTCCCCCCGATTCCCCCACCTAGCTGACTTAGCGGTCCCTCAGCAACGCGGCTGGCGGAGGGGACCGGGGCGACTGAGGAAGTAACAGGTTATCGCTGCTTGGTGCGCCTTTGGCTGCAGCTGCACCGGCGCCCTTTGGAGAGACCGGAGCTCACAGCATGGATGCGCCAGGGAAAATCGCTCTCGCTCCACTTCAGCGAAAGCCTCAGTCTCTGTGAGTCCCCGGGGCAGGAATCCGTCCGGCAGGGACGAGAAGAGAGCAGAGGGCGGGGGTCCCCGCGCCGTGCACTGAGCCAGAGCAGGGACTGGGACGAGCGAGACGCTCTTTAGGTTGGGGAGAGTGGGTGGTCGACGCCGGGGGCAGGGGTTGGCCGGGAAGCTGCGGTGAGAAGAGGACTCCACTGGGCAGCCGAGGAAGGGCGCTAGGAAGTCCAGGCGGTCGCAAGCTTACCTGCCTCGGCTGGGTCGCTTCGATCCGCGCACTGTCTCCGCTCCTCCGCGCAGCGTCCTGCTGTCTGTTCGGTTCCTCTCGCCCCGGCCCTGCCACAGGCGTATCTGCCCGGCGTCACCTCCAGCTGCTACCTCGCTCTTGCCAGCCCCGTCCCGCACGAGAGCGCCTGGAGGAGACGAGAGATCCGGAGAGCTGCCGCTCGGCTTCAGGGGAGGCGGGGGCGGAGTGGGGAGGCGGGGACCGGCTCCGCGGGGGAATCACGAGGCAGCTGCTCGCGGGGGCAGCTCGCCGGCGGAGCGGCGGGCTCCTTTGCAGGTGCCTGCCTGCCAGCCTCTGGACCTTTATAGGGCGACTATAAATCCAGCTCATGGGTTTGCGCCCGGGGTGTGTGTGGGGGGGGTGTGGGGGGAGGTCCTATGAGTAATCCAGAACGTACTCAACACACTGTTTTCTGAAACAGGCAGGGTGTCTGATGAGGGGAAAGATAATTCTCGGAAGAATTCTGCCTCGCTGAGCGTTTCTTCTTCCCTCCCCTTCCTACCCCACCCCCTCCCATATCTTGGGGACCAGAACTGTGGCTTTGCTTCATTCCGTTCTCCCGTGGTTCCCCCAGAGGTGTGACCCCACGACGCTTGCTTGAGCGAAGGCGCTCTCTGGGTCGCATCCTGGCCGGCTTCTCCGAGGAGTCAGGATTGAGCCGGGACCGCTCAGACCGCAGAGAAACCTCAGTCTCCTCACTCCAATTTCCCCATCCAGTTCCGGGCCTCCCCGAAGTACCTCGCCTGAGCCAAGCCACCTGCCCCCGGCAAAGAAAGGGGTCCCGTTTAACTGCGCTATGCGCGCCCTCCTAGCTTGGCCTCCTCAGTGACAGGAGAGGCGGTCCTCCTGATGGATGGCGTCTGAAGGTTAACGCCACGCTCGGGCGCCGCTTCGCACGCACCCGGGCCCTGAGCGCACCGGTGGCCCCGGAGAGGCCCAGTGGCTCTCCCTGCTCTGGCCCCCTCGCCTCAGTCCCCCTACGACTACACATCCTTTAAGGACTCTCCCTTTCCAACATCTGAGCACATTTACGTTGGGAGAAGACCCTCGTAATAAAAAGGCGTTGACGGGAAAATTCCCACCAGAGGGCGCCAAGCGCCCAGGGACCCAGAGGCCCTGTGTTGGCCCGGTCTCTCCTGGGAGGCCCGCGCCAACCCCGGGAGGAACTGGCCAGGCCCTCCGGCCCGCCGGCCGTCACTTGCCGTCCCTCTACCCCCTCCTCTCTCGCTGATGTGCCCCTTTCCTCTCCGTCCCCCTCCTTGCTCTACGACGAAGCAAAGCTGATCTTTGTGTGTGTCTGGGAGACATCGTACACTCCGATTCTTTCACTCATTTTCACAGTGATCCACCCCCCCCCCCCCATTGCTATTCAACAGTCAGGGGTTATTCGTGCGCACCTCCGGGGCCTCGCTGGTTTGCTGGTTTACTCTAAGCCCTTGCCTTCTCTCTGAATGTCTTACTGCCTTTCACCACGACACAGTAGAAACGCCGAAAATCTAATAAATCACCCACATTCCATCAAGGAGATAGAAGATTCCGCCCTGCGAAAATCGAGTCCGGTCAGCAAAAAAAGACCACCGTGCGTTTTGAAATATCCACGTTGGCTTTAATATAAAGAAAATGCTGTCGGCGTCTCTCCACCTTACAGTGAAAGCCTGGGTGCTTTTGAAGGACACAAAAGCACCCTGAACGGTGGGGTGTGCGGTAACAGCAGCCCCAGGGGCTAAAGCGCAGGAGTGAGCAGGGTGCAAGTGCCCGCTCCTCGTAGGAGATGCCCCCACCACAAGCCGCTCACCCACCGCTTCCGCGCACTGCTGGAAACGTGCGGTTTACAACCGGGTGAAGCTCAGAATTCCACCCACGCCCCCTCTTCCAGCCTTCCCTCAAAGACACGGTCGCGCCAATCAGGGAGCAGGGTGCCAGGGCTAAATCATCGGAGACGCAAGGGGCAAGGAGACAGGAGGGCGGAGACAAATCCAGGTGTCCCCGGGTGTCCTCTGTCACGCGTAGGTGCTTGCTCGCCCTCTGTCTCCTCAGTCTTCTCCCAAGCTCAAGCTTCCCTGGATAGGAAGATTCTTTTAATACACCTGTGGCACTAGACTGAGAAATTTCCAATCGTCTCCTCCTCCAAAGGCAGAAGCCAGTCCCCCCTACACTAACGTTTTAGCCAACAAAACAGTATTTGGGGGGAAAAAAAGAATCGCGTACAAGGCTGGGAATGGCAAATTAAAGCTGAGTGTGTCCAGCTGTGAGGACACCTTTCACACCCTCCCCCTTATGGTAGGGAGGGGAGGAAGGCAGGCTCCTGCTCGTCTTGAATTTTGAAATGTTTAATTAAATATCAGTAATTAATCAAATGGACATTTATTAACGACCGACCAAGAGCCAGGCACTGGTCTCTGGGAGCTGACATGGTTCCCACCATGTCTATTATCATGCTTCCCTCAAGGAGTTGACACGCCAGTGTGGCAGGTAGAGTAGCCGATTTAGGACCTCGTGGCTTTGATTTAATCGGCAATTGTCTCCCAATTCAGTTTAGACTCGTGGGCTCAGCAGGGATGGTAAGGAATCCAGGGCCTGGCATTCCACCCAGTCCGGGGGTCGGGGGTCTGGAGTTCAGAGCTTTGTGGAGAGCGTTCAGCACCGGGGACAGCGCCCGCCGCGGCGACACTCACAGAGCGCCTAGAGCAGCCTGGGCTTCCAGTTCCCCGCCCTCTCCCCTTCCTCCTGGTGCTGCCGAGTTTATCGTGCCTGGTTTGGGGGGAGGGTGGTATTTGGCCCACCTCTCCCTGGTAAGAATGTGGCCTGAGGGCGGCTGCGGTTGTCGTTTGGCTCTTCAGAACATTTGGAGCCCGTGTTATTTGCATCTCACTCTTCTTTTAATCTTTTATTACTCCCGGGGGAGGGTGGTTCGGATAGTGGGGGTGGAAAACAGACATCCTCTCCAGGGTCTCGGACCGGTGGTGAGGGGTGGCCCGGAAGGGAGCGGTGTCCGCCCAGCTGTTCGTTAGCGTTTGATCTAAGGTTTAGCGCCTGGAAAAAATAAATGGGAAAGCGACGCCCAAAGGCAAGGGGAGGCGGCGACAGCGTCGACGCGCGACCCCTCGGCCTCTCCCTACGATGCTGGGGGGGTCCGCAGGCCCCCGACTGCCCGTCCAGTCAGCTCGGGCGGGGACTGTTCCTGCGCGGCTTAAAGATATTTCAAAAGGATTTGCGGCCGGGCCTTCCCCGCAAATGAAGCCAGCGGGCAGGGGGGCGCAGCGTAGGGGGCTGCGGGGAGACTTTCAGGCGTAAATTTCGGTGCGTTAAGGTGGGAAGACGAAAAACGCCAGGTGGTTTCTTTTTCTTTCTTTTTTTCTTTTTCTTTTTTTTTTTTATATATGCACTTAGCGATTTTAGCCTCCAGGACAGATAACTCAGAGCCAAGGCGTTGGTTCATTTCAGCTGACTGTTCTGTTTATGACCAAAATAACATTCAAGAAAGGCGATGCTCACCGAGTGAACGTCTCTCTTCGCGGTTGAGGGCGGGGACAGCGCGGCTTAACCTTGCCTCGGGCCTGGAGCTGAGGTCCCTAGGCTGCTTGTGCACCTTAAAGGCTGTGCCCCGAATCATCCTGAACTTTATTACGAGGACCCTCGCTAAATCCAATACTCACCCCCAACCCCCGCCCCGCAACCTCCGTCCGACCCAGCGGAGCACGCACTACCGGCTCCCGGCAGGCAGCAAGGGGTTAAAAGCGTGGCGGGGAGGTGGCGGACACTGGAAATCATTTCTGCTAAGGAATCGAGCTGAATTCCTCCTTACACTGTCCAATGCCCCTTCCTCCTCGGTATGCCGAGGATGAAAATAGTCGAACATAAAGAAAACTAACCAAGGCGGACTGGGCGATTTGTATTTGGGCAAATCTTGGGTTCATCTGAAAATACCCAATTCCTGCTCTTCTGAACACAGTATCGAGCGACCACCAGGTGGTGCTAGATCACAATTTCTGGGAGGAAAGAACGCGCCCGCCAGGGATCCGTTCTTTAGGGAAGCGCGCGGGTCTTCCCGGTCCACACGCAGCCCTGTCGCGGTTCACCGAGCGGGTCCTTTTCAAAGGCCAAGAAATGCTCCAGAAGTGACCGCAAATGCCCCGGGGGGAGGCCCGTCTGTCCCCGTGGTGAAAGAAAAGAGGATGCCCGGCATCTGCTGCTTTCCCACACAGCCGCATGCTAAAGGTGGCCTTAAGGAGTGACCCCTTTGCTGTGAGGCTGAGAACTGGAAACCCAGGAAATCATGGATCTGACGCGCGACTCTGAAAGGGACCCTGACAGATGTATTTCTGTTCTCCTTTCAACAAAGACCAAGACCAGTGCCTTCCCTAGTAGGGCGCAAGGAAGAGGATTCGCCACAGATGCTGTAGGAAAACGCAGTGTTGACTGGGAGGCGGGCATGGGACTATTCTATCCATTTCCTTTCCTCTAAAAACTCAAACTCTTCTCACTGGGGCATTTTCTCATGATGTACACGATACGGACCCAAGGATCTAAGATCGTCAAGACAGGTTTTACTGGAGGGAAAGGCTTTGAAGGCAGTCAGACTTGAGTTTGAACTTGGATTCTACCTAGCAGCCATCGACTGACTGCTTTGCTTTCGCATCTAGAAAACAGGGGCTGAACCAGCTTTGTGGGCCAAATTATTTGATGCTTATAAAACTCATGTAATCGAGTTCAGCTCAGCCTGGATTATGCTGTTCCCTGAACGTCAGTTGTGTCTGCTCCTCTCCCTTAGATGAACAGTGATTTTCATCCACATCAATGTTCTCCCCTGGAATGTCTAAGCTCAGTGCAACATTGGTTCTCTTGTCTCCCATTTGTTTTGGCAGAGTGGCTGACCATTCCCCGATGGAGGACTCTGGGCCCTCTTCCTCAGTGACAGGGGTTTCTCACCCGCAGAGAAGTTTTGATTCCTAGAGGAGAAAACGTTCTGATGAATTTTCAGACCCACCTAACAAGAGGTGAGAGGGGGGCAGTTTTGTGTTGAGGTGACATTTACACATAATTACCACTTTCTGTAGGATTCACTCTTTGGATCTCTTCCCTTACCTTGATTCCTCCCTCTGTAACCTTGTCCAGCCACATGGCTTTAAATAACATCTATAGGATGCTGACTTCTGAATTTGTGTCTTTATTTGAACTTCTGGCCAACACTGTACGTTCATATGTCGAGCAGAATTTCCCACTTTGATTGCAAACAGGCGCCTTAAACTTGGAATGCCCTAAGTTGAACTTCTGAGCCTTTGTCCTGGACCCGCCCTATTACAGTCTTCTCCATGTCAACATACAACAGCTAGAGCCAGCTCCATCCTTCTGGCTGGTCTGGTTAAAGTCTCACCATTATCACCCACTCCTCCCTTTCCATCTGTCAGTAAACGCTGTTGAATTTCAAACTTTTCCAACCTGTTTCTGCTCTTTTCCCATTCCTTTTCAGAACACACATCATTGAGTCATTGCCACATCATGGCCTTCTTCTACTCAAAACCCTCCAAATCCCTGTCTCTTCATTAAAGCCAGTCTCTGTAGTGCCTACAAGGCCCTATATCATCTGAGTCCTCTGTCCCGTGCTCACTCTGCCGCAGTCACAAGGGCCTCCTTCATGCTTCTTGAACATTCTAGGCAAGCTCCCTCTACTTCCCCCAGGTATACACAGGGTTTGCTCCTTCTCATTCTGGCCTTTGCTCAAATGTTCTTTCAGCAGTGAGGCCTTCCTTTCTCCTTGTGTTGGAGATGGCAGCTCTCTACTGCCACAGTACTCCCTATGCCCCCTGCATGTGTTTTCCAACAATTTTTACCCCTTGACCTCTTGTAGGTTTTTACTTCTTACTTCTTCCTCCTAAAATATAAGCTCCTTAAGGATGTCATTTTTTCACCAATGTATTCCTACTATACAATGGTTCTTAAACCCTGTAACCATACTCTGTTGATTTTTATTGTGCACAGCTGAATAGGCAATGTATTTCCAAAATCTTCAGGTGGCCATTGAGGTTTGCAAGCAGAGTTGGAAGGTGCCTGGCAACTGATGAATGAGTTGTGGCAGTCATTTTGTGTCACTTTGCTTCTTTGCTGTATCTGGACTTAGATGAGGAGGGGCAGGGAGAGGACAGAAGGAAGAAATAAATCCCTGAGATCAGAGCCACCAAGAAGACTTCAGTTGGCTTCTAAAGGAGCAATCAGTCCAAACTATTACTTTAACAGGTTGTAAGATAGCTCAATCCAGCAAGTTTTAGGTTGAGATAGGCTTCTCAACGTATTCTCTCAATTTCACTTAGTGACATGACTTTTACTGTTTTCTCTCACTGGCGGGTTGTGAGCTAAGAGAAGGTAGCTTTGGGATGACAACATGGTCTGCTGCTATTGACTGTCACTATCTTTGGTTGAGTTCTTCTCATGCCAGTAGGAAGAAGCTTTTTAGTGCCTGTTATGATGGGGAAGAGATTTTTTTCCACACACATTGTTCCATGGTAGGCAAGGACCATCTTTACAGAATGGTTATTTTCAAGTAATTTTTTTTTTATTTTTCCAAATTGGGGGGGGGAGAGAGAGAAAGAGAAAGAGAGAAAGAGAGAAAGAGAGAAAGGGAGAAAGGGAGGGGAGGGGGAGGAGGGGAAGAGGGAGAGGGAGAGAGAATCTTCCATCCACACTGGTTCACTCCCCAAATGGCTGCTAAGGCTGGCATGCTGCGCTGATCCAAAGCCAGGAGCCAGGTGCTTCCTCCTGGTCTCCCATGCGGGTGCAGGGCCCAAGCACTTGGGCCGTCCTCCACTGCCTTCCCGGGCCACAACAGAGAGCTGACTGGAAGAGGAGCAACTGGGACAGAATCTGGCGCCCCAACTGGGACTAGAACCCGGGGTGCCAGCGCCACAGGCGGAGGATTAGCCAAGTGAGTCATGGCACTGGCCCAGAATAGAATTGTTTTAGCAATAAAAAAGGAATGAGTAATGACTCATGGTACAACATGGATGAAGCTTGAAGACATTATACTAAGTGAAATAAGCCAGTCACAAAAGAAGATACATTTTATGATTCCACTTATATAAGGTACCTAGAACACTCATATTCAAAGACAGAAAGTAGAAAGGTGGTTGCAGGGGAAGAGGAAAAGGGAAGTGAGTGTTCAGTGAGTACAGTTTCAGTTTGGGAAGATGATAGGGGTGCTGAGATTGATGGTGGTGATGGTTGCACAATAATGAATGAACTCAGTGCCACTGAACTATACACTTACAAATGATTATCCACTCAGTCAGCTGAGTTCTACCCATGCTTGCTAATAACTAGTGGTATATGATTAGGTGAGATTTATAATCCAGGCTGAGAGGACTATAGGGAGGGGTCAACCACTGGACTGTTCTGTAGACTGACCACTGGTACAAAAGGGTTCCTGTTGAACAAGGCTGTGCAAGTCAGTCTCATCTCCCAGTCCTTTACTTCCAAAACCTCTCCAAGTTCTGGCCACTGTTCCTTCTCTGTCCTAACTCACATCTGCACCGCGGTGCCGGCCTATATGCATTTTCTAAGGGATTAGATAAATTAAATTAGTTGTGTAAATTATCCACACACACACACACACACACACACACCCGCCAATCTGTTCCTCACTACTGGCCTCTGCAGGAGGAAAGCTCAGCACAAAAGGCAGGGCATTAGAGTAAAAGGACCGGATTTGAACCTGCCAATCCCTAGGTATGGGATCTTTAGAAAGCTACTTGCACTCTCTCCAGGTCTTGGTTTCTTCATACATAAATTAGGGATGAGAATGTCTATCCCATGGGGGTGTCACGAGGAGTGGTTCAGCTTCTGAACTGTCGGTATGTATCATCCTTGCTATTAAGTATGCTCCTCCTACATGTTTAAAAAAGTAACATGGTCACACACTGCAGAACATGCCAGGGGACCATGTTGGGTAAGTACACTCCATGATGTTTGCACAGTGATAAATTGGCCTAAAGATGCATTTCCTAGAGCTTGTCCTGCTTTTTTTTTTTTTTTTTTTTGACAGGCAGAGTGGACAGTGAGAGAGACAGACAGAGAGAAAGGTCTTCCTTTACCGTTGGTTCACCCTCCAATGGCCGCCATGGCTGGTGCACCACGCTGATCCAATGGCAGGAGCCAGGAGCCAGGTGCTTCTCCTGGTCTCCCATGGGGTGCAGGGCCCAAGCACCTGGGCCATCCTCCACTGCACTCCCTGGCCACAGCAGAGAGCTGGCCTGGAAGAGGGGCAACCGGGACAGAATCCGGCGCCCCAACCGGGACTAGAACCCGGTGTGCCGGCGCCGCTAGGCGGAGGATTAGCCTAGTGAGCCGCGGCGCCGGCTCGAGCTTGTCCTGCTTTTAAGTGATGCACAAGTGCACTCATTTTACTTCTTGTCTTCTGATGACACTTCACCTTTTTTCTTCATATTCAAAGTCCTTGTTCTCTCAAATCTAAAGCATTCAAACTCATTGAAATATGGCTTGGGTCCCACTCTGTGACTTAGCAGGTAAAGCTGCCCCCTACAGTGCCAGCATCCTATATGGGCGCCAGTTCAGGTCCTGACTGCTCCACTTCTGATCCAGCTCTCTGCTGTGGCCTGGGAATGCAGTGGAGGATGGCCTGAGTCCTTGGGCCCCTGCACCCGGGTGGGAGACCCAGAGGGGGCTCCTGGCTCTGGCCTGGCCTAGCTCCGGCCGTTGCAGCCATTTAGGGGGTGAACCAGCAGATGGAGGACCCTCTCCCCACCCCGTGCCTCTGGTTCTCTGTAAGTCTGCCTTTAAAATAAATCTTTTAAAAATTTTAGAAAAAAAGAAATATGGCTTTCCCCATCCATACTTAAGTACTTTCCCAAATCACCAACCACCTCTCTGTTGATGATATCCAGTTACCCTTTTTAGTTCTTTATCCTCTCTGCAATTTTTGGCAAAGTAGATCTTTCCAGCCACCTTGAAACTCTCTTCTGGGTTTGGGTGGTGGTAATCTACCTTGAGATGCTCTGACAGTAAGTAAACCTCTACCCAGACTAACTTAAACAATAAGGAAGTTGATGTTCTAACAGTGAGCACATGCAGAGGCCTGGCTCCCAGGCAGGCGATTCAACAGCTGAACACCTCTAGGAACCTGGGTTCCTTGTGGTCTTCCATCCTCAGCAGCTGCTCCATCCTAAGATTAGTTTCTCTCATGACCAGAAGTTGACCACGAGCGATCACAGGGCAGCATGCTCTCTTGAACTTAACCAGACCATTGAAGGAACACTTCCTCCAAACAAGGAAATAAAATGCTGGGCTTATTGGGCCAGTGAAGGTCCCTTTTCTGTCTCAGGAACAGTAACAGTCACAGAAATGCCACACACTGATGGCTGAGGGCGGAGCCAGTGGTCCTGAGTCTCACTGATTCATGTGAGGAAAGGGGAAGTGGCTGTGTGAACAGAATCAGGGCTCTTTCTGCAAAGAAGCCAGAGAAGGATGGATGCTGAGTAGGTAACCAACACTCCTCCCCGTATTGGCTCTCTTGATTTTCCTCCTGGCTGCTCTGCTCAGTCTCATTCATGTAGTTCTCTTTCTTGGACTACCACTGAAATGTGATCATTAAATTCTTCCCCTGGCCCCCTTCTATTCAGACTACAATCTCCCCAGGAGGCATTCATTCTGTTTACTTGATAGCTATTTCTAATCTGATGACTTCTAGTAAAGGCATATCTCCAGTCCAAGTGTATCTTGCAAGCTCCATATCATAATTCCAAAAAAACTAGTAAACACCCAATACTTCCTATGGTAGGCAGAATAATCCACTCCTCTATCTCTAAGATCGCTATAGCTTCATCCCTAGAATCTGTGGGTGTAAGGGGAATTGGGGTTGCAGATGGAATTAAGGTTGCTCATCAATTAAGCTGACTCTAAGATAGGGAGACCATCTTGGATTATACAGATGGTGCAATGGAATCACAGCATCCTTGAGAGAGGAGAGAGAAGAGAGGAGCTAGAGAGAGAGAGAGAGAGAGAGAGAGAGAGAGAGAGAGAGAGAGAAAGAAAGAAACAGTATGAGAACATGGCCAGACACTACTGGCTTTGAGGATGGATAAATAGAGTCATGAGTTGAGAAATGTGAGCAGGCTCTAGGAGGAGGCAAGGCAGGACACAGATTCTCGTCTAGAGCCTCCAGAAGGAGCTTGGCCTTCCCAACATCTTGGTTTTGGCCCAAGGGGACTCATTCTGGACTTGCGACCTCCAGGGCTATAAGATAATAAATCTGTATCATTCTAAACCACAGCATTTGTGATGACTTACGAGAGCCGCAGCAGGGACACACCTCCCCTTCTCAGCCTGTGCAGCAGAATCGCCCTGGCCTTCAGCAAAGCTGCTCTTCCTCCTGCATTCCTGCTTCAGGGCTAGCGAGGCATCCCCCACATCTACCGTCTCCCCAGATTTCACTCACCAGGTCCTGTCGATTCTATGTCGGAAGTGACTCCTCCATTCCACTGCACCTCCTGGGCACTGTTGTCTTTGCAGGTTTCAATTTTGACATGAACTGCTGAAGAGTGGAGTTCTCTGTCCCACTCTAGACTGTTCTCTATGCTTTCAGATTTTATTTTATTTTTAAAGATTTATTTTATTTGAAAGGCAGAGTGACGGAGAGACAGACAGACAGAAAGATATTTTCCATCAGCTGGTTCACTCCCTATATGGCCACAACTGCCAGGGCTGGGCCAGGCTGAACCCAGAATCCTAGAACTCCATCCCCATCTCCCATGTGGGTGGCTGGGCCCAAGGACCTGGGCCATCCTCTGTTGCTTTCCCAGTCATATTATCAAAAGCTGGGTTGGAAGTGGAGCAGTCAGGACTACAAGCACTTTCTGATACGGGATGCCAGTGTCACAGGCAGTGACAACCTGTGGATGCCACAGCACCTGGCCCCCCAGATTTTTATTGAAAATACATTTCAGGGACAAGGTTGCAGCACACAGGGGTAGTAAGCTGCTGCTTGTGACACTGGAATCCCATATCAGCCTGCCAGTCCCGACCCTAGCTACTTGGCTTCTGATCCAGTCTCCTGCTAATGTGCCTGGGAAGGCAGCAGATGACGCTCAAGTGCTCAAGTCCCTGCCTCTCATGTGGGAGATCCAGAAGGAGTTCCTAGCTCCTGGCTTTGGCCTGGCCTAGCTGTGGTTGTTGCAACCATTTGGGGAGTGAACCAGCAGGTGGACAATTGCTCTGTCATTCTGTTTTTCAAATACATGAATGAATGAATGATTAAATAAATCTTTAAAAATACATTTCACATAAATATCTAGAATACATACACTCTTGAAACCAGTTTCATCAAACAATACTTGCCATATTCTGCAGTGTCTGCTATTCTCTATTCTTCATATTTAATTTTTTTTTTTTTTTTTTTGGACAGGCAGAGTGGATAGTGAGAGAGAGACAGAGAGAAAAGTCTTACTTTTTTTCCATTGGTTCACCCCCCAATGGCCACTGCGGCCAGTGTGCTGCGCTGATCCGAAGCCAGGAGCCAGGTGCTTCTCCTGGTCTCCCATGTGGGTACAGGGTCCAAGCACTTGGGCCATCCTCCACTGCACTCCCGGGCCACAGCAGAGAGCTGGACAGGAAGAGAAGCAACCAGGACAGAATCCGGCGCCCCAACCAGGACTAGAACCCGGTGTGCTGGCACTGCAGGCAGAGGATTAGCCTATTGAGCCGCGGCACTGGCCCATATTTAATTTTTTTAAAAACTCAGTTACCTGTGACTCACTACCCTGATTTCACAATTGCCCAGTGGATCATGACCTGGAATTTGAGAAAGAATTTTTTCTTTTTCACCTGGGTACCAAAATGCTCTTTCTTTTTTTTTTTTTTTTTTTTTAATTTATTTTTTATTTTTTATTTATTTATTTATTTTTTTTTATTTTTTGACAGGCAGAGTGGACAGTGAGAGAGAGAGACAGAGAGAGAAAGGTCTTCCTTTGCCGTTGGTTCACCCTCCAATGGCCGCCGCTGCAGCCGGCGCACCGCGCTGATCCGATGGCAGGAGCCAGGAGCCAGGTGCTTTTCCTGGTCTCCCATGGGGTGCAGGGCCCAAGCACCTGGGCCATCCTCCACTGCACTCCCTGGCCATAGCAGAGGGCTGGCCTGGAAGAGGGGCAACCGGGACAGAATCCGGCGCCCCGACCGGGACTAGAACCCGGTGTGCCGGCGCCGCAAGGTGGAGGATTAGCCTATTGAACCACGGCGCCGGCCTCAAAATGCTCTTTCTAAAACAGTTATTTTCCTTAAAATCTCTCCTGCTATTTTAAGGATCAACCTCAAACTCTAATATGACATCTAGATCTTCCATTACTCAGTCCTTTTAACACTAGAGCTTCATTGTTCTTTAATTGGTTGATTTTTGTCTTGCAATCCTACTCATCTGCTTACTTCTGGCGTGTCTCTGTGCCTTTCCAAGGTGTGGTGCCTGCCTGCACTCTCTTCTGCACAGCCTCTCGTAGCTAATTCTCACTTCTTCTATCTTCTGAGCATAGACTTCACTTCGCTCAGGACGCTTTCCCGGGATGCCTGTGCTGGTCGGGCCCCTCCTGCGTGCTGCCTTGGCAACTGGACTTCCTCAATGCCGGCATTTATCATCTCATAGGTAAATGGGACATTTTTGATGGGTTCCCATCTCAAGTCTAGGAAGTGGGCAGTCTTACATTTCTCATACTATTGGATATTTGAGTTCTCTAACATCTTTGTCATGTGTTATAAACTTAGTAAGGGGGCACAGGTCTGGAACTGAAGTGTCTACAGATAGAACTTGCTGGCTGGCTCGTTAGCTTTCAGAGGTTAGCCATGTATGAGACGACATGGAATGCCAGCCTTCAGATTCAGTAGATGCTGCACACAGGACATAACCCAGCATCTTTATGTTTTAATGGCCTCACCTGAATTCCAGCACTCCAGCTAACATTTAACTTTGGGTGCTCTCAGTCATCCCAAATTCAATTTCTGTAATTAACAGAGATAATAGCATGTTCTTAGGACTACTGTGAAAAACCAGGAAGTTATATAATGTGAAAATAATTTGGAGATTATTTTTCAGTCATTATTATGACATACAGGCACACATACCTATTACCAGGTTAGGCTATCATTTTATGTTTCATTGATTAAGGGTGTGAGTAGGATAAAGAATATGAATTGGGAGTACTGATTATTCTGGATGAGCAAGCCTCATAAATTCTTAGATTTAGCTATAACATGGCCTGTGAGGTCATGGCTTTTTATTCACAGAGTTTCTTCCTTGAAAGAAAATGAAAATTTCATTGTCATATACTTAGTCTGCAATACCAGTTTTAGGTATTTTATGAACCTGCTATGGGAGCGTGCTCTTTAATCAGGTAAGCATCAATAGACTGCATGTGGTGGCTTTCCAGTGGTGGGAAGGAACATTAAACCCACATAAAAATGAGGACAGGTCATTCCTGAGATCTGTGTTAGCCAGACCTCTGATACTATTTGGTTATTTATGCACAAGGCCCCGAGAATTTACTGCAAATTAAAGGAGCGTAACTCAAGCATAACGCGCACCTGTCTTCATTTCTTTCCGTCACCCCTATGAACCTGCGCAGCAGAGTTTCTTCTTCAGAATGCTAATAGGCCACCACACGCCTAAAGAACAAAGAGCCCTTTGGATATGTGATGGAAATTCAAACTATTACCCTCAAATCAGATAGGCATATTCATAAACAAATTATTTAGAAATATTTTTCTCATTTTTTATCTCAGTTATAACCTAATTTGAAAGAGGTAAACATTTAAGCAAGACTGATACCTACACTGATACCTACAAAAGGTACAATCTGGCCGACACCGCAGCTCACTAGGCTAATCCTCCGCCTGCGGTGCCAGTACCCTAGGTTCTAGTCCCGGTCGGGGTGCCGGATTCTGTCCCGGTTGCCCCTCTTCCAGGCCAGCTCTCTGCTGTGGCCCGGGAAGGCAGTGGAGGATGGCCCAAGTGCTTGGGCCCTGCACCCCATGGGAGACCAGGAGAAGCACCTGGCTCCTGGCTTCGGATCAGTGCAGCGCGCTGGCCGTGGTGGCCATTTGGGGAGTGAACCAAAGGAAGGAAGACCTTTCTCTCTGTCTCTCTCTCTGCCTGTCAAAACCAAACCAAACCAAAACAAAAGGTATGATTTTTTTTTTCTTTTCTTTTCTTTCTTTTTTTTTTTTTTTTACAGGCAGAGTGGACAGTGAGAGAGAGAGAGAGAGAGAGAAAGGTCTTCCTTTTGCCGTTGGTTCACCTTCCAATGGCCACCACAGCCGGCGCGCTACAGACGGCGCACCGCGCTGATCCAAAGGCAGGAGCCAGGTACTTCTCCTGGTCTCCCATGCGGGTGCAGGGCCCAAGCACTTGGGCCATCCTCCACTGCACTCCCGGGCCACAGCAGAGAGTTGGCCTGGAAGAGGAGCAATTGGGACAGAATCCGGCACCCCGACCGGGACCAGAACCCGGTGTGCTGGCGCCGCTAGGCGGAGGATTAGCCTATTGAGCCGCGGCACTGGCCCACAAGGTATGATCTTATGTTTCATGAAAGAATCTAACAGCCTAGTCTAACAGCCCCATGAAGTAAGTAGTTATTAATCCATTCAACAGATAAGGAAGTGGAGGCGTAGACATGGGGAGCCGTATTCCCAGCATCATACACCTATTGATCTGTAGAGCCTGGATTTGTACTGAGACAGCACGGCTCTAGAATCCATGCTTTTAGCTGCCCAGGAACGACCACTACTTCAGCAACCAGGACAGAAATGGTGCCCCGACCGGGACTAGAACCTGGGGTACTGGCGCCGCAGGTGGAGGATTAGCCTAGTGAGCTGCGGCGGCGGCCAGATTGTGCCTTTTGTAGGTATCAGTCTTGCTTAAATGTTTACCTCTTTCAAATTAGGTTATAACTGAGATAAAAAAATGAGAAAATATTCCTAAATAATTTGTTTATGAATATGCCTATCTGATTTGAGGGTAATAGTTTGAATTTTCATTCACATATCCAAAGTGCTCTCAGCACAGTTTGTTCTTTAGGCGTGTGGTGGCCTATTAGCATTCAGAGGAAGAAACTTCATTTTCATTAACTTTCACTTCATTCATTCACTTGAGACTTATATATTATTTATATATTATTTGCCAGGCACTTGTCCAATTGGTAAGAAGATAATGGAGAAAAAGACAAAGTCTTGCTTCATGGCATTTATATTCTCCGGCAGGTAAGGAGAAACTGAAAGTAACAAATAGCTAAGTGAACACTCCACATTCTATCTGTGCTATCAAGAACACAAAACGGCCGGCGCCCCGGCTCCCTTGGCTAATCCTCCACCTGCAGCACTGGCACCCCGGGTTCTAGTCCTGGTTGGGGCGCCGGATTCTGTCCCAATTGCTCCTCTTCCAGTCCAGCTCTCTGGTGTGGCCCAGGAGTGCAGTGGAGGATGGCCCAAGTGCTTGGCCCCTGCACCCGCATGGGAGACCAGGAGAAGCAACTGGCTCCTGGCTTCAGATGGGTGCAGTGCCGGCCATAGCAGCCATTTGGGGAGTGAACCAATGGAAGGAAGACCTTTCTTTCTTTCTCTCTTTCACTGTCCACTTTGCCTGTCAAAAAAATAAAATAAAATAAAATAAAATAAAATAAAATAAAATAAAATAAAATAAAATAAAAAGAACACAAAACAAATGACACAAAAGTACCTGAAGTACAGGGCAGTGTTCGGCGCAGCCATCACATTGCTGCCCGCCTGCCTTCAAGTCCCAGCTCTGATTCTGATTCCAGTTTCTTGCCAATGTGCACCCTGGGTGCAACAGGTAGTGGCTCAAGACTGAGTTCCAGCCTCTGGTCTGGGCCTGGCCCAGCTCTGATTGCTGTGGAATTTGGGGAGTGAACCAGCAGATGACAGATCTCAGTCTCTCTCTAAGTAAACAAGTAAAATTCCAAAGAAGATAACACCTGAAGTAGTGGTCATTCCTGGGCAGCTAAAAGCATGGATTCTAGAGCCGTGCTGTCTCAGTACAAATCCAGGCTCTACAGATCAATAGGTGTATGATGCTGGGAATACGGCTCCCCATGTCTACGCCTCCACTTCCTTATCTGTTGAATGGATTAATAACTACTTACTTCATGGGACTGTTAGACTAAATAATATGCATGGAGCAGTTGGAATAGTTCCTGCTATAAAGTACTTTCAAATGAGAAAATGACTATTTTCTTGAGCAATTCACTTTGAGCCGTGGCCTAACTATTAGGAAGGAACTCTCAGAGTACGGGTAACTTGCTAGGTAGCAAATAAAGAACAGTTGCACTAAAACGCAGCTCTGTTTATATTTGCATGGCACACATTAATGAAAAGCCAGGAAGCTTAAAGCAGCACTTATGACCCGTCCTCCCATTCACCAGAGCTCTCCTCGCTCTCCGCCTCGCTGCTCTCCTCTTTGCTCTCGTCGCTACTTTCTTCTTCACTATCTTCATCCTCCTCCTCAACAGTCTGCTCTTTCTCTGCCATGGAAAGGAAGAGAGTTGCTTAAAATGTTCTCAATATTTCTACCGTTCAACAAAGTCACAAGTCTCTCTGCCCCTCCCTCTACTAAGAAGTATGTAATTTTGGCACCTGGGAACTGAGCCAAGCTCTGCTTATTATGTGTAGGGTCAGAGCAGCAGTACAAGGAAGAAATATGTTCTTATTGGCATAAAGATAATTATAGTTTTAAAGTTAATTTGAAATATCAGTTTGGGCCGGCACTGTGGAGCAATGGTTAAAGCTGCCGCCTGCAGTGCCGGCATCCCATATGAGCACTGGTTCCAGTCCTGGCTGTTCCACTTCCGATCCAGCTCTCTGCTATGGCCTGGGAAAACAGTAGAAGATGGCCCAAGCCCTTGGGCCCCTGCACTCACGTGGGAGACCCGGAAGAAGCTCCAGGCTCCTGGCTGCGGATCAGTGCAGCTCTGGCTATTGTGGACAACTGGGGAGTGAACGAGTGGATGGAAGACCTCTCTCTCTCTCTCTGCCTCTCCTTCTCTCTCTGTGTAACTCTGACTTTCAAGTAAATAAATAAATCTTAAAAAAGAAAAGCTCATGGAAAAACCAAATTTAAAAAAAAGGTAAGAAAAATATATGTCTATAAAAATACTTTTTACTATTATCAATCAAATTCTTTAAACAGAATAAGAGGATGTGAGACTTTGGGTAGTTTAGAGGGTCAGCTTGCCTTGGAATTACAGGGCAACTTCTTAGAACATGGGGGTGATGAACATGTTCTGCTTGGGCAGTGCCACCCCACAGAGAGAGGGGCTCATCTTGACTATTCCCAGAGGACAAGCTGGTTTCACTAAGCCATCCAAGGTGGCCACTTAGCCTTTTCTCAGCCACTTCCCGAAGGTGCATTCCAGCAACCTCCTGGGATGATGGATTTTTTTTTTTTTTTTTTTTTGACAGGCAGAGTAGACAGCGAGAGAAAGAGAGAGACAGAGAGAAAGGTCTTCCTTTACCGTTGGTTCACCCTCCAATGGCCGCTGCAGCCGGCGCACCGCGCTGATCCGATGGCAGGAGCCAGGTGCTCCTCCTGGTCTCCCATGCGGGTGCAGGGCCCAAGCACTTGGGCCATCCTCCACTGCACTCCCGGGCCACAGCAGAGAGCTGGCCTGGAAGAGGGGCAACCAGGACAGAATCTGGCGTCCCGACCGGGACTAGAACCCAGTGTGCCGGCGCCGCAAGGCGGAGGATTAGCCTAGCGAGCCGCGGTGCTGGCCGGGATGATGGATTTTTAAAGGACGACTGCTCATGGCTCTGTGAGAAAGGAGGAATTCCAATTTCTACAATTACCCTTCAGCAGCATTTCTTCAATAAGCGAGAGAAACTCCTTGGCCTCTGGATTTTCCGGTTCATAGATCAGGACTGAAAATGGACAACAGAATGTGTGGAATTAATGTTCAAAGCATTTCAGCAAACAGGGTCTTCAGAATATGACTGAAAGTGTCAACGAGGGCAGGTGAAACTGCACAAAGCAGTAAACAACAATTATACCACAGGTGTATTAAATGCAAATAGAGACAATGCTCCCCTTACACCCGGTATTTAAGAGACATGACCCTCAGCATTTTTTCTACGTCCTATTCAAAGAATGCAATCTCTATCACCTCCACACAGCTTCCCTCACAGGCCAGTGGCCAAAGTGTTTCATGGATATCATCATTCCTCAAAGCAGGTACAAATCCTGCAAAATATGGAGACTTTGCGAATGAGAAGACGATGTGCTTGGAGCTTGTTAACCCCCACCTCGCTTCCTGAACGCAGTGTTAAGATGACATCCTGTTGTGAAGGTCTCATCTGAACACGAAGAGCCAGAATACAAAGCCACTTCCTTCATTTTTCACAAAATCTTTCAAATAGATATAACTGATGTTATTGCTTTCTCTTCATCTGACAACTTTTATGCAAGTCTCTTTGGCCTATGCTGCATAAAGGCATTCTCCCCCTCTTCAGCAGACCCACTGTTTTCAGCATTATTTGTTCCCATTTGGTGATACTTGACAAGACCCTGTCTAATCTTTCCTTTGGACCACACCAATAGACCTTTCAAGGCTTGATGGTACGTTACCAAAGTGCCAGAGGCCAGAAGACTTACACATTTTATTTCAGAGTTTTCTGGACTATTTATTGTTTTTAGAGCTTACTCTAAAGATCTCTACCTTTTCCCTACCTACCTTGAGGAATATTCGTTAATTCTGTATCATCCATTTAATGTTGGGATTCCTGCGCAATAGCTTGGTGGCCCCCAGGGGGCGCTGAAACATCAAGTGTGCTATTTGGCTGAGAGAATCAGATGGTTCAATAGGGCTCCGTTGGTTCAGAGGACCCTAACCACAATTTTCATCCTAATATACCAAACCAATGACTTTACTTCCTAATCCACCAACAGTGTATCTGGGTTAGCATGATTGTGTGCCTGCTCAGAAGCCACATTTTAAGGACCTACAGGTATTTTATGCATCACTATACATGTATACATTTCCAGTGAAAGTACTTTCTTACACATTTTATCTTGGACTTAAATATGCTCATCATTAGTAGCCTAAATCTTCCTGTGAAGCTCTTTATTAGCCTCTTTCTAGAACAGGGTTTCTCCAACTTGCTTATTTAGACACTAGTTTCTTAAGATACTAGTTTCTTTTTTTTTTTTAAACTTTTAAAGAACAAATTCTTATTCTGAAATCTTCACAACAATTGAAAGATACTAGTTTCTTAATATAAAGGTACTTCCAAAAGAATGAGAAATGGAATTAAAAAACATTTATTTGGGGGCAAAAAATGAAACTGATATACAGTTTTTTCATAATACATACTTTCTATGGACTTTTAAAATTTTTTGGTTTCAAAGGCAGAGAGAGACAGAAACAGAAACAGAGATCTTCCATGCTGAGGTTCCTTCTCCACATGCTCACAACAGCCAAGGCCCGGCCAGGCCAAAGTCAGGAGCCAAGAACTCAATCAAGATCTCTCACATAGGTGGCAGAAACCCAACAACTTGAGCCATCCCCTGCTGCCTCCCTGGGCCCACATTAGAAGGAACCTGGAATTGGGAGCTAAGTTGGGATTCAAAACCAGGCACTCTGATATGGGACACAGGTGCCCCATCTGGTGTCTTAACCTCCAGGTCAAATGCCTATCCCAGCCATTATTCTTTAACAATTGATTATTATTTTAACTGCTCTTCCAGGACCTCAATATCTACATAGAATCTCAGGCTTTCTGTGATGAGAAGTCTGGCTCCCTGGGAAGACAATGGCAGGTTCCAACTTACAAGGTGACATGACCAAGAAATAGGAAGACTGGCACAAAATCTCAGTCACTCATAAGATGGATGGATAAAGTACCTTCAGTCCCATTAAGGAGCCATTTCTCTAGGCTGCCCATGCTGCCTGGCAGGAAACGGCAGGAAGCAGAGCTAGCAATTCTGCATGAGACGGCATGGAAATAGCTGAGGAAATATTAGGACCACAAAAACACTGTGTGTGGGAGTCAGACGAAAGCCAAGCCTGTGACAACAGATAGAACTTCTTTTCAAGCAGGCAAAGAATAAAGAATCCATGGATACCTGGATGCCATGTGGGAAGCCCTAGAGCCAAATGCAGACATAAATGACTATACCATAACTGGGCAGCAAGAAAACATCAGGAACCAGTGACTTCATGCAGGAAAATGGATGTGTACATCTCTGAAGGGATAAGAATGTATTATTTTATGTAACTGGCATAGCATACAAATAAGATAAATAAACTTATCAGTTGACCATAGCAGATATTTCTAGCCTGACTGATCCATGAAAGTCTTTATTTTCCAAGTTTCCATCTCTCTTATCAGAAACAATTTTATTAATCAAATGAAGAAATAGAAATATATTAGGGATGTCGTAGGATTTGCTTTCTAGTAGACTTGGAATGCAATTCCGCCTCTACCATTCAGTAGCTGTGTGGCTTTGTACAATTTGTTGTCCTTGCTTGGCCTCAGTTTCCCCACCTGTACTGTGAGGTTAATGATATCTGCCACATACAAGTGTCAGAAGGATTAAACAATGGCGGTGGGCATTTGGTGCAGTGGTTAAGACATTGCTTGGGATGCCCCCATCCCACACAGAGTGCCGGAACTTGAATCTCAGCTCCACTTCCAATTCCAGCTTTCTGCTAATGGACACCCTGTGAGGCTCAAGTAGTTGGATTCCTACTTGTGGGAGATCTGGGTTGAGTTGCTGGCACCTGGACTGGGCCTGTCCCAGCCATGTCTATTATGGGCATGTGAAGAGAGAACCATCAGATGGAAGATAACACTGTGTTTCTGTGTGTGTGTCTGTCTGCTCTTCAAATAAGTAAACAAGAATTAAAAAAAAAAAAAACCCAACCTATACAATGCATTCAATAGTGCTTCCTGGGAAATGAAACCGCTGGATAATTAGGGGCGAGCATTTGGCTTAGGGTTAAGATGCCGTTAAGACACCTGCATCCCATAATGGAGTACATGCATGCCATTCCTGGCTTGGGGCACTGATTCTGGCTTCTTGCCAAGGCACACCCTGGGAGACAGTGAGTGATGGCTCAAGTAGTCAGGTCCCTTCCACCCACGTGGAAGACCTGGATTGAGTTCCCAGCTTCTGGTTTCAGCCCAGCCTAGGCAGCGCTGTTGCAGGCATTTGGGGAATGAACCAGTCTGCCTGTCTGTTTCTCTCAAATAATAATAGTAATAATAATAGAAAAGTTTATTTTGGTGCAAAAAATTTGAAACCCATGCATAGTTTTTTCATAATACATGTTTTTCATGAAGTTCTTGAAGACCATTCATATGGATAGATTTCAAAAAATTTTTTGCACCAAAATAAACTTATCTTTTAATTCCATTTTCCACACAGTTTTTGAAGTACCATTGTATATAATCCATATTTATAGACATGAAGTTATATACTTATAAATACACAAAGGAAGAACACTATGTAAAAAAGCTCAAAGATGGAAACAAACAAAATAATATCTGTACTATCAGCATTTACATATAAAATATTGGTGTCCATGCTACATGAGAAGAATTCATTTTGTCTATTGCTCTACATAATAAAGAGGGCTTTGGGGCAGCTCTCACCAAATGTTCCTATTAGCCTTAAGAACTAGCCTTCCCATGGCTGGCGCCGTGGCTCAATAGGCTAATCCTCCACCTTGCGGTGACAGCACACCGGGTTCTAGTCCCGGTCGGGGCGCCAGATTCTGTCCCAATTGCCCCTCTTCTAGGCCAGCTCTCTGCTGTGGTCCGGGAGTGCAGAGGAGGATGGCTCAAGTGCTTGGGCCCTGCACCCCATGGGAGACCAGGAGAAGCACCTGGCTCCTGGCTTCGGATCAGCACAGTGCGCCAGCCGTGGCGGCCATTGGAGGGTGAACCAACGGTAAAGGAAGACCTTTCTCTCTGTCTCTCTCTCTCATTGTCCACTCTGCCTGTCAAAAAATAAATAAAAATAAATAAATAAAATAAGAACTAGCCTCCCCTTCGCCAGCTCAATGCTCTTTCTTGACCTTGGTTGGCATCCTTAAACCTGGGCCTCCTTCATTTCAAACCCTGGTAGGAATCTGCCTCAGGATAGCCAATCTTATTTTGCACGGGCAGCCCAACCAACTTATCTTGGAGCCTCTTGGCCCTCATTTCTGGTCAGTCCCTTTTGGGGAGCAGGATTCTCTCCCAGTGGGCTCCTTGGATCGTGGTGCCTATCTGTGGGCCTCCGCAGCTACTTTTACTGTTGTCCAATCCCTAGTTGGAGAGGCACCACTATTTCACCCTGACAGAAGAGAGGGAACTGAGTTACGGGGTGAGCCAGGAGGAGTGAAAACCAAGCTGTTCAATGTCAGCCCCAAGAAGGTATTTATAGCATGTGTGCTACAATTCCTCCATTCTCTTCAGCTCTCATCACAATGTTTGGCATGCAGTGGGTGCTCAGAATGAATCTGTTGAAAGGAGAGAAGGAAGGAAAGAAGAAAAGAGAGAGGAGGAGGATACTTTGCAGGGGTGGGGAAGGTCTAGCCTACAGGCCATTACAGCACCAAAGGAATCATTTGGTCTGGCCCTGCAAAGGCAATTGCAAGAGGGAGCTGAAATTCAACAAACCCAAATCAGGCTAATTTTTAAGTTGATAATCTTATATGGCCTTGTGAGTGATGTTATAAATATTCAAATGACCTTGGCAGAAAAAAAGGTTCCCCACCCCGTAGGGCTATAACCCCATCAAGACAGATTGTTTGAACTTTTTCCTCCACAATGACCTGGTACTTTCTGTATGTTCAACTGGTTCAAGACAGGTCAGCAAGCATTTTGTTGAGCACCTACTGTTTATGTAGCATCATGAAGGGCTAATGGTCAAAAATGACAGACAGAAGGGGTGATGTCACTGCATATATTCAGCCAGAGGCTTTCTAAAATGATCGACAGAGATGGAAATAAAATATATATATAAACGTTTCCACTATTAGGCTCCTTAAGAAACTCAAAATTAGGAGCTAAAACTACACAACCATGAACTTCTTCATCAGCACCTAGAGAGACGACATTGTGGGGGAAAGAGGCTGCGGTTCCCATGCCGGCTGTGTCACCTTGGGTATCACCGTCACTGCCAACAGTGCTGAGCCAGCTGCTTACCTCACTCTGCTTCAGCTTATTTATAAAAACAGAGGGCTGGACAGGATTCTCTTTAAAGATTTCTTCTGATTGGAAATTCTATCTTGTGGGTCACCAAAAATAGTTTTGATTAACATTTTTAGTCAATGGCTCTAAAGGCTAAATGTGCATGAAAGGATTAAACAGTGCAAAGTGTAAAGTATGCAAGTAACCTGTTTCAGAAATGAGCCAGTGATTTACAAAGCGTTCTACCATGGAGGGGACCCAGTGAGGCAAGAGAGGGAGACCCTCGCAACCCTTGGACTACATTTGCCCTGCAGCCACTTTGCCGTAAGACCAATTTAAGTCCAACACTAGGTACTATTTTTTTTTTTTATTTTTTTATTTTTTTGACAGGCAGAGTGGACAGTGAGAGAGAGAGACAGAGAGAAAGGTCTTCCTTTGCCGTTGGTTCACCCTCCAATGGCCGCCGCGGCCGGCGCACTGCGGCCGGCGCACCGCACCGATCCGATGGCAGGAGCCAGGAGCCAGGTGCTTTTCCTGGTCTCCCATGGGGTGCAGGGCCCAAGCACCTGGGCCATCCTCCACTGCACTCCCGGGCCACAGCAGAGGGCTGGCCTGGAAGAGGGGCAACCGGGACAGAATCCGGCGCCCCGACCGGGACTAGAACCCGGTGTGCCGGCGCCGCTAGGCGGAGGATTAGCCTAGTGAGCCGCGGCGCCGGCCACTAGGTACTATTTTGAGTTGTATTATAAAGAAGGCTTAACTGTAGAGTTGTCATTTTACCTTTAAAAATAATTAAGCTTATGATTATAAAATAAACCGAAAATATGTTATTGTAAAAATTAAAAGAAAGATTAAGAAAGGTAGGAGGCAGGAGGGTGGGACTATGAGTGGGAGGGAGGATAGAGTGGGAAGTATCACTATGCTGTTGGGTCTGTATATATAAAATACATGAAATGTGTTCACCTTATGTAAATAAAATTTTGTTAAAAAAATAAAAAAAACTACAACTAATGTATTTGAGGAAATCATGGCAAAATAGTTGGAATGATGGTAGATTTCATCTGAGAAATTCTTTGAGATTAAGAATGTACTGCATAGTTTTAAGAGTAGATTGGACAGAAGACAGGATAAATAAACTAAAAAACATGTCAGTAGAAAGCATATAAACTTATGCATTAAATAAGAAGAAATGAAAAAAAAACCAAACAATATATCTGGAATATCATGAAGCAAAGTCTAATTTATGTATAATTAGAGACCCAGGCATAGAAGACAGTGAGTAGGGAGAAGCGTAATTTGAAAATGTAATGGCCAAGAAATTGTCAGGTGATAAAAACATCAATCTACAGGTTTAAGACATTCAACACTCCCCTGCTCCACCAAACAGCAAAGAAAACCTTAACTAATATGAACATTGAGTCACACCACTAAAAATCAAAGACAGAAAAACAGGGCAGTTAGCATTGTTCCTCTTAGAAGCCTCCAGTGGTTTCCTCCTTCACACAAGGAAAAAGCTGAAGTCCTTAAATGGAGAAAAGATCCTATGCTATTTGCACAACCCCTTGCCCCTGACCCTCTGGCCCGTCTCCTATCATGCCCTCCACTCCTCTCGGGCACACTCCCTCCTCAGAATATGTGCTGTTCCGCCCCCTTGCCGGCCACACTCTTCCTCCAGATACCCACATGGCTGATTCCACAGCTTCCTCTAGTCTCCCCCAAGTCCTTCAGTGGGGCCCTCTTGGACCATCCCATTTAAAACCACTTTGCCTTCTCCCAGTACCTTCTATATACTCTTCCCTACTTTATTTTTCTCCATATCACCCATTACTTATGACACTATTTATTTATAGTTTATTATTTGCCTAACACAAGCCATAAAAACCTGTCTTGTGGGGCCAGCACTGTGGCATAGTAGGCTAAGTCTCCACCTGCAGTGACAGCATCCCTTATGGGCACCAGTTCATGTCCTGGCTGTTCTTCTTCCTATCAGGCTCTCTGCGATAGCCTGGAAAAGCAGTGGAAGATGCCCCAAGTGCTTGGGCCCTTGTACATGCATGGGAGACCCAGAAGAAGCTCTTGGATCCTGGCTTCAAACTGGCCCAGCTCTGGCCATTGCAGCCATTTGGGAAGAGAACCAGTGGATGGAAGACCTTTCTCTTTGTCTCTCCCTCTGTCTCTGAAATAAATCAATAAATTTTTCAAAAAAAAAAAAAAATCCTGTCTTGTTGACTACTGTATTTCCAGTGCCTGGCACAGGTGGACACTCAGATATTTGTGGAATAAATGCATGTTAAGTAGCATTTGACTGCTGTACCACCTGGCACTTCTTTGAAACTAAAGGTGTAAAATTAGTAACCCATTATCACCGGGGTAAGGATTTTGACCTATTCTCCAATTGAGGTGAACTTGTCTATGTTAGTCTATATTAGTTTATTCCACTGAAAGCTACTCTAGAAATCCGAATTAGTCCTTATACCAATGAATTGAATGCATATCAAGAAATCACTAAAACACCATCATGGAATTCACTAGGCTTAAAAACTCAAACCATCTTACATATTATGGAATTTATTTTTAGGAACAAAAAGAAGACTAGGAAATGTGGAAGTATTTTGTACTTACTCATCTGACATAGTTTTTTTGCCAGATGGTAGTCTCGGCCCATTTCTGCTCTCAGGAACTGGAAAACATTAAATTCTTCAGATAAGTAGTTTCAGACAGAATTTAAACGTCAGCTATAAAACTTCTTAGAAAATATTCCAATAATAATTAGTTGTTTTATTTTAATATTTACATACATTTCTAGGAGTGAGTCTTTAATCAAGCAATTGATATTTAAGGACTTTTGATGCCAAGACAACATGGCGTAGTGTACCTCTCTTTTGCTGTAGTCACACTGTGCAGTACCATGGAACAATCTGAGAATACATGCATTGATTCATCTGGCACAGAGAGTGAGGACATGGGTCACTTTATTTCGATATCCCCTGGGCTGAGGTAGAGATTTCATTGATAAACCTAGACCCTAACCATGTGGCACTACTTGACTGAAATATTTGTAGACTTCTAATTATGAACATCAGTATTTTTCTGGCATTGCTCTTATATCACCCAACTTTGTTTTTACTATTTTTATTATATTTTTCTTGTAACAAAGTAATTCATGTATTTTTTTAGAGAATCTAAAGCTCAATAAACATATTCTGTCTCCAACAAGACAGCACCCTTATTTCTACTATCTGGAGATGATCATCATCGTATATGTTTTTCCATAAATGAACCCATGTACTTGCAAAAATTAGGATTACTCAGTAACTTTCCAAAAATGAACCTCATATTGTGATCATTTCCTTTCCATGACATTAAATATTCTTGTATTTTTTTACTTAGGGTACAATTTACCAAGCTAACATTCTATTATGAATCAGACAATGTCCATTAAAAAGCAATTCTATATTTCAAATTTTCTTGTTGTGTATGACATATTAGACCACATGCAGGGACATGAGATTTACTCTACAAGAGATAAGGAATTAAGTAATGCAAAAAAGACACTTCTCACACATTTCCAGATGTTTGATAAGTACCTAGATACAATTTTAAGAAGAAATTCTGTTAGTTTCCTGTTTCTATCATGAGTTTTAAAAAATATAGTTTTCTAAAGTAAATAGAATTTTTCTAGGGATTTTCTATAAATAATTTCATAAAATTCTCATTTATTACATATTAATACATGCTATGTTCAATTCATGCAATGGAATTCTTATATTTTCAAAATGTATTCTTGTCTAAGCTTAAGACATTTTCATTCCTATTTGTGTTTTTCTCCCATTTTAATTACATCCAGTGGCTTATTTATGTTACTCTTTTTTACAGCTTTCAGCTTTAGATATGTTCATTTGGGTTCAACTTTGAATTACTAGTTTCTTTTAAACATTCTTTTCTTGTTTTCTTTTATGTTTATTTTCTTATATTTCTAATTTCTGGCATTAATATTTAGCTCACTTACTGTCATTATATCTTAAATCATCATCATAAAAGCATTTGAAACTTTCAAATTTTTTAAAGGATGGCTAAATTAAATCAGTTTATTTTATTTTATTTATTTTATTTGAAGGGCAGAGAGAAAGAGAAAGACAGAGAGAGACAGATACAGAGTTTTCTCATCTGTAGATTCACTTCCCCAATGCCTGCAACAGCCAGGGCTAGGCCAGGCCAAAGCCAGGGGCTGGGAACTCAATCCAGCTCTCCTACATGGCTGTCAGGAGCCCAAGTACTTGAGCCATCACCTGCTGCCTTCTGGGGTTCATAATTAGTATGAAGCTAACAGCATGGACAGGAAGCAGAAGAGCCAGGACTTGAGCCAGACACTCCCATATGGGATATAGGTGTCCCAAGCAGTGCTCTAACCACTGCACCAAATGCCTGCCCCCAAAACTTCATATTATTTGGTATTATAACTATCACTATATTCTAAAAGTTTGTTAAGTTTAGCTTTTATTTTTATATTTTTTTAAAAATATTTATTTATTTATTTATTTGAAAGAGTTACACGGAGAGAGGGGAGGCAGAGAGAGAGAGGTCTTCCATCCGATGGTTGACTCCCCAATTGGCCGCAACGGCTAGAGCTGTGCTGATCTGAAGCCAGGAGCCAGGAGCTTCTTCCGGGTCTCCCACGTGGGTACAGGGGCCCAAGGACTTGAGTCATCTTCTACTGCCTTCCCAGGCCATAGTTGAGAGCTGGATCAGAAGTGGAGCAGCCGGGACTAGAACTGGCGCCCATATGGGATGCCGGCGCTTCAGGCCAGGACGTTTACCTGCTGCGTCACAGCACTGGCCCCTGATTTTTATTTTTGATTCAAGTGTCATCTAGAATGTTTTTTTTTAAATGGTTTTGATTTGCTAATTTTTAAAGATTTATTTATTTATTTGAAAGAGTCACATAGATAGAGGAGAGACAGAGAGAGAGAGAGAGAGAGAGAGAGAGGTCTTCCATCCACTGGTTCACTCCCCAACTGGCGCAACAGCTGGAGCTACACTGATCCAAAGCCAGGAGCCAGGAGCGTCTTCTAGGTCTCCCAGGCAGGTGCAGTGGCCCAAGGACTTGGGCTGTCCTCCATTGCTTTCCCAGGTCATAGCAGAGAGCTGGATAGGAAGTGGAGTAGCCGGGCCTCAAAACGGAGCCCATATGGATGCTGGTACTGCAGGCGGCGGCTCTACCGCCATGCCACAGCGCCAGCCCCTTGTTAATGTTATTTATTATGATCAGAGAATTTGATCAGTATAATATGCAGCTATTGTTTATATTTTAAATGTCCTTTATTATTAAAAAATTTAAATAGGTAGAAGTAGAGGGGCCAGCATTGTGGCGTAGCGGGTAAAGGCGCCAGCTGCAGCGCCAGCATCCCACATGGGCAATGGCTCGAGTCCTGGCTGCTCCACTTCCGATCCAGCTCTCTGCAATGGCCTGGGAAAGCAGTAGAAGATGGCCCAAGTCCCTTGCACCCCCTGTGGGATACCCGGAAGAAGCTCCTGGCTTCTGATCTGCACAGCCAATTGGGGAGTGACCCATCGGATGGAAGACTTCTCTCTCCCTCTCTCTGTGCCTCTCCTTCTCTCTCTGTGTAACTCTGACTTTCAAATAAATAAATAAATTTTTTTTTAAAACAGTAGAGAGAATAATGAAAGAAGCCTATGTCCCCAATTCTCAACTTTAAAATTAACATTTACCAATTTGATTTTATCAATTTGGTCACACATCCTCTGTCAACTCTAGATTCAGATTTAAAACAGCTTACAGATATCATCTCCATTTCACTTTACAGTAAAACCAAATCACAAATCACTAACATACCTAGAGCTCTGTTAGGGATTACTTAACTTCTTCTATCTAGCCTACTTAATGAAATATTAATATTAGCCTCTGACAAAGGAACACAGAATCAATTCCAAGGGCTCCTTTGTATTGACCTATTTGTTGTTAACATAAAATATATTTCCTTTTAACAGTTCAAAATGCAGTGAAATTATGAAATTCTTGCACTGGGTATTTGGCACTCTATGCGAATTACATAACATCCAGGGCTGGGTCAGGCTTAAGCCAAGAGCCCAGAACTCCATCTGGGTCTCGCACGTGGGTGGCAGGGACCCAAGTATTTGAGCCATCACCTGAAGCCTTCCAAGATACCAGTAGCAGGAAGCTGGATAGGACCTAGAGTGGCTGGGACTCAAACCAGGCACTCTGATATGAGCTGCAGATATCCTAAGCAGCAACTTAAGCTGCTGTGCCAAAAGCCTGCCCCAGAAGACAGGTTTTTCAAAGATGGCATACGTTAAATTATCAATGATATTCAAAGTCAAAAGATGCTTAGTAACTAAACACAAAGCATGAACATTGATGTAATCTGACTAGGAAAAATTCCAGCTGTAAAAGCCACTTTAAAGATAGACTGAGGGGCTAGTGGCGTAGTAGGTAAAGCCATTCCCAGCAGTGCCAGCTTCCCATATGGGTGCCGGTTCGAGTCCCAGCTGCTCCACTTCCAATCCACTTCTCTGCTATTGGTCTGGGAAAGCAGAAGATGGCCCAAATCCTTGGGTCCCTGCAACCACATGGGAGACCTGGAAGAAGCTTCTAGCTCCTGGCTTTGGATCAGCCCAGTTCTGGCCATTGTGGCCATCTGGGGAGTGAACCAGCAGATGGAAGACCTCTGTCTCTGTGTCTGCCTCTCTGTAACTCTTCTTTTCAAATAAATAGATTTTTTTTTTTTTTGACAGGCAGAGTGGACAGAGAGAGAGACAGAGAGAAAGGTCTTCCTTTTGCCATTGGTTCACCCTCCAATGGCCACTGCGGCCTGTGCACTGCGCTGATCTGAAGACAGGAGCCAGGTGCTTCTCCTGGTCTCCCATGGAGTGCAGGGCCCAAGTACTTGGGCCATCCTCCACTGCACTCCTGGGCCACAGCAGAGAGCTGGCCTGGAAGAGGGGCAACCGGGACAGAATCCAGCGCCCTGACCGGGACTAGAACCCGGTGTGCCGGCGCCGCAGGTGGAGGATTAGCCTATTGAACCGCAGCGCCGGCTTAGATAAATCTTTAAAAAAAAAAAAAAAAGATAAATTGAGAAGGTTGAATCTGGGTAGAATATTATATAATATCACAGACTTTTTTTTTTTTTTTTTTTTTTTAGATAAAATAAGGATATAGCATTACACCAAAAAAGAAACTTATTCTTAGGAAACTCATTCTTCAATGTTTAGGGCTGAAGTTTTATGACATCTGCAACTTTAAAATGTTTCAGCCACAAGTAGGCTATGTCTATGCCTCATCTAACAAGTGAGAAAGAGAGCGAGAGAATAAATGTAGCACAATATTAACAAGGAGTGAATCTAGGTGAAGCCTATATAGCTTTCTGTTGTTCTATTATTTCAAATCTTGTATAGGTTTGAAAAACTTCAAAATAAAAAGCTGGGAAAATATGGATACATTCTGAAAACAAAACATCTTATGCACAGATATAGCACAAGGTATATGAGAATAGGAAATCTCATACTATCTGAATTTTTATTTTCAAATGAATGAATGGATCACTGTTATAACTGAATATTGGGGGAAAAAGGAGAAAATAAAGAAAATAAACAACTCCAGAGAATTTGTTTATGGTAGTAGGGTCTTTGAATGTTCTCTAGTTCATGATTTAGATGCCAAGAGGAAGATCAGTTAAGTGAATTCTTTCTAACACTTGGCACCAGTATTTGTTTTTACTTCTTAGAAGCACCTTATAATATTAGGAAGTTTCAAATTTTCCTATATATGCTTTATTTTAAGAGGAAAATAAAGTAAATATGATGGATTTCCTTTCATGATTCCAGGGTTGGCGTTTTGGTTGAATGCATTCCTCTTTGTGCTAACAATCTAATTGAGGAATCTAGAAATGATGAAGTCACAGATCCTATTTACTTTCCTTTCTTAAACAGCCATAGAGCTGGATAAAAATATGTGAAACAACAGCTTTCAGGAACTCGACAACAAACGTCACAGACAGTGAGATGTCTGAGAGAAGGGGAACAAAGTGGATCCTCAGGTGCTTTTCCTTACTGCTTGAAGACTGTTTTCAAGCACCAGCACAGGAAAAAGGAATCCAACAGAGACTAGCGACCTCTGAGTCCAAACAGCGCAGAAGCCAAAGGGTTATAATTTTCTTTTTTAATATTTATTTATTTGAAAGTCAGAGTTACAGAGAGAGAGGGAAGGGAGGGGAGAGGGAAGGGGAGGGAGAGGGTTCACTCCCCAATTGGCCACAAGGGCTAGAGCTGTGCCAATCTGAAGCCAAGAGCCAGGAGCTTCTTCCGGGTCTCCCATGTGGGTGCAGGGTCTTCCACTGCTTTCCCAGGCATAGCAGAGAGCTGGACTGGAAGTGTAGCAGCCGGGTCTCCAACCAGCGCCCATATGGGATGCTGACACTGCAGGCTGGAGTGTTAACCTACTGCGCCACAGCGCCGGCCCCAAGAGGTTATAAGTTTCAAGAGAAAGGGGAGCTTCACAAAGACAGAGGGCTCCAGCAATCTGCAGAGGCATCTCTGTGAGTCCTTGGCTGGTAATGATCTACAAATGAGTGTGAAGAAATTATCTAAGAAGGGAAAAAGAATTACTCTAATGAGCAGGTAGAATAATCACTAGACCTCACAGAGGGTCGAAATGATCTCAGGCTGTTACCACCATAGTGGGAGGGCTCTCTAATCCACAGAGCACTGAGAAGACTCTCCATAAATATACCAGAATGTCCCTGTACTGCAAGGGCTATCCTGGAACTTCCCTAACAAAGCTGAAAAGGAAGGATCAAAGAAAAACCCTGCACCCAACTAACTTAACTATGTCTCAAAACAAAGTCCAACATACTTAAAAGAAACAAACAAACAAAGAGTTTGTACTCAGAGTGTAAAATTTACAGCATCTGGGATTCAGTGAAAAATTACTAGGCAGGCAAAGAAGCAGGAAAATAAGCCTCCTATGCAGAAGCAGACTGATTAAATAGAAACTAACCTAGGCTTGACAAAGATGATAGAATAGCAGGCAAGTAAGTTCAAACGGCTGTTACAAAAATGTATCACATGCTGAAAAACAGGTAAATACGAACATAAGGATGAGAGAAATGATAAAAAGCTAAACAGAACTTCTAGAGATGACAAATGCAATAACTGAAATAAAAAACAACCCAGGATGAGATTAACTGCAGGGTACCCTGCAAGGATCATGAACTTGAAGACAAAGCTATAGAAATGATCTAAAATGAAATATATAGAAAAAGCAAACTGGAAAAAAAAATGGAACATTAGTGGTCTTTGGGACATTATTGGGTAGCTATCACATATGCAATTGCAGCTCAGATGAAGGGAAGGAAAGTAGAAGTCATAAAAATAGATTAATAACATTTTCCAAACCTGATGGAGATTATAAACCCACAGATCCAAGAATCCCAATGAACAAGAGAAGCATGAGGAAAAACACAGGTAGGCACATCATAAGCAAATTGCCAGATGTAACAATATGGAGGAAAAAATGTTTAAAGACATATTATACACAACTAAGGATAAGAATAACAGAAGACATCTCATATAAAACTATGCAGGCTCTAAGACAATGAAGCAACTTTTCAAGGACCAAAAACAAAAAGAAACAAACAAACAAAAAAACCTCACAACCCATCATTCTCTAAATAGACTTTAAAAATGAAGGCAAAAACTAAGATTGTTTTCAAACAATATTTTCAGAATAACTGTATCATAAAAAATACTACAGGAAGTTCTCAGGTGAAAGAAAAATCATAGATAGAAAATTGGATCCACAGAAAGTTAAGAACACTGGAAACAGTGATAGGTAAGTTAAAATCATATTCTAAAAGAGGTTAAAAATCTCTTTAAGAGATAATTGACCATTTAAAACAAAAATAGGGGCCAGTGCTGTGACTCACTTGGTTAATCCTCTGCCTGTGGCGCCGGCATCCCATATGGGTGCCAGGTTCTAGTCCCAGTTGCTCCTCTTCCAGGCCAGCTCTCGGCTGATGCCCAGGAGTGCAGTGGAGGATGGCCCAAGTGCTTGGGCCCTGCACCCACACGGGAGACCAGGAAGAAGCACCTGGCTCCTGGCTTTGGATCGGCGCAGCATGCCGGCCGTAGCAGCCATTTGGGGGGTGAACCAGCAGATGGAAGACCTTTCTCTCTGTCTCTCTCTCTCTCTCTCTCACTGTCTGTATCTCTACCTGTCATATAAAAAAATAATAATGATAATGTATTATGAGGGCTTATAAGTAGAAATGGAATGTATGACAATACAAGTATGAGAAGGGGAAATGAAAGTAAATGGTTAGGAAGTTCTTAAAATGTACTTGAAGTTGTATAATAGCAATTAAAGGTAGACTGTGATATCGTGAGGCAAAAATTGTTTTGTTCTCCATAGAGTCACCAATAAATGTTTATGGACAATTTCTGAGAGTGACGTTTCGAGCTTCAAACGGCTCTGCACATACGATCTCCCATCCCAGGAATGCCTTCTCTTGTTTACCGAAGAATTCTTATACTTCTATCTTCATTCAAGTTTCTAAGATTCCACTCATGTCTCTTCTTCTAAAAGTACTTTTCTTATCTCTTGTTCCTCCTGCCTCATTTCTCAATTACTCATCTAAGTTGCTGTGTTCCCAGAGAACTTAATACTTTCACTAGCATACATTTCATTTTATTGTAATTACATATGTTCCTGTTTTCAAGGACAAGGACACATCTCTCTTAATCTCTACCCCTAGCAACCAGCATGGTGCCCAGTATGTGGAAAGCATTCTTTGAAGCAGTCTTTGGAGAATTTTATACACAAACTTCTCGTACTCATGCCTCTGCCTTAACAGAGTGCTGTCTGGCACTTCATGTCTTCCTCATCTCTCACCCGATGAAAGTACGAGGAGAGATGAATATCCAGGTAAGCATCTTTTCACTAATCTTTTAAATCTTCAAGGCTAAATATTAGTTACTTGAATACTGTTAAGTTTCTTAAATTATAATGTGCAAGTAACACTCACTTCTGCCATTAACTCTAACGGGGCTCGGATTTCCTTTTTGGGGTTAATGTCTTTATCATTGGCGTCATCTTCACCATCATCATCTGTTGATTCTGACAACTTCTCATCCGTATCCTGAAGGCGGAATTCACCACTTTTCTCCTGCTTTGCAATCACTGCATCTTGGACCCCTTCACCTAAAACAGATCATATATGACTTGATCAACATACATGGAAAAGTTACAACTTGCTCAAACCTATTATAATCCAAGATATACTAATAAAAGTAACATAATCTGCATAAGAAAGTGATGTCATCACCCTTCTGAGCTCTCTCTCTATATATATTAGCTCACTTAGTTCTCTCAACAGCAAAGTAGAGTATGTACTGCTTTTATTCCCATTTAGAGAAGTAGAAATGGAAAGACAGAACAGTTAAATAATCTGCCCAGCTTCACATAGCTAGTAAGCAGTAGCTTTGGGAGTCAGTTTGATTCTAAAATTCATAACCATTTGTTTTAAAAATTATTTATTTGAATGACAGAGAAACATAAAGACAAAGAGAGATCTTCCATTCACTGGTTTACTCCCAAAATGCGCACAACACCCAGGTCCAAGCCAGGCAGGAGCCAGAAACCTGGAACTCAATCTGAGTCTCCAATATACGCAGCAGGGACCGACCTAAGTCCTTGAGCCATAAGCTGCCGCCTCCCACAGTGTGCACTAGCACGAAGCTAGAACCAGAAATGGAGCTGGAACTGGAACCCAGGCACTCCATTATGGGAAGCAGGCATCCCAAGGGGTGCCTTAGCCACAACACCAAATGCCCACCCCAGAGTTTGTATTCCCCACTACATTCTGTATTATTTTTTCTAATATACATTAAATACATATATACATATACACATATAAAACCATTAAAATAATTTTTAAAGCTTAACTCTGTGTCTCCTAAAATTGTCTCCTTGGGAAACACTTTAAGTGAGCTTGCTAGCTCCTTTGGTCTCAGAAAAACCTTTTACAGTTTCAAACTGAACTTGTATTACACCCACCCCTTTCGCATAAGATTGTGAGTGCCTGAGAAGTCTTGTGCAATGCCCTCTTTGATGAGAGTGTGGCCATGAGCTAGTCTAAATAATGTACAGATGCTTGTGTTAGAAAGAATAATATGAGGAAGCCCAGGAGAGTTCCAGATAAGACAATGCTAAGAAACAGACCCAAAGAGACAGAAGACAATTCTAGGAAAACACAGGCTGAGAGAAAGAGGGGGTTGGGGGAGAGACTAACACTAAAGCGAAAATGCTACCCTAAAAAGCGATACCAAATCCTTCCTAAGGAGCAACGGCTGGATTATTCAGGCCTTCCATCTACCTGCATCTATCTCGTTTAGTGTCTCCATTGGCTCACAACCACCTTAATCTTCCAGTCTGCACCCAGCCTCTGCACCAACTCACCACACTGATGTCATCAGGGGAAGGTCATAATAAGGAATTAAGGACATCCTGTGATGTCATAGGAACTGTCTTGTTCAACTCACAGCCAACCTCATGAGGGGAATTTCCTGATGCCTAGATTGAATAGTCCTCCCTAAAGGTACTGTTTACCTACATCATAGCACCTATCACAACCTAAGATGATCTTGTTTTTACATTTTAAAAATGATCTTATTTATATGAAATGCAGAGAGGGGGGAAGAGAGACAGAGAGAGAAAGAGACAGAGACAGATACCTTCCAATTTGCTGGTTCACTCCTCACATGACTGCAATAGCCATGGCTGGGCCAGGCCAAGCAAGGGGCTGGAACTCAATCCAGGTCTCCCATGTGGGCGACAGGGACCCAAGGATTTGAGGCATCACATACTGCATCCCAGGATGTTCGTTATTAACAGGAAGCTAGGTGAGAAGCAGAGCCAGGACTCAAATCCAGGCACTCAGATATGGGATGTGGGCATCCTAAATGATAACCTGACCACTGCACCAAACATCTGCTCTATGTGTTTTATTTTAAATAGCTGGCTGTCTCTCACTAGAATATTAATTTTATAACAGCAAGAACTTTTATTTTGCTATTTTATCTACAGCTTCTGGCACACTGGTTTTCAACATTTGTTAAATGAATGGAATTGGTTAATGCTTTCACGGGTATGTGAATTCATTCTAAGATTTAAGCCCTATCATTGTCATCTTATGTAATGTATACTCAAGGATCCTACCCCTGACTGTATCAGAATCACCAGTCAGTACACGATTTGAAAAACTGACTCCCAAGACTTGCTCCAGACTTCGAGTTGTCAGCTCCCAAAGGCTGCAGAAAAGGAGGCTGAATTAGAAGCCACAGTTACTCAATTCATAAAACAAATGTTATTACCTGTGCTTTCTTTTAAGAAGGAAGAGGACCATAGGTCAGATTGAAGACTTGTTACGGTATCTTTATTTTTAATACCCTTTGAAGATACTCTTTTTCCAGAATGCTCTAAGGAAACTTTATTTTCAGTGTTCTTGGAAGAGACTTCTTTCCTAAGGATTAAGAATATAGTGAAAACATACCTCCTTAGGTTAAAATTGTTTGATGCTTTCTATGGGTTCACAAACACATACACTATTTTTGATACAAATACACAATTTAATATGCCAACAATAAAATGACTAAAACATAGCTTCTTTGTGGAGAATATTACAAATAATTTGTGCTGATGATTAAAATTCTATTTCTACTTGACGTTTGCTGTATATCATTCTTAGAGTCTTCTCAGAGTTCTTTAATATAGAGCACATAAGCAATCAGTAATATAAGTACCTTTAGTACATGATTGTGATACGATGAAAAAACTATTTAAGGAAATTAGTCGAGATATTTTAGGTTTGAATGGATTCCTGTCATTGCTAAATATTTGCTTTACTTATGGAGAGAGTCCAACATTAATGTTAACCCTTAATCATAATATAGCCTTGTTTTGGAAATGCAGAGTGGCAGAGAGGAAGAAACACACCCATACACACAGATCTTCACTCCTCAAATGGTTACAACTGTGCCACACAGAAGTCAGGAGCCAGGAATCCATCCAAGTCTCCCATGTGTGTGGTAGGGGCCCCAGCACTTCATCTGCTGCCTTCCCAGGCTCATTAGTAGGGAGCTGGATTGGAAGTGCAACAACTGGGACTCGAACTGGTATTCTGTTATGAGATGCCTACACACTGCTACATATTAGGCCCTAAAGTAGCCTTTTGTATTAAGGAGCTAAACTTCAATTGGGTTAACTTTCTCTTTTAGTTTTCAAGACTGAAACAAAGCACTGAGACTTGTATGGTATTCTGTTCACAAAGACAGGTACCTATGCTTGTGGAAAATAACCCCAAGTCTCTTTTTTGAGGTCTTAAGACTCTTCCAATATGTTTCCTTCACAAATTTTTTTTTCTTTTTTTATTCAACCTCCAGTTTGCATGGAAAGATGTAACAAGGTATCGAGTATTGTATTTCCCCCAGAGTTATGGGGGTTCTGTTTTTTCCCCACTGGATTGTGAATCCAGAACACTGTCAGTTAAGCTAGTGGGCTTGTCCCCTGTAGCAAACAGGTTGCCCAGCTTGTGAAATTCTTAATATTACAGGAGGGAATGGAATCTTTGCATCCCCAGTAAACACAACTAAAGCGAAACCCTCTCTGGAAATGAAAAATGCACAGCAATGATCAACATTTGTTCTACTTTTGCCTACTGCTTTTCCCATTGTGAAAGCAAGCATCCAAGAGGATGCTGAGAAGTTACGAAAAGGAGGAGCTGAGAAGTTACTGAAATATTCACTGTCCAGCATGTGAGATTCCTGTTAGGCAAAAGGTCACTATACAAGTGACTACCAGAATTTAAATGTCTACTTTTGAATGTAGGTATTAAGGGCTTTGATGCTATTCCAGTCTGAATTACAATATTTCATTGAATCTAAGATAACAGCCATTCATTATAAGGTATACCATTTATGTATCACTAAGAAAAAACTGTCAAATATAAAAGCACATCAATTGTAAGATGTTAAAGTATGAAAAAAGTGTGCTTTAGAATCTATAAAATATGGAACTTATATATTTATATCCTTAAGGAAGGGAATTTAGCAAGTACAGTTCTGAGTATGTGTGTATTTGGAAATGCCTTTTATAATATTAGTGAAATACACATGGAGGTATCCAACAATACTCAACAGCCTGAGGATAAATGGAACGTTACCACTTGGAAGCAGTGATCATGCAAGAAAAATACCTAAATGACACTTGACCAAATTAGGATTTTTTTTTTTTAACTTATTTGACAGGTAGAGTTAGACAGTGAGAGAGACAAAGGTCTTCCTTCTGTTGGTTCCCCCGCAAACGGCCGCCATGGCCAGTGTGCTGTGCTGATCTGAAGCCAGGAGCCAGGTGGTCTCCCACATGGGTGCAGGCACCCAATCACCTGGGCCATCCTCCACTGCCCTCCCGGGCCACAGCAGAGAGCTGGACTGGAAGAGGAGCAACTAGAACCCAGCGCCCATATGGGATGCCAGAGCCGCAGGCGGAGGATTAGCCAAGTGAGCCACGGCACTGGCCCCAGGAATTTTTTTAAATTAAAGATTTATTTATTTGAAAGGCAGATTATTTTACAGACAGAAAGAAACAGAGAGAGATCTTCCATCCACTGGTTTACTCCCCAAATGGCTGCTTTGGCCTGGGATGAGTCGGGCTGAAGCCAGGAGCTAGGATCTTCATTCAGGTCTCCCATATGAGTGGCAGGGGCCCAATCACTTGAGTCATCCTCTGCTGCCTTCCCAGGCACATTAGCAGGGACCTGGATTGGAGGCCCAGTAGCTAGGACTAGAACCAGCTCCCACATGGGATGCCGGTACTATAGGCTGTGGTTTAATCTGCTGTGCCACAGTGCCAGGCTCCAAATCATGAATTTAGCAGGGAAAAAACATTCCTATTTGCTTCTTTTTTGTAGTCATTCTTATATAAAGTTTCAGAGGATCAGAGGTTCCAAGTTAAATTTTCTCTTCAACTAAAATCTCATAATTTCCATTTGAGAAAGTGATATGATTTACGGCAGTAAGGCCTCCAACCTTTCAGGAAAAACATAACTAGTCCACTTTTTTTTTTTTTTTTTTTTTTTTTTGACAGGCAGAGTGGACAGAAGAGAGAGAGAGAGACAGAGAGAAAGGTCTTCCTTTGCCGTTGGTTCACCCTCCAATGGCCGCCGCGCTGCAGCTGGTGCACCGCACTGATCCGAAGACAGGAGCCAGGTGCTTCTCCTGGTCTCCCATGGGGTGCAGGGCCCAAGCACTTGGGCCATCCTCCACTGCCTTCCCAGGCCATAGCAGAGAGCTGGCCTGGAAGAGGGGCAACCAGGACAGAATCCAGCGCCCTGACGGGGACTAGAACCCGGTGTGCAGGCGGAGGATTAGCCTAGTGAGCTGCGATGCCGGCCCCACTAGTCCACTTTAAAAGATTTGTTTTCATTAGCTTTAAGTTAAATACAGTTACAACCAAGAAAAATTCAAATCTTACTTTATATAATAATGTCCTTTGGAAATGGAATGTTTTTAATTTAGTACTTACTAAAAGGGCTGGCGCTGTGGTGCAGCAGGTTAAAGCCATGGCTTACAGCACCGGTATCCCACATGGGTGCTGGTTTGTGTCCTGGCTGCTCCACTTCTGATCCGGCTCTCTGCTATGGCCTGGGAAAACAGTAGAGGATGGCCCAAGTCCCTGCACCTGTGAGGGAGACCCGAAGAAGCTCCTGGCTTTGGATCAGCTCAGCTCTGGCCATTGTGGTCATCTGGGGAGTGAACCAGCAGATGGAAGACCACCCCCCAACCCTGGCTCTACCTCGCTATGTAACTCTGTCTTTCAAATAAATAAAATAAATCTTTAAAAAAAAAAAGTAGTTACTAAAGTTACAAACTCAGGTCATGTTAGCTATTTCATTGGAACATATTTATGCTAAAGAATGGATAAACATAGGTTTTAGGATTTTTTTCTAAGTGTGTTAAGAGTATTAGTCATATTTAGGAAATCCCCCAAATTTCTATTAGAATTAGCAGCTTTTTAGGAGATTTATACTTTAAACTTTGCTTTAAGATGATTTATATTTATCATACATGGGCATAAAAACAAAATTCAATAAAAAACTTACTTTCCTGAGAATGTCTTAGCTACACTGAGAGAGACTTGTGTTGGTGAGGTATAACATTTTCTTTTTTTTTTTTTTTTTTTTTTTTTTTGACAGGCAGAGTGGACAGTGAGAGAGAGAGACAGAGAGAAAGGTCTTCCTTTTGCCGTTGGTTCACCCTCCAATGGCCGCCGCGGTCGGCGCGCTGCGGCCGGCGCACCGCGCTGATCCGATGGCAGGAGCCAGGAGCCAGGTGCTTTTCCTGGTCTCCCATGGGGTGCAGGGCCCAAGCACCTGGGCCATCCTCCACTGCACTCCCTGGCCACAGCAGAGAGCTGGCCTGGAAGAGGGGCAACCGGGACAGAATCCGGCGCCCCGACCGGGACTAGAACCCGGTGTGCCGGCGCCGCTAGGCGGAGGATTAGCCTAGTGAGCCGCGGCGCCGGCTCGAGGTATAACATTTTCTTGCAAATCTTGGTTTGGGTCTGAAGAGGTGTTTACTTGTGAAAACAGGAACAACAACAACAACAACAAAAAACTTGTCATTCATTTTGAAAAAAGTTTATAAAAACGTGATTACATAATAAAAAACTGTAAGACAGAATTTTTTCTTTTTCTTTTTCTTTTTTTATTTGACAGGTAGAGTCATAGACAGTGAGAGAGAGACAGAGAGAAAGGTCTTCCTTCTGTTGGTTCACTCCCAAAATGGCCAGCCCTGCGCCGGGCTGAAGCCAGGAGCCAGGTAATTCTTCCTGGTCTCCCATGCGGGTACAGGGCCCAAGCACTTGGGCCATCCTCCACTGCCTTCCCGGGCCACAGCAGAGAGCTGGACTGAAAGAGGAGCAACCAGGACTAGAACCTGGCGCCCATATGGGATGCCGGCGCTGCAGGCAGAGGATTAACCAAGTGAGCCATGGTGCCGGCCCCAAGACAGAATTTTTTCAAGCTCAGTTCTAGAGTTGAATGCTGTGGATTTGCTTCAGTTCCCACTCATACTTCTCAGTGTCCTTGAGAGTTTGACCAAAGAAAACAACAGATCTGGAGTAGGCATTTTTTGTTTGGACAGGCAGAGTTAGAGAGAGAGACAGAGAGAAAGGTCTTCCTTCCGTTGGTTCACCCCCCAAATAGCTGCTAAGGCCGGCGCGCTGCGCTGACCCGAAGCCAGAAGCCAGGAGCCAGGTGCTTCTCCTGGTCTCCCATGTGGGTGCAGGGCCCAAGCACTTGGGCCATCCTCCACTGCCTTCGCGGGCCACAGCAGAGAGCTGGGCTGGAAGAGGAGCAACCGGGACAGAATCTAGCACCCTAACTGGGACTAGAACCCAGGGTGCTGGTGCCGCAGGTGGAGAATTAGCCAAGTGAGCCACGACGCTGGCCTGGAGTAGGCATTTGACCCAAGGGTTCAGATGACACTTGGGCCACTCTGCTCCCCATTTCAGCTTCCGCTAATGCACAGCCTCGGAGGCAGTAGTAACGGCTAAAGTAGTTGGGTGCCTACCACACGTGTGAGAACCCAGACCGAGTTCCAGCTACGGGGTTGGCCAGTCCCAGTCATGGCAGGCATGTGAAGAATGACTTAGCAGATGGGAGCTTTCCATCTCAAAACAACAACAAACAACAACATCAAAACCCAACAGACCAGAGATTCAAGATCTAGAAAACTCTGTCCGGAATTCAAAATACAGTTATTTTTACTGTTGAAAATATTTTGTCATTTAAACCAGCATCTGTTGGGTAGATAAAATTTTTCATACAAGGGATTCATGGGAGCAAAATGGAAATGATAAAAGTGGGCTCTGTGTTCACAGACATCTGAAACTCCTGGTTTATGGAAACCACACCCCTGTGCTGGGCCCACAGGGAAGAATCAGAAGATTAGGGCAAAGCACTGCTGGAGAAAGAGAAAGAAAACTTCTGGCTTCCCCTGACCCAGTCGGGATAGCACCTTTTGGCAAACCCCCACTTACCAGTTAGCAATGCAGTGGAGTGGAAATCATGCTCAGAAAATTAACCCAATTTGTAGAGAAGTACTCTCTTCCTCAATAAAAGACCCCAGGATTTTAAATATTTCCTATGTGATCCTTTCTTTCAGTCCTGGCTCTGTTCACTTGCAGTTCTGGGTAAGTCACCTAAGCTGACAAACTACCCTGCTCTTGTGTACAAAGGAATTATGGAGAACCTGATCGTGTTTGCCTCTGCAAAAAGTAGTGTAGTTTCATAGGCAGATGTAATTATTATTGAGATCAAGAAAACAAGCAGTCATTACATTTTTTTATTTTGGCCCAGGCTGTTAGTGATTTATTCCTGGGGCTTATCAACCTCAGGATGTGGATTAGCCCTTGCTCTAAGTTCCAACATCACTTATCACAGTCTGTGTACATCAGGCCTTCCTTATGGATACAATACTTTATTTTCACCAAGGACCCGTTGATTTCTATTATTATAATTATTATTATTATTATTACTTAAAGTTACATCTCATATTTCTTGGAACATTTCCTAGAGATTTAAATATGCTTTCAATTGTGTAATAATTATTTAATTATGCATAGATTAGATTGACATACTTAAAGGGTTTTTTTCTCGTTAGTTGCAACCTTAAATGGAAATACATATTGATCCTCCACCACTGATGGGCTTATGTCTTTAACATAAAAATAGTGTATTTATATATTTATATTTAATATTTATAATTTAGGACAAAAGCCAAGGGACAGTTTAAGCTTTAAGCATGAAAGTTAATATATAAGTTGTATAAAGTAGAATTTTTTCAGCCAATAGTATTCAAAATAAACAAAAATAATAAGAATTTGACTAGAAGAATCCCATTGGAATGGTACCTACCAATCTGTCAATAATTCCTATGAATGACTGTGTCTTATGATCAGCTTTCAATCTATAATTTTTCAGGCTAATGGAATTTTTTTTCAGAAGCTAAGAAATGAGCATATTAGAAAGGGCTGTAAAGAATGATCAGAATCAATGCCTTGAACAGAGCAGGTACTGATGACTTAGTTACTAAAGTGATACTGTACTGCAATTTTTTAAAAAAAGACATTTTAAAAATTTATTTACTTATTTATATTTGAAAGGCAGAGTGACAGAGAGAGGGTGAGAGAGAGAGAGCCTACATCTACTAGTTCATTCCCCAAATGCCCACAATAGCTGGGGCTGGGCCCTCCAGGAGCCTGGAAATCAATCTGGGTCTCTCACATGAGTGGCAACTACTTGAGCCATCACCTGCTGCCTCCCAGGGTGCACATTAGCAGGAAGCTGGATTGGAAGCAGAGGTGGACAGGAACTCAGGTACTCTGATGGAGGATACAGGCATCTTAACCACTGCACCACAGTGTGTACCCTAGTATTGTGATTTTTTTTTAACATCAGTTTTTCAACTAGCTGAGATGATTGTTTTCCTTATTTAGTAGAAACAGTTTATGTTATAGTAAACAAATAATTTGTTTAATTTTAAAGTAAATATCAACTTAAAGAACTACTCTGGAAGAAAAAAGTATCAAAGGGAAATAGGAATGAGCAATGAAAATTATTATATATGTAAAATATAGACTTTATGGTGTTAAAGCATTAAAAGGAGAAGTTAATGTTATCTAATCCTCTACATTTTTATCAAAATTCATTTTTCATTTTAAATGATCTTCCATGTAACAATTGCTTTAAGTGAAGCACAAGCCACAGTGCTAATCCATGCATTTCTGGCCTTTCAAATTTAATTGGGTGACAAATGGTTGCATTATCTAGTTCTAATTGCCTAAAAGGTATGTGATGGATCAGCTGCTCAAAGACATCCTCTTACTCTGACATTGCTTCATTTGGCTCAATCATCACTTTTCCTGAAAAATAAGGAAAAGAATCCTCAGTATTTCATCAACAGAGATGTTCCTAGCAAATTTCTAATTGGTAAATATGTAGGATTTTTAAAAATATAGACTAATAAAGGATTTAACTGCTAAGTCATTCAATCACATTCAACCATTCCCATATTCTTAGTATTTGCACAAACACATTCTATGTAACAAATCACTCACCGTTTGCATCAAACACTAGCAATCTGTCACCCTATTTTTTGGTGCCTAAAATAGAAGCATAAATAAAAAGTAGCATTATCATTATGACATCAGTTTGAAGTATTTTAAATAATAACCTTTGTATAAATATTTCTATTCATTAGACTAAAATGTAATTTTATACTAATGCCAATTATTTCAAAAATATACAAATGACAGTAAAAGATCAAAAGCATCCTTAAAAATTTGGTCATATGCTCATAGTTTTACAACATCTATCTTGTCTAAATAATTCCTGCAAAAGAAACCAAAATATTTACCTCGTAAGTCTCTGAAGGGGCTGGTGGTGTGGTACCGCAGGCCAAGACAGCTTGCAATGCCCACATCCCATATCAGAGCATGGCTCTGAGTCCCAGCTGCTCATCTTCCTATCCAACTCCCTGCTAAGCACCTGGGAAAGCAGCAGAAAGATGGCTCAAGTGCTTCGGCCACTGCTACCCACACGGGAGTCCTGGATAGAGCTCTGGGCTCCTGGTTTTCTCCTGGCCATTGTGGCCTTTTGAGGAGTGAACCAGCAGATGGAAGACCTCTTTCTGTCTCTCTCTGCCTTTCAAATAAAATAAAATAATTTTTTTCTTTTAAACAGTCTCTGAGGGGCCGGCACTGTGGTGTATCGGGTAAAGCCGCTGCCTGCAGTGCCAGTGGGTGCTGCTTTGGATCCTGGCTGCTTCACTTCTGATCCAGCTCCCCTGCTCATGTGCCTGGGAAAGCAGCAGCAGATGGTCCAGATCCCTGGGCCCCTGCACCCACACTGAGGACTCAGAGAAGGTCCCTGGCTGCTGGCTTTGGCCTGGCCCAGTTCCAGCCATTGCAGCCATTTGGGGAGTGAACCAGTGGATGGAAGACTCTCTCTCTGCATCTCTGTAACTCTGTGTTTCAAATAAATAAATAAATCTTTTTTAAACAGTCTCTGAATGCTCACATAAATTTAAAATATGAATGAAACAGAAACCCAGTCATCAGTAGGGTACTAAGTATTTTTAATATGTATTTTTTAATTATTAGCATTATTTCCAGCTTAACTGTAAAGCCTCATTCTTCTGGATCATGAGATTATATTTAAAAATAAAATCTAGAGAAATTAACCCTTCCTTTTCTCATCATCTCCCCTGGGAGTTTATTAAAAAAGAGCTGTAGGTGGGCAGGCATTGTGGCATAGCAGGTTAAGTCGGGACACCACATCTGCATCCCAGGTTAAGCCTGGGACACCACATCTGCCTTCAATATCCAAGTGTCTAGGATTCAGTCCAGCCTCTGCCTCAGATCCAGCTTCCTGTGAATGTGCCTGGAAGGCAGCAGCTGATGATTTAAGTACTTGAGTTTTTACCAAGAGACTTGGATGGAGTTCCTGGTCCAGCCCTAGCTGTTAGGCGGATTTGGGGAGTGTACTACTGGATGGAAGACTGATCTCTTCCCCCGCCCTGTCTTTCAAATAAATAGATCTTTAAAAATTCAGAGTTATAGGAGTAATTTCGCATGGGAAAAAAGTCATGTAAAAATATGCCTCTAATTCTTGGTTATCCTTTTGGATTTATATAACTTGGGCTTTAGACCTAGATACAAATAAAACCAACAGCAAGCTAAGGACCCCCCTTTCCTACTGAGCAGACCCCAGAAACCACACTCACTCTGTTTCCCTATACAGCACCATTTCTCTCACCTACTTCAACAGAACAGAACAGAACAGAACACAACAAGGAAATCAAACTGTCTGCCATGTTCCAGTTTACTGGTGTTAATGAAGAACACCCTTTAGAGTGTATGTGGGCCAGCACACCATGGCATTGCTCCATGATATTTCAAGACATAATAATTTTAATAAAGTATTATTTAAATAAACACAGAAATTGACCTTTGGTTTACCCAAAGATACATTTAAAATATAATTCTTGGGGCTGGCACTGTGATGCACCAAGCTAAGCTGCTACTTGGCACACCCATATCCCATATCAGAGTGTCAGTTCAAGTCCCGCTATTCCATTTCCAATCCAGCTTCCTGCTAGTGCATCTCGGGAGGGAGCAGATGATGGCTCAAGTGCGTGGGTCCCTGCCACCCATGTGCCACCCAAGTTCTGGGCTCCAGCTTCAGCCTGGGCCAGATTCTGGGGAGTGAGCCAGGGCATGAAAGCTGTTTTTTATCTCTGTCTCTTGCTCTTTCAGGCAAATGAAAATAAACAAACATTTAAAACAATAATTCTTACCTTTTGAAGTTCTCTTATGTGTTTATCAATAATTATAAGCCACACTGTTTTCTCTGTGAGTTTTTACTTCCTAAGCTACCTAGCATCAGGTTTGATTTTTCTATAACTTAGCCCATTACATATTGTAAACAGAAAAATTCCAATTGTAATTTATTCCAATTCATTCCAATTGTTAACAGAAAAATAAACTCTAAAGGTCTTTTTAAATATAGAAGAGGCCACACTTCAATTTTTCATATGTAACAATCTACTTGTTCTACAATCTAACACTCATCCCCACATCCCAAGCCAGGTTTTAAAAAATTATTTTTATCATAACATGCCCAGGAATTTCTAGAGTACAAAATTCAGAGCCAAAACTATGAACAATAAAAGAGTAGCTTTTATTATTTTATATTGTTTTTTAAATTGTTATCTATTTTCATTTTATATGTGAGACAGAGAGATTCACAGAGATAGGGAGTGAGAGAGACCTTCTATCTGCTGGTTCACTTCCCAAATGCCTGCAACAGCAGGGACTAGGCCAGGGAGCCCAGAATTCAATCCTGGTCTCCCACATGGGTCATGGGGACCCAAGTCCTTGAGCCATCACTGGCTCCCTCCCAGGGTGTGCATTAGCTGGAAATGGGAGCAGAGCTGGGACTCAAATCCAGGCTCTCAGGTGATACAAGATAAGGTTGGCTGAAGTCTGACCCATTGCGCTAAATGCCCACCCCAAACCTCTTCTTGTTCCTTTTGTGAGACCCACTGACTTGCCATCCTGAATAAACCAGTAGTACAGAAACTTGCTTCAGGCTTTGCTTTCTGAAGAACTCTGATCAACCCAAGTATTACATAAGTCATTAATTTGATTATCCTTCTGAGAGGCACAGAGAGAGCTACATTTAGTCTATCAGAAAAGCAAGGCATCTTTTGGGGCAACCAAAAGATCCTGTATCCTGTGGATACAGGAAAGATTTTACTCTAATTCTCCAGGGCACTGGGAAGCAGGAACAAGGCCATAGTGAATTCAATGGGGCCTTAACAAAGGGTGTAAGATAACCTGCTGAGAGCTTTTCTCCTCCACAGCTCCACCCACAGTGCTGTGGGCGCTCACTTAAGGAGAGCATCACCTTTTTATTTAGAGCCCTGCTCTCCATTCTAGCTCCAGGATCTTCACGGATCGCAACATTCCACCTGTTACCGGGACTGACACATCAGTGCATATAATTCCTCTCCCATTTTCACCTGGTGAAGGGAAAAATCTGTGATAGGCAGGTCCTGGCTTTTGATGGAGACCCACCACTTCTCAGCCCAGCCTGATCATTTATTACCCAGGAAGAGCCCATTTAATCTCCTTTTATAACACTGAACTCCACGGCAGGCAGAGCAGAGTAATACAAACTGGATTCACATCTGCTGCTGCCCGGGTGGACTTGGGCAAGTTATTTACCTTCTCGAAGCTTTCGTTCTTCCATCTGAAAAATGGGAATCCCGGTGGGGCCTGCTTTACTGAGTACAGGACTTCAGTGGCACAACCGGGGCAGAATGTTTAGCCCAGAGCCTGGCACACGGGAGGGACACTGGAAACCACCTGCTGTTGTACTGGAGGACAAGCTGCCGGGTACCTCACACGGGGCTAGGCGTGCATAGGGCAACCAAAAGGAGGCTTTCCCATGACTGAGAGAAGCAGACTCACTCTGAGGGCTTTTAATTAATTAACAAAAGAAACCACACAAGTCCTAAAGTACTGAACTTGCTGAGGAAGATCACTGACACCAGGGAAAAGGCAGTAACTTAGAACGCGGGTGAAGTTACAAGAGCACATGGTAAGCTGAGCAGAATGAGGACTGGCTGGTATATGGACCATATACCATCTGAAAGGAAACGCTTTCTTTCAGAAAAGAACTGATAATACTGGTTGACTCTGGGGAACAAAAAGAGATAACAGCGGGATTTGCATGTGAGGAAGACTTACTTTATGTCCATTTGTGCCTCTTGAACTTGGAACAAAACAAACCACTTGGCATGAAAAGAGAGGTCAGATAGAGAGCCAGGGGAGCACTGGAGTGGGGTAAGAAAAGCGTACCTCCCCAGTCTGTATATATATCACCATTTTTTTCCCTGGACTAGAAGATAGTAAATATTCTGTAAAGGCCCAGATACTAAATATTTTAGGCTTCCTGAGCCAGACGGTCTTTGTGGAAACGACTAAATTTTGCCATTGTAATTAAGAGCTATCATTGACAATCTAGGAAAAAATGAGAGTGTCTGTCTGCATTCCAATAAAACTTCATTTACAAATGTAGGTGGTGAGTCATGCTTGGCCCATAGGCTGTAATTTGCCAACTCCTGCTCTGATCTATTCCAGTAGCCTCTCAGTCTCCTTCCATCCTGTTCTCTTAGGTTTATCCCCCACAGAAATCCCTTCTTCCTTTTTTTTTTTTTTTTAATTTAGCTAATTTTTTTTTGAAAAGCAGGGTTACAGAGAAGAAGGAAAAGGGAGAAAGAGAGGGAAAAGAGAGAGAGGGGGAAGAGGTGGAGAGAGAGAGAGAGAGAGAGAGAGAGAGAGAGAGAGAGAGATTGACTTCTATTTCCTTGTTTACTCCCCAAATGGCTACACTGGTTAGGGCTAGGTCAGGCCAAAGCCAGGAGCCAGGAACTCCATCTGTGTTTCCCCTATGGGCGGCATAAGCTCAAGTACTTTAGCCTCAGGTGCATCAGCAGGGAGCTAGATCAGAAACACAGCAGCCAGGACTGGAACCAGTACTCATGCAGGATGTCAGTGGTGCAGACGTTGGCTTAACCTGCAGCATCGCAATGCCAGCTCCAAGAATTTCTTCTAGGATACATCTAATCATGTGCTCAGCCCTTAAAAGCCTTGGTTCATTCTTTAGTGCCTCCTGGTTAAGTCCTACATTCTTAGCACCTGGCAGTTAATGGCTGTTCTCACTTGTTCCGACATACATTTCCAATGTCAACTGTCGCCACTGATGATTCTAGCTTGGGTGATGAGCATGTGGGTACCAGAGGAGGAGCACATTCTGGGGGACGAGTTTGTTTCTGAAGATCCTGAGGTGGAGCGGCAAGTTGTCCTATTTCATTGGAAGAGGAGTGCAGAACTCCAGAGAGAAGATGATGTACAGGACAGCGACACAGAACCTGAGAATCAATGGAACTGCCCATATTCAAATAAGACTAGGCTGAGCACAGAATCCTGGGAAACTCTTAAGAAGCAGGTGCAGAAAAGCAGCAGGCAAGGAAATACATGTAAGACACATGTAGACGAGTAACTGCGGAGGGCTGGAACGATGAAAGCTTGGTCAGAGCAGACATGGGTTCTTACAGACAGCGACTGAGTGAACAAAACCACTGGAATATTATAAAGTAACTTGATTGGCTTAAAGTGCTCTAATAGGCAAAAAGAAAGGCTCACAGAATTGGGAGGGGGGACTCTGAGAAAAGAGTTGAGGGAAAGCAGAGATACTTGTTTTATAAGAAAAAAAGAAATACTCACATACTTACATAGAAGCATGGGTAATATTACCCAGAAGATGGATTATATCATTAAATATGTATACAGCAAGATGATTTGTAAAGGTATAATTACATGCATATATATGTTTGAAAATATTCTGTGTGTTCTATAAATAAAAACGAACTTGGGGCTGGGGCACAGCTGGGTAGAGGTCAGGAAGGGCTCCTCCTAGGAGAATGGGCTGGGCTCTTGGGTTCTTAGCTGTACTGCTCTGTGTTCTTGCTTGCAAGATACAGAAACCACACCAGGCATAGGCAAAGAAGGAATGTGCTGCTATCGCTTCTCAGCCTTTTGGCAAAGATCCAGTGTGGAACGCGCTGCCGACTCACTGGACTCCCAAGCTGTGTGGAGGGCCGAGAGCAGTGGATCGGGTCGTGTTCCAGGGCTCAGGGGTCTGTTCCTGCCTCATCACGCTTCTCCTCACGTGTGGCGCTTACTCTTCTCTCTCACTGCAGACAGATTTTCTACACCTGGTGAAAATGTGGCTTCCAGAAATTCCTAGGTTTCATGTGATATAATTCTAGCCCCTAGGGAAAAATAATTTCTGCTGGCGCCGCGGCTCACTAGGCTAATCCTCCGCCTTGCGGCGCTGGCACACCAGGTTCTAGTCCCAGCTGGGGCGCCGGTTCTGTCCTGGTTGCTCCTCTTCCAGTCCAGCTCTCTGCTGTGGCCCAGGAGTGCAGTGGAGGATGGTGCAAGTACTTGGGCCCTGCACCCTATGGGAGACCAGGAGAAGCACCTGGCTCTTGCCATCGTATCAGCGCAGTGCGCCGGCCGCAGTGCGCTGGCCGCGGCGGCCACTGAGGGGTGAACCAACGGCAAAGGAAGACCTTTCTCTCTGTCTCTCTCTCTCACTGTCCTCTCTGCCTGTCAAAAAAAAAATAATAATTTCTATCTTAACCCAAAAGCCCAGTCAAGGGCCTGCTGAGTTCAGCTATTTGGGGTGGGGGTACAAAGAACAGATCAACTCAATCCATCTTAAGAAAAATGGAGGCCTCCTATGAGGTCAAATATAATATCATAATTTCATTCATTCATTCTTTGCCCGCCTTCCTTACTAGATGGAGTTACATATCTCCAGTGCCTAGAGTTTCCAATATGGTAGCTTTTGAACACTGAACTGTGATTAATTCAAAATGTACACACCCCAGAGCTTTAAGATGTAGTACTTAAAATAGAATTAAATCCTCTGAGGGGCCTGTGCGGTGGCATAGCAGGTAGGGCCATTGCTATGTTCTAGGGCCAGTGCTCGTTCTAGTCCCAGCTACTCCAGTTCCGATCTACTTCTGATCTCTGCTGTGACCTGGGAAAGCAGTAGAGGACAGCCCAAGTCCTTGGGTCCCTGCACCTGCATGGAAGACCTGGAGGAAGCTCCTGGCTCCTGGCTTTGGATCGCTGCAGCTCCGGCCATTGCAGCCGATTGGGGAGTGAACCAGCAGATGGAAGACCTGTGTGTGTGTGTGTGTGTGTCTGTGTCTGTAACTGACTTCCAAATAAATCAATAAAAAAAATCCCACCTCTGATATACTCATTCATTTATGTACATGTTCATTAACCAGCAGCCAGTAGGGCCAAATAGATTTTATTTGGACTCTATAGACCAAATAACCTTTAATACAATGAGCTATCAATATTTAAAATTCAGATTTCAGGGGAAGGTGTTTGGCCTAACAGGATGCCAGTTAGGTTACCTTTGTCCCATGTTAGAGTACCTGGGTTCCATCCCCGTTCCTGCTCCTGACTCTAACTTCCTGCCAATGCAGACCTGGGGAGGCAGCAGCAACCATGGCTCAAGTAACCAGGTTCCTCCCATCCATGTGGAAGACGTGGCAGGGCTCCAGTCCCAGCCATTGCAGGCACTGGAGGAATGAACCAGCAAATGAGAGCCCTCTCCCTCTCTCTCTCTCTCTCTCTCTCTCTCACACACACACACACACACAAAGCTGAAAACAAAACAAAAAGCCAAACAACTCATCCAGATTTCAAAATATATCCTTTTTTTTAGGTTTCCCTTGCAATATTGGAGAACATAACATAGCTTTTCTTCACCCCGCTTGTAAACACCTTATATTGTGAGAGGCGAAGCATAAATGAAGAGACAGCCACATGCTCAGGTGGGAAGGAGAGACGATGATCAGGGACCATCCTCAAGGAGCTTACTGCAGGAAAATGTGTGTGCAAAATGGGTTTCAATGATGACTCATTACATTCATTTTTAAAGGAGCTAAATGCAAATATTGTATATTTCCTTTATATGATAATATAGTGCCAGGAGCCCAGACTTTGGAGTCAGATTGTCTATGTTCAGATCCCAGCTAATTGTGTGATCTTGGGCCAGTTGCTTAACCTCTCTGTGAGTCCATTCTTCACCTATAAAGTGATGATAAAGATACCACCTGCTTCATAGAGCTCACAGTAGCTAATAGTAACAGGAGCACACTTGTGTCCTACCAGAGTTACAATGGCCACAACTCCTCCTCCTGCCGCTGCGGCTGTGACCCTGGTTATGACCATCTACAGCCTAGCATGGCCAGTGCTGAAGGTGTATGCCGACAAAAGAAGCCAGTTCCAAGGGCGCCAATGAGACTGTGGGGCAGAGGAGGGGTGGAAGGCCCCGAGAGGACTCTGGCTGAGTGCTGGGACAGGGTAGGAAGCTGCAGAATTCAGGAGCAGGTGCGAGGAATCCTTGCGAAGGTGCGCATTTGGCTCTGGTAAACTCCACACTTAACAAGTAGCGCTGTTGTTCTTTTCCGGAGATTGGAAAAACAAACAACTCCGATTAGCAAGGAAAAAAAGTTAACAAATTGGATTTGGGGATCGCTGTATTTTTTTTTTTTAGGAGAATGAAACAAAACACGTTTTCAGTGTCTTTTCGGATTTAAGCAACTTCTAGGAGCGCTCCTGGAGTGAGAACAGATTCAGCCAATTTACCTATGCCAACCGGGAATTTAATTGCTCATGGAGCCTTGGCGTTACTTTAAGGAGCGCGGGGAGTAGTAGTTTGAATAGGCAGAAGTCCATAATATCTTGATTTTAGAAGTCTCAAGTCAAATTCCACCCAGGCTGGACCTTAGAGGTGATCCGTTTATCAGAACTCCCCATTTTGCGGGAGATGAAAGCAAAATGCTGGAAGCTAAGTGATATATACAAATTCCACCGAAATTTTTACGGCTAAGCGAGTAGTGACGTCTCAACTGCAGCCAGCGGGTGCTCGCCCTTTGTCCAGAAGCGGGAACCAGAAGCCCTGAATGGAATGTGGCTATTTGCATTGGGACGGGGGGTGTGGCTCGTGCCAGTCAGGTGGAAAGATGGTGGTGCCGCCCAGTTATCACCCGCACCTTCGCAACCACAAACGCCACTCCCTGGGTGCCCACCTCCATCGGGAAGGCGAAGCCGAGTGCCAGGCACACCCGCGGCCGCGCGGGTCCTACCTTCTAAGACGGCGCCTCGGCAGCCGTGGGCCCCCGAGCCCGAAGCTGGAGGAGCACAGAAGTTTGCGGGTTCAGGCGCAGGGTCTGCGGTCGTCCGGAGTGCCGGCTGGGTACGGCTGTGCACCGAGCCTCTCAGCCGCTGGGAGCCTTCCGGAGCCGACGCGCGAAGCGCGGACACCAAAAGCCAGCCCGGCCCGGCCCTCGCGCGTTCTGGAGCGCGCGGCCTGAGACGCCGCGTCGCTATGGAGATTGGACGCCGCGCGGCGGAAGCCGGGGGAGGGGCCGGGAGTAGAGGCCGCGGAGTGGGGCGGGGCCGGGGGCGGGGCTAGCTCGGAGAGCCACCGAGGGGGCGAGGTGGACAGTCCTTTCCTCCAAGAGCACCCCAGTCCTGGGGTTTCGCCCAGCGGCACGTCGGGTGCGCTCACCCGGGGACAGACCCGCTCACGTGCCAGGTGTCCATATGCGATCCTGATTCTAGAGGGTAAAGAGAAAGAGGCAGGGTGGCCCCGTCGATGTTTTAACTTTGTGGAGTAAAAGAAGTCCTGATTGGGGCAGGCGCTGTGGGGCTTCGGGTTAAGCCGCCCTGAGGCACTGAGTGCGCTGGATCTGGTCCCGTCTCCACGCCGGCTCCAGCGTCCTGGAAGGCGGCGGTTAATGATCTAGCCCTTGGGCCTCTGCCCCCGACGGGGCGCACCCGGATGGTGTTCCTGGCTCCTGGCCTCCACTTGGCTCAGCAACGCCTTTTGAAAGAAGCGAGAGAATTTGAATCAAATCTGGATTTAAATTTCGAGTATAATCATATAATAATCGCTATTTAGCCTCTGGTGTTAGGTTCCCTCTGGGAATGTGTACCTTGGTAGTTGGTTGTGAACTTCACACACTTGATCTTAGCCAAAAGGCCGAGAAGCGATGTGAACTTCAAATAAAAAATGTAAAGCTCTGACAATGCTTATTAAGAATGCAATAAAAATAGTTGGGTCATGAAGGAACCGAGAGTTTGTAGAGAGACTGAGTCATTTTGAAATTCTCTTAATCATCTGTTCACATTCGCTCTCTAAATCTCCTGTGAGCCATGGGTGATTGAGGGAGGCAAAGAAAAAATGCCAGAATGGACGTTTTAAAACAACTTAATGAAGTCACTGACAAACCCATTCCTAGTCGGATAAGCAAGTCCCCACCTCCTCTATCACAGGAACACCCTTGCATAGCTGATGTCTTATGTTTGAAGACTTTCATTCAAACAAGACAAATTCATTCTATTTCTTGATCAGCGACCTTGCAACCGTTACTTGGCTGAATTTGCTAAGCACTGATACACAGGTAACAGTTGACTGCCTCTTCCCATTGTTCTACTCCAGGAAATGTAAGAAAACATCAGATCTGACTGATTAAACTTTGTCTTCCTAGTCTCTGCCTCCCAGCCCCTCTCCAAGAGAAGAATTCAAGTCCATCGTGAAATGTAGTTTTCAATCTTCTTTATCTATTGTTACTGAAAGAAGGGGCAAACAGATTGATAGCTTCTGAGAATAAAAGTTATATTCTCCATGTGAGGGAGTCCTGGGAGGGATCTGGCTTCTACCCTGGGGCTCAGGGGCTTCAAGTACAGAGTGGGATGTGTGCACTGTGTGCTCCTGCAGCTCAGAAGGTGGACGAGAGAAAGGGAAAGCCGCAGACACAGGCCCTGGCAAGTGACAGTCAGTCAGTATTTCGTTGATATTACTTTTTCTATAATACATAGGTGAACAAAGTACCTAATTTCAGGGCAGCTCTGAGGATTAAACACCCTGCCTGTCCCAGGGCTTATTCCAACCGGTGATGGCTGTTATACTCTGCTGATGAAAAAAGCATTCCATCTCATCCATATTTGTATAGGTTCAGAAATCATTCATAACTTTTGTGCAAAAGTTGTTATTTGTGTAATACTCACAAGTAATGCACCGTTTAGCTCTGTCTGACCTGCATAATCAGGCAGCGGAATACATCACCAAAAGGATCTATCCTGTGAGGCTTTGTTCTAACAAAGTGAAAAGGAAAAGCCAAAGGCTCATACAAATATGGAATCACTTCATCACAACTACCTTTATTAATCTCCATGGTGTTAATGGATACATTCTTTTTTTTTTAAGATTTATTTATTTATTTGATACATAGTTACAGAGAGGCAGAGGCAGAGAGAGAGAAAAGTCTTCTATCCACTGATTCACTCCCCAAATGGCTGCAACGGCCAGAGCTGCACCGATCTGAAGCCAGGAGCCAGGAGCTTCTTCCAGGTCTCCCACTCGGGTGCAGGGGCCCAGGGACTTGGGCCATCTTCTACTGCTTTCCCAGGCCATAGCAGAGAGCTGGAAAGGAAGTGGAGCAGCCAGGACTCAAACCAGCCCCCATATGGGATGTCGACACTGCAGGTGGTGGATTTGCCTGCTACGCACAGCACCAGCCTGGATAAATTCTTGTTGCAGATTGTTATATCTTAATGTTAGCCATCACAAAGCACACCGGACACCGGAGTAAGGGAAAGGGTTTATCGGGGAACAACCTATAGAGTGAAGGGGCGGTGAAGGAAAAAGAGAGAAAGAGAATATAAGAGAGAAACAGAGAGGAGAGGAGCTAGCAAGGAGAGAAGAGAGCAGAGAAGAGGAGAGAGGAGAGGAGAGAGGAGAGCAGAGCCAAGAGCCAAGAGAAGGAGGCTAGAGAGAGGAACCGAGAGAGAGCAGGAGAGAAGGGCCAAGAGAGAAGGGGCAAGAGAGCACGTGTTCAGGAACAGGCCCTTTTAAAACTTTGCCTGAGGGCGGGCAGGGAAGCAGGAGCAGCCAATCCCATTAGGATGGGGGTGGAGCCTGGCTCAGGTAGCTGGGCCATTCGGCCACTGCGCCAGTTTCCTAACACAGATTTGAATGTTAGCAGACCATCTTACAAAAAATGCTTGAATAACATATAGTATTTTTCTGGTTATAAAACTAATGCATGCTCATGAAAGAGAATTTGCAACTCACAAACAGAAACACAAATAAAAACTAAATATACCCAGAAATCCACCCAATCATAACCTCAATCAGTAATTCTATTTTTCCTTCTAGTCTTTTGTGTACAAATATATATTTACTTTATAAAATTTATATTACATGGCATATAATCGCTAGCATCCCTTTTTGTTGAACATTCTTTCTTGACCATTTCCCTAATGTCTTTAAATCTTCAGAACATTTTAATGGTTATATAATATAATTTGCATAAATCATCATTTATCCATAATTTACCCAACCAGGCCCCAATTTTGGAACTTTCCAACTTTTCTATTATAATTCATTCTTTCAAAGACTATTTCTGGAGCGTTTACTACCTATGAGACACTATGTTAGACATATGACTTAAGTGATAAACAGTGATTATGGAAAATAAGGATTTGAGGACCACCTTTCAAACGTTGGGTGTATCGTTCATTCTTAGACTGAATTCCTACTATTATGAAAACATAACTTCAAAGAGCATTCTTTGAGCATCAAAGGCAAACTTAAGAAACTAGAACTCTGAACTGTAAAATATTAACTTTTTGGAAAACCACCACCAAGAGAATTCGTATTTATTTTGTGTGCAGTGTGGACTTCCCCAGCAGATGCATTCTCGTTAGTTACCGGCAAACATCGTGGGTATTTGGAGAGTATTGACTTTGGCTTTTACCTCTAATTCTTGCCAGGATTTGCTGGTTTCTCAATGCTCTGAGATTGTTTGAAGTCTATGCAAATTATCCTACTTCCTCCTCTCACAGTTAAAACGTTAACTACACCATTTTATTTCCTAATGTGAACATAGGGCTTTTTTACAGTCTTTATTTTCTTGTGTGAAACATTTTGTATCTTCAAACTCACCAACCTGAAGACAGATTTCTTTCTTCTAAACGCAAGGTAGAACACACATACTCAACAGCACATTTTGGATCAAGAGATTTCTCTTCTCCCTCCCCCCTCTCCCCCAAAAAGGACACATATACTCCTCTAAGGCCTGGACTTAAATCCTGTCATTAATTTTGCTTAAGAATAATCATGTAAATTAACCAGTGCACATAGGGAATTTCATAATAGAGATTATTTATTAAAAGCAATAAGTACTCCCACAACACACATTTGCACACACACACACACCCTATTCATTGACAAGAATGGTATTGCCTTTTTATACATTAGGTTGAGCCATATGAAATTGCCATTTGTAGATAAGAAATAGTCAAGAAATGACAGCTTCATATGGTTCTATCTATATAAATATTTCATTAATTTAAATTCTTTCCAACTTGCTCCAAATATTGAACCTCCTGATTATCATACTGAGGGTATTTGGTTTGTTTGCTTTGACTTTCATAAATATTGGAATCTAGCACCAGGGTGCCATAAAACATTTGTTTATTATTTCAGAGACAGTAGAGGGAGCCTGGAGCCAAAACATTGCTATTATGGGCAGCATGTAAATGACAATCGTCTTCCAATTCTTGATGTGTGGCTGAAATTAAATACTAGTGTATGTTTGAAATAGCAATCATTTCTGAAAAGGTTGGTTGTGCTTACAAATCACTTTAATGCAATTGGAAGGAGGGGCAGGTGTTGGGCACAGCAGTTAAGATGCTGCCTGGGACGCCTGCATGCCGTAACACAGTGCCTGATTCAAATCTCAGCTCCACTTCTGAGTCCAGCTTCTGGTGATGGTTCAAGAACTTGGTTCCTGCTGCCCACATGGGACATCTGGATTGAATCCTGGCTTCGGCCTGAACCAGCCAAGGAGGTTGTGAGTACTGAAGGGTGAACTAGCAGATGGAAGATGTCTCTCTGTGTCTCTTTCCTTTTCAAATAAAAATATTTTTATAGAAAGTTATTTTATTTATTTGAAAGGTAGAGTTACAAAGAGAAGAGAGGCAGAGGAGAGAAAGTGAGGGGGAGGGAGGGAGGGAGGGAGGGAGGGAGGGAGAGCTCTTCCATCTGCTGTTTCACTCTCTGAATGGCCATGAAGGCCAGGGCTGGGCCAGGCTGAAGCCAGGAGCCAGAAGCTTCTTCCAGGTCTCCCATGTGGGTGCAGGTGCCCAAGGACTTGAGACATCCTCCTCTGTTTTACCAGGCCATTAGCAGGGAGTAAGATTGGAAATGGAGCAGCCAGGACTCAAACCGGTGCCCATATAGAATACTAGTATTGCAGGCAGTGGCTTTACCTGCTGTGCCACAATGCTGGCTCCCCAAACAATAATTTTTTAAAAAAGAATACTATGAAAATAAAAGATTGAGAGGAAGTTGGCTGCCTGTGCAGGATGGATGTCATCAGGGATCATAATGCAACCTACCAGAATCCCGTTGTTCTTTGTCTTCTATGAGTGGTGCTACAGACAACACCTTGCCACACTGCCACATTTGTGCTGTATAATCTCCCCTTCTCCAACTCACAATGTAAATCAGCCTTCTATTTCCGTGGGCATCATACCGTGATTCTTTATCTCATCAAAACCTCAAAATATGTTACCCTTGCCCAGTTTGTGCCTTAATTTAAAGTTACCGTAGTTTAGTTGATGGCTTCCTCAGAGGTATAAGGAGACACCTGGCCCTGTCTTCCGCTCACATCCTGTGGGGAAGGTGTCTAATAAATTCCCAATCCTTTCACAGGCCCCGAGTTTCTATTGAACTCAGTTAAAGGTGTTGTCTCTTGCTGATTCTGCTCTATCAACTTTATCCCGGGTCCATTCCCTTGTTAACTTCCTGGCATTATAAAGGGGTTCCTAAGGTAATATCTTCATTGTAGATAGAATAGGGAGGGCTCAACACTACAAGTTAACATGCATTCCTGAACCTGGAGAGGGGATGGAAAAGAATGAGGAAAAGAGAGAGGAGGAGGAGGAGGAAGAGGAGGAAGAGTACACGTTGTATCTCTAGAAATTGTAAACACACTTTCTAAAGAAAATTATGGCAGGCAGTGTGGGCAGGAGTGCATCAGAGCATGCATGGCCTTGGGTCCCAGAGAGTCTAGGCTGAAATCTCTCTCTCTCTCTTTGATTTTCAAAAAACAAAACAAAATAAAACAAAAACCCAACAAAAAACCTTCTATTTCTCCTCTTATCCCTAAGTAATCTCTGATCTGCCTTCTACTACCATGGATAAGTTTGTACTTTTTACAAGTTTTTAAAATAGATTTATTTATTGATTTGAAAGTCAGAGTTACAGAGAAGAGGCAGAGAGGTAGATGTTCCATTGGCTTATTCAGCCCCCAAATGGCCACAATGGCTGGGACTGAACCAGGTCAAAGGGAGGAGCCAGGACCCCAATCTGGGTTTACCAGACGAGTGGCAGGGACCCAACACTTGAGCCATCACCTGCTGCCTTGCAGAGTGCACATGAGCAGGAAGCTGAATCTGAAGTGGAACCAGGACTGAAACCCAGCCACTCCAAGATGTGATGAGGGCATCCCGAGTGAGATCTTCCATCTGCTGGTTCACTCTCCAAATGGTCGCAATGGCCAGGGCTGGGCCAGGCCAAAGCCAGGAGCCAGGAACTGCATCCAGGTGCAGGGGCCCAAGGATTTGGGCCATCTTCCGCTGCTTTCCCAGGCCATTAGCAGGGAGTGGGATAGGAAGTGGAGCAGCCAGGACTCGAACCAGCACCCATATGAGATGCTGGCGCTGCAGGTGGTGGCTTTACCTGCTACACCACAGTGCCAGCCCCTTTTTATAATTTTTTAAATGAAAGGAATAATGTAGTATGGAATCTTTTTTAAATATTTATTTATTTATTTGAAAGTCAGAGTTACACTGAGAGGGAAGGAGAGGCAGAGAGAGAGAGAGAGAGAGAGAGAGAGAGAGAGTCTTCCATCCACTGGTTCACTCCCCAAATGTCTGCAACGGCCGAAACGGTGCTGATCTGAAGCCAGGAGCCAGGAGCTTCCTCTGGGTCTCCCATACAGGTGCAGGGGCCTAAGGACTTGGGCCATCTTCTACTTGTTTTCCCAGGCCATAGTAAAGAGCTGGATTGGAAGTGGAGCTGCTGGGACTTGAAACTGTCACCCATATGGGATGCTGGCACTGCAGGAGGTGGCTTTACCCACTACGCCACAGCGCCGGCCCCATTAGTCTTTTTATTTTTAAGTAATATTCAGTGCATTAATTTACTACAATTCATTCATTCACCTGTTGATGGACACAAGGGTTATTTCCAATTTTGGACTATCACAAATAAGGCTATAAAGAATATTCATATGTAAGACTTTGTATAGAAGCAGACTTTCATTTTTGGGGGTAAATACATAAGAGTAGAATGGCTGGGTCACTTGGTATGTGTATATTTAACTATTCTAATTTATTCTTAAATTTACATTTAAAATTGTACATTTTTGTAGTTACCATGTGATGTTTTGATACACATACGAATCGTATACTGTTCACATCAGTGTAAATATTTCTATCTCCTGAAGCTTTATCATTTTTTTGTGGTGAAAACATTCAAAATCCTTTCTTCTGGATTTCTGAAATCCACATTAGCTATAGTCACTTTGTTGTGCAGACCACTCGAGCTTACTTCTGCTATCTAACTAGCACTTCGTGAGCAGTGGCTAACCCTCCCCACCAGGCTCTGTCCCCTCTGTTCTCTCCACGTCTGTGAAATCTACTCTTAGATTCCACAGGGCAGGCGTTAATTTGGTGAAGCAGTTCAGACACTGCTTGCCTGTCCACGTCCCCAGTCAGACGCCTGGGGTCACGTTCCTGCTCTGCTTCTGATTCCAGCTTTCTGCTAATGCAAACCCTGAGAAGCAACAGGTGATGGTGCAAGTACTTGGGTCTCTGCTGCTCACGTGGGACACCCGGATTGAGTTCCAGGTTCTTGGCTTCAACCTGGCTGTTGCAGGCATTTGGAAAGTAACTCAGCAAATGGAAGATTCCTTGTCTCTCTCTCTCTCTCTTTCTGTGTGTGTGTGTGTGTTTTCTGCCTTTGAAATAAGTAACAGTACATGAATAAAGATTAGATTCCACATATGGTTTTGGTTATTGTTGTTGATCATCAGCCCTCTACTATTAGGGCATGAACAAGATTTTCCCTTGCAAACTGATGTGGTGGTCTGCTGTTGCAGGCTTCATCTTCAACATTGCCTCATCTCTCCTAATACATATGTAAACGGCTGATTTCTTTGGGGCACTGTGTCTACCAAGTTTTTGTAAATCATCAGTGATTGCAGCATTCCTCCATGCAAGCTTCACCATGAATGTGATGTTTGTCCTTGCTTCAATTTTAGCAGAATTCATGGTGCTCTGATAGGGGCTCTTTTCCAATGATGCCTTATCCTTCTTAGTGCCTCAAGCTAGACCCTGTGCAGACATGTTGTAAAGAGTTAGTATGCATTCATTTTGGTGCCAAAAATTGAAATACTTGCATAATTTTTTCATTATCTGCATTTTTCCACGAACCTTTGTATAAAAGATCAACCCCAGAAAGTAGCCAACATATGCTTTTTTCCTGGTGGTGTATAAGAAATCTAGCGGTTCATACTCACCAGAAAATTTGGCCAGCAACCCAGAGGGCAGCTTCCCGGGACACTGATAGCATCCTCGAGGGGGGACTTCCTGTTTGCTGGCCTGTATTTCAGCAACTTCCTCTGCCATCCAGTGGGCCACACCGACACCCTTTCCACCGAGGTCTGATTGTCAACTTAACTGAAAGTTCTCTTCCATGTTTATTCTTTCCTGGGCTCTCCCCTTAGCAGTGCAGGTATGAGGGAGCTCCTTACATCTGATGTGTCTGCATTCCTCATCCCTCTTAGTAGATAATCCCCTGTACCAGGGAATAATGCCTCTCATTAAATTCCCCATCTTCATATGGTTTCTCTCTCCTGATTTAATCCTAGTACAGCATGACTGTGAAATTTCAGAATGGCAAGAAATTAAAAACATCTTGAGTTTTTGAAAATGTTACCTACAGGGGGGCCGGCGCCGCGGCTCACTAGGCTAATCCTCCGCCTAGCGGCGCCGGCACACCGGGTTCTAGTCCCGGTCGGGGCGCCGGATTCTGCCCCGGTTGCCCCTCTTCCAGGCCAGCCCTCTGCTGTGGCCAGGGAGTGCAGTGGAGGATGGCCCAGGTGCTTGGGCCCTGCACCCCATGGGAGACCAGGAAAAGCACCTGGCTCCTGGCTCCTGGCTCCTGCCTTCAGATCAGCGCAGTGTGCCGGCCGCAGCGCGCCGGCCACGGCAGCCATTGGAGGGTGAACCAACGGCAAAGGAAGACCTTTCTGTCTCTCTCTCTCTCACTGTCCACTCTGCCTGTCAAAAAAAAAATAAAAATAAAAAAAATAAAAAAATGAAAATGTTACCTACAGGGGCCAGTGCTGTGGCGCAGTGGGTTAAAGCCCCGACCTGCAGGGTTAGCATCCCATATGTGTGCCAGTTTGAGTCCTGGCTGCTCCACTTCTGATGCAGCTCTCTTCTATGGTCTAGGAAAGCAGTGGAAGATGGCCCAAGTGCTTGGGGCCCTGCACCCAGTTGGGAGATCTGTCAGAAGCTCCTGGCTGGTAGCTTCAGATAAGTTCAGTCATTTGGGGAGTGAACCAGTGGATGGAAGATCTCTCTCTCTCTGGCTCTACCTCTCTCTGTAACTCTGACTTTGAAATAAAATAAATCTTAAAAAAAAAAAGAAAGAAAGAAAATGTCACTTACAGGGGCCAGTGTTGTGGTAGAGTGGGTTAAGTCACTGCCTGCAATGTCAGCATCCCATATCAGCACCAGTTCTGATCCTGACTGCTCCATTTCTGATCCAGTTCTCTCCTAACGTACCTGGGAAATAAGTGGAAGATGGCCCAAATGCTCGGGCCCCTGCACTCACATGGGAGACATAGATGGAGTTCCAGGCTCCTAACTTGGCCCGGCCAGCCATAGCTGGTGTGACCATCTGGAGAGTGAACCAGCAGATGAAAGACCTTTTCTGTAACTCTGCTTTCAATTAAAAAAAAAAAAAAGTTACCTGCAAAAGAATTAACTTTCTTCCAAAACACAGAAGTTCTTTTTAAAATTATTTACTTGTTTTGTTTGAGAGGCAGAGAGAGAGAAAAAGAGAGAGAGAGGGAGGGAGGGAGGGAGAGATCGCTCTCATGCAGTGGTTTACTTCCTGAAGGCCCACAATAACTGGGACTGGGCCAGGCCAAAGGCAGCACCTGGAACTCAGTTTGGGTGCTCCCATGTAGGTGGCAGGAACCTAAGCACTCAAGCCATCATCTGCTGTCTCCCAGGTGCACACTAGCAGGAAACTAGAATCTGGACTAAAATCCAGGCATTTCAAAAGGGGATGCAGATGTCCCAAGCAGCGTTTTAACTGGTAGGCCAAACACTTGCTCCTGATATCAGACTTCTCAGTAATGCTTAGTTCTAGAAAGCAAAGAAGAATTCCATCAAAGGCCTGAGAATTCTATACCAAACCCAATTTAATCATTGTGACACCAGGATGAACACGACTTCTAGATAAGCAGGATATATGGATCCACAGACGTCTAAGGAGGACAGCTTTGCAGTTCTTGGGAATATCTGAGAAGAGAACCGAGAGGGATTCTTGAAAACCTAGAGATGTGAGAAAGGCAGATAATGCAACAGGAAGGTATAAGAAAGGAAATGCAGCCACAGCACAGTATTTACATAGATTTTGTGATTTGTGGTCGCTTCTGACTCTTCCGATCATTATTCTTGGTGATTTCAATATCCATGGAAATGACCTGTGCTCAGTTCCTTGATCTCTTGCAGTGAGTGTGTCTTCCACCTACCCCCAAGCTTCATTCTCTTGGTCAGCCCCCAGGCCTGAGCTGTCCAAAATCAGCCACTACCACCTGACATGTGACTTGGCCAAATTAAGTGTAAAATACACACTGGTTTTAAATATAGCAAAAAAAAAGAGAATATATGATATATTAATAGTTTTTATATTTATTGTCTGTTGTAGTGATAATACCTTGGATATATAAATTAAATAAAATATTATTAAAATGAATTTCACCTGTTTCATTTGACTTTTTAAAATGTGATCGTAGAAAAACAAAATTACATTATGTGACTCACATATTTCTACTAGCAGTATGCTAGGTTTTATTACCAAAATCAGCAAATTCTCTACAATCTGCATTTCAATCATCCTGTTCTCTGAACACCATTTCCTCAGCTCACTCCCTGAGCGGCCCCACCTCTAACAGCACCCCCAAGGCTTCTAATAGGTGTTACCACCTTTCCACTGAGCCTCCTTCCCCACCCTCAGGCCCTCTCTGCTCTTCTCACCCAGTTTAAATGCCATGCCCATTCATCTTTTTTTTTTTTTAATTTATTTATTTTATTTGAAAGTCAGAATTACACAGAGAGAGGAGAGGCAGAGAAAGAGAGAGAGAGAGAGAGAGAGAGAGAGATCTTCCATCCGTTGGTTCACTCCCCAAATGGCCACAATGGCCGGAGCTTTGCTGATCTGAAGCCAGGAACCAGGAGCTTCTTCCGGGTCTCCCACATGGGTGCAGGGGCCCAAGGACTTAAGCCATCTTCTACTGCTTTCCCAGGCCATACCAGAGAGCTGGATTGGAAGTGGAGCAGCTGGGTCTCGAACTGGTGTTCATATGGGATGTTGGCGCCTCAGGACAGGGCATTAACCCACTGCTCCACAGAGCTGGCCCCGCTCATTCATCTTAATCGCTCCCTGGCAAATACTTTCATCTCCTTTACTCCTGTATGTGGGTAAACAACTCATCAAGATTCATGACAGACTATTTTAGACAGGACGAGTCAGAAGCTAAAATCTATCTATATATAGAAGCACTACTGCAGAATCCAGCAGTATACTGTGTTGCATTTCCTTTCTCATTCCGTTTTTTTCCCTGTTATTCACTGTCAATTCTCAAAAATACTTGGTTGGTTAAATCCACAGCCCTGATTCAATGCAAATCTCTACTTCCTTCATGCCACCTTTGCAGAGTGGCTGATGGCAACACAGGACCAGCTCACCTCAGTTCATTCTGATTGACATCAAGATGCATACTAGCTGTGGACATGTGTGCCCACCCTCTCTGCCCTCTCCTCTCGCCTACACAAGTGCAGAGGTTTTTCAAGGAAAAAAAATTGTTGAAGGGAATCCGCTATTGGATCCTCAACATCCAGTTTGGACATTTTGCTAAAATGTTTCTGCCTGAGAATCCACCTGGATTGACATCACTAAGTTCCTTCTCCCGGGATACAAAAGAAACAAAGAAACACACTCTGTCCTCCCTCTCTAGGCTGGGGGGTGGGGTGGGGCCTCCAGGATGTGAACATCTCCAAGGCTAACCCAGAAGGCTGTTCATGATTTGTAGATTTCTTGTCCCTTTCTCTGTCCTAAGTATATGTCTATTAAAGTGAAGCCAACACTAGAAACAGGGTGTTTTGGCCACATTGACGTGTTTTCAGTTCTGACACTTGTGGAGTGGAGTGACAGAACTGGTGATCATCTTTGTTGAAGGAACTGGGCTCCATCCCCAGACTTGACAAAAACACAGCATTCTTGGGGGACAGCCCAGGAGAAATGGAAGAGGATTGGAGTAAAATACTCATTTTGGTGAGAAGGTTGGTGAAATACTGAATGTTGATGAGAAAAAATAGCTTTTCAAATTTAAACATTAGCAAGTCTTTTCAGCTGGTCTCAATACTGATCCTTAGGGCCATGTCATTAGCTAGAAATAAAAAGACTTTTGTACAGCAAATCAGTGTAAGTTAGTAACACCGACACTTTCAGTGTATTTGGAATGATAGCTGAGATTACCAATTTTTAAAAGACATTTTAAATGAAAGCTAAAGATAAGACTTTTATCTGATTTCTTTCAGATTGGATGTACATTATTAAATAATGCAGTTAGTACCTATTTTATTAAAGCACTCATGAAATATTTATTTCAATTGCAGTCAATCTTTACCTTATAAAATGTTAAATATTATCTCTCTCCTAGCAAAAAATGGTTGCTAGCTTCAAATTCACGTTATTTAGTTGGGTATATTATTTCTATTTCATAAACAGAAAATGTAATTATGAAGTCCAGTGAAATTAATGGAATTATTTCTGATTTTTATTCCAGATCTGCATTAAATTACTCTCAAAAGCAGAATAACAGAGACCACACAGTCAGCCCTCTGAATGTGACAGCTCCACAGCCACAGGTTGAAAATACAAGAGAAAAAAAATTACGTCTGTTCTGAACACATACAGATTTTTTCCTTGTGATTATTCACAATCCAGTCCAGTATAACAACTCTGCACATAGCATTTACATTGTGTCAGGATTATGAGTAATCTAGAGATGATTTAAATTATATGGGAGGACTGGCTCTATGCAAATCATTTTATATAAGGCACTTGAGCACCCAGGAATTTTGGCATTCACTGGCTGTCTTGGAAGAATCCCCTGGGGATACAGGAAGACAACTGAACATGTACACGAACAAAAATTTAAATAAACTACTTAAGTTACAGAAGAGAAATAGAACTATATAGGCTAATTAAGGCTATTATTTAAATAAACAGTAGTAGGATTAATGATGCAAGTGGAATTAATTAGTAGTAGTGCTAATTAAGCAAACAATATGTGCAAGGAAAATATATTTTAATGATTTTCTTCTTGTCCTTTGATGCAGCAATTTATTCTTATCTCTTTTTAACTTTATGCTTGGTATTTAATTTTGTAGACTCTTCTATTGTATATCATTAAGATATGTAAACATATGTAAGACATTTTGAAATATATAAACATATACAAGGTCTTTTAAAGGAGAACATAAACAGTGCAGATTAAGGAGATAATTACCTATATTTTAAAAAACCGATAGCATGTTTCCTGACATCTTATGTTGTGGTAGGTTATTTATTTTTAAAATTAATTAATTAACTGATTTTTTTAAACTTTTATTTAATGAATATAAATTTCCAAAGGACAGCTTATGGATTACAATGGCTTCCCCCCCATAACATCCCTCCCACTCGCAACCCTCCCCTTTCCCACTCCCTCTCCCCTTCCATTCATATCAAGATTCATTTTCGTTTCTCTTTATATACAGAAGATCAGTTTAGCATACATTAAGTAAAGATTTCAACAGTTTGCTCCCACACAGAAACATAAAGTGAAAAATACTGTTTGAGTACTAGTTATAGCATTAAATCTCAATGTACAGCACACTAAGGACAGAGATCCTACATGAGGAGTAAGTGCACAGTGACTCCTGTTGTTGACTTAACAAATTGACACTCTTGTTTATGGCATCAGTAATCACCCTAGGCTCTTGTCATGAGCTGCCAAAGCTATGGAAGCCCCCTGAGTTCACTGACTCTGATATTTTTTAGACAAGGCCATGGTCAAAGTGGAAGTTCTCTCCTCCCTTCAGAGAAAGGTACCTCCTTCTTTGATGACCCATTCTTTCCACTGGGATCTCACTCACGGAGATCTTTCATTTAGGTTTTTTTTTTTTTCCCTAGAGTGTCTTGGCTTTCCATGCCTGAAATAGTCTCATGGGCTTTTCAGCCGGATCCGCATGCCTTAAGGGCTGATTCTGAGGCCAGAGTGCTGTTTAGGACATCTGCCATTCTATGGGTCTGCTGTGTATCTCGCTTCCCATGTTGGATCATTCTCTCCCTTTTTTATTCTATCAGCTAGTATTTGCAGACACTAGTCTTGTTTATGTGATCCCTTTGGTTCTTAGTCCTATCATTATGATCAATTGTGAACAGAAATTGATCACTGGGACTAGTGAGATGGCATTGGTACATGCCACCTTGATGGGATTGAATTGGAATCCCCTGGTATGTTTCTAACTCTACCATTTGGGGCAAGTCAGGTTGAGCATGTCCTGAATTGTACATCTCTTCCCTCTCTTATTCCCACTCTTATATTTAACAGTGATCACTTTTCAGTTAAGTTTCAGCACTTAAGAAGAATGTGTGTATTGATTACAGTATTCAACCAAAAGTATTAAGTAGAACAAACAAACAAAAATACTAAGAGGGATAACATATCAAGTTGCTCATCAACAGTCAGGGTGAGGGCTGATCAAGTCACCGTTTCTCATAGTGTTCATTTCACTTTAACAGGTTTCCTTTTTGGTGCTCAGTTAGTTGTCACCTATCAAGGAGAACAAGTGGTATTTGTCCCTTTGGGATTGGCTTATTTCACTCAGCATAATGTTTTCCAAATTCCTAACAGGGATCACTTTTCAGTTAAAATTTAAACACCTTAGAATAATTGTGTGTTAATTACAGAGTTCAACTAATGGTACTAAAACAAAAAAAATACTAAAATGGATAAAGTATTACATTGTACATCAACCATCAGGACAAGAGCTGATCAAGTCACTGTTTCTCATAGTGTCCATTTCACTTCAACAAGGTTCCCCTTTGGTGCTCAGTTAGTTGTCACCGATCAGGGAGAACATATGATATTTGTCCCTTTGGGACTGGCTTAATTCACTCAGCATGATGTTTTCCAAATTCCTCCATCTTGTTGCAAATGACCGGATTTCGTTGTTTTTGACTGCTGTATAGTATTCTATAGAGTACATGTCCCATAATTTCATAATCCAGTCTACTGTTGATGGGCATTTGGGTTGGTTCCAGGTCTTAGCTATTGTGAATTGAGCTGCAATAAACATTAATGTGCAGACAGCTTGTTTGCCAATTTAATTTCCTTTGGGTAAATTCCAAGGAGTGGGATGGCTGGGTTGAATGGTAGGGTTATATTCAGGTTTCTGAGGAATCTCCAAACTGACTTCCATAGTGGCTTAACCAATTTGCATTCCCACCAACAGTGGGTTAGTGTCCCTTTTTCCCCACATCCTCTCCAGCATCTGTTGTTGGTAGATTTCTGAATGTGAGCTATTCTAACTGGGGTGAGGTGAAACCTCATTGTGGTTTTGATTTGCATTTCCCTGATTGCTAGTGATCTTGAACATTTTTTCATGTGTCTGTTGGCCATTTGGATTTCCTCTTTTGTAAAATGTCTATTGAGGTCCTTGGCCCATCTCTTTAGTGGGTTGTTTGTTTTGATGTTGTGGAGTTTCTTGATTTCTTTGTAGATTCTGGTTATCAACCCTTTATCAGTTGCATAGTTTGCAAATATATTTTCCCATTTTGTTGGTTGTCTCTTCACTTTCCTGACTGTTTCTTTTGCAGTACAGAAACTTCTCAATTTGATGCAATCCCAAATGTTAATTTTGGCTTTGACTGCCTGTGCTTCTGGGGTGTTTTCCAAGAAGTCATTGCCGGTACCTATATCTTGCAGGGTTTTTCCAATGCTCTCTAATAATTTGATGGCATCAGGTCGTAGATTTAAGTCTTTAATCCATGTTGAGTGAATTTTTGTGTAAGGTGAAAGGTAGGGGTCTTGCTTCATGATTCTGCACATGGAAATCCAGTTTTGCCAGCACCATTTATTGAATAGACTGTCCTTACTCCAGGGATTGGTTTTGGATCCTTGATCAAATATGAGTTGGCTGTAGATGTTTGGGTTGATTTCTGGTGTTTCAATTCTGTTCCATTGGTCTATCCATCTGTTTCTGTACCAGTACCATGCTGTTTTGATTACAACTGCCCTGTAATATGTCCTGAAATCTGGTATTGTGATGCCTCCGGCTTTGTTTTTGTTGTACAAGATTGCTTTAGCTATTCGAGGTCTCCTGTGTCTCCATATGAATTTCAGCATCATTTTTTCCAGATCTGAGAAGAAGGTCTTCAGTATCTTGATTGGTATTGCATTGAATGTATAAATTGCTTTTGGGAGAATGGACATTTTGATGATATTGATTCTTCCAATCCATGAGCATGGAAGATTTTTCCATTTCTTGGTATCCTCGTCTATTTCTTTCTTTAAGGTTTTGTAATTTTCATCGTAGAGATCTTTAATGTCCTTGGTTAAGTTTATTCCAAGGTATTTGATTGTTTTTTGTAGCTATTGTGAATGGGATTGATCTTAGAAGTTCTTCCTCCGCCATGGCATTGTCTGTGTATACAAAGGCTGTTGATTTTTGTGCATTGATTTTATATCCTGCTACTTTGCCAGAATCTTCTATGAGTTCCAATAGTCTCTTAGTAGAGTTCTTTGGGTCCCCTAAATAAAGAATCATATCATCTGCAAAGAGGGATAGTTTGAGTTCTTCCTTCTCAATTTAATTAACTGATTTTTTACTTGAAGACAGATGAAGACAGAGATCTTCCATCTGCTGGTTCTTCCCCAAATGGCTGCAACACCTGGGACTGGGTCAGGCTGAAGCCAGGAGCCCAGAACCCAGTCAAATATTTCACGTGGGCGGCAGAGACTCAGCCACCTGAGCCGTTACCCACTGCCTCCCAGGGTGTGCATTAGTAGGAAGGTGGACTCAGAAGTGGATCTGGGACTTGAACACAGGTACTCCAAGGTAGAATACAGGCATCCCAAGTGGTATCTTAACTGCCCTGCAAATGCCCACCCTGATGGGTTACTTTTATTTTTGTTTCCTTTCCCAATACTACTTCATGGAACTGCCTCTGCTCTCCGCCTTGGTTGGCCTGCTCCAGCCACATGAGCCTCCTTGCTGCTTAGACACAGTAAGAGCACACTCATTCTGGGGCCATCACATTTGCTGCTCCCTTTGCCTGGAATGCTGTTCCCCAGATAGCAATCTGCTGGTCTTGCTCTCTAGCGCCCTCAAGGTTACCTTCCCAGTGGAGCCTTCCCTTGCCTGCCTGCCTAAAATTTCAGCTCCTTAGACTGACTTTTCCTATTCTCCCTTGTTTTATTCCGTCCTGCTACTCCCATTATCCAGCAGACTACGTATTTTACATACTTTTGATTGTTTCCCCCACTGAAATGAAAGCCGTGAGGGCAAGGATTTCTGCTTTGTTTATTGATTTATCCCTAAAGATGAGAGAACAGTGCTAGAAACACAGCAAACTCCTACTAATCACTTTTGTTCAAAAGACAGTCATGGGGGCTGGCACTGTGGCACAGTGGGTTAACGCCCTGGCCTGACGTGCCAGCATCTTATATGGGCCCCTCGTTTGAGACTCGGCTGCTCTACTTCTGATCCAGCTCTCTGCTATGGCCTGGGAAAGCAGTGGAAGATGGCCCAAGTCCTTGGGCCCCTGCACCCGCGTGGGAGACCCGGAAGAAGCTCCTGGCTCCTGGCTCCTGGCTTCGGATCGGCCCAGCTCTTGCCATTGCAGCCAATTGGGGAGTGAACCATCAGATGGAAGACCTCTCTCTCTCTCTTTCTCTGCCTCTCCTCTCTCTGTGTAACTCTGACTTTCAAATAAATAATAAATCTTTTTTTTTAAAGGCAGTCATCAGAATGGAGACATTGCATACTGATTTCTAACCTTAGAAGTAATACTTTGGAAAATAATGGAAGATAATTATGATTACAGAGTAGAATGTGAATCCTATCAACCTTATGATAACCAAGGTTTGGAGGTGAGTAGGAGAGGAAAGGAAAGAGGAAAGGAAGGAACATTGGTATCTGCATCCTGCAAAATGAAGGCAAAAGCTACCATCTCTGGTGGCTGGATAATAGAGTAAAGTTATCAGCAAAAAATTGAGTTACAAGCATAGGTAATAGAAGTTAAAATGACAAGTCAATAAGAGGAACTTGAGAGAAAGTTGGGAGAGCCAATGTAAGCATAGCTCTTGATACACAGACAATACTGGCAATGTATGTCTTTCTGATTCACCTAGAAAACAGAGCTTGAGGCAAGGCATAGGTGCTAGTGCTTTTTTAGGGGGTACAATCCCAGCTGTGCAAGTCAGGGAAAAAGGAAGGAAGCCAGGGAAGGATTGTCAGCAAGTCCAAGGCGATAGGTTACTGCACTGGCCATTGCTTCATGAACAGCCAAAGTCCTCAAGAAACTAAAACCAAATCTACCATGAGATCCAGTTGTCCCACTTGTAGGTACTTATCCAAAGGAACTGAAATCAGCACTTCAAAGAGATACCTCCCACGTTTACTGCAAGCAACCTGGATGCCCATCAGTAGAAGAAAGAATAAAGAAAAGAGGTATACAAACAGAATGAAATGCTTTTCAGCCATAAAAAGGATATCCTGTTATTTGCAGCAAAATAAATAGAACTGGAGAACATCATGTTAAGTGAAATGAGTCAGACTCAGACAGACAAATATCACATGTTCTCTTTCATACATGGAAGCTATAAAAGAAAACTGGACTTGAGTGTAGAACAATGGGTAACAGAGGTTGGGAGGGTGGTAGGGATGGAGAGAAGGACCGAGGGAGGTTGGATAATGGGAATGAAAACAGTCAGATCAGAGGAATAAGTGAGGTTGCTCCAGAACATAGTGGGGTGATCACAGTTCACAATAACCTACTATGCACATTATAAACAAATACAAAAAGAGGGGTTCAATGTCTCCAAACATGAAGTAATGATAAAGAAATAGTAATTACTCTGATTTCACCAGTATACATTTTACACATTTATTGGAATACCACACCGTACTAAGTGTAAATAAAAATATTCTTAAAAATCTTTGAAAAGAGAAAGGAGCCGTGAAGAACTAAGAGTTGGCTTCTTGGTGAGTGACCAGACACAAAGGACTCCTTTGGACACACTGTGTGGTGATGTTGTGGCTGGAATAGCCCATCGGAGGGAGGGAGGGAGGAAGGAAGAGAAAAATGTACCTCCATCTTCCACTGGTCAAAATTTGCTGCTTGGGGAGTTAACGCCCCCACGTACCCAGGTTGTGTCTGTGGTGCTTTGGTAGCCACCCCCCCCCCCCCCCGGGAAGATGGACCAGACATATGGCCTAAAGGCCTCCTGCAGTGGAACCACATGCTCAGACTCAGTCCAGCCCTCCATCCCTCCAGCCACACAGGCCCGGCTGAGTGACTGGGAGCCAGGCAAGCCTGGGAAATCCAAGTAAGTGCATGAGAAGTGTCCACTGCCGTGTCTACACCTGGTCAATCCAGAGAGACACCAGCACATTATTTTAAGATAAGATAAGAGAAGAATAAAAAGGGAAAGAGTTAGAGTGGTTGGCTCTACTTGTAGGAAAGAGGTTGGAGAGCAGAATGCTGCTTATTATTATTAGTTTTCCTGTTTAATTTCTTGAATGCATGAATTATACCAATTGCCCCACATTGGGCGCCAGATGCTGCTGTGGATTTGTTCTGAGAGGAGGAGTGTGGTGGGGGCAAGAGGCTCAGAGTCACCACACAGACTCCAGGAGCCGAGTAAAAGCAGGCCAGAGGCAAACAGCCCACAGACTCCTTTATTTCAGTTGCTGCAGCAGCTTATATAGCCAAGGCAGCCAATCTGGTCAAGGGATGGTCTATGCCCTAACCAATCACACCCTGTTGCCAGGTGGTTTCTGAAGCTATCCAATCACAGCCTGTTGCCAGGCAGTTTCTGTTGCCAGCAGCCATCTTGGCATGGCCTTCTCATTCTACCAAAACCAATAGAAATTACTTTTTAAAAACTCACAAACTGGGGTCAGTGATGTGGTGTATAGTTGGTTAAGCCTCCACCTGTGGCACTAGCATCCCAAACAGGTGTGAGTCCTGGCTGCTACACTTCCAATCCTGCTCCCTCTAATGGCCAGGGAAAGCAGCAGAGGATGGCCCAAGCCTTTGGGCCCCTGCACCTGCGTGGGAGACCCGGAAGAAGCTCTTGGCCCCTAGCTTCGGATCAGCTCAGCTCCAGCTGTTTTGGCCACTTGGGGAATGAACCAGAGGATGGAAGGTCTCTCTCTCTTTGTCTTTCCCTACACAATAGGAGTTACTCCAGCTCTGACCTCTGAGTGGCTATGAGGAGCACTGCACTTTCCCCTGGTTAGCTTATTTACGCAAAAAGGTGGTTCTAGACACTGCTCCCTTAGTGGCTCTTGGATTTTCACCTTATTAGCATAGATAGCCACCAGTCAGGGAAAGGTCCCCATTTTAAAATGTATTAAAGCCCCTGGCCTCTTCAGCCACCTCTTGTGAGTATGCTGCTGAGAGTTTTCCTGTTCACTTTTGTGTTTTCCTTTTGCTTAATAAACTTCCTTCACATTGCTCACACTCCGTATTCCTCGTGCCTAAATCTTTGTGGACACGAGACAAAGAACCCGGTGGGAAGAGCGAGCTGTTAACATAAAAGAGCTGTAGCATGCTTAGAAATTTGGAGAGAGACACATCTACAACACCTGTTTGAAATTATCACATGAGGTCCACCAACTTCCTTGTTTTTGTTCCCATGCCTTCCGAATCATCTTCCAATTACAGCAGAGTTCCCTCACCTTCCTATTGGAAGGAAGCAGGGTAGATAGAAGCAGCAGACAGATGTCTGAAAGAGGAAGCCTGAAATGTCAAATTTGTTACCAAAAATGACTGCAATATCTTCCATCGCACCTGTTGGTGTGCAGAAGGATTCTGTCGCTCTCTCATCAAGAGGCTGAATCTAATTCTTTCCCCCCTTGATTCTGGGTTGGTGCTAGTGATTCCCTTGAATCTGTGGCTTCTAAGGCTGCATCAGGAAAGTTCATACAGCTTCTACCATTTTTCTCACAACACTCACTGGCTGTGCCCCTTGGGACACGCCCTTGAAGAGCCCAAGCCACACAGGAGAACCACATGGCTAATTTCCTGGTTGCCAGTTGCAGCTGAGCCTAGTCATCACGTCACCCCAGTGACACCCGGTGTCAGGCTTGTGAGTAAGGCAGAGACACAAAGGCAGGCAGAGGAGCAGGAAAGGTTCATAGTGGGAAAAAGGGAAGACCAGTGAGTCCTGAACGGAGGCTGTTGACCTGGGAGTTATAGACTGGCTAGAAGCAGGGCGTCCTGTACGATTGGTTAGGGCGCATGTTTGGCTTTCTCTGGTTGGTCCTAAGAATTGAAGACAGAGGCAAGGAAAACTTTCAGTTATTAATCAAGTTTTTGCCATTTGGGGCCAATTATTCCAGAAGCCATTGTTTGGTTTCCTGGATTGTTGATAGAGATAGCAGTCCGACTTTCTACAAGTCTGACTTTCACCGGGCTGGCTTCCCGGACTGGTTGCTGGAGATAATGGGTTGGTTTCCTAGGCTGGCTGCTAGATGTTTTGGGTCAGAGATCTATTTTTATATATTGTCTGGCCAGTGTCCATTTATATATTCCATCTCTGAAGCTCAAATGGCCTTGAGAAGTTTGTTCGTGAAAGCTGGAATAATTTTGAGAAGACTTTAAGGAAAGGCTGGAAGACAGAGGAAATTATTGTTGGAAGGTAGAAAAAAAAAAAAAAAGGTGACCTTACTAGGTTGCAAGAAACTTCTGCTGAAACTTTTTGGCACCAGAAAGTGTAACAACGATGTCGCCTGCATTAACATGGAAAATAGAAAATGTAGCTAACGAATCTGCGTTTGGCCAAGGCGATTTCCTGGCAGAAACTTGTTTCTTTAAATGTGTATAATAATCATAATAAAACTGAGCAGAAGGAGGACCTCTTCAACTTTCCAGCACAATTTTGAGGAAGTATAGAAAGCTGAAGCCAGTCTCTAGGCAGCAGAGCAGTCTCAAAGTCAGAAGGCTCTGGTATGAAGGTCAAATCCAGGGCACCATCAGAAAGAGCCAGAGGAAAGCTGCAGCCACCAGTGTGAGGGTAGATACTTTTATAAGACCTCAGAGGGTTTGAAGGTGGTGCTTCTCGAACCTTTTCAAACAGGTCATGGGGCTTTTGAGATTTTAAAGCACCATTTGTCTGTTTAGTTCACAGGTGTTCAGGTTGCAAGGGACTGCACTAAAGCCACTGTACCTAGGAGAGGTCGTCAGCCCCAGCACCTGATCAGATGACAGGTCTTGGACTTCAAACTGTTGCAATGAAGGGATGAGACTCTGGGGATCTCCAGGCAGCGGTGAGTGTAGTTCCTGTGTGGGAAAGATGTGAACTGTTGTTGTCAGAGTACAGTCACGGACTGTACTTTTCCCAAAAGGGTAGCAACAAAGATGACTCCTCCGTAATGTGAGGTTGCCATTCCCCTCCAGGACTAGATTCTCTGGAAGCAGGCTAGCCTTAGATGACACGAAGCTAGCCTTAGTGTTGTCCCTGAGTGACTTCTGTGGCTAGGTATGAAAAGGCCACGGAGCTTCTGCCCATTTGGGAGCCTCACGTCAGCACGCACAGTCTCAGGGTGTCCCCATCAGCTGCCCTGTTGTGTGAAGCTCAAGCCACGTGGGGAGGAGGGACTAGGTGCTCCTGTTTACAGAGTAAACCCTCTAGACCTGAGTCATTCTAGCTCAGGTACCAGAGACGTCAGTGTCCAGAGGATCCCAGCTCCCAGCCATGCAAGTCAGCCCAACAGGCACTCCCAATGGAGGCCCGAGAGGCTGCAGGATGCAGCCCGCTCCCACTGTGCCCTTTGTGAGCTCCTGTCCTGCTGAATCCGTGAGCATAATGCAACGGCTGTGATTTTATGCCGTTAAGTGTTAGGTGATTCTGCTCAGGAGCAGATACACTGGAACACTTGGCTATATATACACATGTTTTTTTTTTTTTTAATAGATTTATTTATCTATTTGAAAGGAAGAGTTACAGAGAGAGAGAGAGAGGGGGGTCTTTCATGTGCTGGTTCACTCCCCAGTTGGCCCAACAGTCGGAGCTGTGCCGATCCGGAGCCAGGAGCTTCCTTCAGGTCTCCCACATGAGTGCAGGGGCCCAACAACCTGGGCCATCCTCCACTGCTTTCCCAGGCCACAGCAGAGAGCTGGATTGGAAGAGGGGCAGCCAGGACTTGAATGGGTGCCCATATGGGATGCCTGCGCTGCAGGCGGAGGATTTATCTACCGCACCACGGTGCCGGCCCCTCACACGGGTTCTTAAGATGTCATTTTCAAGCAGGAAAGATCTCAAGAGATCATCTAGTCTTTCTCCCTCAGTTTTCAGATGCAGAAAGTGACCTCGTGGAGTTACAGGGCTTGCCTGAAGCCACGCGATCAGCTGTGGAGGGCCAAGACTCTGAAGTCCGCTTCGTTTACAGCAGAGACACGCCCACCGCGCCATGCGCATCTGTATGAACTGGACAAGAGCAGGTGCTCCGCCGGGAAAGGGTTGTTCACTAAAGCCCCAGCTCTCTGCAGGGATCAGGCCTTGACTTTGGGTAAAGCTTTAAGCTGAAGCTTCCCCCACAGCACCTTGCTGAAGAGCCAGCCCTCCCATTACCATAGTCTTGTTGACTTCTTTCTTCCTTTATCAGTCTTCCCTGGCTTCTCTTCCCTTCTAGCTCTGAGGCTTCTCCCACTCCGCTATTTTCCTTTTCAGCACTGTGCATTGACATATTGGGTTTTGATCAATGGCCCTGAAAGGTGTAGGTTATGATTGTAGTTCACTGGGTACAGACTCCACACGGAAGTGAGTGGGATCCTCCAGCTGCTTGGAGCTGGATCAGAGAAGTGCACGCTATGAAACAGACAGAAGCAGGACATCTTACCGACGTGGAGGCTCAAGGACACCTCATCAGTCCCCAGGGGTTCTAACTCCATCTGGAAACTCCTGAACCTCCCTCCCATTCATAGATTAGGAAACAGGTCTCAGAGAAGTGATTCTCCTAGATCACGCCCCGTCTTTGTATATCTGTGTGGATCTCAGGACTGAATCCCACCCCCCCCTTTTTTTTAAAGATGTATTTTATTTATTTGAAAGACAGCGTTACAGAGAGGGGTAGAGACAGAGAGAGAGGTCTTCCATTTGCTGGTTCACTCCCCAGATGGCTGCAAAGGCCAGAGCTGAGCCGATCTGAAGCCATGAGACAGGAGCTTCTTCTGGGTCTCCCACATGGGCGCAGGGGCCCAAGCACTTGGGCCATCTTCTACTGCTTTCCCAGGCCATAGCAGAGAGCTGGACTGGAAGTGGAGCAGCCGAGACTAGAACCGGTGTCCATATGGGATGCCAGCACTTCAGGTCAGGGCGTTAACCCGCTGTGCCACAGCACCAGCCCCTGAATTCCCCTTTAAAGGTTTTATCTGTAGCAGTTTAATATTAAGAGCACTGGTATTTAAAAAGTACCTTTTGCAAATCAAAAATTTCGACTATATAAATAGCAGCCTTAAACAGGGTTGAGAGCACACTTACAGGGTGTGGTGAAGTGTTTAGTGGAGCCCAAGTGTTTTCTAGGAGAGATGTTTTAGAGTGAAAATAAAGGGGGAGGATTATAAATGAAGACATCTTATACACAGAAAAGGAACTAAGGTTTGAGACGAAAGAGTACAGAAACGTGTATTTACAAAGACCGAGCTGGAAGGTGTTGGCAGTTGTTTGACTGAACTCAAAAGTGTGAGAGGGTAGCAGGGGGCTAACTCATTTTTAAAATAAATCCCCTCATCTAATAATGAGCCCAGTTCCCACAACGACCACATTAACCCATTCAGGAGGGCAGCACCCGCTTCTCGCTGTGTTCACCAAAGCAATGTGCGTGGAAGCAATGGGCCGCCTTCAGTCTGAGGTTGTCTGGGGACAGTGATTGCTGGAGGCCCTCTGCATGGCTGGCTCCACGGAGATCATCAGCCACTCAGCAGTGTGACTGAGACAGTTGGCCTGTGGGATCTGGTAGGGCCCATACAGATGAATCTCATGTTACTGCGCTGTTTTACAAATCCCTGAAGTTTTTGTTTGTTTCTTGGGTCTTTCCTGCCCTCCAAGATTGCCAGCATCCCGAGAGTAGAAAGCTTGCGTTTGTCCTGTTCACTGATGCCATAAAGAGTGAACGAAATGAATCATTGAGTGAATGAAGTTCTCTGGGTACGCCCGAGTACGGGCAAAGCTGCAAAGGGGTGATGGAGTTTTCCGTAAGCTGCATCCTAAGAGGGGGTGAGAACTCATTTTGAGGACAACAGCAGACACAGCCTTGGAGGAGCTAAAACGTTGACACCTGTGGCATCACGTGGCTTGCTGTCTTAGCACTCTTTTAAAGGGACGTAAGACACAGTTGCCCCAAGAGAGCTCAGCAGCAGCACTGCCAATAACTGACTTAGAAGCGCTGTGTCACAATCAGCACCGCATAACAAGGGCTTATCCAAAGGGGCCCATTTATGTCTCAAAGAAAAGCCCAGCTGCTTTGCCAAGAGTCCTGGGCTGCTCTGCCTCAAGTGATGCCTGAATCCTTCTGTTGCATTACTTTGCCTGCTTCTGGCTTTCATCCTCATGGGAGTTGGGTGTCCATCAGCATTCTGGCCTCAGGAAGGAGAAGCAGAGGGTATGCAGCTTTCTTTCAAGGCTGTCTCCCACAAGTGGCTCGCAGCCCTTAGGCTCACATCCCATTGGTGGGGACTCAGTCCAATGAGCATGCCCAACTGCAAGGGAGGCTGGGATATATAGTCTTTTGGTGGACATTCATATGCCTCCTCCCTGAAACCAGAGAACTACTATTGCTAAAAGGACAAATCGTAAGATGGATGTTTGGGGACAATTGGTTGTCTCTCACTGGCGAGGAAGCATCATGGCTGATGCTGAGAGACTGTCCAAGCTATCTATGAGTCTTCAGAAAGTTCATAGGAAATGTGTGTTATGGAAAAATATGCACGGACTTTAAGAGTATATGCAACAAGAATGAACTCATCTTTTAATTCCAGTTTCCATGAACTTTTCAAGCACCCCTGTAGTCTGTATCAATGACTCTATTACCATGATTATTTTGTGTATGTGTGTGTGTGTGTGTGTGTGTGTTTTACAGACAGAGTTAGACAGTGAGAGAAAGAGAGAGAGAGAGAGAGACAGGTCTTCCTTTTTCCGTTGGTTCACCACTCAAATGGCCGCTATGAAGCCAGGAGCCAGGTGTTTCCTCCTGGTCTCCCATGCAGGTGCAGGGCCCAAGGACCTGGGACATCCTCCACTGCACTCCCGGGCCACAGCAGAGAGCTGGACTGGAAGAGGAGCAACCGGGACAGAATCCGGCGCCCCAACCAGGACTAGAGCCCGGGGTGCCAGTGCTGCAGGCAGAGGATTAGCCAAGTGAGCCACGGCACTGGCCTACCATGATTATTTTGGACAGCCTATGTCGCAGGGTATGATAGGCAGTCTCTAAAAGTGACCCCCATTGATCCCTGCCTTTGGTATTATTCAAGCCTTATGTCATCCTCATCTCTTGTATAACTTTCTTCAAATGCACAGAATGTCAATAGGCTCTCAATTTCATGATTGGATTATAAAATCTATTTCCAGCTTGCTAGCAGCCTCTATTGCCTTCCCAGCTTGCATGCTTTAACGAAGCAAGCAGCCATGTTGCAGAGTCCATACAGCAAGAAACCATACATGGAAACCAGTCTCCAGGCAACAGCCAGCCAAGAACCTTGGTCCTTAGCTCAATAGTCAACAAAGAACTGAAACTTTCCAACAACTACTTGTGTTTGGAAATGGATCCTTCACCAGGCAAGCCTTGAGATTAGCCAGCCCTGGGTGCATCCAGCCCTGGGTGACACCTTGGCTGCGGCCCTATAAGAGATCCTGCAGCAAAGGGTGTGACTAAACAGTGCCTGGACTTCTGATGCACAGAACCTGACAGGTAATAAAAGGAAGAAAAAACATAGGAGTCTTTGTCAAGAATTGTCGCCTGCTCTGGGTCTAACCTTTTAGGAACAGCATACCTGTCTCTTCTGCAGTGTGGTCCTTCCATGGCCCCAGATCCATCAACTCTACATGACACACACTCACACCACCAACAACCTTTTCCAATCCAAGACGCTCTTCTCTCCTTAGATCTGGATTCTACCATTTCCTGCCTTTGTGTTTTTTGCCTTTGAATGGTCTCATTTCACATCATCTTCTAAAGGGGTTTAGATTTTGATAGTAATAACCAGGAAGCAGGTGGCAGGGTGATTTTTTTTAAAAGCTGAGCTGGGTGTTTGGTGCCGTGATTGGGACACTCACAACCTGTATCAGAATATGAGTTCGAGTCCTGACTCCACCACTTCCTATCCAGCTTCTTACTAATATGCACTCTGGGAGGCAGCAGATGCTTTTTCAAGTAGAGGGGTCCCTGCCACTCATACGGGAGACCTAGGCTGAGTTCTGAGATCCTGGGGCTTTGCTCTGGGGAGTGAGCCAGCAGACAGATGTTCTCTGTCTCTCTGTCTTTCTGCCTTTGAATGAAGTGAAAAAAAAGTGTAGAAGTTTCTAAAAAGTTGTGGTGATGAGACTTGGGAAATACAAGGGAGTAACTTTTAGACACTGGGAGGTTGAGGTTTCCTCAGAGATGTCACAACCAAGGTACTGTAGGGGTAGAGAGAGGCAGCAGGCAGCTTCCTAGAACATCACCTTACCCTCACCCAATGGCACAAAGCGTCTCTGGTCTTTAACTCTACAATTGATGCTGATGGGAAGGGAGGGTCCCAGTGGAATCTACAGCATCCTTATATTTGACCATGCTTAGCCTTATATTAACAACAAAACCATTTATTAAGTAAATATTACGTGCTGGGCCCGACTGCTCTGGTGAGCAGTCGTGAACAGCCCCTGCTCTCTGGTTCCTCAAGGCACTGTGTCTTAACTATCTCCTTCCAGACTGTGGGACCCATGAGGGCAAGGAGTTTGTATGACTTTTTTTTTTTTTTTAATTTTACATTTAGTTTATTTGAGAGTGAGAGGACTCCCATCTGCTCCCTCCTCCCCTTCCAAATTCCAGGGGAAAATTGGAAGCCAAGACCCAAATCCTGGTCTCCCAGGTGGATACAGGGGCCCAGGGAATTGAGCCATCCTCTGGTGCTTTCCTGGGTACATTAGCAGGGAGCTGGATTGAAATTGGAGTAGCCGGGACCTGAAATGGTGCCCCTGTGGGATGCCACCATGTAGTCGGCGGCTTAACTCACTGTTCCACAACGCCAGTCCTGTATACCTTTTTCATGATGGATAATCATAGTCTCTGGCCTCTGTAGACATTTGACAAATATCTGTGGAATAAATAAAGCTGAAAGTGAACAGAATGGGGGCCAGCACTGTGGCACAGCAGGTTAAAGCCCTGGCCTGAAGCGCCAGCATCTCATATGGGTGCTGGTTCTAGTCCTGGTTGCTCCACTTCTGATCCAGCTCTCTGCTTTGGCCTGGGATAGTAGTAGAAGATGGCCTGAGTCCTTGGGCCCCTGCACCCTCACGGGAGACCTGGAAGAAGTTCCTGTCTGCTGGTTTTGGATTGGCGTAGCTCCGGCTGTTGCAGCCATTTGGGGAGTGAACCAGCAGGTAGAAGACTTCTCTTTCTCTCTCTGTCTCTACCTCTTTCTGTAACTCTCTTTCAAATAAATAAAGATGAATCTTAAAAAAAAAAAAAGAAAGAAAGTGAACAGAATGACAATGAGGTAGGGCAATAGGGAAGGGAATAAGAGCTACAACACAGTGATCTCACTAGAATGCACACTCTGTGAGGGCTGGCGTTTTGTCTGTGTTTTTTGCTGCTCTACCCCAATGTCCAAAACACTGCCTGGCATACAGGAGGCTCTTCGTACACTTTGTTGAAGAAGCGAATAACTTTCACAGAGTGACTAGATTTATAATCGTGACCTGAAATGCTTATTTCTTCCTTTAGGATCTCTGTGATACTAATGAAAATATTTTTGAGACTATTTGATTCACTCCATGTTCCCCTATTCATGTAGTAGCGAAATGCTCCAATCCTGTCCATAGGGCAACCTGGCTGTAAGCTCACCTAGGCCACAGAACCTATGGGATTTCAGAGGTTGGAGTTACACGCACGAGACCTGGGTTGTAGAATCAATGGCGTGAATCATTTCTCTTCCCTGGATAATACTGGCTGCCTCATCTATACAAAGAACAGGTTTGATTTGGAGGACTGTCAGATGATTTTAATTATAAACTCTGATGAATCTTTGATTCTGAAATGTCACCAAAAATACAAGCTCTGAATGAGATACCTATTTATCTCAATTTTTCTGACTTCTATTCAGAAGTTACCCAATTCTAGTTGGGAATTTAGCAAATTCTATTGACTATTAATGTCTTTACTCTTACATTAAAAAATATTTATTTCATTTATTTGAAAGGCAGAGTTAGACAGAGAGAGAGAGAGAGAGAGAGAGAGCAAGAGAGCTGACATCCACTGGTTCACTCCCCAAATGGCTGCAAAGGCTAGGTCTGGGTCAGGCTGAAGTCAGGAGCCAGGAGCTAGGAGCTTCATCCAGGTCTCCTTCATGGGTGCTGGGGCTCAAGCCCTTGGGCCATCCTCTACTGATTTCCCAGGACTTTAGCACGGAGCTGGATTGCAAGTGGAGCAGCCAGGACTCAAACTGGCGGCCGTAAGGGATGCTGGAATTGTAGGCACTGCTTTACCCACTATGCCGCAGCGCTGGCCACTACGCTTACATTTTGACAAGGAAAGGATTGTGATTTCAGCTGCATTTGGCGAAGACCTAAGATAGAGGCCGGTGCTGTGGCACAGCGAGTTAACGCCCTGGCCTGAAGCGCCGGCATCCCATATAGGCACCAGTTGGGAGACCCAGCTGCTCCACTTCTGATCCAGCTCCCTGCTATGGCCTGGGAAAGCAGTGAAAGATGGCCCAAGTCCTTGGGCCCCTGCACCCACGTGGGAGACCCAGAGGAAGCTCCTGGCTCCTGGCTTCAGATCGGCCCAGCGCCGGCCCTTGCAGCCAATTGGTGATTGAACCAGTGGATGGAAGACTGTTTCTCTCTCTCTCTCTCTCTCTCTCTCTCTCTCTCCTCTCTCTGTGTATCTCTGAATTTCAAATAAATAAATAAATCTTAAAAAAAAAGACCTAAGATAAAGGTTCTAAGCCACTGCTCCTCTTCAGCATTATGGAGTATACTGTACCTTAGATCTTAGCACATAAACTGTGGACTTTCTAAAAAAGAAAACTAAATATGAATTTATTACTTGAGCACTTGCCACTGTCTATATGCTCTGAAATTGCTCCACCCACTACGTTTTCGTCTTGTAGGCATGTGTTTCTGCAATGGTGCTCTGCCAACCTCCTGTCTTAGAGTCACTGGGGTGATGGCTATGAGGAGGCCTCACCCTGGGGCCCAAAAAACCAGCAGTCCTGGAAGGCCATAGCTCAGAATTCTGCATTTAAACCAGCATCCTAGGTCACTGTCAAGCACATAAAAGCCCACAGCCACATTCCCGTCCTCCAGCAGCCTCAGGCCAGAGCCCCTTCTGATGCTACGTCCCTGAATCCCTCCCAGGTGCCAGAGTCTGCGTTCATCCCTCCCTTTTCTGGGGTTCTGGTATCTATGGCAGGTGCTTAACTCTTCACTGCACTGTGGATAATGCAGGCATGGACCAAAGTTTCTTGTATTTTAAAAAACTTTTTAGATTATTTTTTAAAATTGACAGCTAAGCGTGTTTGTATCGTGCACAATATGACGTGTGAAGTACAGAGCTGAGGTCTATTTCTAAGCCCTGTCTTACAGCAACCTTAAAGACAGGGTTGCTACAGTACACTCACCCCGGGCCCTTTAAAAAATTCAGTGCGTGAGCAACACGCAAGACCAGTGAACCTAAATCTTTCCCCTGTGGGTAGTTTCAGCAAGTTATTGGCAAAAAAGGCCATTAGAGCAAAACCAAGGCTTGCAGCGACTGTGCTTGTCTGGCAGAAGTGTCCTCGCTGCATTTCTGCAGCTTGGAGCGTGCATGTGTTTTTTGCTCTTCGTGGTGGAGTTTCTACGTGCCCTGAGATATTTAGTTATTAATCATCCAATGACACTGAGAAGCCAGACTGTCACTTAGCTGCATATTCCTTTCAAGAAAACAGATGTTGCTCAAAGTCATTGTTCCACTTCATGAGGAAAAGTCCCCTAACAGATAAAATATGTGATTTATAATTCAAAAAATGTAAATCTTCCATTGCTATTAAATACTATGAAAGGGTAACTGTCTACAGAATTGTAAAATGTGCACGTAGGAATCCCTCTGTAAGACTGTTGCTGTCTTCTCGCTGGGAGTTAGAACCCAGTTTTCTCAACTGGGTGAGGGACTTAGCCCAAAAGTCACTTAGGAGAACTCTTTTAGCCGAGAGAATTCACTTCTCATTTTACACATGGTTAAAATGTGCATTTTACACTGATGGTTCTGAAGCTTGGGTGTGCCTCACACTCACCAGGAGGACTGCTCTAAATACAGACTTCTGGGCCCCACCTCTAGAGTTTCTGATTTAGGAAGGCTGGGGGCTGGGCCCATGCGATTTGCTTTCCTAACAAGTGATGCTGTGTGATGCTGCTGGTGGGGCAGCACGCTGTCTACAGCCAGCAGCTCTGGGGAAAAAGCTAGCGGGTTCTGAAGCCGCAGATGCTGTTTGTGGATTGTGGGTAAAAGCAGAATACCTGTGTGTGCATCAAACAGCTTGTCATTGTTAGGACCTGAAGTAATTTCTCTGTGCTTTGGGCTTTGATAGGAATTATGTTGGTTGCTTTCAGTGAGTATTATGCCTTGTACTTTATTCATTTGTGCCTGTGCTTTACCTCTTTTGGAATTGTGAGCTCTATGAAGGGTTGTGTGCATCTTCCAATCATCATTGTATCTTACAGACTAGAGACATTAAATGCTCCTAATCGTTCGGTAAAGTGAGTTGTGTTAGGTGTATATTTTGAATATGACAGATACTGAATTAAGTATGCATATACTCTTTAAAAATTTATTTTTTATTTATTTGAAAGGCAAAGAGAGAGAAAGGGAGGGTGAGACCTTTCTCTCACTGGTTCACTCCCCAAAAGTCTGTAACAGCTAGAGCTGGACCATGCTGAAGCACCAGGAGCCAGGAACTTAATCTGGGTCTCCAACATGAGTGTCAGGAACCCAAGTCCTTGAGCCATCACCTGCCACCTCCCAGGGTGCACACTAGTAGGAAATTGGAATGGAGACTGGATCCAGAGCTCAAATCTAGACACTGCAATATGGGACGTGGCTGGCCCAAGTGGCATCTTAATTGCTATGTCAAATGCCCCACCTGGGCACTTATTTGTATAATCAAGTTGACTGACTTTAAGGATATGGAGAAAGAAAGTTTCCCCTAAATTTAATGAGGATCAAAGCTTTCAAACCCTAGTGATCATGCCTACTTAATTACTGCAAAGTTACTATACTTTTCAGTCCTGTTGTTTTCCTGTGAAATTTCCAAAGTAAAAGGACTTGGGGCTGTGCATCGTAGCAGAGTGCTTACAAAAAGTCACACAGCCGGAAGCACTGCCTTTGAAAGCCAATGCTACGGTGAGGTCACTACAATCTGGTATCACTTGCACAGGGGTTGGCTGATTTATCCTGAGTTATCTTTGCTGCTCTTTGTTGTTGTTTAAAAGATTTATTTATTTATTCGAAAGGCAGAGTTACAGAGAGGCAGAGGCAGAGAGATAGAGGTCTTCCATCCTCTGGTTCACTCCCCAGATGGCCACAAAGGTCGGAGTTGTACCAATCCAAAGCCAGGAGCCAGGAGCTTTTTCCAGGTCTCCCGTGGGTGCAGGGGCCCAAGGACTTGGAATGTGTTCTGTTGCTTTTCCAGGCCATAGCAGAGGGCTGGTTTGGAAGTGGAGCATCTGGGACTTGAACCAGCCTCCAAATGGGATGCTGGCACTGCAGGCGGTGGCTTTACCTGCTATGCCACAGCGCCAGCCCCAACCTTTGCTGCTCTTTAATGCTGCTGACTGAAAGAACAAACCATATTTTTAGAAGGTAGACTTCTGGAGGCAGGAATTTTGGCAAAGTGGGTCAAGCTGCTGTTTGGAACGCCTGCATCCCACATCGAAGTGCAGGTTTGAGTCTGTTACTCCATTGAATCCAGCTCCCTGCTCACATGCCTGGGAAGCAGCAGATGATGGCTCAAGTATTTTACTTGGGTCTCTGCCAGCCATGTGGGAGGCGTGAATGGAGTTCCGGGGCTCCTGGCTTCAGCCTAGCCAAGCCCCAGCTGTTGCAAACATTTGGGGAGTGTACTAGGGGGATGGAAGACCAATCTCTCTGTCACTGTCTTTCAAATAAATAAATACATAAATAAATCTAAAACAAAACAAAACAGGAAGCTAGGCTTCCGAAATCAGTTGCCAGAGTGGCAGGGTTACCCAGAATACTGATGCATTTCCAGCAGCCATAATAAGACTTAGTTGAGCATTGTGATTTATAGGTTTGAAGTTATTTCAACTTAGGAAAAGAACACAAAGATTCCCCCAAGTCCAAATGCCTGTAGGCAAAGCCTACTCCTCCTCTACGGCCTCTGTATGCTCATCTTGGGGTTCAGAAAAGAAAGGAACCTGGCGTGAGGGAAGGACTTTCCTCCCCAGGGTCCCTTCCAAGGCAGGGGAGGAGCTGAAACCTTGCCTGTCAGCTTCCCTGTGACGGCCCTATCACAACGCCTCTTAGGGTCCCCACGCCTCGTGCCCCCGGGTCCTGTTGTTCCCCATGAGCCGCCCCCCCCCTTCCAGATCTCCCTGCTACAGAAGGAAGCAAGGGGGCAGCTGCAGCTGCAGCCCGGGAGCTTCCAGCTCCTGGTTCCTCCGGCGCCCAGCTTTGCTATCAACAAGTCTGAATCCATGATTCCTGAAGGGAGTGCTTTCTCCTTAGAAAACGGCTTAGCAACTTTCTACTTCAAACACAGGCTCGGTACAAAAATGTGTTACCACGATGATTTTCTTAGTAGCTGTCTGTTGTATTATCAAGAGAGGACAGACTTCATCAAAGGCCAAATGAGAGAATAAAGGCTTTGAGAGGAAAAGAAGTCGCTACCAAATAACCTCAATCAGAAATACAAACAGCTCAATCTCACTGTCTTAGTTCACATCCCCTTTATGAACATTTTATCTCAAAAAAGGACTATGCTTATTGTTTCGACTAATCTACTTCTTTGGTGTACATTTTTTACTAATTAAAATGTATCCAAACTGGGATTACCTTAGAACCTAATCCTCTATCATATTTTATAATTTTATGTTCAACTGTGAGATAAATACAGGGGCTATTAGTCATGTACTACATAAATAAAACATTACTTGAGTCTACAAATAGAGCTATACATTTAATTCACCAACATGTAAAATATTGACCAACAAATACAAAGATTTTAAAAATACATATTTAAAAGCACTACAGTTAAGAATTCTGTTGAGTTCTGCATGATAGGGAGTCCAATCAAATAAAGGGCATAACCACTTAGAGAAAAGCAACACGAAATGAAAGTTTCCATGCCAGCGGAGGACACGGATATACAGTGGACATGTGACATCCACAAGGAAGAGTCACACAGAACAGAAAATGAAAGCTCTGCAAAGAAGAAAGGAAAAATCTCACAAAGACAGAAACAAAAGAAAGCAACTTTCATGGTATCTCATGTAGACATTCAGGAATTGTCACCAAATAGTTTGAAAATTGGGATACATTTTCCCCAACTATAGCTATAAATGAGAAGTTAGCCTTGAGATTTGTCTCGTAAATTAAATGAAATTAAGCTGTGAGCCAGATGTTTCCCATCTGTGCTTTAGATTATCCTAAACGTAAAAGTCATTATAAAGCACCCCATACGACTCAGTGTTGAGTGTATATTTAAAAAGTCAGGTGACATAATCTCCCTTAGACTTCAGAACATTTTAATTTATTTTTGATGTCAGAATTTTGATAGGTAATGAAAAAAGTTCAGGTGAACAGTTTCACTGTAAAGTAAACTTTTCTGAAAGACAGAATCCTCATAATGCTGAAACAACTTTTTGAAAAGAGAAAATTGCAGATTTTCCATGTGGTATCAGACTAAGAACTGGACTTCCTCTCAACTGAGTTCTGATATTAGACAGACAGAATGTTTTCGTTAACACAGTGTATGTATGTTGTGCATAACTACTGCAGTTCACATGCAAAGACTGGATTATGAATTAAATAGCCCAAGAGAAATTAAACTTTAAATAGTCACTAAAGACATGAAGGAAAAAATGTATGAAGTCTAGAAAGGGAAGTCATCACACTGTCAGCATGAAGCTCACTACACTGTATCAACCATGGACAAATCTCCGGTTAGAAATTAAGAAATTGTAAAAACTACTGAGAAACTCTCAAAAAAACAGTTGCAGTGATCCATAGCTGATTACATCTTTGTTGAACACATATCACTTATTCATTATGGGAGCATTATGTAAGTTATTTTGCAATGCCTTCAAGTTGATTTTGAACATGTCTGTCCCTGGTGACATATCAAATTCTTATAAAACAATCAAGCGAGGAGCAATTGACATCTTCATGCAAAAAATGTGTTGAGTCTGAACAACAGTGGAGAAAAATTCACTGACTAAATTACATATATGACTGGCATATGAATTAGTTTACTCTTCCAGTGGCTGGGTAACAGAATATGTCCTTTCAGTGTATTAATCTAAATATACCTCCCCCGTCACACGCATCCATCTAAATGTGCACTTCACTTTCCCTACTTTCTCCAGCTGTGTCTGCATGGAGCATTTCAACGCTGCCCTGGGTCTGACGCGGAGCCCTCTATGACGCAAACCACAGGAACATAATGATATTTAACAGAACATAATTATGACTAGTTTTGAGTGGCCTTCAATTTGGAACATTAGAAAAGTATAATTATGTTTATTTTAAAGGAAAGTGTAAGGTCTAAATCTGACCCCACGGCACAGTATATTTTGATGAGTATTGTCAATTTACCTTAAGCTGTCTTTATGTAAATATGATGAGGTAACTCAGGTAAAAGTGGGTTGCGATTTTAGAGCCCTAGACAGCTTACTGTTTGTGTGGATTTGGAGTCCATAGCCACTGCTGTAACAACATTCTGTGAAACTCCCACAGAACCAAAACAAACCGGAAACACCAAGGTGCTGCATTAAATGGATTGTTTTAAAACCCACGGTATTAAAAAAGACAACAGTGCAAGTTGGGGTGAAAGCTCTTTTCCACAAATGTCATCATTTCAAATAGGATTCAGTAAGAAGTAGGCTCAGCAAGATAAACTTTTTACTTGCTATGTCTTGTTTGATTCAAGAAAAATAATTTAAAATAAGAAAGGTCTTCAGAAAGTCCATGGAAATGCATGTTACAGAAAAACCCTGCAGGGACCTCAATAGTTTTTCATGTAAATAAACATATTTTAACTCAATTTTCCCATGAACTTTTTGAAGTTCTTAGTTTTAAGCTCTGTCTAAATCTAGAAAAGGCTAACATGGAGATGAACAGCACAGTTGTACTTTCTTTAACATAATTAACCTTCATTCATAATCAGAACTATTAAGAATTAGTAGAAAGAATATATTTGCACAATTTTTTCTTGCCATGAAGTTTTACTATGATCAGAAACTCACAACTCCAAACTAGCTAATTTACTGCTAATGCAATTTCTCTGCTTCCAAAATGGTTCCTTTATTCACACAAAGTTTATGCTTTGCTAAAATAAGACACTGTACCATAGTAGTCTGTAACCAATACAATTGATTAATTGTTTTTAAATAACCTAAAATGTCTACTGACATTTGACACAGTCATTAACATTTTCTTCAATTAGTTTTTAAAACTTTCGTGTGCTGAGGCCTTTAAGGAGAGCCTTCTATAAAGTTGGTGGTTAAACTTACTTTTTTGATGTTGGTAAACTCCAATTAAAAATAAATTTTAGTTTATAATTAATAGTAATTTGCTTTTAAACTTCATTTGAATTTCATTACATTTTCTATTATGAGTGTGCTAATTTATGTCTAAGTTATGCACACAATTAGTTCTTGCATACTGATGTATTTTAAAGTAATTTTTAAAGTCCTAAGTGGCACTCTGGTTGTAGTTTTATGAAACAAATAAAGCACACAGCAGCAGACTAAATTTCAACAGCTTGTAAACTCTAATACATTTCTGCATCATCAAACTCGCATTTCCCAGCATTTGTTAGCTTATTTTCAGTACCAACATAAAATGCTTCCCTATCCTTGGACAACACTAAAACGACTGGATAAGGACATATACTTTTTTCCCTAAAGTAATTGGAACACAGATTTGCAGTGGTAAAATGAGCAACAGTCTTTGAGCTGTACCAAGTTCATCTAAAGACCATACTTTTACCACATTGTAAAACTCTGCACGTTCGTTAAGTGAAACCATAAGAAAGTGATTTTGTCATCAAATGACTTTGTTCTGCTTTTAGAAATTGTATTACATTATTTTTGGTAAATTCCAAATATTTTATCTAGTTTTTCTCTTAATAATCAAAATTATATATATAATTACCTTCAACATATAATGTATTCAAATATTAAATTTGATACACTTTACCTATTTTTTTTTCCTCTGAGCAGCCACAAAGTTAAAGTTCTAAGGGAACTTGATCTTCAACACTTCATCTGTTTGGATACTAAATAAATGATCATAGCTGTCAATAAGAGGTAGCAGATTGATTTCAAAATTGCCATTTTTCTTTCCATATCAAGGCTTCTGCCCACATGAGATAATCACTTCAAAATCTCAGAGTCCAAAGCCCTTGATGTTTTCACTCTGCCAAGGCCTCTCCTCTTTCCCATCACCTGCCAAAAGACTTTGTCCGACTGAAGTTGATCCCAAGGCATGGCTCAGAAGTGAGAGTGGGTTTTTGCAACTCTCCACGCTGATTTATACATCTGCGTGTGTCTTCTTAAACTAAACCAAGATGGTTGATTGATTAGAATTGGTTCAGATTAAGGTTACACATGTGGATGGATATTAATGTTAGTATCTAGCAACTTCTTCTTATTGCTTGCAAAACTGCCACACCCTTGAAAATTTAACCCGAACCGCTTTTCCCAGGGAAAGAACTGGGAAGACTCACATTCTAATCTGTCATTAAATAGAACTGTGCCACCACATAGTTCCAAAAGGACTATGTATTTACTATCTTGTCCTGAGTTAGAGTCACGATGCTGTTTCTAAGGAATATAAAAAGTAATTTCCCTCTCAATTATGTAGGTTTGCGTTCTACTTGACCTGGATCTCAAGAGCAGCCCCTCCCTTCAGTCACCCTTAAGTTCCATCGACTTACATACACGTCTTTTACACGAAGAGTTTACTCAGTGCCACGCACATTTGGCATTAACGCTGCTTACTTAACGTTATTAACACATTTTAGAACATTTCCTGCTTGTTGCACATTCTAAAGCAGAAGCTGTAACTGCTGATTAAGTTTTCAGTTTGAGTTTAAAACGCAAATACCCGAAACCATCGAGCTGAGATCTGAAAACACACCTGTAAACTTTAACACTTCACATTTGAGAGGAAAGTGAGAAATCTAGATGAAAATGTTCTATTTCCAAGTTAATGAGTATCCCTGGCTCCTCCCTGAGACATCTTCGTATACTTCAATGATTTTTTTTTTGTTTAATTTCCAAGTCAAACTTCCAGGCCTAAGCAGAAACCTCTAGGTGGTCAGTGTGAAACAGGACTTGGAAAGCTCTCCACAACAGAGGCTAAGACAGAAGCAAGCAGCACCACGCCGGGTATCCCGAGGGGGCTGAAATGCTGAAAGGGCGCCTCAGGAGCTGCTATCTTCTTGGTTCTGCCTGGTAAGCACCGACCTGAACAGGGTTTCCCAGTTTCTCGGTCACTCTCCAGATCCCCCAGGGTCGCCAGGGTCTCCCCAGACACGACCACGGCGGACTGCGGGGAGAAAGCTCAGCCCCCGCGGGACCTGTCCCGAGAGCACCACCAGACTGAAAGCAGAGGAAATCTGCCGGATCCAAAGACCGCAGACTGCGTGAGCGGGCAGCAGGTGCCCAACGTGTGTGAGAAACCCGGGCGTCCAGGGCGAAGTCCCAACGCCGCGCGACAGCTCGGAGGTCCTCGCTCAGGCCTTTTCCAAGCCAGCCCTGCTTCCATCCTCGCACCCTGCGCGCTCGCCCAGAACTGCGAGCACCGCACCCGCCTCCGCCCCAGGCCGCCCCTGGGAACTACGCGGATCCTGCTGAAACCCGACCTCGCCGCACAGCCTCCCGGAAGAAGAAAAGATCAAACGAGACCGGCTCAGCGGGGTCTTCCCGAGGTGACCCCGGAGTGAACGTAATTTATTTTCACGCTGCAACTGCCGATCGCTTTACAGAGACATATCATGCTGTAGCTCTGCGAGGAGCCGAGGACAAAAGGAACTTTTTTGTTTTATTAACGTTATAATTATTATATTCTTTAACAAAGCTATTAAATAACCTGTACAAAGCCCGAGCCGGTCCTAGCGAAAACCCGAGAACTGTCTGAAATCTCCCCAGGTCCCTGCGTTTTAATCCAGCAGCGTTTCCTATATACAAGGTCAGCCCAGGGTGGGCGCCCCCAAACTGCAGGTCCCCCAGACGGCGAGATTGGGTCAGAGTTTGAAGCTGCTCTGGTGTGATTGTGATGCAGGGTTCCCAAACCTGACCCAAGCGCCTTCGGGTCCCTACTCTACCTCCTCCGCGCCTCCTGGGCACCGGGTCCCTGTGTCCGAGCGCCGAGCAAGCCCACAGCCTGGCTCCTCTTTGGGAGGCGGGCGGCGGAAAGTGGTCTGCTGAGTCTCCCCCGGGGACAGCTGCGTCCAGGGCCCCCGGGACCCCCCGCAAAAGTACCAGGAAGGGGTCCCGAGACGGGAGCGGCCTTCCGGGGTGCTCCCAGGGTGGGCTCACAGGTCCCGCGGGTTCTCCCGCTTCACCCCGGCCTCGGCTACCTTGAGCTTCTTATTTTGGTGCGTCTTGACGTGCTTGGCCAAGTGGTCGCTGCGCATGAAGCGCTTGCCGCACTCGGGGCAGGCGAAGCGCTTCTCGCCCGTGTGAGTCCGCAGGTGCCGCTGCAGCTCGTCCGAGCGCGTGAAGCTCTTGCCGCAGAAGAGCCAGTTGCACACGAAAGGCCGCTCGCCCGTGTGCCAGCGCAGGTGCGCCTTCAGGTGCGACGTCTTGCCGTACACCTTGCCGCAGCCCGGCACGTGGCACACGTGCTGCTTCTTCTTGCCCGGCTCCGCCTCGGGGGCGCCGCCCGCCGCCTGGCAGTTGGGGCAGCGGCAGCGGCGGCACCTCCTGGCCGTGGCCGCCAGGGGAGCCTTGGTCTGCAGCAGCGCTGCGATCTGGCTCTGGTACTGCGCGAAGTCCGACGGGCCCAACACCAGGCCGCGTTGCAGGGCGGCGGCGGCGGCGGCCGCGGCCGCAGCGGCTGCCGAGGCGGGGAAGCGCGGCGCGTGGGGGCCCCCGGAACAAGCACCGGGGAGGCCGCCCCCTGGAACTCCGGAGGCCCCGGCGCCCGTCTGCGGGATGCTCCACCACGGTAGGTCGTCGGGGGCCGGATTGGGGGACAGTTGGCGGCAGGTGGGCGGTGGCGGCGGGGGCGGCGGGGGCGGCGGCGGTGGAGGCGGCGGGGGCAGCAGGTTGGAGTAGCCCGGGGGCAGCGCGGCTTGAGCCGCGTACGGCACGTAGGCGGGCGCGCAGCTGGCGGGCAGGGCCGCCATGCTCGAAGGCAGCATCTTGACTGGCGAGAACTCGTAGGGGTACGAGGGGTCGGCAGGGGGTGTGAGCGGCAGCTCGTGCGCAGCCCCGAAAGACGGCTGCAGGTGCGTTTTCTGCGGCGTAAGCCCCAGGCTGGGGTGTGGGGGCGGCAGCGCGCCGGGAGAGTGCGCCGGCATGTCAGCGGTCCACGGGTGGAAGAGCCTGGAGGGCGAGCCCAGCGCCGGGTCGTAGGGCACCTGCAGGAAGTCCGCGGGCGCCGCCGCGCCCGGCTGGCCGATCCGGCTACAGGTGGCGGCCAGCAGCGCCAGGGGCGAGTGCTTGCCCAGGTCCGGGGAGGCGCTGGGGGTGCGGTCCTGCATGGGCGGCGGCGAAGGAGGGCGGAGAAGAAGACAAAAGGTTAGCGCTCTGAGCGCGGACTCGGGGCAGGCCCGCCGCCCCCACGCCCGCTCTTATACCGCGCCCCTCCTCCGCGCCCGGCCGTCCCTCCCCCGTCACCGCACCCCACCACGCAGCCACCGGCCCCAAGAAACTTTTGGTGCCTGCGCTACCTGCAAGCGGGGCTCGCGAGTGCCTCCTGCTAAACTACTCGGGGCAAAGAGACGCACGCCATCCAGCCTCGGAGGAAGCGGGCGCAAAGCCGGAGGGGCGGACCCGACGGGCCGCCCGGGGCTCCTGGTCGGGGAGTCTGAAAACACCCACAGCCCGGCTGCCCGTGCGCCCCCCTTCTGCCTTTTCAGCGCTTTTTACCGCGCTGCCCTCGCGCTCCTCCCCTGCCGGCCCTGCGCTGAAGTCGGCAGGACGGCCCGGCCCAGCTGGGTGAGCCCGGGCCCTGCTTTTGGACCGAACGCGCACCTCGGCACCAGCTCTCGTCTCCCTGCGTCCCTCCCCTGACGGCCACACTCCGGACACCAGGTTAAGTGTGAAGTTAGTGTCGGCGCCCCTAGGTCTGACGCTGGCCGCCCTCGCGCCGAGTTCCAGGCGCGGTCGGACCGCCGCCTTTGCCACCTCTCCCCCGCCGCCCCGAGCCCGACTCTGACCTGGAGGAAGGCCTGCAGCGAGTCGTTCCGGAGGACGGCCACGGCGGCCATGGCTACAGCTTGCAGGCCGCGGGCTGCCGAGCGGGGCGCCGCCGCCGAGGCATGGACGCCCGAAGGCGAGGACGAGCGGCCGCCCAGCGTGCCTCCCCGGCGCCCGCTCCGCGCGCCGGGGCCCTCCCCGCCCTGCGCCCCGCGCCCCGCGCCCCTCGCCGCGCCCCGCTCGCTCGCCCCGCGCGCGGTCTGAGCGCTTCAGGATCACCTCCAAGAATTTGATAAGGACTTTGCTGGGCCGCCAGCCAGTCAGAGGGAAGATTTATGGCTTTGAAGTTTGCCGCTACCCAATCATCAAAGAATAGCGGCTCTTTCAGAAGCGAAAGCAAATCCTTTGAATCCACAAAGCTCCTATGGTGTGTTTGTTGGTCTGGATAAAAGAACTGATTATTAGGGGGATGGGAAGGGAGGAGATAAAGGCGGGACAATTAATGAAGTAATCACTATGTGGGAAATGTATATACACAAATAATTGGATTTTCCTGATCAAAGGGGGCCTTGCCGCCTGGAGACTAGCGCTTGGGTTGCTCGAGACACTCGATCCCCCCCCCCCCAACACACTTGCAATTAAAGATTTGCACCAAAGCAGCGCCCCAAGTGACAAAGTGTCTTTGTTATCTCTAGAAAAATCTGCTCCAGCTTCCAGGCGCGGGCCTGCGCGAGGGGCAAGAGGCTGACTCTCCCCAGTGCATACACACCTTGGGCTAACCAGCACAACCCCAGCACCCGCCCGCACACGCTGCGGGCCCAAGCGACTTCCCAGGGCGGGGCGTGGGACCAACCGCACCCGGTCGGCCGCGTGTCCCCCACTCGCTGCGATGAAGCCGGGGGCAGGACTGCGACCCGGGGCGGGGCCGGGCGGCCGCCCAGTGCGGGCCGTGGGTGGCGCGCACGCTCCAAGGCTGCCAGCTCCGACAGCAGCCCGGCCCTCCGGTGACGCTCCTGCCGGCGACAAGAAAGTTTTCCTCGGGCCACAACTTCTGCAAAGAATGAGCCTGGGAAAAAGCACCGACTCTGCGCTCGCCCCCAAAGCTGGGCTTGGCCGGACCCCCGGAGCGATCCTTGACTTAGACCCGGGAGGTCATCGTGCTCACCCGGCCCGGCAGGCTGGCGGCCCCGCACGCTGAGGGCTGACGGCGATTAGGCCCCACAGAGAGCCCGCGGCGCGGCGGGTCGTTTCTGTCCCCAGACCCCCACGAGGGAGTACTTGCTCTGGCCAGCGGAACAGACCCACCCGGGAAATGCCCAAAAGAAGGCAGGCAAGGACGCCTTTTTTGTTGTGGTTCAACAAACTACAGATCATACGAGGTTGGCCCCTGAAGAGGAGAGAAAAGTCAATATAAACTTTTCCTATCACCTTTGGAAAGAAAAGACAATTCTTGCCTAGGCGCGGGGCATGCTTCGCCAGGGGCAGAGAAGCGCCCTCCAGGGCGGCGTGTTGATTCTAAATTCTCATGGCCACCCACGTTCAGGCGAGGAGGGTCAGTCAGCAGCCCGCCTCCCTCCGGCCTAGGGTCCCAGGCCCTGCGAACACCGTGTCCTGTAATCCCGAGAGCGGGATGGGAAGGAGAAAGGGACTAGTGGAGCACCTCACCAATCTGGGGGTCCGGAACGGCCTCTGGGGCTCCCAGCCATGCTGGTGTAACCGCACAGCAGAGTGGACCGCCAGAGCTTGGCCTAACCTGGTGCTCATCCAGACGCGATCTCCCGTCTCCCGGGGATCCCCACACTAGCCCGTGCCTTCCTGTGCGTGGGCCTTCCGCGAACCGCACTGCAATCAGGACTGCCGTGAGAGGATGAGCGGGTGGCTCGATGCGGCACCCGAGGTTAGCCTAAGTCCTTGGGATTGGAGTCAGAGCTGTGTGTCGGTGCCCTCGCAAATCCATCAGAGGCGGGAGCAGATGGACCCACTTTGTCGCCCGGGCCGCGCCAGGAAATGGGAACGTCTTACTGGGTCCCCGCACACGTACTCGCTCTTGCTCCCCAACAAGGCATGGAGCGGGGAGCAGTGACCTCACAGCCCGGCCTACTCAGCCCGGGAGGGGTGCTCTAGGAGCCGGCAGCGGGAGAGGGCTTTGGGTTTGCTCCTGGTCCTGGCAGCCCCACGCCTGGACTGGGAGTCGAGTCTCGGGAAAGCCTGGGGGCATGATGGAGCCCTTTCACGGGGAGCCCCGTGGCGCACACTCTTGCATGCAGACCCACACCCTCCAGGCTGGTTCTGCTCTTTTGAGGTCTTCGCGCCCTCCTTTCACCGGAGGCAGGCCAGGCTGGGATCAGCTTGAAGTCACCTATGAACAGTTTCCCCCAAAAGGTAAGAAGATCCCATTCAGAGCCCAGTCCATAGTTCTAGGAGTTAAGTTTGCCCCCCATTAGCCAATAAAACCACCATCAGTGGTGAATTGCCGGGCGTTTTCCTGCCTTGGCACTTTTTAGTTGGTGATGTCGGCAAACATGTCACCCAGCGTCCCTGTGCCTGGAGCCCATTTGTTAAGAAGAGAGTTAAATAGCACGCCCCTTGGAGACTTAAAATAGTGACTCTCAGTGAACCAGAGGATGGAGGACACCCTCTGTGTGTGTGTGTGTGTGTGTCTCTGTCTCTGTCTCTCCCTCTGTGGTTCTGCCTTTCAAATAAATAAATCTTTTAAATAAAGGGGGGGGGGGCTCTCAGCAATGTTTCTGCGACCGTGCTGGGCTCCCCGGAGGTCTCCCCCCACCCCCCCACCCCATGCATACACCGCGCGCCGCCGTCGCCGCTCTTTGCCTCCTCCCCATTAGTGACAACCCCCTTGGATTCCTGCCCTTCCAGGTCCCAGACGAAGCTAGTAGAAGTTTGCGGAACTGCTACTTAGCCTCTCTCTCTTCCCACTTGGAGCGCCAGAAAAGCTTCCTGATGAAGTCATGTTCGGGGCGTCCATTAAAAATGCAATGCCGGAAGATCAAAGCACAATGTTTATTTTAGAAATTTGTTAACAATCACCAAGAGATACAGGTATCAAGGCCAAATGTCAGTTCCGCGGCACAAAGCCCCGCGCCGGGGAAGCGCGTGCGGCTGCTCTGCCATCGTGTGAAGAGACATCAAAGGCCCGGCGCGCCGCAAAAGTGCGCAGCCGAGAGCGAACGAGCGAGCCCGGGAGGGCCGGGCGCGCCCCAGCCCGCGCGGGGGCTGCGGGGGCTGCGGGGGCTGCGGGGGCTGCGGGGGCTGCGGGGGCGGGGGTCAGTTCAAAGAGGTATCCGCTGGAGCGCGAGTTCACAGGAGGGACGATTTAATGGGCTTTCTTTTGTTGGTGGGTGTGTTTGTGCACCGCGGACCCAGGAACTCCTACGTGGTCCTCCCGCCCGGGGGCGGAGGTGGGGGAGCGGCGAATGGGGAGCAAACTTTCACCACTGCGGGCGGGGGCGAGGGAGGTTGAATACCGGTCTCCTGGCGGCGGCTGGCACAGCGGAGCCGCTGTCCAAGCAGCTCTCCAAGAAGCAGCGGGGTTCCAGGCTGGGAAGTTTGCATCACAGTTTCTACGCGGGCAGGCGGCAAGAGCCGACCCGGTGCAACCTGCGAGCTGAGGCGGGTAGGTAGGGGAACCCGCAGAGGCACTTGCGCCAGGGCACACCTGCTCTGCGTGCTCAGGGATCAACCCGGGACCAGTACGGGATCGACTCTGGGACTGCTTCGCTTCCAAGCCTGGGACTTTGCCTCGGGCTTTTTCTTCCAGCAACCGGGGACCCGCGCCTGTGGCATAAATCCAAGCAGGCATTTACTCCTCTCCGATTGATTTAAATTAAAAAAAAAAAAAAAAACATTATTTAGGTCATTGCAACAAAATCTCATTGGCCTTTTAGCAGGGTGTTGCTTCACTGGTTGGATCTTCCCTCTTCCCCTACCCAGGTCTTTTGCTTGCAACTGCCCAGTAAATCCAGTACCGGTCATTGCTTTTAAAAGGTGCTGGCAGGCCGGGGACAGTGACCCTCGTGCTAATGGGGCACCGAGTCCCGGGAGGATGCTCGTGCATTTCTTCAGCCATCTACAACCAAGTATTCTCAGAGCCTTCCCCGGCAGCCTTTTGAAGTCATGCTACAGCAGAAAGCTGCTATTGTTCTCAGCTCTCTACAAGGAAGGATCAAACTTTGCCTTCTCAATTTGGAAGTTTTTTTCCCCCTTTGGTGGGGGAGTAGAGGGATTGCAATCTGATACTCTCTAAGTGAATTTTGAGGATTTGAAGCAGGCTCCTAGCAGACCAAATCCCAGACGCCCTAACACCTGCATCTGAAATAGGGCTCTTCCTCTGGAATGGGGAGGATCATTCAGCACAGTTAAAATGCTGGGAACCTGATTTGGTGACCAAATTTTCCCTTGGAAAGTTTGCTTTCCAAGGAAATGTGAGCATTTCCTCACCTGGAAACCCTGAATTAATTTTAGGCTTAAACTTTCAAATCAGACCCTTACACAACGGATGCAGAACAAGGAGAGGGTCTTTATCGCACCCAGTTCTACTCACTTGATGGCAAACAGCATTTGTGTGCTATACGTGACACACGCACAGTGTTGTGGACCTGAGTAGATGCCCTGTAAATGCGGACTTGTGTGTGCCAGCGTCGTCTGCATGATTATCGTCTGGTACTCCTTAGTACACAGTGGGAACTCAGAGGAGAGAGGACCGGTGAGGGCTGCGGAAGCCAAGGGCAGCTTTGGCCAGGAGCTAGCTGGGCTCTGAAGGAGGCTTTAAGGACTTACAGAATTTTAATATGGAGGTGAGAAAGGAACAGCGAAGGAAATAGAGCCCCCCTTTCATTGTGAAACTGAAGGGTTGGTGTTTGGATTTCCTAGTGGAGGCAAGGTACGGCCAGATTAAAGAAACCAAGGAGAGGAGTTTACCCCCAGTGCTGTATGCTGTAGGAATTTATCATAGGCTCCAAGCTAGGTGAATAATGTGGATACAATTCCATTTCTGAAACCTGCCCTGGGAGGGTTGGTGTGTAAAGAGCCTGGAAGGACAGATGAACATACAGTTCTCCAGGCATGAGTTGAGGAAGGCTTTGGAAACTGGGAATGAAGGGGCGACTCAGCATTTTAAAGGGAAAAACAGCAAATTTGGTGACAGTTTGGAATAAGAGATGGAATCACAGGAAAACTCAAAAGGATCCCTCTTTTGAACAAATGATGGTGGCACAACTAGATATCCACATGTAGAAGATGAAGTTGGGGATGAATGAGGGTGTAGAATACTCATATAGATGCATATATACAGTAGAATACTATACCACTGAGGGGGAGAGAGGTTGATTAGTGGGTACAAAAATCACAGTTAAATAGGAGGAGTAAGTTCTGTGTGAATGGCACAGTAGGTGACTAAACAATAATTATTGTGTATTTATAATATATAACATATTGTGTGTATATTGTGTATATATAAAATGCATATTTTATATACAATAATTTATTGTGTATTTCAAAATGAATGTTTTCAACACAAATCATAATGTTACAGATGATGGATATGCTAATTACCTTGATTTGATCATTATGCACTGTATAAGTATTTTGAAATATCAAACTACTACATTCTACCCTATAATTATGTATCAATTAAAATTAAATATTACTTATCAGCTAAAATGTAAAAAAGTATCAAATTGGATACTTTCCTTACAACATACACTCCAAAATGATCATAGTTTTAGGTGTGAAAATTAAACTATAAAACTCTTAGAAGAAAAATACTGAAGAATAAATTGTGACCTTTGATTAGGCACATTCTTCTTTTCTTTTTTTAAAGATTTATTCATTTATTTAAAAGGCAGAGTTATAGAGAGAAGGAGAGTGACAGAGAAGGAGTGAGAGCAAGAGTGAGAGAGAGATATCTTCAATCTACTTGTTCATTTCCAAAAGCTATAAAGGTCAGGTATGGACCAGTCTGAAGCCAGGAGCCAGGAGCCAGGATCTTCATCCAGGTCTTCCATGGGTAGCAGGGGCCCAAGCACTCAGGCCATCTTCTGCTGCTTTCCCAGGTGCATTATCAGGGAGCTGAATCGGCAATGGAGCAGCCAGCCAGGACTGGAACTGTCGCTCCCCCTCTTCGTGGAGGAACGACACAGGACCCTGTGCTGTTCTTTTGTCTGCTCGGCCCTCCCCGGGTTTGCTGCTGGTTCTTCCCAGGTTGGCTGCCGTCCTTCCACCTCCGTGGAAGGGCGGTTCCCCCTGCCACTTTCCCCACTTCCGCGGGGGAGCGGCACACCACTGGCCGGCTCTCTTGGGGGCTGCTCAGATATTCCTCAGGTGTTCACCTTAGATGTTCCTGGTGCATGTTGTTTCTCTCCTCCTTTATAGTCCTCTTCCATCAATCCCAGCTCTGCTACCCACACGCCGAGTACGCTGCTCTCCTCCAATCAGGAGCAGGATCAGCTCCTGCAGGTTACTGGTCGAACTGGAGGCAGCTGTGTAGAAGCTGTTTCCTCCTCTCCCAGCGCCATATTGTGGGAGAGCGGATGCATAGAATAAGTCTTAATTCCAGTAACTTAGTCTAGTCCGAGTTGCTCCCCACATGGAACCGCTGCTCCTATCAGATGCTGAGGTCTCAGATGGTGACTTAAGCTATTGTACCACAATGCCCTGACAATTCTTCTTAAATGTGACCAAAGGCACTAATTACAAGAGAAAAATAGATAAATTAAACTTCAACAAATTTTAAAATTTTTGTGTTTGAATGGATAATATCAAGAAAGTAAAATCGGGGCTGGTGCTATGGCACCATGGGTAAAGCACTGCCCATGAAGCCAGCATCCCATGAGTGCTGGTTCGAGTTCCGGCTGTTCCACTCCTGATCCAGTTCCCTGCTAATGTGCCTGAGAAAATAGCAGAAGATGGCCCAAGTATTGGGCCTCTGCCACTCATGGAAGACCCATATGGAGTTCTGGGCTTTTTTTTTTTTTTTTTTTTTTTTTTTTTTTGACAGGCAGAGTGGACAGTGAGAGAGAGAGACAGAGAGAAAGGTCTTCCTTTGCTGTTGGTTCACCCTCCAATGGCCGCCGCGGCCAGCACACCGTGCTGAGCCAGGTGCTTCTCCTGGTCTCCCATGGGGACTTTTGGCTTCAGCCTGGCCCAGCCCTAGCCACTGCAGCCATTTGGAGAGTGAACCAACTAATGGGAGATCTCTGTCTCTCTGTCTCTCCCTCTCTCCCCCTGCCTCTGTAACTATGCCTTTCAAATAAATAAATCTTTTAAGGTGGCATGTACCAATGCCATCTCACCAGTCCAAGTGATCAATTTCAGTTCACAATTGATCATAATGAAAGGACTAAGAGTCAAAGGAAGCACATAAACAAGTCTAGTACCTGCTAATACTAACTGATAGAATAAATAAAGGGGAGAGTGATCCAACATGGGAAGCGAGATACTCAGCAGACTCATAGAATGGTGGATGTCCTAAACAGCACTCTGGCCTCAGAATCAGCCCTAAAGGCATTCCAATCTGGCTGAAAAGCCCATGAGAGTATTTCAGGCATGGAAAGCCAAGACACTCTGCGGGAAAAAAAAAAAACCTAAATGAAAGATCTCTGCGAGTGAGATCCCAGTGGAAAGAACAGGTCTTCAAAGAAGGAGGTACCTTTCTCTGAAGGGAGGAGAGAACCTCCACTTTGACTATGACCTTGTCTAAACAAGATAAGAGTTGGTGAACTCAAAAGGCTTCCATAGCCTTGGAAACTCATGACTGGTGCATAGGGAGATTACTGATGCCATAAACAGGAGTGTCAATTTGTAAAGTCAACAACAGGAGTCACTGTGCACTTACTCCTCATGTAGGATCTCTGTCCTTAATGTGCTGTACATTGAGACTTAATGCTATAATGAGTACTCAAACAGTATATTTCGCTTTGTGTTTCTATGGGGGTGCAAACTGTTGAAATCTTTACTTAATGTATACTAAACTGATCTTCTGTAAAAAAAAAAAAAAAAAAAAAAAAGAAATTATCAATTCCCAACTTGACTCTCACTGGGATTAAACATGACAATAGGTCTGATCTGATTTCATCATCATTTAAAAAAATCATCTATTATTTTTCACTTTATGTTTGTGTGGGAGCAAACTGTTGAAATCTTTACTTAATGTATGCTAAACTGATCTTCTGTATATAAAGAGAATCGAAAATGAATCCTCATGTGAATGGAAGGGGAGAGGGAGTGGGAAAGGGGAGGGATGCGGGTGGGAGAGACAATATGGGGGGGAAGCCATTGTAATCCATAAGCCGTACTTTGGAAATTTATATTCATTAAATAAAAGTTAAAAAAAAAAGAAAAAAAAAGAAAATGAGAAGGGCAGGCATTTGGCACAGTGGTTAAGACACCACTTGGGATGCCCACATCTCATAGCAGAGTGTTTGGGTTCAGAGGGTCTCAGCTCCGCTTCTGATTCCAGCTTCCTGCTAATGCACCCCCAGAAAGCAGCAGGTGATGGCTTAAGCAGTTGGGTCCCTGCCACCTATGGGAGAGACTGAGACCCGATTTAGTTCTGGGCTCCTGGCTTTGGCCTGGTCCAGCCCTAGTTGTTGCAGGTGTTTGTAGAGTGAACCAGAAGATATCCGATCTCTCTCTTGCTCGCTCACTTGCTCTCTCTCTCTCTGCCTTTCAAGTAGAAAAAAAAATTTAAAAGAAAGTGAAAGAACTGACAGGCCAGCACCACGGTTCACTAGGCTAATCCTCCACCTTGCAGCGCCGGCACACTGGGTTCTAGTTCCGGTCGGAGTGCCGGATTCAGTCCCGGTTGCCCCTCTTCCAGGCCAGCTCTCTGCTTTGGCCAGGGAGTGCAGTGGAGGAGGGCCCAAGTACTTGGGCCCTGCACCATGGGAGACCAGGAGAAGCACCTGGCTCCTGGCTTCGGATCAGCGTGGTGCGCCGGCCACGGTGGCCATTGGAGGGTGAACCAACAGCAAAGGAAGACCTTTCTCTCTGTCTCTCTCTCTCACTGTCCACTCTGCCTGTCAAAAAAAAAAAAAAAAAGACAACTGACAGAATGGGTGAAATAATAAGTTATATATTAATAAGGGAATTTTATTCATAACATATAAAGACATCTTACAACTCAACAGTAAGGAGAAAACCAATCAAATTAATAAACTGACAAAGGATTTGAATAGACATTTCTTTAAAGAAGATACAAGTGGCCAATAGGAACACAAACAGATACTTAACATCATTAACCATTATGGAAATACAAATTGCAACCACATAAGAAAGCCCTTCACAGTTGCTAGGATGGCTTGATTATAAAAACCATAATCTGAAGTGTTGGATAGGATGTGGAGAAACTGGGACACTTGTACATTGCTGGTGGGAATGTAAAATGGTGTATCCTCTCTGGAAAACAATTCGGCAGTTCCATAAAATGTTAAACATGGTGGGCCCGTGCTGTGGTGTAGAAGGTAAAGGTGTCGCCTGCAGTGCTGGCAACCCATATGGGTGATGGTTCGAGTCCCAGCTGCTCCATTTCCTATCTAGCTCTCTGCTATGGCCTGAGAAAGCAATAGAAGATGGCCCAAGACCTTGGACCCCTGCACACACATGGGAAACCCAGAAGAAGCTCCTGGCTCCTGGCTTCAGATCAGCCCAGCTCTGGCTGTTGCAACCATTTGAAGAGTGAACCAGCAGATGAAAGACCCACCCTGCCCCACTTCTCTGTAACTCTACCTTTCAAATAAATAAATAAATCTTTTTTAAAAAATGTTAAACATGGGATTATACTTCTACTTTGAGTTATAAAAGCATCCATTCCCCCAAGAACTTGAATGGTCATAGCAGCTCTAGTAATAACAGCCACAAGATGACAGCATCCGAAATGTCTATCAACTGCTGCATGGATAATGTGTTCCACATTTATGCAATGAGACATTACTCAACCATAAAAGAGAAAGCCCTGACACATGCTGCATCATGGAGAAACCTGAAAATATCAGGCAAAGTAAAGGAAACCAGTCACAAATGATCACATACAGGGGCAGGTGTTGTGGTGCTGTGGGTTGAGCCACCTCTTAGAACGCTGGAATCCCCTATGAGTGCTGGTTCAAGTCCTGGCTGCTCCATTTTTAATCCAGCTCCTGCTAATGCACTTAGGAAGGCAGTGGACAGAGTTCCAGGCTTCTGACTTTGACCTGGCCTAAACTGGCTATTGTGGGCATTAGTACATGGAAGATTCTCTCTCTCTCTCTCTCTCTCCTCTCCCCTTCCCTCCCTCCCCCCCCCCGTGTATGTGTGTGTGTGTGTGTCCCTCTCTCTGTAACCTACCTTTCAAATACATTTTTTAAAAAGCCCTTTTTAAAAAGATCATATACAAATATTGTATGCTTCCACTTATATAAAATGTCTAGAATGGAAAAATTCAGAGACAGCGCATGGGTGGTTGCAAGATACCAGGGGAGAAAGTAATGGAGAATGACTGATGGTGGGTACAGGTTTCTGGTGGGGCTGAAAATGTTTTCAAAGCTGCACAACTCAGTGACTATACTAAACAAACATTGCTGCACTGAACAGGTGCACTGGATGATATGTGATTATATGTCAATAGAGTTGTTAAATCAAAAGGACTCCAAAGGTGTTAGCCTGTGAGGTAGCAAGAATAACTCAGTTGCTGACAAAAGTGGAGTATAGGGAAGGAGACGGTGTGTTCAGTGGGAGCTGTTGAAGCTAAGCTTGGGGCTGGGGAGAAGTTTGGAACTGTGGGAGTGCACAGTGTGTGTGAGTGGCAGGAACAGAGACGCATTTGTGAACTTGTGGAAGTGAGGATGGATGGATCAGTGAGCTTATAGGAGTGAGAGGAGAGCGAGCTGGCTGAACAAAGCTACAACCAGCTTGGGAAGGAAATCAGAGAGAGAATATGAACAGAGGAAGTGGAGCCACCAGAGCAGCCAAAGGGAAAAGAGGCAAGAGGTAGAGGTGGGAGAGCAGCAGAGGGCACTGGGCATGTTCCAGCCCTGGGATGCATTGCAGGGGCAGAGGGCAACATGAGAAATGGAGGCTCTATTTGCTTGCCAAGGAAGGCAACCTACAGAACTGAGGTGGCGGGGTGGCAGCGAGAATAGACAGCAGAGGGAAGGGAAAGTTCTGTGCTCCCGTTTGAGGAGGTGGTCAAAAGGCTGTGTTGGAGAAGTGGCAGTTGTGAGTGCAGAGCGTGGACACCAGGGCCTTGCAGTGGAGGTGTGGCTGTGCTTTGAATGGGCAGAGGGACTTCTTCCCAAGGCTGGAGGAACACAAGCAGAGCCATTGTAGGGGACTTCTGCCTGGGGCTGAATGACACCCACCGGCAGCTGCGAAGTTGCTTATTTATTTGGAAGTGGCAGGCACAGCCATTGCTGGGAGTGACAGGAGTGTTCACACATTAGCAGGGCAGTTGGAAACTGGAGGCTGATCCGGATGCTGAAACCCACTCGCACAGAGTCTTGCCTGCGTGATTTGCTTGGTCACAGTCACGCCTCACACACCTAAGTCCTGCTTTCCCTCCCACTCTGATGCCATCTGGATTCCCCTGGGCAAGGAGGGATGGAGAGGGGCGGAGTTAATGTGGGCTGTGATGTAAGGCGGGGGAGGAGCCTGGCGTGCCATCTGCCTGTTGTGGGAGGGAAGTCTCCACTACCCGTACTTTTTTTTTTTTTTTTTTTTTACTTGACAGGTAGAGTTATAGACAGTGAGAGAGACAGAGACAAAGATTTTCCCTCCGTTGGTTCACTCCCCAAGTGGCTGCCACAGCCCACACTGCACTGATCCGGTGCTAGGAGCCAGGTGCTTCTTCCTGGTCTCCCATGCAGGTGCAGGGCCCAAGCACTTGGGCCATCCTCTACTGCCCTCCCGGGCCACAGCAGAGAGCTGGCCTGGAAGAGGAGCAACCGGGACTAGAACCCGGTGCCCATATGGAATGCCGGCACTGCAGGCGGAGGATTAACCAAGTGAGCCACGGCGCCGGCCCTGGGAGGGAAGTATCCACTTCCATACTTTCTTCAGCACGTCAGATTGTTGCAGCAGCCCTGCCAAGGGCACCGATGATCATTCTGCACAGATCAGGTCTCCTACAAAAGCCACATCTTAGGAAAAGATGGTGTCAAACTTTGTTTACTCAAACTATCTTTTCCTGTTTGTCAAGGACCATTTGAAGTCTGCGGACCCAAAGGCCCAGAGAAATGAGAAATCCACAGTCTGGAGGAGCATTGCAGGGGCGGGAGCAGCTCCCAGTGCCACTCTATGGCTCTGTCTCCCATCTCTCTTTCTAGGCACCAGGACACATTTTTGAGTGCAATGGAGGTCACCTCGGGTGAGCACAGGCCCTGTGCCCAGGCTGTGGAGGACCCCAGAGATAGAGAAGACATCCCTGCCCCCAAAGAGTTTGTCACCCAATGTTGGGGAAGAAACAGGTGACAGGTGCGCCCCCAGGATCAAAGGAGGGCGATGAGAGCTGGAAGGGCCCTGGCCCTTCTCTTTGATGGAGGAAGGAACTGAAGTCTCTGAGAAATGAGGTGGCTTCCTGAGATCACAGGGCCCTGTGAAAGACATAAATAGCACATATGGTATTTTCTTAATGCTGACAGGGAACACGAGGAGAGACGGGAAAATTCTCCATGTCCTATTACCCACTAGTGGTGGCATTTAGCCCCTGAAAATAACTGACAGTGATGAATCGTCTAAGCTAAGCAATAATTTTTTACACAGACAAGACTCTTGAAATTTGATCTGGATTTAGCAGTAAAATAAAATCATATATTAATATGTAGGATGGTTACTATGTATGCAAATCTAATAAAGATTCGATGAAGAACATTCTACCTACATACAAAAATGTGCAGATGGCATCTGGACTGTCCATTTGCAGGCTTCTGGATGGAGGAGTGGGGTTAGGTAACTCAGGCCGGAAGAAGGAGCACTGTAAAGTCCTGTGTTGGCTCCAGCTTGCTGGTAGTAGTCTGTTGGGGGGCCACAGCTTATGTCCCGTCCACACATGTGCTGGCACGGTGTGCTTATGTGACCATGAGGCTGGAGCGCCATGATGCTGCTGCCAGTGACAGCAATCAACATGGGGTCTTGCTGACTGCCCCCTCTCACCAACCCTATTTTAGAGAAGGTGAAATGGTAGTACAGAGGGGTTAGGTAAGTTGCCCAAGATCCCACATCTTGTTCTTGGAATCGAATCCAAGTAATATTATTCCAAAGGGCGACATTTTAGCTGTCACAGCAGAGCACCTCCCTGGGTGACTACAGAATTCTTTCCATTATTGGAAGAACAATTAAATGTGTCTGTGGCCACACTATTAAAATCAAATCTGGTAGAATGTACTTGCCACATTACAGATTGTTGATTATTTGACTTGTGGTGAAGATGTCAGCCCCATGTGAGATATTTGCTATCTGGTTTTGCCCAAGGAGAAATCGCTGTCTAGACCTCAAGGATTATAGCCTGGATCCATGACCTTTAGCTTTCACTTCCGCAATCCGCTTTTCTTCCCTCTTACCCCACCCCAAGCCACCAGGGGGCACACAACAGCAGCTACAGATGGTCCTCTCCTGATCACCCCTCATCATAAGATGCAACTATGCTCTGTTAAAAATGCATTTAATTCACCTAACCTACCTCCAACCTAGCTTAGCAAAACAGTGCACATGGCAGTGCTGGTTGTGCACCCTTGTGATCGTGTGGCTGAATGGACCTGCTGCTTATTGCTAATCCAGGAAATAATCAACATTCAAAATACAGCTTCTACTGAGTGCTTTTCATTTTCACACCACTGTAAAGTTGAAAAAGTCTAGACCATCATAAATAGGGGTCCATTGTATTTGCAATGAAAGTTTTAAGGCACCAACCAACCAAAAATTTTTTAAGATTTATTTTATTTATTTGAAAGAATGAGGGGGGTGGTGCATAGAGATTGTCCATCTGCTAGGTTCACTCCTCAGGTGGCCACAACAGCCAGGGTGGATGAGGCTGAGGCCAGGAGCCTGGAACTCCTGAGGTCTCCCACAAGAGTGACAGGGGCTCCAATACTTGGACCATCTTCTGCTGCTTTCCCAGGCACATTAGCACGAAGCTGGATTGGAAGTGGAGCAGCTGGGACTCAAAATGGCACTCACATGGGATCCTGGCATTGGAAGCCATAGCTTAACTGGCTGTGCCTACAATGCCAGTCCAAAAGTCAACAATTTTAAGGATATAGGCCAATATTAGTCCCATGTCTTTAGGGGGATAACTTTGGGTGGAAAGATTCCCATAAATTTCAGGTTTCCCTCTGTACCCATTTCCATTTAAAAGGTCTTCTCGGGGCTGATGCTGTGGTGTAGAAGGTAAAGCTGCCATCTGCAGTCCAAGCATTACCATATGGATGCTGGTTCCTGTCCCAGAACCTTCCAATCCAGCTCCCTCTAAAGCACCTGGAAAAGCAGTGGAAGATGGATGATAACCCAAGTACTTGGGCCCCTGCACCCATGTGGGAGACATGGATGAAGCTCGTGGCTCCTGGATTTGGCCTGGCCCAGCCATTGTGGCCATTTGGGGAATGAACCAGCAGATAATGATTCTCTCTGTCTCTGTCTCTGTCTCTGTCTCTCTCTCTCTCTCTCTCTCTCTATATATATATATATATCTGCCTTTCAAATAAATAAATCTTTAAAAAGAAATAATAAATAAATGCATAAATAAAAGTTCTTCTCTAATTTCTCTAGCATTGGCAAGAGACCCACCCATGGGCCTTTTGGACTTGAGGAAGCAGCATCCTTTTTAATTGGATTTCAGTGTCATGTTTTAGTTTGAAGTTGGACCTGTTCTTTCCCCTAAACTTTCCCATGCAGAAATCACTCAGATTTAGATCTTCCCTTGCAGGGCACCAGTGCTGATCCTCTCCTCACTGGCTCTGTTCTAGTCTTTTCATGTCTGTCTCTGAACTCTCTCTCATTGGCTATTCTTCTAAGGTTCTCCTAGGTGGCTGCTTCAGGAGGCCCAAGACCAGGGTGGGCCTCGTGTTGCTGGGGCTAAGCCGCTGCTTGGGACACCCTCATGCCTTATTGGAGTGCGTCGTTTGAGTCCTGCCTCTGTCTCTGGTCCAGCTTCCTGCTAATGCTCACTTGGGAGGCAGCAGATGGTGATTCAAGCACTTGGATTCCTGCCACCCACACAGGAGGCTCAGATGGATTTCCTGGGTCCTGGCTTTGGTCTGACCCTGCCCTGGCTGTTGCAGGCATTTGGGAAGTGAACCAGTGAATGGAAGATCTCTCTTCTCTCTGCTGCTTTGCCTTTCAAATAAATATAAATAAGTATACTTTTAAAAAAGAAGAGCAAGAGAACAGCTTAAAAAGAGAAAGTGGGGCATGGTGCTGTGGCATAGCGGGTAAAGCCGCCGCCTTCAGTGCTGGCATCCCATATGGGTGCCAGTTCGAGAACCAGCTGCTCCACTTCCGATCCAGCTCTCTGTTATGGCCTGGGAAAGCAGTAAAAGATGTCCCATGTGCTTGGTCCCTTGCACTCGTATGGGGGACCCAGAAGAGGTTCCAGTCTCCTGGCTTTGGATCAGCCCAGATCCTGCTGCTGTGGACATTTGGAGAGTGAACCAGAGGATGGAAGACCTCTGTATCTCTCTGCCTCTGCCTCTCTGTAACTCTGCCTTTCAAATAAATATTAAAAAAAAACTGGGGTGGGGGAAGTGGGCCAGCATTATGACACAGCAGGCTGAGCCACCCTTTGCAATGTCAGCATCCCACATCAGAGTGCCCATTTGAGTGCTGGCTACTTTGCTTCTGATCCAGCTCCCTGCTAATGGGAAGGCAATGGAACATGGCCCAAGTACTTGGGCCTCTGCCACCCATGTGGGAGACCAAGATAGAGTTCCTGACTCCTGGCTTTGGCCTGGCCCAGATCTGGCTGTTGCAGCTATTTGGGTAGTAAACCAGCAGATGGAAGATTTCTATCTATGTATTTTTCAATACATCAATAAATAAATCTTCTTAAAAGGTGGGGAGGGGATCGAAGACTTACATCAGGATCCTCACTTGTCTCTTGTTTTCTGTATCAGGGCTCAGTTGTAGTGAACAGAGTCCATTCTACCTGGTTTAAACAGAGAGGGACTTATTACAGCTCTCAGGAATGACTCCCAAAGCCACACCACAAACGTGGGTTCACCAGGGAGATCCTGCCCCTGTCAGAGTCAGGAACTTTGGAAACAGGAAGCTGCCTGCCAGCTGGGTAGCAAGAGTGACAGCTACCTGCTTCATGTCATGCTACCTCTGCTGCGGTCAGTATCTTGTCTTTTAACAACTGAATATAGGGCTGGGATTATAGCTCCACAGGTTAAAAAAAAATGCTACCACTGTGCTTACTAGGAAGATAACATAGCACAACTCCTGCCTTAACAGTTGTGTTGTTCTGCCTCCAAATTTGGTGTTCTGCATCAGATCAGGGCAATCAAAATCATGTATCTGGAACCCTGATGGTAAGTGCGTCCAGGAGGGGCTGGCATTCTGTGTAACAGGTAAAGCCACGGTCTACAACTCGCATCCCATATAGGTGTGGGTTTGAGTCCCACTGTTCCACTTCTGATCTAGCTCCTTGCTAATGCACCTGGGAAAGCATCTAAGGGTGACCCAAGTGCTTGTCCCCTGCCACCCATATGGGAGACCCAGATGAAGTTCCTGGCTCCTGGCCTTGGCCTGGCCCAGCTGTGGCTATTGTGGCCATTTGGGGAGTGAACCAGCATGTGGAAGATTCTCTCCCTCTCCCTCCTCCTCCCCCTCCCTTCTTTGTAACTGCCTTTCTAATAAATACTTAAAAAAAAAAAAAAGGAATCCAGGAAATGTAGTGTTTTGCTTTCTGGCTTAGAAAGAGGTTGGAGTAGCTACTGATTGGGTCAATCTAAATGTCTATTACCTTTGCCAATTGTGCAGTTGCTTCACTTTAATTCCTTATCTCAATTTTAGACCCTCACTTTGTCTTTAGGGAATTGTTCAAGAACTGATAGGCTCTGTAACTGCTCTGGTTCCAGCCACAGTGGGGTCATGTCACTCAACCAGGTGACTCTCTACCATGTGTTCTTCCTAACCATTTGCTTTCTTTTCTTTTAATTTATTGATTTGACAGATAGTTAGACAGTGAGAGAGACAGAGAGAAAGGTCTGCCTTCTGTTGGTTCACCCCCCAAATGACTGCTATGGCGGAGCTATGCCGATCCAAAGCCAGGAGCCAGGTGCTTCTTCCTGGTCTCCCACACAGGTGCAGGCACCCAAGCACTTGGGCCATCCTCCACTGCACTCCCGGGCCATAGCAGAGAGCTGGACTGAAAGAGGAGCAACCGGGACAGAATCTGGTGCCCATATGGGATGCCAGCGCCGCAGGCGGAGGATTAACCAAGTGAGCCACAGCGCCGGCCCCCTTAACCATTTGCTTTCGCATGACTGCCAAATCTATCTCCAGCTTTAACCTTGACATTTAAAAAAAAATATTTATTTATTTATTTATTGAAAGAAAGAATTATAGAGAGAGGTAGAGCCAGAGAGAGAGGTCTTCCATTTGCTGGTTCACTCCCCAAATGGCCACAATGGCCAGAGCTTCACTGATCTGAGCCAGGAGCCAGGAGCCAGGAGCTTCTTCTGGGTCTCCCACACTAGTGCAGGGGTCCAAGGACTTGGGCCATTTTTCACTGCTTTTCCAGGCCATAGCAGAGAGCTGGATCAGAAGTGGAGCAGCTGGGACTTGAACAGGTGCCCACATAGGATGCTGACACTGCAGGCCGGGGCTTTATCCCACTGCACCACAGTGCTGGCCCCTAATCTTGACAATTTTCTAGAGCTCCCGCCCTAAACTATTAACTGAATGTCCCACTTGAGCTTCAAAATAAATAGATCCCTAAGAAACATACCCCTTCTTCCCACTTTCCAAACCAATCTAGTTTCCCAGGATTTCTGATTAGTGTTCGCTTCCATCACTGGTAGTTCTACTTCCGTGCTGTTGTCCCGTTCTTGCTTCTTTCTTCTCCCATTTCTGTATTTCTGGTTCAAGCCTTTATTATCTCTGCACTCCTATGTTGTGGCCCTGTGGTAGACTGTATTTTCCAGAGATGGTCACAGCAGCATCCTGTACCCCACAGTCTAGCTCTCTTCAGGACTCTGAAGTAGCTGCCAGCCTACAGAAGGTGGTGGAAGTGGCTTCCAAATTCAGGTTAGTGAAGGCCAAATGGCTTCCTCTGGCTTCTCCTGGAGGGCTCACTCTACAGATGTTTTCTACCTTGGGTACTCCCCTCATGGAATCCAGCTGTGACAAGCACAAGCACATAAAAGAGTATCTGAAGGCGCTCTAGGACACAGTCCCAGGGGAACCCAGCCTTTGACGCCTCCTGGCCCAGGAACGAGGAGGTCTTCTGGTGATTCCAGCTTCCAACTGTTTGGGTCACCCTGGCTGAGGTGCCAGATGTCACGGAGCGGAGAGCGTGTGTCGTCTCTCTACTCTGTCCAGTTTCCTGACTCAGACAATCCACGAATACGATGAAGTGGCCGTGTTTGACTTCACCAAGTGCAGGGTAGATTGTTTTATAGTATTTGGTGAATTGAAACAGCCCTCAAATCCACATGGCACATTATCTGATGAGCATCCTCCCAAAATATCTAACAGCTTCCAGGTTTACCTTGCTCAGAAACCTTTAATGGTTCCCCTCTGGATTTGGAATGAATTGCATAATTCTTCAGCCTTGTATTCAAGATGCTTCACGATTTTGAAATTTTTTGCATTATCTCTCTCTCTCTCTCTCTCTCTCTCTCTCTTTTTTTTTTTTTTTTTTTTTTGCATTATCTTTCACTTTAATCCAAAACTTACCTTTCATTCCTATCTTACCAGATATCAAATTTCCAGCTGGACATGCCTAATGCTTTCCTTCCTCCATGAACCTTCCTAAGCACTAGCCTTTGCTTGAAGCTTTCATTTTCTCTGTCTATCAAATTCCTGCCTATTCTTTCTTCAAGCCCAGGTTAAATTCTCACATTTTCTAGGATTGCTGTCCAACATGGCGGGCAGTAGCCACCTGTGACTGCGTACATTTGAAGTTAAGATGATTAAAATGGAAACTTCAGTTACCCAGTGCCACTGACCACATTTCAGGGCTCAAGAGCCGCATCCCATTGGACAGCACTCATTTTGGCTTTCCCTTTTCCAGTGTAGTCTCTCCCTGTCCCCCATGACCTCAAAACTGCATTTTCAGCAATTTTGAGGAATGGTGTTTCGAAGGTCATGTAATCCAATACCACAGAGTTACAGGTGCATTTTGGTGTTCTGCTATTCTAGTGCATTGCTCTGTAGGTGGCTCAAACATTTACTGAGTGGCAGAAGCAATGGTGACTTTCCGTGTTAAGGGGTTTGGCTGAAACAACCTCTTAGGATGCTTTCTGATAATATATTTGACAAACAAGACAAATAAGTTATCATTGACAATATACACTCTCCCAGGAAAGCTATTTCTTAAATGATAAATGATTTGGGAAGATCTCTTGAGAGGGGCATTTCAGAGCAATCTTTTCTATTCTCTCTAGTAGCTATGTTAAGGATTTGATTATTTCTCTCTCTCTCTCTCTCTCTCTCTCTCTCTCTCCCTGTGTGTGTGTGTGTGTGTGTGTGTGTTGTCTCCAGTATGCCAAGTTTCGCCTAGTCCTCATGATGTCTTAATGTAGCTGCCAACTCTACCTGCCACCCAGCCAAGGAGCAATTTCCTTCTCACTGTCCCTCCTCTGACCAAGAACAAACAGCCAATGACCAAAATAACAGAATTCCATTCAGTTTGAGAAAAGGCCATTACAATCCTTAAGTTAGCAAGTTCATACAAATAAAGCACATACAAGTAACTTTAAAGTCCCATATTATGTGACAAGACTACTTCATCATATGTGTGTGTGGAGAGAGAATCATTTAAAGTCAAGCATCTCAATTTTCACTTATGCGATAAGGCATGTGATAGTTGCACTGTGTTCAGGAAGAGAACCTTCACCAAGCCCATTCATGAAAACAGCCTTCACCAAGCCCATTCATGAAAACAGCCTTCATCAAGCCTGTGAAACAGGGAACCTCGGGAATGTTTACATATGACACATGTATCCGTGTTCACAGTGTTTGTTATTGTCATTTCCCTTCACTCAAACCTCAGAATGAAACTCCTAGTAAAACTGGCACATTTTTGAAGTTAATATTTATATAATCTAAACATGCTCTTTTAAATATAAAACCTGTACTCTGTACCAGAGCCCTTTTCCAGTTACTTAATAACTTTACTTTGATTTGACAGTAGTAAATGGGAATTTATTTGCCTGTTTCTGGAATAAATGCTGAAAATGAGGGCCTTGCTCTTTGCTTTTGGAGTGCATAACTTTGGAATACTTTTGGACCATTCTTACAACTGAACTGTCGATTTAGAATAATTAACTACAATAGCCACATCTTGCATTTACTGAGTTGGAATGAGTTTCTAACATGCAGAAAGTCTTAATTTTCCTTGGTATTTTAGAAATGTGTTGATATGATTTCAATGTGTTCTCCAAAGTTCATATGCTGGAAACTCAACCCCTAAATTCATATGTTAATAGTATTTGGAGGTGGCCCCCTTGGGAGGTAATTAGGGTTAGATGTAGCTGAGGGTGAAATGCTTCCTAAAAAGAGGAAAAGACCTGAGCGCACACTCTCCCTTTCCCCGTGTGATGCCCTCTGACACGATGCCAGAACTTGGATTGGACTTCCCGGCTTCCAGAAACAGAGAAGTGAATTTCTTTGCTTTGTAAATCACCCCGTCTATGGTATCCTGCTCTATCAGTGGAAATCAGACTAAGAACAGAGTCCTTGGGTCCCAGTGAGACATTCATGTTCATACACATTATCTTTTAACTCCATTTTCCCATGAACTTAGGAGCACCCTTGGATGATAAAGGACTTTATGGAAATGCTCCTGTGCCTACAACAGGAGACCCTTCCGGGAGCATCTGTGGCCCAGGACCAGCCAGTCACCCTCCCCCCGCCCCACTCCTGGGTGCCTGCAGTGGGAGGGGACATTGCCTGTGTCTTTCTTTACCAGGGGTCTTCTGCCAAGTGAATGGTGGCCTAGACTTCTACTCAGGACCTAGGGAGAGTTTAACACCTTTCTCTATCAAGTGTTAAATGGTACCATCACTCTTCAGACCATAGTAACCAGCACTCTAAGATATGATGGCTTAAATTTACTTTTGAGAGGGAGAGAGAGAGAGAGAGAGAGCTATAATTCCCATCTACTGGTTTGCTCCTCAAATTCCTACAGTGCTAGGCTCTATCCAGGCCAAAACTGGGAGCTGAGAACTCAGCCTAGGTCTCCCGCATGGTCGGAAGGAACCCAAGTACTTGGATTCTAATGAGAGTAAAAACACTTGTAAGAAATGTGTATTGGGATGGGGCTGGTGCTATGGTGTAGTGGGTAAAGCCACTGCCTGCAGTGCCAGCATCCCATATAGGTACAGGTTTGAGTCCCAGCTGCTCCACTTCCAATCCAGCTCTCTGCTATGGCCTGGGAAAGCAGTAGAAGATGGCTTAAGTCCTTGGGCCCCTGCACCCATGTGGGAGACCCAAAAGAAGCTCCTGGCTCCTGGTTTTGGATAAGCGCAGTTCCAGCTGTTGCAGCCAATTGGGGAGTGAACCAGTGGATGAAAGACCTCTCTCTCTCTCTCTCTCTGCCTCCCCTTCTCTCTGTGTAACTCTGACTTCCAAATAAATAAATCTTTTTAAAAAAGTATATTGTGGCCGGTGCCATGGCTCAATAGACTAATCCTCTGCCTTGTGGCGCCAGCACACCGGGTTCTAGTCCTGGTCGGGGCGCTGGATTCTGTCCCGGTTGCCCCTCTTCCAGGCCAGCTCTCTGCTGTGGCCAGGGAGTGCAGTGGAGGATGGCCCAAGGACTTATGGGAGACCAGGAGAAGCACCTGGCTCCTGCCATCGGATCAGCGCGGTGCACCGGCTGCAGCGCGCAGGCTGCGGTGGCCATTGGAGGGTGAACCAATGGCAAAGGAAGACCTTTCTCTCTGTCTCTCTCTCTCACTGTCCACTCTGCCTGTCAAAAAAAAAAAAAGTATATTGTGGCACAGCAGGTTAAGCTGCCACCTGTGACACTGGCATCCCATATGGGCGCTGGTTTGAGCCTGGCTGTTCCACTTCTGATCCAGCTCCCTGCTAGTGAGCCTGGGAAAGCAGTAGAGGAAAGCCCAAGTTCTTGGGTCTTCACACCCATGTGGGAGACCCGGAGGAAGTTCCTGGCTCCTGTTTTTGGTTTGGCCCAGCCCTGGCTGTTAAGGCCATTTGGGAAGTGAACCAGCAGATGGAAGATCTCTCTCTGTCTCTCCTTCTCTCTGTGTGTCTCTGCCTTTCAAATAAATAACAAATAAATAACCCTTAAAAATGTGTATTATTTTCATCTATTTGAAAGGCAGAGCAAGAGAGAGAGAGAGAGAGGAAAGAGAGAGAGAGATCTTCCATTTCCTGGTTTACTCCTTAAATGCCTAAAACAGCCAGAGCTGGGTCAGGCTGAAGCCAGAAACCTAAAACTCCTTTGAAGCCAGGAGCTTTATCTGGGTCTCCCACATGGGCAGCAGGGCCATCTTCCACTGCTTTCCCTGGCCCATTAGCAAGGGGCTGGCTTGGAACTGGAGTAGCCAGGACTCGAACTGGCATCCCAACATGTGCTGCAGCGTCCCAAGTGGTGGCTTAGGCTGCTGTCCCACAATGCCCATCCCATATTTTTATATGTTAAGTTTGAGGTTTTTCCTCCCTCTTTAAAAAGTAATTTCTAATTATGATGAGACACGTGTAACAAAATGTTTCATCTTAACTATTTTTAAAACCATTTAACTTGTGCTAAATATGTCCCCATTATTGTGCAACCAGTCTCTAGAACATTGTTCATCTTGAGAAACTGAAAGTCTGCTGAATCAACAGCCCCCCATCCCACCGCAACGCGCGGCAGCCACATCTACTCACTGTCTCCACGGCCTGAGCTTCTCCAGGGAGCTCACATTCGCAGAGCCTGACAACGTGAGCCCTGTTGTGCCTGGCTTTACTGCATTTAGCTCAGTGTCCTCAGAGATCATCTATGTTGTAGCAGGTATCAGAATGTCCTTCCTTTTGAAGGCTGAAGTAATGACACTTAAAAAGAGTCAAAAGGAAGGAAGGGAGGCAGGAAAGGTAAAAGGAAAACTTGCCCCTGAAGGCTGACGGGATCATGAAGTTTTAGGACAGTCAGGCCTGGACAATCCATCATTATTTTCAGACGTGGAAGCTGAGGGCCAGAGCTGTCCAGTGATCCATGCCAGTCCACCCTCATGGGACACCAGGGTGAAGCTCCTGGCTCCTGGCTTTGGCCTGTCCCAGCCCCTGCCATTGCAGCTATTTGAAGAGTAAACCTGCAGATGGAAGATCTCTCTCTCTCTCTCTCTCTCCTTCTCTCTTCCTTTTTATAGCTCTGCCTTTCAAACAAATAAATAAATCTTTTTTAAAGAGGTTTTTTTTTTTTTTTTTTTTTTTGAAAGGTGCTAGTGATATGGGATAGGCAGGCAGCTAGATAGGTCTACTGAGCTGGAAGCACCTGCAAGCCCTCCCCCCCCCATGTAATTCTGTCCTCCTACTTGTCAATCAAAATGTCTCCTTTCCAGGGATGCGTCTGCTTCATCTGGGATCTAAAGGGGGACACCGTGAAAATATGGATATTAGCTTCCACGTGGAACATGTGGAGGTGCCATGTAATTCCCAGGTGGCTTTGCATCTGAAGGCACCATCCCCTATGTCATCAAAGAGACCAGCAACTGGGAGGGGCCCTCTCTTCTGCCACAGCCAGAGGGCCTGCTGGGTGCTATCTCCCCTCCCCCCTTCTCCTTTCCGGCCAGCCGTTGCCCAATCATGGAGGGTATTTCTGTGTGGGGGGCAACCCATGGTCATGTATGTGTGTTCACTTTCTCACCTTTTAAATAAACGTTATCACTTTGTGCACCTTACATGTGTCAGCACTTAGAATGTGTGTCTGTGCATAACGAGAGTCTGGAGGGAAATGAATGCACCCCTGTTAGGTTTTAGGATTTCAGGGTTCAAAGAAGATGGGGAGGTGGCCAGTAAAAGTAGAGAAGACTTTATTTTAGGGGGGACAGGATAGAGGGAGGTAAAAGAGAGTGGGGTTGAGCCTTTCTGGAAGAGGGCGGGGGGTTGAAGCCAGGCTGCCTCCGTCTGAACAGAGGGCAGAGTCCCTTCTGGAGCTGCTTGTTGGGGGAGGTGCAGAGCCACGCGGGCCTTGCTAAGGTGGGTGGGAGCTGAGCAGAAAGGCTCCTTGGTGAAGCTTACAAAGCGTTGCCTTAGCAGTTTGCAATGCCCCAGGTGCAATCAACATTTCACTCGCCTTTAGATGATCTGTCTGTGCCCAGGCCCAGTGACCTAATAGGTTCTTAACAACCCCTTGCTCACATTTGTGGGGAGCAACTCGGACTAGACTGTTACTGGAATTAAGACTTATTCTATGCATCTGCTCTCCCACAATATGGCGCTGAGAAGGGAGTAACAACTTCTACGCAGCTGCCTCTCGCCAACTTGAGTGATGACCTGCAGGAGCTGATCCTGCTCCTGATTGGAGGAGAGCAGGGTACTCGGCGTGTGGGTAGCAGAGTTGGGATTGGTGGAAGAGGACTATAAAGGAGGAGAGAGACAACATGCACCAGGAACATCTAAGGGGAACATCTATCTGAAGGAACACCTGAGGAACATCTGAGCATCCCCCGAGAGAGCCGGCCGGCGGTGTGCCGCTCCCCCGCGGAAGTGGGGAAAGTGGCAGGGGGAACCGCCCTTCCACGGAGGTGGAAGGGTCGGTAGCCAACCCGGGAAGAACCAGCAGCAAACCCGGGGAGGGCCGAGCAGACAAAAGAACAACGCAGGGTCCAGTGTCGCTCCTCCATGAAGAGGGGGAGCAACAACATTGGCTTAATGTTACCCCAAAACATCACTGGTAAATACAAATGCAAAGATGTGCACTTCCGTCCTAAGAGAGCTCAAGGATGTTCACTTCCTGTCACCTCCTTTCGTGAGCTAAAATTAGTGAGAAATCGAGGACTCCTCTATTCTCACCCACTGATGCATGAAATACCTGAAAATACCAGGAAGCTTTCAAAACTGTGGAGAGTGAGGTCTTACACTGCGAAGGTCTGGTTAAGGCAACCGACTGCCACCCTGGCCCATTAAAGTGTAAGCAACCAGCCTCTCACCAAATGCGGGTGATTTTACCAGAAACGTTCTTGTTTGGGGATAGAACATGAGCGGAACATGTGGGTTGCTGACCTTGCTGAAAAGGGGGGAGGGACCAAGAGTGAGCAGAAGGCGGAGCCTTGATGATGGACACATGTGTCTTCCGGTGTGGCCTCAGCCTCAGTGGTAGATCTTCCCTGGCCGGAACTGTGAACTCACAGATTTGCATGATTTCTTCTGATTTGACTTTATCATCCCAGGTAATTTCTTTAACAAGAGAGCTTTGTCTCAGATGATTTCTAAAGGACAGTATCAGCAACACATTACATAATATGTATGTTGTATAGATGCCCAGCTATATTCAATGCACACCCATGGGAGCCCTAATTTGGGAGATTTTGTTTTCCAAGAGCTAATTCTTCAAAGACTTGCAAAAGAGAGCCTACGCCACCTTTGTGGTGGACACAATTTTCTTTCTCTCCAGTGCTTCAACTCCTGGCTGGCTGTAAAACTATCAGGCTCATTTCCATATCAAACAAAGAAGGAGGCAGGAAAATTCTCCCCTGATCGACATAAAAAGACGCATTACTGGAGATTGTCTAAGAACTTGTTTTTACGGCCAAAATTAGCAAATTATTCACAGTAATAGGTGAGTCAGATGACAATAGTGTTTAAGAGAACAAAGCCACTCATCAGGACTCCGACCCCAAATCCGCCCGAGGCCAGTACCCAGCTGCCAGAACATCTCTGCACACTGACAGCCAAGAGGCTATAAAAAAAAGAAAGAAAGAAACAGGCAGCCAGGAAGTCTACCACTTACCCAGCTGCAGCTACCAGAATATGCACTCAAGGGCTTGCTCCCAGCTGCCCAGAAGGCTCTGTGGGTGGCCACTGTGTTAGCGTGGGGGCACACGTGGCTCCCATCTTGCTGGGTTCCAGGGAACGCTTCTACACCCAGTTGCTGCTACCTTCCCGGAAGTAACCTTTAGACACTTTCGGGAGACACCTGAGTTGCCAGCTGCCAAACATAAGTTGTACTTGAAGGCCCAAAAGATGGCCTCCAACCCTAGGGACCCAGGGGCTGGCTGCCGGGGAGAATCCTTCCTAGAGCTGTTAAACATATGGATACCCAGGCTCCACCCAGACTGACCAATCAGACTCTGGGAGGCCCAGGCACTGGCTTTTGAAATACTTTTATTTTAAAATAATTATAGATTTATAGGATGCTGCAAAAATACACAGAGGGATATCCTGCAGACTGTTACACAGTCTCCTCCAATGCTCACATCTTATGTAATTATATAAGTAGTACAAGGTTAACACCACGAAATCGACATTGGTATGGCGCGTCTGTATAGTTCTATGCCATGTTGTTATGTGCGGAGACGAGTGTATCCACCACAGCAGTCAAGGCACAGAGCTGTTCTAGCATTGTGAGACTCCTTTCTTCTTTTAAGATTTATTCAAAGGCAGAGTTATATAGAGAGAAAGAGAGAGAGAGAGAGAGAGAGAGAGGTCTTCTACCTGCAGGTTTCTTCCCCCAAATGGCTGCGATGGTCAGGACTGGGCCAGGTTGAAGCCAGGAGCTTGGAACTCCAACTGCATCTCCCACGTGGGTGGCAGGGACCCAAGCCCTTGGGTCATCTGCTGCTTTCTCAGATGCATTAGCTGGGAGCTGGATTGGAAGTGGAGCAGCCAGAACATGAACCGGTGCTCACAGAGATGCTGTTATTGTTAGGAAAATGGCGCAGTTTTATCTATGGCGCGATCTACACCCTGACACCATCCTAGGCTCTAGCCCCTGCCACCATTGCTGGAAGCCAGGTGGTCACATAGCCCAACCACCGGTGTTAGCCCCACCCCCATCCTAATGGGATTCGCTGCTCCTGCTTCCCTGCCCGCCCTCCCGCAAAGTTCTAAAAGGGCCAGTTCCTGAACACGTGGCTCTCTTGGCTTCTCTCTTCTCTCCTGCTCACTCTCTTTTCTCTGCTCTTTCTCTTCTCTCCTCGCTAGCTCCTCTTCTCTCTTGTCTCTCTCTCTCTTACACTCTCCTTCTCTCTCTTTCCTTCTTCGTTCCTTCCCTCTGGTCTGCTGGGTTTCCCCCCAATAAACCCTTTCCCTTACTCCAGTGTTTGGTGTGTTTTGTGACGGCCTAACAGTTATAGGCGGTGGCTTAACCCGCTGCACCACAGCCCCAGCCTGGAGACTTCTTTTACAGTCACCTCTGCACCCCACAGTCTATCCCTACCTCCTGGCAACCACTCCTTGGAGAACGTTACAGAAATGGAATGACACAGGATGGGACCTTTGGAAGCAGGTCGTTTCCACTCCACATGGTGTCTACGAGGGCCACTGAAGCTCATTCCTTTTTCTGGCTGAGTACTACACCGCTGTGTGCATGTACCACGGTTGATCCATCCACTGATCACAGGGCATTTTGGTCATTTCCGGTTTGGGAAATAAAGCTGCTCTCTGCATTCATGCATGTGTGCATGTGTGTATGTGTGTCGGGGAGAGTGAGAAAGTTTTCCTTTCTGCATTTCTTGCTTCAAAGTCTTTCTAGGCAAATCCAGTGAAAAGCAGGGCTAAGAACCCTTGGACTAGGGAGAAAGTAATCAAGCAGCTACCGAGTGTTGCAAACATTTATTGAATCCTCTGTGTGACCTTGTGTTGCCTGGGAGGGAAGGTATCAGAGTGAGTAAGGGCGTGGGTGCTGGAGTCAGAGCGCCCGGGCTCAACTCGTGGCTCCACTGCCTGATGGCTCAAGCTCGCCTTGCCTCAGTAGCTCATCTGAACACTGCGACAGAGGCACCAACATCGCATCATTGTGGTGAGCCTGCAAGGAATATCATACAGATGATGTGGGATAGGCTGGGAATGGGAGGTTTCCCATAGCCTCTGTCTCACAGCTCTGCACCCTAACTCCACCCCCTTGCATACCAATTCAACACGCCCACGTTCCCATGATGCACCTGTCTCCTCCACAACAAGGGAGATGCCATGAGGAGCAGGTGTACGCTGAGCTCCTCTTGGAGATGCTATGAAAACCTTCCCAGAAGACATCACCTACACTGAACCTTGCCCAAGCTCCACCCATGGTGTATCCAATTAGGGCACTCTCCCATCCTGCAACCCCCCTGCACTAAAGTGGGGGGCTGTCACCCTCTCCTCACAGGCGGGGGTCTCTGCGGGGCTGCATTCATGTCTGAATGTGTACTCACCCCCCTCTCTCTTTAAATAAGTCTCGCTCCTTCCGTGTACTTCACTTATGTCTTGGCCTTGAATTCTTATCCTATGCAGGGGCAAAAACTTGGACTACAACAGCCGGGCACCTTGTTCTTACATCACAAACAGTGGCTTGGAACACAGCTCAGGAAATGGCAGTGTTCATTTTTACTGTCAGCTCCTGGCTTAGGACGCTCAGTGGCTGTTCAGGGCATCCCCACAGCTGCCTTAATGACCTTGAGTGCTGAAGTCCTGCTGTGGACTCTGCACCTGCTGAGTGCTGCGGTGGGTGGCATATCCTCTGTCGGACCTTCTCCTGGTTTTTGTCCCTTTGCTGTGTTCTGCGACGCTCTCACTTCCTCTTACAACATATTTCTCCTACCATGGATCTGCCTTCATCTGGTTGTACACTGTGGGCTTCTGGGAGAGGGAGACTATGCCTCTTGCTCACCGTGGTATCTCCAATACCCAGTGCAGTATTTGTTGGTAGACTTGTGATAACTGCATGTTGCATGGGAGTGGGCATTTGGCACAGTGCCAGTGGGGTGCCCATACCTGTGCTGGATTGTGATGGAATGAGAAGGTGAGAAGGTCATGCCAAGATGGCCGCTGACAACAGAGCCTGACTGACATCAGGTCGTGATTGGATGGCTTCGGAAACCACATGACAACAGCGCCTGACTGACAACAGGCTGTGATTGGATGCCTTTGGAAACTGCCTGGCAACAGGCTGTGATTGGTTAGGGCATAGACCACCCCTTGACTAGATTGGCTGCCTTGGCTATATAAGCAGCTATAGCAACTGAAATAAATGAGTCTGCGGGCTGCTTGCCTCAGGCCTGCTTTCACCCAACCCCCGGGGTCTGTGTGGTGACTCCGTGCCTCTTGCCCCCACCATGCTCTTCCTCTTAGGAATGAATCCACCTCAACTTGGGTTCTATGAGTCCCGGCTCTGCTCCCGATTCTAGCTTCCTGCTGCTGAGCACCCTAAGATGTGGCTGGGCACTCATGTGGGAGACTTAGATTGGGTTCCTGGCTGCCAGGCATTTGGGGAGTGAATCAGAGGATGGGAGGTCTTTCTGGCAAACAAAATAAATAACTAAATAAATAAAAGGGCCAGTGTTGTGGGGTAGCTGGTTGAGTCTCTGTGGTGCCAGTGTGGCATATGGGTGCCAGTTCACGTCCCAGCTGCTCCACTTTCTATCCAGCTCTCTGCTAATTCAGCTAGGAAAGCAGCAGAGGATGGGCCAAGTGCATGGATACCTGTACCCATCTGGGAGACTCCGGGCTTTGGCCTAGCCCAGTCCTGGCTGTTGTGGCCATTTGAAGAGTGAACCAGCAGATGAAAGATTTCTCTGTTTATCCCTCTGTCTCTGTAACTCTTTCAAATAAATAAATTTTTAATCAACCAATCAATCAGTAAGATCATTAAAAAACTTAAAAATGTAGGGGCTGGCATTATGGTATAACAGGTTAAGCCATGACCTGTGACACCAGCATCCCATATAGGTGCTGGTTCAAGTCTTGGCTGCTCCACCACTGATTCAGCTTCCTGCTAATGTGCCTGAGAAAACAGAGGAAGCTGGCTCAAGTCCTTGGGCCTCTGCACCCAGGTGGGAGACCTGGATGAGGCTCCTGGCTCCTGGCTTTGGCCTGGCCCAGCTTCAGCCATTGTAGCCATCTGGGGAGTGAACCAGTAGATGGAAGATTTCTCTGTCTCTCTCTCTAATTCTGCCTTTCAATAAGTCTTTAAATAAAAATAAAATTTATATATATGTTGAATGAAAGAACAAATGAGTGGACCAAGGGTCCTGATGGTACATGTGGCAGGAGAGGACTCAGCCCCCTGTTAATTCACTGAAGGGATATTGATCTGTTCCTAATTCCCAGCGATTGATGCTAAGGAAGCCTGGGCAGGAGGCAAAGCCCCGAGTCAGTCACTGCCTTGTTCCTGCTGGGACTCTCTAGGCTGTCAGGGTCACACAGTGAGCACCCAGAGAAACACAGCAGGCTGGCAGGGTGCAGCCAAGGGTGCTCACACGAGGGTCATGGAGCCGCAGGAGCAGGACAGGTCAGGGCCCCAGTTCCAGGCCGTGTGGCATGGAGGAAAACAGGCTCTCAGCACCAGGGGTTCGCTGCAAAAAAAAAAAAAAAAAAAAAAAAACAGGAAAATAATACCTGGGGCTCAGATTCTGCAACCAGACTGCCTGGGTGTGAACCCAGCTCCTCCGCTCACTACTTTGTGATCTTGGACACCTTACCTAACCCTTCTGGGTCTCGCTTTCCCATCTGTTAAACAGGGATAAGAACAGCACTGACCCTATAGGGTTATGAAGATTAAAGCAGTTCATTGGGGTATAGTGCATAGAACAATGCACAAAATTAATGTCAATTAAAATGTTTAAATACAGATATAATGAGAATAATGGATTGTTGTGAGGATCAAATGAGAGGAAAGTGTGGCCGTGTTGCCCACGAGGCTGGCAAAGCTTCCTGAAGAAGATTTTGCTTGCTATTTTAGTCTCCATTTAAAATTCCACACTTGGATAAATACCCGGGAAATGGGGAAGCTGCAGTGGGGAGCCGGTGGACACCGGGGAGCCGATCCGCTCGGGAGAGAGCAGAAGTTGCCACCATCTGATGTCTGCCTGTGGCCGCGTGAGAGGAAGTTGGGGGTATAAGTCCAGTTCCTAGTGGACAGGTGTTTGAAACCCAGAGCCATCCTCACAATTGGCACCCTCGGTGCGGTCTCCGCAGACAGGCGAGGATTAAGTCGAGAGGAGACCAAATTGCTCTTCCACCTGGAGCTGGTGCCCCAGCAGGACAGGGCTAAGACTCAGCAGCAGAGACTGGGAATCCAGAATTAAAACCTTCATCGTTGCTTACGCTCTGCTTTGCGGTAAAATCTCAAGTTCTGGTCCCCAGGGCAGTCAATCCAATCACTTTCATAGATACTGGCATATCCACATCATACCTCCATCTGGCCACAACTGTTTCAAAGAATCAGATGCATCTCTTTTATTATCAAAAGAATCATGTAATTAATGCAAAGTTTTAGACCCTGATTCTGCTGTCAGAGCTGAAATTTAAAAAAAAAAAAATCAGGGCCAGGGATATTGTCTTTTCTTTGGAAGTTTTTATTTCAGTCAAGGAAAAGAGAATTTCAGGAAGGAGTTTTGAAGTATCTTGTCCTTGTTTTCTATCAGGAATTCAATGTTAAAGTATTGCGTTTTATTAACATGTAGAGATTTTCAAGAGTAGAGGGCATCTGCAAGGTTAGGGAAACAGTAAGAAAATACCTCACTCTGACATGTAAGTATATATGCAATGGTTGCATCTCTAGAAATGATTTGCATATGTGACCGGCATTTCTCCCAGGTCACTGGAGCAGGTGACTAATACAGGGTGAACACCTAATTACTGCTGCGGTTTTGTCTGGTTTCAGGTGACGGGATCGCGGTGCTGGAGGTGGGACGTTGGAGGCCATCTTGAAGGATGAAATAGAAGATGGCACGCAGCTTACCTGACACGAGCAATTCCACCTTCCAGAAAAACCGCCGCCCTGGGCAGGGCATAGGGTAGAGCTGATGCAGCAGCTCATCATGCAGCAGGGGCCGCACCCCTCCTCAGCGCTGACCCCACAAAGGCACGGCCCCAGTGCCTCCTGCGCTCCATCCTCTCGCTCCTCTCTCACATGTTAACCCACGTCTGAGCTTCTCGCAGCCCGTCTCTGGTCATCCTTCCGTCTGCTCCCTGCCAGGCTCCCATCCGTGTCCTTGCCGTGATAACTCAAAGATGCATCCCATACCCCTAGGTAGCACTCTCATCTTGTGCTTAATGTTACCATAGTGTTTCCCATACTTCTGCACAATTGATGCTGTTGAAGTGACAATCCAATGATGTGCCATAGTTTATTCTCGTTCTATAATGCAGTGTATAATTATGGCATGTTCTCTGGATAACTGGTAGAGTCCATTCCTAGAACTTCTTATCAGGAAACAGAGATTAAAAACAGGGTTAGATAATGGGGAAAAGATTACACCAAGAAGCATTTGCATTATAGAATGAATTAAATTATTATATTTCTCCAAATACACCAGTGCAAATCTACTGGAGTGAAAACAGCCAGGTACTCCCTTCCCGGAGGCAATTCTTTCCTCATGACAACTGTTAAACATTCATACCTGTTGCCAGCCTTCTACACCTAATTCTTTCTAACAGTTTCCATGGTACATAGGCCTACTTGAAAGTTGGAGAAAGTATCATTTCATGCACTTTTAAAGCCGGGTTGCTTTTTCTACCCTTTTCAAGCCATTTGGAAGGCTGGGCATGTTTAGAATCCCATTGGATAGCTGTACCATAGTTACCTAATTAATGCCCTACTTCCGAATTGTTTCCAGTGTGTTTCTGTTGTTATATGCAATTCTGCAAAGAACAACATTTTGTACATATTTCAGATCATTCTCTCAGGATATGCATCCTATGGGGGAATCCCTGAGCAAGGAGAAGGCAGGGTTTTCAGGCTTCTGAAACATGCTCTCAGGTTGCAGGCTGGAAGTTGATGCCAATTTATCGTCCTACTAGCAGAGTTTGAGAGCACTCATTTCCCAGTAGCTTCATGAACACTGAGCACTTTATGAAAAAACTGCCATTCTGAAAGTTAAAATGGTATTTTATTTATAATTTCTATTTTATTACTAGTGAGACTGAACATTTTTCCATACGAATCAATTTTTATTCTTTAGTGAACTAATTGTGCATGCTTTGTATTCCTTTTTTTTTAAATATTTACTTATTTATTTGAAAGAGTTACAGAGAGAGAGGGAAGGAGAGACACACACAGAGAGACATCTTCCATTCACTGGTTCATTCCCCAAATGGCGGCAACAGTCAGGGTTGGGTCAGGCTGAAGCCAGGAGCCAGGGGCCTCCTCCAGGTCTCCCACATGGGTGCAGGGACCCAAGCACCTGGGCATCCCATGCTGCCTTCCTGGGCACATTAGCAGGGAGCTGGATCAGAAGTGGAGCAGTTGGGACTTGAATTGGTGCCCATATGGGATGCAGGTGTCACACGCCACAACACTGGCCCCACTTCTTTATTCTTTATTGAAACTTTTTCTTTCTGCTAATAGTTGTGGGAGCTCACTATCATCCTTAAAGGCAAGACCACAATGTCTTGATTTTCATTGTACACACAATGCTTCAGAGCAGACTATACATACTTGTTGAAAGAAAATAAACATATGCAACAAATGTTATTTCCTGCTTATATTTGCAGCTTAATCTTTACAGAAGTTTTTATTGAATTTATTTACCATTTTTTAGCATACAGTTCAGTGGCATTAAATACATTTACAGTGTTGTGCAATCATCACCACCATTCATCTCCAGAATTTTCCATCTTCCCATACTGATGATCAGTACATATTAAACATCCCCCCAGTGCAACTTAACTTGTTTTCCAAGTCTTTTATATGGTGAGGTTTTAAATTGTTAGATACTGAAACCCATTATGCTTTTTCCTCTATCTTTGCCATGTCTGGAAAAGTGTCCCTACCCACTGGTTCACTTTCCAAATGTCAGCAATAGCCAGGGCTAAGTGATAGGCACCCAAATACTTGGGCTATCATCTGCTTGCCTCCCAGAGTGTGCATTAGCAGGAAGTTGAATCGGAAGTGGAGTAGCCAGGGTTTGAACTAAACACTCTGATATGGCTGTTTAACCTGCTGTACCACAGCATTTGCCCCCTATTTCTCTATTCTTATGCCAGTAAAAGTTTTTTTTTTATAATTTCATAATATATCTTAACATCAAATTGGAAATATCATCTTTCCTTCTTTATTTTCCTGTCTTTGCTATATCTTCTTTCTCCCCCTCTCTGCCACATTCAGTAGTTTCTGGGCTCTTCGTAGCAGATGAATGGTATCTGGGACACAGTATATAATCAATAAATACCTTCTTTAGAAAAAGAACATGATATTTCAATACTTAACTTCTGTGCAGACAAAAAAAAAGACCACACAGTAAAATAAAATGGAGAATATGGTATTTCATTTGCAATGCATGACAAAGCATCAACATATTAATCACAAGTGAACTCTTAGAAATCCATAACAAAGATAATCTTTAAGAGAAGTGGAAAAAAGAAGAGAGGAAAATGAAGTAATACAAATGACTAGTGAGGCTATGTGGTGAAGATTTTGCTTACCATTAAAAAAAAAGACAAAAGCAATTTTCCTGTTATATCACATTATCAATGGTTAAAATACTGAGCTCTTCTGTCTGTACAATTTTAGAAAATGGGGAACTCTTATTCAAATTCTGAGGGAATTTACTCCAATTAGGGGAAAATTTACTCAACATGTAGATTGTGCAAATACTTAGCCCTGGCCAATATCTTTCGAAAGATATTAGTGAAATTGAGAATTAGTCTAAGTACTCAATCCCTTTTGAACGTTTGTAACTATATTAATTATAGCAATGAAACTGGAAATAATGTAATTTTCTTATGTACTACTAATTAGTTAACTAATTTATGAAGCCATTCCTTTGAATGCTAATAATGTCACTGTAACTGATTATGCAATTTAAGAAACAGGAATGGGTACCGCTTAGTGCTCAAGATGCCTGCGTTCTACACTGGAGTGCGGGGGTTTGACACCGGGCTCCAGCTCCTGACTCAGCTTCCTCTGATACAGATGCTGGGAGGCAATGGTGCTGGCTCAGGTAGCTGGGTCCCTGTCACTCACATGGGAGCTCTGCACTGAGTTCTCAGCTCTGATTTCAACTTCAGCCCAACCCCAACCATGTCAGGCTTCTGGGGAGTGGTCCAGCATGGGAGCTCGCTCGCTCTCTCTCAAACAAAAAGGAAGAAAATTTATCCTATTAGAAAATACCTAGTGTAAATGTAGGGTTCTTTGAAGTTTCCCAAATATTTGGAAAATTCTGAAATTAATGCCAGTTCTTTGCAGTCCTAAGGCAATTTACAGGTCAATATTTATTTACCATCTTTTAATGGACTTCATTATTTCATCATTGTTACCTTCATTTGAGCAAAATATTGCTTTCATCTTTGTTAGGAATGTTACAATTCACTATATCATCGAATATAACATTCATTTATGAGGTGCATTGAGGAAATAGCATAAACATGTGGATTTACTTGGGCATCGCTGAGGTCATGCCCAGGGAGTTGTTGCTTTGGTGCCGTTTGCCATGGGTTGCCCTGCTCCTCACTGCTTGGGTCATGGCCCCTACCTGGTGGCTGTGAGGGTAATGTGGCAGCCATGCAGAGAGTGTCCTGCAGGGTGTCCAGCACACATGTCCCACATTGGAGTGCTTGGACTTGAGTCCTGGCTTCAGGTCCCGATTCCAGCTTCCTGCTAACCCAGACCCTGGAAGGCAGCAGGTGATGGGTCAAGTTCTCGGGTCCCTCCCATGCACGAGGGAGACTTGGATCAGTCATTTGGGGAGTGAACCAGTGGATGGACGCTCTCTCTCTCTCTGGTCTGTCTCTCTGATTTTCAAATAATTCAAAAAGAAAATATTAGAAAAATTACAACTATACTGATCATGTACAGACTTTTGTTCCTGTCATTATTTCTTAAACAATCCAGTATAACAATTATTCACATAGCATTACATTGTATTAGGTATTACAAAATAACCAAGAGATGATTTGAAGTTCACAGGAAGATGTGTATAAGTTACATACCAATGGAAAGTCCTGGCACCAGCCCCTTCTGGATACTGAAGGACAATCATATGCCTAATTTCTAGACCTATATAATTTCTAGATGATCATACTTTGGTGAGGCTTGCCAGTGACTGGAACATTACACTGGAAACCCAGATGCTTTGCTAAAGGTTGTTAGGATGAACTTGCAATTTCTTCCTGCAAGTGGAAATCCCCTTCCCATTCAATGTCAAACTCAGCTGCACCGCTTAGGCAATTCTGACAATTCTGAAGTTCCGTGGACCCAACCGCTCTGTTGTGGAGGTCTTTGTGCTTCTAACCTTTGTCTCTCTCCATCCAGTGACGCTCCAAGACAGCAGGGGTCTTGTGTCTCTTGGTCACATTGGCACAGTGCCTGGTATGGAGCAGGTTCTCCTACAGGATGCTAAATGAGTGGTAGCCTGCGGTTCCGACTAGTGTCTAGTTGCAGACTGGTGTCTCCGGGGGAAGAATTGTTATTTCACAAATCATAGAAACTGGGGCGTTAGTCATGGCATTGTGTCAACTTGGTGACTAGCTGGAAGTGAGCTTATTCCAGGTAGAATTATTCATTATTCCTTTCTCAACTCCTGCACTTTGCAAACTGCTTTAAGAAGCCAAACATCATCAGCAGTCTAGGAAGGAGCAAGCTGGGAGCTAAGCCAAAGAGGCTTACCAGACACAAGGAAAGCCGCCTACTCCCCAGGTGTCTAGGACAGAGCAGAATCTTTGTGAACTTTACATTTTATTGCTGCCATTTATTTGAGACAGTATAGGTATGGTATCTATAATAGGCCTCAGGGCAGAATAAAGCTTTGTGAAATCCAAGATCGTAGATGTTTGCAAAAGGACGAGTTGTGTTTGTAGCCACTGGGAAGAGTCTTTGCAAGAAAATTTTCTCCCATCCTTGAGAGTTGCTGTTTTACTGGTGGAGTAGGGATGGGGGGTAGGAATGTCGACTTTATAAAACAGTATGGACACAAAAGCAGAATCTCTTAGATTCTGTTCTGAAAATAACTTGACAGGAGCATTTTCCCCATTCCCAAGGTCTGGAGCTGGGCTCTGATTTACATGTGAACTGGAAGGTTCTTTGCCATTAATTATGTAAATTAGAGGGAGATCACCCATCATTCATTCCCACAAAGTATTTTACCTTCCGAGGACTAACTTCTAGCAAAGGTTTAGTACTGCTATGGAGGCTTGTGCTGAATTGCTGTGAGTTTGTCAGTGAGCTCTAAGCAAGACAACCAGGCATCTCTCTCTCTCTCTCTCTCTCTTTTTTTTTTTTTTTAAAGACAACACTTAAAACCCCAGAAGAAGACACTGAGACAAAATCCATTTTGCCATTTGTCGGTCACCTAATCTATTTTTGTGGCTCCTCTCTTAAAAAAACACAATGATGATTGTATTGGGGACGAGATTTTTTTTTTCCTCTTTAAATTTCCATAATGTTTCCAGGCTTTACTATTTGGCAAAGACAATTTGGGACAGATTTCTTTATTTTCTCCTCTGGCCTAAAATGAAAAACCCCCACTTTCCAAACTGTTACCACCGAAGAGTTTATTAAATGGCTGAAAAAGACAGCTGGTCTCACCATCTGTTAACATTTTTCAGGGGCCAAATAAAACAGGTTACACCTTGAGCCATGCCAAGTCTGGCAATACCCCCTTCCTCTCGCAGCCTGGGGAGGGCTAATCTGAATTTCACGCTCTGATTTTGCCACGGCCAGTGTCTGAGCTGCTCCGGCGCACTTCTCCACGTGGCCCACCTTGCTCTCTCGGAGTGACAAAGCTATTCTCACATTTCCACCAAGCTCATTTGCAATCCATTCCCCCACACCTCTGTTACACCCAACAAGTGAGGAGGAAATCCACAGAACCTAACGAATTTCTGACTTTTGGAAGCAAAAGGGTAGAGCCCAAAGTACATTTCTGTTGTTTTGCAACCGTTTTTTGTTTTTTCTACAAATGCTAATGGAGGTAATTCAGATTTTGGAACAAAGGCTTAGCTGGCCACGCACTGCAGGTGTGAAAGGGTTGAAACAAAAGAGATGCGAACCCTAATGGTATTTCTTGTCATTAACAATTCTTTGATGTTCCCACTGGAGCCTCCCTTTTATCTTTTAGTTTTTCCGCCATCTTTGTTAACACGCAGCTCAATTGGATCTTTTTTTTTTCCCACCTCCCCTTGGCCTTTAAAGACATCTGCAAAATGTTTATGCTAAGTTAGTTTCCACTACATCTTTTAGTACCAAGGCAAAGTAAAATGAGATAAAGCTTGTGAGGTTATTATTAAAACATCAGTAAGTTTCTATCATTAAGCTGAAGAGGAAGATCAATAGGAAGGGAGCACTTAATGTTACTTTAATAAGGATGAGTTTCCTGTAACAGGACTTAGGATTAACTTTAGGATCACTGAAGTGGGCTTTACAATAAAGACGTTGCTGTAATCACAAAAGTTGGACTTGCCTTTACCCAATTAAACACTTTGCAAAGACTTTGAATGTACTCAATCTATTATTTCCTGTTGTATCGAAAGCTTTCATGATACCCATATTTAAAGGATCTTTGACGATAGCTTTTCCTTCCATGTGGCAGTCCCTGGCAGGCTGCCAAAGATTTCCTAAGGTAAGTTTGCCTGTTTGTCCTTCTGTTCCTTCAGGATTCGGGGGAGGGGGAGGGGAGATGACAGCGGGGGTAGAGCTGCAGCTTCGGAAAAGTTTGTTTCATCCGTTTTGATGACAGCAAAATATAGGGAACAGTCAACACTCCATAATAGAGCGTCCCAAGCCAGTCCGCGGGTGCAAAGTGGAATCACATGTTTCACACCAATGAGCTGCGGAGTCGCACTGCTCATTAGGACGTTTTGCTCGATTATAAACAAAGCAGAACGCTTCTGAATTGCTTCTGAATTAAAACCCCTTTCTTTTAGCTCTTTAAGGGAAGGTGGCTTAATTTGTCCAACAGCTCCTTGGACAGTTCATTTGTTTCTGCTTAAGAACTCCTTCTTTTGGGCAAGTGTTAATTTGGAGCTGCTTGTAACACAGTCACAGCTGTACCAGGAGGCAGCTCCCTCAGCCTCTCCATTAGAGTTCAGCCCCAAATGTCAAGTGCTGGGGAAAGATAATAAGCAAAGATAAAATACAAATTAATGTTAACAATGTATCCACTTTATGACGTTCCTCTCGTATTATTTAACAATTCTTAGCATTTATAGGATGCTTTTCATCTTCAAAGCACTTTACAAATGTTAGCTAATTAACCATGAGGTAATGAGGCCTGGATGAAATGCTGCAATTTTCTCTGGTTCGCATTAGAAAGTCAAAGTGGAGATGTATGTATTCATACATTTTTATTTTTTAAAACGGCATTAGGTGGTCTTAGAGATTTTTGTGAGTCAGCGACGCAGGCAATTTATCTTCTAAGTATGACTTATGTCTCTGTAAAAAAAATCTTGGGTAATTCAGATTTCACGCTCAGTGAGGATTTTTCCCATCTGGCAGGTGGTTGGCAAACTTTGCCTCTAAGTCTTGTCTGTTTTTTATTCCTTGTTATTTTCACCTTGATCTGTCTCCTCTTGTCCAATAATACAGAACCATCCAAAGGGAAAGACTTTTTGTTAGGAATTAAGGGTAGACACCTAATTCCTCCCCCTCCAGATTTCCCATTCACAAAAGTTTGGTGAAATATACACTAAAACATTTTGTGTTATTTCACTCTGTTTTGACAATGATGCTAATACAGTAAATTTCAGTAAAATGGGTATATGTATGTTGTAGATGGTCTGATTTTGTGTAACATCTTAAATGATACAATTTTTAATAAACATAGCATATTTTATTCAATATAAAACATCATCTGATATGGAGTGGACTCTAATAAGAAAAAAGTAAGTCACTAACCAAAGCGTCGTAGTTCCTGGTAGACTTAAATCACGAGCAAGTAACCAGAGTGTTTATGAGCGTGAATTGCTGGGTGCACCTGAGGGTAGGTCTTGTTTTCCTGAGCCCCTCATCTGGGAAGGCTACGGAAGCTAATCAGTCTCTTCCTATTTGTGAGTCAAATCTTGACAGTTTAGAAGGAATTTCATTTAAACCACTGCAAGTCTTACATACTCTAGTTAGAGAATTTTAATTTAACAAGGATTTATCCTATTTCAGAAGGATTTCCCCTCGGTGTCTTTCTGTGAGTTGCAGTGTTAAAGCTCTCTGGTACACTAACGGCAGACTGACAAGTGGAGGTTTCAGGCTGGGAGCTCTGTCCTCCCGAGACTTGGGTTTTAGGCTGGGATTATTTGGAAAAAGCCTCTGCCGGTGTACGATAGACTATCATGTCTGGATCACTGATTCATCTCTTTTACTTTCTGATATTTTTGAAGTCCTGAATACCCAGGGCCAGCCTGTTTGCCTTCATGATAGTTAAAAAAAAATCACCTAAGAGAAAACTCAGTTACTAGGTTCTATGCCATCTTCATGATATGGCTGTTACAGTCAACTGGTGCCTGTTTCAGATTGTACATAAAATGTACTGTTATTGTAAGGGCATGTCTCCCAAATAAATGAATTACACTCTCAGCTTGCCATGACATAACTTGACCAATCGGTGCTTCCAATATGCCGGTGAGAGAGCATCATGAACTTGTCCCCAGCTTTTGATCCTTAAAGACATCCTTAGCTTAATCCCAAAAGATACCCTTAGTGACGGCTCCAGTTTTCAGATGGAGTGCTAGAGAAATCAGAAGCAGCAGAAACAAAATCAGACCTAATCCCCACTGTGAGTGCCACCTACTCGCATTCCTATTTGCCAGGGCAGGGCTGTGGGGTGAGGGGGAGGGAGGGATGGAGGAAGGAACCCCAGTGAAGATGGGGTTGGAACAAGTGCTGTCATGGCGTTCCAAGGAAATCTCTCAGACATTTCTTCACTTCCTGATTTCACTTGTGTTGAGGTGACCAATTTCTGCATATTGGACATATATTATCCTTTTATTTCTTTCTTTTCTTTTTTACTTGTAAGGCAGAGAGACAGAGTAACAGAAACAGACACAGAGAGGTCTTCTATCTGCTGGTTTACTCCCCAAATGTCTGCAACAACTGTGGCTGGTCCTGGCCAAAGCCAGGAGCCCAGAACCTCATGTGGGTTTCCCATGCAGATAGCAGGTAGTGCTTGAGCCATTACCTGCTGTCTCCCAGGCTTGAGCCATTACCTGCTGCCTCCCAGGCTTGAGCCATTACCTGCTGCCTCCCAGGGTATGAATTAACAGGTAGTAGGAATCAGAAGTGGAACTGGCACTCCGAACCCAAGAACTCTAACGGTTGCAGGCATCCTAAGTAGCATCTTAACAGCTGTGACAAACACCTCCTCTCCTTTCACTATTGATATTCTTTAAAAAAAAAAAAGAAGTTGCAAGATATAAGGCCGCCACAAAACACACTAAACACTGGAGTAAGGGGAAGGGCTTATTGGGGGAAACCTGACAGATTGGAGGGAAGGGTCAAAGGAGGAAAAAGAGAGAGAGACACACACACACAGAGGGGGAAGAGAGATCAGGAGACAGAAAGAGAGCCATGTGTTCAGGAACAGGTCCTCTTAAAACTTTGCCAGGGGGCGGGCAGGGAAGTAGGAGCAGCAAATCCCGTTAGGATGGGGGGGGAGGCTGACACCGATGGTTGGGCCATGTGGCCAGTTGGCTTCCAGCAATGGCGGCAGGGGCTAGAGCCTAGGATGGTGTCAGGGTGTAGATTGCACCATAGATAAGACTGTGCCATTTTACTAACACAAGAGAACTTAGAGGTCATGCATTTTTTTTTAAAAAAAAGATTTATTTATGGGGCCAGTGCTGTGGCATAGCCAGTAAAGTGGCAGCCTGCAGTGTCGACATCCCGTTTGGCCACCAGTTCGAGTCCTGGCTGCTCCACTTCCAATCCAGCTCTCTGCTATGGCTTGGGAAAGCAGTAGAAGATGGCACAAGTCCTTGGGCCCTTGCATCCATGTGGGAGACCCAGAAGAAGCTCCTGGCTCCTGGGTTCAGATCAGTGCAGCTCCAGCCATTGTGGCCACCTGGGGTGTGAACCAGCAGATGGAAGACCTCTCTCTCTCTTTCTGCCTCTCCTTCTCTCTCTGTGTAATTCTGACTTTCAAATAAATAAATAAATCTTTTAAAATATTTATTTATTTATTTACTTGGGAGGCATAGTTACAGAGAATAGGAGTGAGAGTGAGATCTTCCATCTGCTGGGTTACTTCCCAAATGGCCGCAACAGCCAGAGCTGGGCTGATCTGAAGCCAGGAGTCAGGAGGCTCCTCTGGGTCTCCCATGTGGGTTCAGGGGCCCAAGGACTTGTGCCATCCTCCATTGCTTTCCTAGGCCATCAGCAGGGAGCTGGATCAGAAGTGGAGTAACTGAGGACTCAAATCATTGCCCATATGAGATGCCAGCACCGCAGGTGGAGGCTTAGCCTACTACATCACAACGCTGGCCTCTTAAAGCATTCTTAATCTGCTTTGCTTGCTTGGTGGTTACTTTCACTCTTTTGTAGCCCGCAGGATACATTGTAGCCTGCATCAATTCTGTTATTAAGAAAGATTTAACCCCTATCCATGCTCCAGCTTTTCCACCACTCCTTTTACCAGAGCATAGCTGATTTAGATGGAGAGGTGGTTTGTTGGTTGGAAGGGCTTCCTGTGCAGTGGAATACTGTGTGCCGATACAGTACTGTGAAAATGTCCATAAGAAGTTGGTTATTTTCAATCAAAATTGTGTATATTTAAAGTGTAGAACATTGTTTTTATAAGTGATTGATTAAAAAATGCCATATACTATGTACAATATGACACAATTCACATTACAAAAGCCTATACACACACACAAAAGCATAAAAGTGTGCAAAGGAAACTACTAAAGGAACTAAGTGGGGGAAGAGAGGAGAAAGAAAACTTTTAATAAATTTTTTGGTGTTATTTTAGTGTTTTCATAATAAGGATGTTGACTTTTAAGATCATATTCTCTCAGCTAATTCTCTCACCTCCTTCAAATCTTTGCTCAAAGGTTTCTTGCTCCATCAGACCTGTGGGGAGCAACTCGGACTAGACTGTTACTGGAATTAAGACTTATTCTATGCATCTGCTCTCCCACAATATGGCGCTGGGAGAGGAGGAAACAGCTTCTACGCAGCTGCCTCTTGCCAACTTGAGTGATGACCTCCAGGAGCTGATCCTGCTCCTGATTGGAGGAGAGCAGCGTACTCGGCGTGTGGGCAGCCGAGTTGGGATTGGCGGAAGAGGACTATAAAGGAGGAGAGAGACAACATGCACCAGGAACATTTAAGGGGAACACCTGTGCAGCCCCCGAGAGAGCCGGCCGGCGGTGTGCCGCTCCCCCGCGGAAGTGGGGAAAGTGGCAGGGGGAACCGCCCTTCCACGGAGGTGGAAGGGACGGCAGCCAACCTGGGAAGAACCAGCAGCAAACCCGGGGAGGGCCGAGAAGATGAAAGAACAGCGCAGGGTCCTGTGTCGTTCCTCCACGAAGACGGGGAGCGACAAGACCCACTCTGACCACCCTGTTAAAACTGCAGTCTACTTTCTTCCCCCCAGTCTCCAAGGTCCTGGTTACCTTCAAACTCGGAGCGGCTACACCATCCATTGGCCAAATGGAACGTTTTCAGAGTGAAAGATGGCCTCAGCTGGGGCGGGGTGTGTGTGTGTGTGTGTGTGTGAGGCGGGAGGTGGCCTGGGAGGACACTCTAGCCTGAGACTGACTGGGGCAGCCAGGTGTTGGCGGCCTCAGAGACACACTCTGTGGTTGACTTATGTGTTATGCTTATTGCTTATTGACCATTCTCCAACTCAGGCTGAAGCTACATGGGACGCACAGAGCAAAGCTTTTGGTTTGTTCATTGTTGTATCCTGAGGCCCAGAGCAGTGCTAGGCACTAAGCAGGTATTTGAGAAACATTCATTGAGTGGATGAATACATGAATAATAGACAGAAAAGCTCATTTCAGGAAAAGGAGTTATATCAACGTGAAGGAAGGCTCTAAACCACACCAAATGCACCAAATCTTTGTCACACCCCAGGGGCCATGTTGAGTGTTGTTCATATAATACGAACACACTATTTCTTAATTGATGATCTGATTTGAAATTTGGTGACTTCCCAGAATGCCCATCTCTTGTTAAAATGAATGACTCAACATACATCCCAATGACTCATATCACAGCTGCGCTTGGCTGGCACCTCTGAACTAGCAGGCTGCTATGTCCCTTCATTAGGATGCATAAATGAGGGTTGATTTACTATACAGTAATATAATATGTTCAAGTTTCTCTCTTCCCTTTCTCAAGAGCCCACCTGGAGAGCTATTTTCACTTCCAGTAGGATAAATTTTCTATTTACATTGTAATATTTTCTCATATGGTATTTTTTCCATGAATTAAAATATTAATTTACAGACATGGTCTGACTTCATGTTCTTCCTAGTGTTTTTCTCCCTCAGGTATTAACCAATAATTCATGCTGAATTAGTTCCTACAAAGTCTCTGCTTAATTTTCATATATATCTGTCTTAATGTCAACATGTTTTCTCCCAGTACAGTCAGTAGGGAAACAGGAAGGAATGTGCTTCTGCTGTTTGGCAGCCAGGAAAACAGAGAGAGGCTTACACATACGCGGTTGTGTTGCTCTCTCACTCACCCTTCGCTTTTCTTTTGGTGTATTTGAAATACTGTCTTGATTACCCTGTGAAATAAAACACCATGAAGCCAGCTATTTGCTTTCTTCAAAGTGCAGGTGGTACTTGTACTCACCTTTAAAAAGGATTTAAAATGGGACCAGCACTGCTGTGTAGCAGGTAAAGCTGTGCCTGTGGTGCCAGCATCCCATATGGCACCAGTTCGAGTCCTGGCTGCCCCACTACCCACCTAGCTCTCTACTAATGTGTCTGGGAAAGCAGCGGAGGATGGCCCAAGTGCTTGGGCACTCGCACCCTCGTGGGAGACTAGGAAGAAGCTCCTGGATTGTCCCAGCTCTGGCTGTTGTGGCTATTTGGGGAGTGAACCAGCAGATGGAGGATCTCTCTCTCTGTCTCTCCCTCTCTCTCTGTGTAACTCTGCCTTTCAAATAAATAATTTTTTTAAAAAAGAATTTAAAATTAATTCATTGCATTTTTTTTGTTTAATGTTCCCCAAAGAATCTTTTTCATTAGCAAAATGTTTTCAATAATATGTGGGGAAGATAATGAATTTAGAGAAAGATAAAGGTTCTGAAAGGAAAATGTGCAACGTTCTTGGTTAGGGGGAGAGAGGAGAAGAGAAGGAGTTGAGGGCTTGCCCAGAAGATGGGTGCTGATGTAGGCATCTTTGATGACTGTAGACGGCATGGCCTTGGAGGACAAGGATAATTGTTTCTGCTCTGTTCCAAGCTGGGCAGAGGGTGTGGAAGGAATACAGGGCCAAAGGGTATGTGCAGAAGTGGAGAGAGAACCTGGCCAAGGAAGAAGAGTTGTTAATGCAGCCAAAGATTTCTGTTCTGCAGCAGCAAGAAAGGGACCCCTGGCTGGAGTCTGTTCAGGCAGCGGAGAATGTGCTAGAAGAGACTGAGGGAAAAACCTCTTATTTCTTGTCACAGGGCCAAGTGCATCCACCATCTGCAATGATTAAGAAGTTTAACTTCAGGGACGATTTAGAAGGAAAAAAAATTTCTAGTCTTGTTCATCTTTACAGATTGAGGGTGATTTTTATAAGAAATGTATATGTTTTGCTTTTCTTGCTTTTATTTTTTCAGTGGCCCTTTTTTAAAATAATTATTTTATTTATTTGAAAGAGTTACAGAGAGAGGTAGAGCCAGAGAGGTCTTCCATTCTGCTGGTTCACTCTCCAAATGACCCCAGTGGCCAGAGCTGGCTGATCTGAAGCTGGGAACTTCTTCCGGGTCTCCCATGTGGGTGCAGGGGTCCAAGGAGTTGGGCTATCTTCCACTGCTTTTCCAGGCCTTAGCAGAGAGTTGGATGGGAAGAGGAGCAGCCGGGACTCAAACTGGCACCCGTATGGGATGCCAGTGCTGCAGGCTGGGACTTTAACCTGCTGCACCACAGCGCAGGCCCCTCAGTGAGACTTTCTTAACCATGAACTGATGCTTAGTCCTTCTCTGCAGCTCATTGTCAGTCTTTGCTGTTGCTGCTGCCATTCTATTTCAGCCCTATGGCCCTCCCCACAGGGCAGAGAGAGGGAAGCTGGAGGGAAGAAGGTGGGAAGGGACAAAGTCAGAACCCACTCCAAGGACCATTTTTTTTTTTTTTTTGTCACTCAACACCATACTTCAAGGACCTGCCCTTTAATAAATTCCACTTTAGTATTTTCCACATTAGTTTAAATGAGTGGTTTAGTCCATTCAAAGTTAAAGACTTATAAATCAACTTAATCCATAAAGCTTTGCAACAGGAGTTCTCATCTGTTTTGTGCATGGGAATCACTCAGGAGTGTGGGTTCTCCCTCACCCCATCTCCAGGGGCTCTAATTGCCCAGGTCTGAGCGGGCCCAGGAAAAGGACTCCTATACCAAGCACTCTGGGTGGCTCTGATACACCAAGCTGGGGGCACCTGGAGAAACACTGCTTTAAGAGTCATTGTATTTCCTGTTAGGTCCCAAGTACTTCTTCCTCTCTATCCTATTTCTTTATTTCTTTTTCTTTTTTTTTCCCAAAGATTTATTCTATTTATTTGACAGAGTTAGAGAGAGAGAGAGAGAGAAAGAGAAAGAGAAGAGAGAGGTCTTCCATCTGCTGGTTCACTCCCCAGATGGCCTCAATGGCGTGAGCTGGGCTGATCCGAAGTCAGAAGCCAGGAGCTTCTTCTGGGTCTCCCATGCGGGTGCAGGGACCCAAGGACCTGGGCCATCTTCTACTGCTTTTCCAGGTCACAGCAGAGGGCTGGATCAGAAGTGGAGCAGCTGGGACTCGAACTAGCACCCACATGGGATGCTGGCGCTGCAGGCCAGGGCTTTAGCCCTCGTTTTAACCCAGGGCTTTAACTGTGCCACAGCACCGGCCCCCATCCTATTTCTTATTTCCTTTTTTTTTTTTTTTTTAAACAGGCAGAGTTAGACAGTGAGAGAGAGACAGAGAGAAAGGTCTTCCTTCCGTTGGTTCACCCCCAAATGGCTGCTATGGCCAGTGCGCTGCGGCTGTTGCGCTGCGCTGATCCGATGACAGGAGCCAGGTGCTTCTCCTGGTCTCCCATGGGGGGCAGGGCCCAAGCACTTGGGCCATCCTCCACTGCACTCCTGGGCCATAGCAGAGAGCTGGACTGGAAGAGGAGCAACCAGGACAGAACCGGCACCCCAACCGGGACTAGAACCTGGGGTGCTGGCACCGCAGGCGGAGGATTAGCCTAGTGAGCTTGGCGCCGCCCTCCTTTTTTGTTTTTTAAAATTATATTTATTTATTTGAGAGGCACACACGCAGACACACACACATAGGGCACTCTCATCTGCTGGTTCACTCCCCAAATGCAAGCAGAGGCAGAGACTGGGTGGGAGCCATCGCCAGGAGCCAGGAACTCAATCCAGGACTCCCACGTGGGTGGCAGGAATCCAATTACTTAGGCCATCCCTGCTCCTTTCCAGCTCTGCATTAGTGGAAATCTGGAGTCAGGAGTCAGAACTGAAAATTGGACCCAGGAAGTCAGATGTGGGGTGAAGACATCTTAACCGTTAGACTAACACCTACTTCCCCCTCCTATTTCTAAAGAAGGAAGGGAGGCTTCCACCCCAGTACCTCTCTCTGCTCTCTGGAGAGAGGCAAATAATGAGATTTCTCTGACCCCCTATCCTTTTCTTGTATTCCTACAGCTGAAGCTAAAATTGGTAGGTTCCTTCTTAACTGCAAATGGGCTAGAAACAAGTGGGCACTGTCAATGAGGGAATGGTATTGGTTAAATGTGATGTGACATTTTGATCCCTTGGAGCAAAAGCCATCAAGAGAAAGTAACTATTGCCTCTGATGTCCTTGCAGGAAGTGGTTTTTCCCTGTGATCTTCATGTGAAAAATCTCATCAGGTAGACAGCTTGGTATTTATCAGGAAAATTAGAGTACATGTGTAATGTGGTTTATTTTAGCAAGAATGTATGGAGGAAAAAAAAACAAAAATAATGTAATGCTTCCATATATAGTTGGAGATATGAGTTTAACCCAATTCCTGGCATAGAGCAGCATTTGGTATTTATTTAAATAAATACTGTTTTGTTTTTTTTTTTACCCAAACCTAAGTCCTGTTTTACTGTATTATTTATATACAAGGTAGACAGACAACTTCCATTACACCTCTTCAGAGCTGTGACAGTATTTAAAATTTCAGCTGAGCTGCTGTTTGATTACCTGCCACGACTGTTAAGAATACCTGATTGCATGTACAATTATTAGCCACTGCTAACCTGTCTAAAATGCACAGGTTAAGTCTGTGGTTAGTTAAGAATAGAGTGCTGAGGTCTTAGAAAACTGTGGACTCTTCCAGTGCTAGATGAGGATGGTTTTCTTGTTATAGCCAGCTTGTATGAGGGTACATCAGAAAGTCCATAGAACATGGAATTAAAAGATGAGTTTACTGCAAAGAAACTCTAAGATCCATACATCATTTTTTTTCATAACATGATTTTCCATGATCTTTTTGAAGACCTTTGGTATACATGGATTTCATAATTTTGGGGGCCAAAATATTTATGAACTTTTAGAAGTTTCCTTATATGTGTTAATATTTGGGAAAAGCTGTGAATTTGCTAATAATTAAACGAGAAGTTAAGTTTCCAAGACATGTTATACATACAGAAACGAAAGACAAGGAGTCGGTAACCAGAGACCCAGCACACTGAAGAGATGTTGCAGGGCCTCCCTGGTTATCGACGGTACCAGTCAAGGACACCTCCAAGTCTGCCAGTCCTCGTGGGATGCTGGATATCAGGACCTCACACCTGACAATTCTGTGGTGATTCATGAAATGTTAATGAAGCTAACGGATGAGGGTCCTTGGGAACTGGGCATAGGCCCCATGGAGAAGCCCACTGCCTGCATTCGACAGCTTTTAAGGATTCCTTCTCACTCCATCCCTCTTGGGTCCTCTCACTCATGTTTGCTACTCTCTTTTGAAGGGTGCCTGGTGAGCTGTTAAGCATTCGATACTCCCTTCCTTCTTCCCAGTTACTGGTCAATGCACAGCTTGTTAGCTAGGTTTACCTCACTAGATCATATTCCAAAGTCTCATTTATATATTATATTTATAGATGCATAACTTGTAAATACAGAAATTATACAATTATATGTTATAATTTATACATTGTAATATAAGGCACATGCAACTTAAAAGAGACAATGGATCAGGTTATCAAGCTTCTAGTACAAGAATTTTTCACTAGAGCAAATCTATTTGGTGTCTTCCCAGAATTGTGGGAAAATTGTTAGAAAAATGATTTGGACCCATGTCTCTGATTAATAGTGTAGTGGAAGGGTTGGCCATCTTTTCCTGTAAACAGCCAAATAGTAACTATTTTAGCATTTCGGGCCATAAGCTTTCTGTCACAACTACTCAATGCTACCATTGCGGCGGGAACACTGCCATGGACAAGATGTAAATTAGCGGGCATGAATGTGCTCCAATAAAGCCCCACCTATAGCAAAGGCAGTGGGCCAGGTATGCCCTATGGGCTGCAGTTTAGAACCCCTAGTATTCAGAAATGCTGTTTCCTTGCAGAGCCAAGATTAGGAACAAATTTTATGTATGAGTATTAAGCAAGTTGACGTTATTCACCTTATTGCCTGGATATATGTATTTACTACTGAATTGTTGGAGGAATGCCTGATGAGTTATGTGCTTGATTTCTCAGTCCATGAATGAAAGCAGAAGAAACTATTAATCAAAAATTATGTGACATGAGACTAGCATGCTATTTGTAATAAAAGACTTTTGAAAATAAAGGCACTGTGAATTTAGGGCTGTATTTTTACAACGGTTTTATATTTTTGTTTTAAATTTTTATTAACTTATAATTTTATTCTTTCCATATTTAAAACTATTTTTATTTATTTGAAAGGCAGAGAGAGAGAGAGAGATCGATCTCCCATCAGCTGGTTCACTCCCCAAATGCCTGTACCAGCTGGGGCTGGACCAGGCTGAAACTGAGAGCCAGAATTCAATCTGAGTCTCTTATATGAGTGAAAGGAACCCAATTACTGCTGCTTTACATTGAGCAGGAGGGTGGAACTGGGAGTGGTGACAGGGCTGGAGCCCAGGTGTTCTGTTATGAGACGTGGGCATCCCAAGCAGACCAAGCCAAAGTCCATTCACACCCCAACTTTCTTGATGGATCACCACCAGGACTGCTCTGCAGGCCTCTTGTGGAGGCTGGAAGTATCTCTATGGCAGTGTAGAAAAGCAATTAAAGAGTGCTGGAGGGTCTGGGGCAGTGTTGGGGAGTAATGGGTTAAGCTGTGGTTTGGAATGCTTGCAGGTCCCAGGTCTGCTTTCAATCCAGCCTTCTGCCAATCTGTGTGGGAGACAGCAGTGATGGTCAAAAGAATTGGGTTCCTGATACCCATGTAAGAGACTTAAATGGAATTCTAGGCTCCTGACTTTGGCCTGGCTCATCCATCTTCTACTGCTTTCCCAGGCCATAGCAGAGAGCTGGATCAGAAGTGGAGCAGCCGGGACTTGAGCTGGCACCCATATGGGATGCTGACACTGCAGGCTGTGGCTCCACCTGCTATGCCACAGAGCCAGCTGGAAGGAAAGAAGGAAGGAAGGAAGGAAGGAAGGAAGGAAGGAAGGAAAGAAGGAAGGAAGGAAGGAGGAAAGAAAGGAAAGAAAGAAAGAGGACTCAGCACCAGAAGTTCCCAGGCTCAAATCCCAGCTCCAAATTGTGGGGTCTTGGAGGAGTCACTGAACTGCTCCATACCTCAGTTTCCCATAAAAATGGTACCAATGATGATGGCAGCATTTATGCATAGGTTACTGTAAAGAGTAAGCATAACAAACAATAGGGGTAAAGCCAGTGTGGCACAAATCTGGTGTTGGCATTCTCAGATACAAATTAGATGAAAACATCTCCGCCTACTTTATGTTAATGTACATCAGGTGACCTTGGCCCAAGCGTCATTTCACTATCACCATTCTTTATGGACACTGAAATGCAGGCTTTCGCCTCCTGGGGAACACACGGTCTAGGGCTCTGACACCCCTGTTTGCACACTGCGCTTCCTCGCCAGATCTCTGACTATGCCATTCCGAACCTGCCATTTGTAGTTTTTAACCTGTTTAATATAGCTGATATGAATGGGAGAATGGCAGTCCTTGTTAAATATTTTTACTTCAGTAATGGCCTTTAATGTCCTTAGATTTCACCTGTAATATCTCTGGAATCCTTGGCAGGCACTAGTCCTGGTTTCAATATCTAACCCATCAAGAGAATCAGTCAGGGAAATAGTTTTGGAAAGAGGATCTCCTCTCTAAGCTAGCTGTTTGTGTGCAGACAAGGCTGGTGCTGGATAGAATGACCTCAGTAGAAAGCCTGGCAAGTTGGTACAGAAAGCCCAGAATGTAGAATAAACTGACCTTGACTCTGCTCCTAACTTACTGTATGACCCAGGGGCAAGCCACTGGGCCTCTGTCTTGTCATCTAAAAAGAGTGGGTTGGCCCAGGATCTCCTAAGGATTCCCGCTCTTCTAAAATATTACTATGTATGGAATGGGCAATTGGCCTAGCAGTTAGACTGCCTGTTGGGATACTCACATTCCATGTTAAGGTGTCTGGATTCAAGTACTGGCTCTGCTCCTGATTTGAACTGCTAATGGGAGAAAGTGGTGATGGCTCAAGTACTTGATTCCCTGCCATTCACTGGGAGACATGGATTGAATTAGGGCTCCTGGTTTTGTTTTGCCTGGCCCAGTCCCAGCCACTGCAGACATTCAGGAAGTGAATCAGTGGATGGAAGATCTCTGTCTGGTTCCCTCCCTTCCTCTCTCCCTCTTTCCCTTCCTCTCTGTGTCTCTCTGCTTCTCAAGTTAAAAAACAATGTGGCCAGCGCCGCGGCTCACTAGGCTAATCCTCCGCCTTGCGGCGCCGGCACCCTGGGTTCTAGTCCCGGTCAGGGTGCCGGATTCTGTCCCGGTTGCCCCTCTTCCAGGCCAGCTCTCTGCTGTGGCCAGGGAGTGCAGTGAATGATGGCCCGAGTACTTGGGTCCTGTACCCCATGGGAGACCAGGAGAAGCACCTGGCTCCTGCCATCGGATCAGCGCAGTGCGCCAGCCGCAGCACGCTGGCCGCGGTGGCCATTGGAGGGTGAACCAACGGCAAAGGAAGACCTTTCTCTCTGTCTCTCTCTCTCTCTCACTGTCTACTCTGCCTGTTAAAAAACAAAACAAAACAAAACAAAAAAACAATGCCTTTGAATGCATAGAGCAGTGATATATGTCATTATTTATGTCCATACACTGGCTTGACAAGTCAAACCCCACCATCCAATGTTGTCAAAGAATTGTCAATTGGCAGAAACATTCTCTTTGCCTTTAGCACTGCAAGGCAAGAGGCAATAAGTGTTTTGTTGTTGTTTTGCCTGTGTCCCCCCCTTTTGTTTTGAACATTATATGCCTCAGTAGAGCTACAGGTGTGCAGATGAAGAAAACATTCTGTGTGACTCAAAAGATGAGCACTCTGCACTGTCACTGACAAAGGGCAGGCTTGCAGAGCAGCAACGGCCAGAGTTTCACACGAGTGGGAAGCACTGCCCAAGTCAGCAAGTCTTCGACCCTCTCCCAGTTCAGTCACAAGTTGTCACTGGTTCATGCATGTCATGTGCACAGACCTTCTCTCTCTCTCTCTCTCTCTCTCTCTTTTTTTTTTTTTTTAACTGGATACATGGATTTGGCTGGGAACTTCAGGAGAAACAGTCAAACTGGTTTTTACCCATAGACATGGTGAATTGGTGCTCCATTCATTCATTTAACCAAGTAACTTGATCAACAACCATTTAGTGACTTCACCGAGAGGTCTTCGATGGATCAGTTGTTTCAACCACCAGGTGTGGTTAGATGCAGTATTGTGAGTCATGGATACAATCAAGAAAACACTTAAGGGGAAATATATCAACATCCCTTTAAAATTTCTATTTTATACAAATTAGTGCTGGGATGTAAACTAATGTAATTCTAGCTTAGCTACATGGAAAAGGGGCTCCATATGCAATAAGAAAGAGGAACACGCGAACATTGACTTTGGGAACATCTCTGAATATTGAAATATCTGTAAAGTGGTCTAGGTCATCCTTTTCTACTGGAGGGTAGGCTCTCACCAGGGCACTGGTAATAAGTAGCTTAAGAAATCCCTGATCAACAACTGCACCTGGAGGTCTGTTGTAGGGTGTGGCACAGATAATTTACTCTTAATGGTTCAACAACATTGCCTTGTGCACTTTATTGGAGAATTTTATGGTATGTGAATTATATCTCAGTAAAGCTGTTGTAAAAATAATTCAAATACGAATATTTATAAATGGTTTACTTGAAAATGGTTGTAAACAGGATCTGGTACAAATGTGGTAGGTATGTCTCCCTTATTTCCTGAGGTCTCATTTAAATATCAGTAAAGAAGAAGTAAAGAGATTGGGCTGGCACTGTGGCATAGGCATAAAGCTGCCACCTGCAGGGCCAGCATCACATGTGGGCATCATTTTGAGTCCTGGCTACTCCACTTCTGATCCAGCTCTCTGCCATGGCCTGGGAAAGCAATAGAAGATGGCCCAGGACCTTGGGCCTCTGCACCTGCGTGAGAGACCTGCAAGAAGCTCCTGGCTCCTGGCTTTGGATCGGCCCAGCTCCAGCTGTTGTGGCCATTTGGGGAGTGAACCAGCAGATGGATGACACCCTCCCACCCCAACTTCTGCCTCTCCATAACTCTGCCTTTCAAATAAATAAATAAATCTTAAAAAAAAAAAGAACTAAAGAGAATAAACTTCAAACAGTAATGAGTAGAAGACAGAATCATAGAGGGAGGAGAGATTTCAACACATTTCTAGAAAGATGAGTGGGCGGAGACACCTGCTTCCTGGAAGAAAGGACTAGGTGATTCAAGAGGCTCTTCCCTTGGGGACAAACAGTAAATTAGGACAAAATTTAAGATGTACCTGATTGGAGAGCTAGAGAGAGAATAAAGAAATACTGAACCAAGGTCTGGGTGAAAATGGAAATTCTGAGATGAGAGCTCAAAATGTGGAGCTAGTTTCCTTCTAGGAGAAACTTGCTAATTCCAGAAGCGCTAACTAACTCTGAGGCTGAGCAGTCTGGGGCATGGAAACAAAAACTGTAGTCTTAGAGACATCCGCCTCTCAACACACACACAATGCACACTCTGTCTCGGGGTCACAGAGCTGTGCTCCAGGAGACAGTGGACCAGATGGCGATTTCTCTTACAGGGACCTCAGGTCAGTGTAAACACATCACAGCCTCTGAATTTGGATTTAAGTGATGCCAATTTATTCATGCCCCCAGCAAATTTACTGTTTTGTACAGAATGGGAATGTTATCCTGTACCTCAAATTATCTTTACAAACAATTTTGCACGTGATGAACAAAATACCAAGGGAGGAAGAAAACATGAATGAGAAGCACATCATAGCAAAACTGTTAAAAAAAAAAAAAAGAAAATCTTGAAAGCAGTCAGAGAAAAAGACAGATTGTCCTCAAAGGGACCACAATTTGACTTACAGGTGACCTTTCTGCAGAAATAATGGGAGCCAAAGACAATGAAGTGCCAGCTATAAAGTGCTGAGAGGAAGTAATTTATAATATAGAGTACGGCAACCATCAAAAATATCTTACAAGAAGGAAGGTGAAATAAGGACATTTTTCATTAAATAAAAACTTCCAGCCACAGACCCACACTCAAGTAAAAACTAAAGAGGCTTCTTTAGGCAGAAGAAACCAGGTCCCAGAATAGCGGGAGAGAAATGTGGGAAGAAATAAAGAGCAGTGAAAACAATAGCAATACTGTCTTGTGAGATTTAAAATATATGAGATTAAAATATATTATAATAGTCACAATAAACAAGGATCATACACACACACACACACACACACAGATATAGGTAGTGTTTTAAGGTCTTTGAATTGTTTAGGAAGAAAGCAATATGCGATTTGATATGCCAGGGGTATACATTTTAGTTTTCTGAGTGGCCTCAAGAGAATGATAAAATAATTGATATGTACCTAATAATATAGCCTCACACTGTATCAAAAAAACTGGCAAAATTAAAGGGGAAATAGTATACTCTAAATTGCAGTATGAAATTTATATTTTTTTGCTATATTTTAAAATTAATTTTCATTGAACTTGAAAGGCAGAAGGAAACAGAGAAAGAGGCATACACACACATATCTTCCATCTACTGGTTCATTTTCCAAATGCCTGCAACAGCCCGGGCTGGGCCAGGCAGAAGCCAGGAGCTGGGAGCTCAGTCTGGTTCTCTCACATGGGTGGCAGGGGCCCCACTACTTTGAGCCATCATCTGCCTTTTCCCCGGGGGCACATTACCAGGCATCTGGATTGGAAGCAGAGAAGCTGGGCTTGAATAAGGGACTCCGAATCAGCTATGGGAATCTTCAAACAGGACCTTAACTGCCTTACAAAATGACTACCACCAAAGTGGGAAACTTAAACATAGTTCTCTTAACAACTGATATAAAGGCAGTTTAGAAAAAATCAGTAGGCGTAGATATAAGTGTTTAAAAACTTGACCTACTGTATACTATTAAAGACTGCAGAATATACCCAATTTTAAATACACATAAAAATTTATCATATGCAGGGCTGGCGCTGTGGCATAGCACACTAAGTCTCCTCCTGTGGCTCCAGCATCCCAGATGGGTGCAGGTTCAGGTCCCGGCTGCTCCTCTTCCAATCCAGCTCTCTGCTTATGGTCTGAGAAAAGTGCTGGGAAAGCAGAGGAAGATGGCCCAAGTGCTTGGGCCCCTACACCCATGTTGGAGACCCAGAAGGAAATTCTTGGCTTTAGATGAGCTCAGCTCTGGCAGTTGCGGCCATCTGGGGAGTGAACCAGCCGGTAGAAGACCTCTTTCTCTGTCTCTGTCTCTGTCTCTGCCTCTCTGTAACTCTGCCTTTCAAATAAATAAATCTTAAAAAAAAAAAAAAAACAAAAAACAAACAAACAAAAAAAAAAACCAAAACAACCAACCCAAACTGACAGGAATCCCACAGGGGCACTGGTTCCAGTTCTGGCTGCTCTGTTTCAGATCCAGCTCTCTGCCAATGGGCTAGAAAAATAGCAGAAAATACTCAAGAAATTGGGCCCCTGCACCTACATGAGAGACCCGGATGAAGCTCCTGACTTCAGCCTGGTCCAACTGGCTGTTGTAGCCATTTGGGGCATCAACCAGCAGATGAAAGAACTCTCTCTCTGTGTTTCCCTCTCTCTCTCTCTGTAGCTCTGCCTTTCAAATAAATGAAATAAATCTGTTTTAAATACATCTTTTTCTTAAGTGATTTTTAAAAAATATTTATTTATTTATATGAAAGGAAGAGTTACAGAGAGAGAGAAAGAGCGAGATTTTTCATCCATTGGTCACTCCTCAAATGGCTGCAATGGCTAGAGCTGGGCTGGTCTGGAGCCAGGAGCCAAGAGCTTCTTCTGGGTCTTGCATATGGGTTCAGGGGCCCAAGGACTTGGGCCATCCTCTGTGGCTTTCCCAGACATATTATTATGGAGCTGGATTGGAAGAGGAGCAGCTGGGATTCGAGCCAGCATCTACATGGGATGCCAGCGCAGCAGGTGGCGGCTTTACCTACTACACCACAGCATCTTAAAAGAAAAAAGAGATTAAAAAGGGGACCAGTGTTACAGCACTGTGAGTTAAGCCACTTCTGTAATGCTGGCATCACATATGAGCACCAGATCCAGCGCTGGCTACTCCACTTTCAAGCCAGCTCCCTGGTAATGCGTCTGGAAAGCAGTAGAGGATGAACCAAGTGCTTGAGACCATGCACCCATGAGGGAGACCTGGAGGAAGTTCCAGGCTCCTGGCTTCGGCTTGGCCCAGCCCCAGTTCTTGTGGCCATTTGGGGAGTGAACCAGTGGATGGAAGACCTTTTTCTCTGTCTCTTCCTCTCTCTAACTCTCCCTTTCAAATAAATAAATGAGAAAATCTTAAAAAAAAAAAGAAATGAAAAAGGTCATCTTTCTATAGGCTCTACAATATTAAAAGATATTTTAAACAATTCTAATTAAATTTGAAAATGTAGACATAATGGGAAAATTTCTAGAATAATAAAACCAACCAGGGCCAGCACTGTTGTATAGTGGGTAAAGCCACCACCTGCAGTGTCTGCATCCCAAATAGATGCTAGTTCGAGTCTCAGCTGCTCCACTTCCAGTCCAGCTCCCTGCTAATGTGCCTGGGAAGACAGCAGAAGATGGTCCAAATCCTTGGGCCTTTATATCTACATGGGAGACTCAGAAGAAGCTCCATGCTCCTGGTTTTGGATCAGCCTGTCTCCAGCTGTTGTGGCCAGCTGGGGAGTGAACCAGTAGATGGAAGACCTCTCTCTTTCTCTCTCCCTCTGACTCTCTGTAACTCTGCCTTTCACATAAATAAATAAATAAATAAATAAATAAATAAATAAATCTTTAAAAAAAAAAACAACCAAAACTGACAGGAAGAAATAGAAAACATGAAGTCATAGAGTATTAAGGAAATTTAAACCAGAATTGAAACCTTCCCTGATTCCAAAAAAAAAACAAAAACAAAAACAAAAACAAAAAAACACCACAACAAAAACTATAGGCATATATAGTTCCCCTAGTGAATAAAAAATACTAAGAAACAATGTCATTTTTTCACAGATTCTTCCAGAGAAAGACAAATTGGAATTTAGAAGAATAAAAAGATATATATGTTACTGCCATCAAAAGCATCATAGATATACACTTAAAAAACCTAACCAACAAAACCCAGGAATATGTGAAAGGATAATGCAACTTGAGAAAGTTGGATATTTCTAAAGGGATTCAAGGTTGGTTTAACATTGAAAAACTAGAGTAACCTACTACATTAATAAAATGAAGGAGAAAAGAAATCACGGGATTATTTGAATTTATAGAGAACAAGTATTTTATAAAATCTTACTACTTAGAAGGGAAAAACTATCCTTAGAAAAGAACAACAAATATCATAATTAATGGCATAATATTGAAAGGTTTCCCTTTGAGATTAGGAAAAAGACAAGAGTGCCTATTATTAACCCTCCTAGTCAGTGTTGTACTGAAAATCTTACCCAGATCAGTGTGACAGATTGATTACAAAAATGCCACCTACATCTTTGCCTTTTGCAATCTAATTGACTCTGCATCTCCTCTCATCAAGAGATGGATTCCATTCATTTATCTCTTGAATCAGTTGGCCTTATGATCTGTTTTGATTAAAAGAAGTAGTGGAATTGAAAATATATCAGTTCTGAACCTAAAGAGACATCTCTCTTCTCTCTCTCTCTCAGTGCCACTGGGAATAATAGTAAGTTGGAAGTTGAGACCATATGGAACAGAACTATGCAGCCCAGATATCTCTGCTTGGCCCCAGATATGTAAGAAACCCAGTCAATTTCAGCAATGATACTTAGCTGACCTGCAGTAACTACAGATGCACAACTAAGCCCTGAGAAGACTAATGCAAATCAACAGAGATACTCAGCCAAATCAACGACTTGGGAGAAATATGTAGCTATTACAGAGTGGTTTGGAATTCAGCAATAGCTAATGAATTCGAACAGTAAGTCAAGAAAAAATAAGAAATAAAGTTTAGAAAGAAAAAAGTCTATCAAGTTCAGATGGTATAATTATGTATGTAGAAAGTCCAAGAGTATTTACTGATGCATTATTGTAATTACTGAGTAAATTAAACAAAGTTGCTAGATTTCAATTGATTTCCATATAATGGCAACAAGCATAAAAATTAAAAAACTCTTTTAAATAACAACAAATTATATGTGGTACACAAGAATAAAGCTAACAAAATTCATGTAAGATTTCTCACATAAAATTACATCATTATTGAGAGGAGAGGAAGAATAACCAAATAAAGGAAGGATATACCATATTCATGGATTGAAAAAGCTAATATTATCAGCATCACTATTGCTTCCAAACTGCCATAGATTCAAGATGATTCCAAAGAAATCCCAGCAGTTTATTTTTCATTTGGTTATTTGATTCTCTGATCTACAAAGGCCCAGACTAATGAAGTTTCTCTTGGAGAAGGAAAACAAATTTGGAGGATTTGTTTTGCCATATACTAAGGTCTATTATAAAGGTATAGCAGTAAAGACCTTGATAAAGACATCAATGGAACAAAAGTGAGAATCTGGAAACAGGTCTGTGAATAACTGATTTATGTAAATGATAGTTTAGAGCAGTATGACAAAGATGGCTTTTTCAGCAAATGAAGCTGAGAACTTGAACACCCATGAAGAAAACATGAAAACTGACCTTTCCTGATTACCATTTCCAACATCAATTATGGGTAATCTGAAGATTTAAAATGTGAAAGGCAAAACAATAATTTAAAAAAATGCTTCCAAGAGATCCTACAGGCAAATATTTTTTTGTAACCGTGGGGTAGGGGCAGATTTCTCAATAGGCAATATAAAAAGCACTAAGTCAGAAAGGAAGGAGATAAATTGTACTTTGTTAAAATGACGAACTTCTTTTCCATCAAAAGCATCTAGTGGAGAAAATATTTGCTGCACCTATAACTGATAATATATAAGATTTTTCTTCAAGTTTTAAAAAAATAGCCCGATTAAAAATGTGCATGTCACAAAATAAGTTATCTAAAATGGTCATAGAACACATAAAATGTGCACACTATCATTATTAATCAGGGATATATACAGTTTAATCACATTGAGATTCCACTACATATCACAGTGCCTGCATGAAAAAAAATTGATAGGGGTGGGTGTTTGGTGCAGCAATGAAGATGCCAATTGGGGTGCCCAAGTTCCATATCAAAGTGCCTGGGTTCCAGTCACAGTCCTGTATCAGATCCAATTTCCTTCTGGCGTGCACCCTGGGAAGAAGAGGATGATGGTTCAGGTACTTGGGTTCCTGCCACCTATGTGGGAGACCTAGATTGAGTTCTGGGCTCTGGCTTTCACTAGCCAACTCCTAGCTGTTGCAGATATTTGGGGAGTGAACCAGCAGATGAAGATTTATCTCTCTTTCTACCTTTCAAATAAATAAATAAAAGTAAACAAATTCCTTTAAAAATAAAATGGAAAAGACTGATAATAGCCAAAGTTGTTCAGAACACAGAAGCTGTCTTCCACAACCCGTGGAATTGTAACTTGGCACAACTACTTTAAAAAAAAAAAAGATTTATTTTATTTATTTGAAAGACAGAGTTAAAGAGAGAGATAGAGGCAGAGAGAGAGAGATCTTCCATCTGCTGGTTCACTCCCCAGTTGGCTGCAACGGCAGGAGCTGCGTCGATCCGGAGCCAGGAGCCAGGAGCTTCTTCTGGGTCTCCCACATGGGTGCAGGGGCCCAAGGACTTGGGCCATCTTCTATTGCTTTCCAAGGCCATAGCAGAGAGCTGGATCAAAAGAGGAGCAACTGGGACTAGAATTGGTGCCCATATGGGATGCTGGCGCTTCAGGCCAGGACTTTAATCCACTGTGCCACAGCAATGGTCCAGCACAACTACTTTGGAAAACAGTAGTTTGTTGTTATTTCCTGAATGGAGGAAATGTATACTTTATGATCCTGTAATCCTAATCTTGGTTATGTAACCAACAGAAAAGCATGCAAACAAGACACCAAGAGGGAGAGGTACCAAGATGGCAGAATAGGGAGGGAGCTTACTGCTCTAGTCTAGGGGAAGATAGTTTAAAAAATGTGGAGAGAGTGCAATCTCAGGGAAGAACTAAGGAGAAAATGGCAGAGGAAACTCCATGCAAAATAGAGGGACACTGTGGACCTGTGTGGAGGGTGTGGGCAAGCGCAACTCAGGACCCTAGCAGCTGAGAACCTCAGCACTAGCTTTGAAGTGAGGTGAGACCAGACTGTGGCAGCCCAGGCCACTGGTGATAAAGCTGCAGAAGAGCCTGGTGTGAGTCTGGCTTGGAGACCTGTGGGGGCAGAGTACCTGCCAATCTGGAGGAAAAAAAGGGGGCACGATTCTCTCTCCCCAACTATAAGCACCAGTGTCCTGTAGCTGAGAGGCAGTGGGCCCCGTTTTGGACAAATACAAAAGCTGCACCAGCTCGTGTCCATGTGCCCAGCAACCAGCCAAGAGGAGATGCCTGAGTTTGGCTGGGAGAATTTATAGGGGACTGGGTGCTTGTTACTGTGGGAGCCTTGTGTATTGGGACTGTGGAAACACTGTGGCTGCCTGGGAGGGCACAGGGTGTGGCTGGGTCTTTGGGAAGTCACTGTGGGCAGCTCCACACACTCAGGGCTCCCTGATTCTCTGCTGAGGGTCACTGCTGCGGGATCTGTGCTCACACAGATCCTTTGTGTGGTTCTTGTGGCAGTGCGGATAAATACTATAGCCACTGGGGCTAGTACCCAGGCATTGGTCTTCTTTGAGGAAAGGAGGTGAGTGTGAGACTATGCCAACAGAACTGAACAAACCTCACCTCTGATTTAAAAAAATAAAAAAAGGAGATTTACCATGCTCTATTTGGGAGTCACCTTGGACACTCCCCTCACCCTGGAGCACTGAACAGAGCTCCCTGGTCACACACAGCACATGTCTCAGGGTATTCACTGAAAAAGGAGACACTCCACTAAGGCACAGATGCGTAGTCCAAAGATTAAAGCCATCACAGGAGGAAAAATGCACCAACAAGTATCTCCACAAATGCCTAAAAATAAACACAGCAATTCAATAAATAAGAATAAGGAAGAGAACATGACACCCCAAAGGAACATAACAACACTTCAATAATAGAATGTGAAAATGAGGAGATTGAAGAAATGCCCCAGAAATGAAATTCAAAAAAATTGATTGTAGGATTACTTAGAAATAATCAGAAGCAAATTCATGAGCTAAAGAAATTGGTATATGAAATGGAAGAAATTCTTTCTCATGAAAGTGAGATTTTAAAGAGAAATCAAAACAAAATATTATAAATACAGAATTCAATAGATTAAATAAAAATGTGATGGAAACTCTTAACAACAGAATTGGTGAGGCAGAAGAAAGAATATCCGAGTTAGAAGACAAATCTCTGGAAATTTTACAGTCAAACAAAAAAAATAAAGAAAAAGAAGAAGAAATTTGAAAACCAAAAAACAGTGTGGGAGATATATGAGATACTATCAAATTACCCAACATATGGGCCTTAGGAGTTCCTGAAGGCATGAAAAGAAGGTATGGATTAGAAGGCCTTTTTTAGTGGAATAATTACAGAAAACTTCCCTAATTTGGAGAAAGAAAGGGATATCCAAGTCCAGGAAGCACACAGAGCTCCTAATAGACATGACCAGAAAGGATCTTCACCATGGCACATTATAGTCAAACTCTCCACAGTAAAACAGAAAGAAAAGATTCTAAAATGTGCATGAGAAAAACACTGGATTACTTTCAGAGGATCTCCAATTAGACGCACAGCTGACTTCTCATTAGAAACCCTACAGGCTAGGAGAGAATGACGAGATATATTCCAAGGTTTAAGAGAAAAAAAACCTGTCAACCCAGAATACTGTACCCTGCAAAGCTCCCATTTATGAAGGGCAGTGAAATAAAGAGCTTCCATAACAAACAGAAATTGAGAGAATTTGTCACCACTCGTCCAGGCTTACAAAAGAGTCTTAAGGATGTGCTACACACAGAAACACAGAAACATGGACATCACTATGAAAGAAGGTGAAGGCAGAAAATATCCCAGTAAAAGCACAAAAGGAATCCAAAGTAAGCAACAGGAATATTTTTGGAGAAATGGCAGGGGCAAATTGTTACTTACCAACAGTCACCTTGAATGTAAATGGCCTCAACTCTCCAGTTAAAAGACACAGACTGGCTGAATGGATTTAAAAACAAACCCCATCTATTTGCTGCCTACAAGAAATACATCTCACCAAGATACATGCAGACTGAAAGTGAAAGGGGCCTGGCACTGTGGCACAGTCAGTTAATCCTCCCCCTATGGTGCTGGCATCCCATATGGGTGGTGGTTCATGTCCCTGCTGCTCCTCTTCTGATCCAGCTCTCTGCTATGGCCTGAGAAAGCAGAAGATGGCCCAAGTGCTTGGGTCTCTGAGCCCACATGGGAGACCTGGAAGAAGCTCCTGACTCCTGGCTTTGGATTGTCTCAGCTCTTGCCATTGCAGCCATTTGTGGAATGAATCAACAGGTGGAAGATATTTCTCTCTATCTCTCCCTCTCACTGTCTGTAACTCTATCAAACAAATAAATAATATCTTTTTTTTTAAAAAAAAGAGAAAGTGAAAGGATGGAAAAAGATATTCTATGCTAACAGAAACAAAAAAAGAGCTGTCGTAAAAAAAGTCAATTTGTCTGATATTATCATCAGACTTCAACACAAAAACTTAAAAGAGACAAAGAAGGGCACTATGCAATGATTAAGGGATCAATCCAACAGGAATATGTGTCTATAATAAATGTATAGGCACCTAATTATAGGGCATCTGGCTATTTAAAAGAAATGTTAATGTATCTAAAGGGAGACACAGACTCTCATACAATAGTAATGGGGGACTTCAAAACTTACTTTCAGCAATGGATAGATCAACCAGGCAGAAAATCAGCAAGGAAACAACAGTTAATCAACACTATAGACCAAATGGACTTAATGGATAGCTACAGAATTTTCATCCTACGTTGCATGGGACTTTCTGTAGAATAGACCACAGGCTGGGCCATAAAGCAAGTCTCAGGAAATACAGAAAAATTGAAATCATACCATGCATCATCTCTGACATTCAGTGGAATGAAGCTGGAAATCAACAAGTCAAGAATCTCTAGAGCATATGCAAACACATGGAGACTGAACAGCATGCTCATGAATGAACACTGAGTCATGGAAGAAATCAAAAGAGAAGTCAAAAAAATGTTGAGGAACAGTTTTTTTTTCCATACTATTCGTTGAACTCTTCACTAAGTATAGCATTAATCTTCTGTGTATAAAATTAATTGAAAATAGGTCTTAGTAAAAAAATAAGAATGGGAATAGGAGAGGGAAGAGGAAGAGGAATAAGGGTGGGTATGGTGGGAAGCAATCATTATCACCATGTTCCTAAAGTTGTATTTATGAAGTGCATTAAGTTTGTATACCTTAAATAAAAGGTTTCTAAGGGGAAAAAAGCCAAAAAAAGAGAAAAGCTATGCATGGATTTCAAAGTTTCTCTGCACCAAAATAAATGTTTAATTTCATTTACCTGCCCCTTAAAAATAAAAAAAAAAGACACCAAGAGATATCTATAAAAATGCTCATGGCAGCAATTTCCAAAAGTAGCCCCAAAATTGGAAGTAATTCATAAGTGTCCATTAAAAGCAGACTAGCTTAATCAACCACATCATATTTAAGCACGAAAACACTACACAGTCACAAAAATAAATGAACTACATTTGCATTCTATAAGACAGGTAGATAAACCTCACAAATATAACATCAGATGAAACACAGAATACCAAAAAACGTTATTCTGTGATTCTACTTATATATAGTCCCCAAAACCTAACTATCAAAGGCAAACTGTCACTGAAGTGTTTAGGGATGCATGTAACTGTAGAACTAAGAAGAATTCCAGGGAAGTGTTTCAGTTAGAGCCCTGAGGATGCTTAGCTCTGGGAAGGCGTGGGGAGCAGTGTTTGGGAAGAGGTTTTGGGGAGGCCTCTGGGGTGCTTGCTTCCAGGCTCGTAAGGTGGTCATGTAGGTGTTTATGCTCTGGCAATCTACTGAGTTGAATCTTCTGATCTGTACCCTTTTCTGTATGTATTATAGTGTAAGAGTGAATGGAGGCTTATCTGCTGATGAGCAGCTCAGCATACGGACACCAAGAGTCTTAATGTTTAAACATGTGCTATTCCCAGAATTATTTCTGTGCCTTTTTTTTAAACTAAAAGATTTATTTGATTTACTTGAAAGGTAGCGTGACAAAGAGAGAAAGATCTTCGATATGCTGGTTCACTCCTTAAATGACTACAATGGCTAAGGCTGGGCCAGGCTGCAGCCTGAAGCCAGGAACTCTTCTGGTCTCCCATGTGGATGGCAGGAACCCAAATACTTGAGCCATCTTCTGCTGCTTTCCTAAGCTCCTTAGCAGGGAGCTGGATTGGAAGTGGGACGCCCTGGACTCGAACCAGGCTCCAATATGGGATGCCAGTGTTGTAAGCAGTGCTTTAACTTGCTGGGCTGCAACACTAGCCCCTGAGTGTCTTGATGTTATCTTTCAGTCTGCTTATGTCAGGTATTCTCATAGAGACACTTCCAAAGCTGATGGCACAAAAACCAGTTGAAAAGATAAACCAAGAAAGTAGAAGCAAATTATTCAGAGACATGGTGGAAATCATTAGAATAATTAGAAGCAGGCTGGGTGTTGTGGCACAGTGAGTTAATCCGCTGTACTGGGATGCACGCATCCTACACTGGAGCACCTGGGATGGAGTCCCACCTCCACTTCTAATACAGCTCCTGCCAACGTGCAGCCTGGGAGGCAGCAGGTCATGGCTCAAGTATATGGGTCCCTGACACCCATGTGGGAGACCTCGACTGAGTTCCAGGCTCATGGCTTCAGCTTGGCCCAACCATGTCTGCTGTGAGCATTCGGGGAATGAATCAGTGCATGGAAGATCTCTTAATCTTCCTCTCTCTGTCACTGCCTTTCAAATAAAATTAAATAAATAAATAAACTAAAAATATAATTAGGAATAGGAAATTCTGTAAAAGCCGTTTGCTTTTTGAGTGTGGCAGACACGGAGGAGAAGACTGCTGTCCATTTTAAACCCTGTCAACTGTTGGATTGTTGTTTGGTTATTGCCATGTTCATTTGACTTCGCTGAATGTAATTAGACATTTGTGAGATACCATGTCATATCATTCTCATCTACTTCATTTAGGAATCACTTTCTGAGTGTGTGGAATTAGGATTAGCCTGAGAATAATGTCCAGTTTGTCGCATCTATACTGCAGCTGGCAGGGGACGGTAAACACTACTTCTTTTAAAGCACTTATAGGAGTTATGGCTAATTAATGACTAATTATTGCAGAAATTCTGAAATATGATTTTATAATTACTTCTTTTTGCATTTTAGATTTACAGAAACAAGGCAGGTTTACCACTGTATTGTACATGGACAAGCTGGAAGTAATGAACATTTCTATGCAAGAGTTTGAAAAGCAGCTAATATTATCAAATCAAAAGTATACCATCAAGGATAAAAGTGAAACTTCCACATGTGTTCATCACCAGCATTAAACATTTATATATAATCTAAGAATTATATTTTAAACAATAAAATAAAACACATTTGTGTTTCTTCTGCTCTACTTACATACATCTTTTTGAGTTTCTTTTAAGATTTATTTAATTCATTTATTTGAAAGGCAGAGTGACAGAGATCCTGTGATTCACTCCCCAGATGCCTGCAACAGGTGGGGCTGGGTCGGGCCAAACCCAACTCCATGTAGTTCTCCCATGTGGGTGGCAGAGACCCAAAGACTTGGGTTTTCACCCCCTGCCTTCCCAGGCACATTAACAGGAAGCTGGATCAGAGGTGGAGTAGCTGGGGTTTGAACCCCCATTCAGATAGGGGATGTGGGCATCATCAATGCTGGCTTTTAACCCATTGTGCTATAATACCGAAGTTTAGCTATCAAAAAAGCTAGCTTTACTGTAATTTCTGAGACCTTTAAATGCCTTGTTTCATTATGTTTAATAAATACTTATTTATATTCCCTCTTTCAAAACTGATAGTATTTTTTCAATTTCTTCAAGGTTATTTTTCTTAAGATGTAGGTATTAGAGCCGGCACTGTGGTGTGGCTGGTAAGGTCTGCAGTGCTGGCATCTCACATGGGTGCTGGTTTGAGTCCTGGATGTTCAACTTGTAATCCATCTCCCTGCTAATGCACCTGAGAAAGCAGCAGAGGATGGCCCAAGTGCTTGGGCCCCTGCATCCGCATGGGAGACCTGGATGAAGCCTGTAGCTCCTGGCTTTGGCGTGGCCCAGCTCTGACTGTTGCAGCCATTTGGAGAGTGAACCAGTGGATAGAAGACTTCTCTCTCTCTCTCTCTCTCTCTCTCTCTCTTTCTCTCTCTCTCCCCTGTCTGAAACACTGACTTTCAAATAAGTAAATCTTTTTTAAAAATGTAGGTACTATCATGCATACTATCTGCTAAATATTCTCTTCATTAAAATTTAAATTATTATTTGAAGGGCAGAGAGAAGACAGACAGACCTCTGAATTGCTGGCTCACTCCCCAAAGTCCAGCAAGGTGCCCCCATGGGGACTGAAACCTGGGAACTCAATCCAGGTCTCCCACAAGGGTGGCAGGAACCGATCACTGGAACCGTCACTGCTGCCCGCCATGGTCTGCACTACTAGGAGACTGGAGTCAGAGGTGGAGCCGAGTTTGGAACCTAGGCACTCAACATGGGATACAGGCTTCCCAACCAATGTCTTAACTGCCAGGTCAAATGGCCACCTCTGCCAAATACTTTAGATGAAGAAAAATGTAAGACAAATGTTCTAGAGAAAGGGTCTTAGGTTTTTATTGTTTTGCTTTGATTTTATGTCACACAGCAATCTCACAGAGTACAATGCTCAGAAGAGCTTGTCATATTGAATCACACTGAATATTACAGCATATAATATAGCATCATTGTAATGGACTACTCCAATCTTGGGTGAAAAGTCAGAGCTTCTAAGGTAAGAAAAGTGATGCATCGTATATACCACCTAATGGAAAGTAACTTTCCTATCAGCCATGTCAGTGTCTCTCCATTCATGCCACACACGCTGGATGCCTGCTCTGCCAGGCCCTGTGCTGGGCTCCGTGCACACCAAGATGGACAAGATCAGACCCTTCCCCGGCGGCCACTCCCAGCCTAGTGGAGACAGCTGACCAGCGAGTGGAGAGTTCCAAAACGAGGGGGCCTGGCCTCAGACAGATCCACAGTCTCTCTCTCTCTCACCCTGCTCTCTTTTTCACTAATAAATTGACAGGGCGGGGCGGGGGGCTGGGGAATCCTGGCAAGGTAGATTAACAGGCAAAGGCTTTTGCAGCACAGTAATTCATGAGAGGGGTTCATTTGCCTTGTGGAAAGAATCTGAAGATGTAGGCCTGTCTGCCTACACTCCAGGATGAGAGCTCCCCACGGTGGGGCTCTGACCCTGGGAGAGGCACGGGGACAAAGCACCCGGCAAACGGAAAGGGGAGAGCAGAGAGCAGGGAAGGCACCCCTGGATTCCTGTTGGCGGGATTCCGCGTGGGTGGACAGGTGACCTGGTGGGAAAGTCAGACATCTGAGTGTTTGTGACCGGCCTTGGTGCGATTGTTACTGTCGTAGGTGTGGAGGCATGAGGGACTCTCATCACTGTGGGGGAGGGGTTCTCAGCATCCCAGGGAGGCCCGCGGGGTGAGGAAAGGAGAGACTGCTCTGCTCAGGCTGCACTGCACACGTGGGACAGTCAAAAAGAGCTGGGAAGATGTTTAGGGACCCGCAAATTGTTCAGTGAGGCTCAGGCAGGGACTGGGTGTCCAAAGGAGCCAACGCCTTCTTATTCAACAACAAGCAGTCCATCACCATGATTATTCTTACCCTGGACAGATTTGGGGTCAGGAAGCACAACTCAGTGGGGAAGAAAAGAGTCTCCTGTGGAGGGTGAGGAGGAAAAAAAGAACCGGTGGGCAGAGTTCGAGTCCTCAGGGCTGCAGTCCACCGGAGACAAAGCTTTGTAATATTCATCGTCCCCATCGAGCACTTTGACTTGGCTGCAACAAAGACAAGAAGAGGATTTTCTACAGAACAAGCAAACACAGGCCAGTGGGCATCACTGAGAGAGCTGAGGGTGTGTGCGTCACTGGAACAGGGTAGGAGCCCAACGCTGAGGACAGCTCGGGCAGCTCAGGGTCAGATCCGCCACATGGATCCCCTCCGGCTCCCACACGGATAACAGGTCCAATCTAGCAGTGCACGGAAGCTATGGTCGTAGGGCAACTTGGTTTGTGTGATTAAAATGTCTGTCTCTATCTGTTTCCCTCAAGTTGAGAAAGTTTCCCACCTGACCTCTCCCAATTCTAGAACTAGTGCCAATGACCTATTTCATTGCTATTCCCAGTCAAGATGCTAACAATCAACTGAGCCCCACACTCCTCACCAGCCTCTGTTACCCTCTGGGGGAGGTCTTCCCTCTGTGCATGTTTTAGGGATAGGGTAACGTGGAGGAAGTAGCCTACTTGTAGTCTGTGGAGTGCTCTTACTTGTGGAAGGAGAGTGTCATACAACCCACTACATGCTTCCAGTTGTGAAGAGGTACAATTCTCTGGAATAAAATCATGAGAAATAACATTCGCTCTTGGGCGATCATTTCAGTCTTTTCGGACAGAGTAGATTCAAGTTTTGTGTACTTGCTACTGTAAAAAGTAGCTTCCAATGTCAATAATAGTGGCATAGCCAGATTGCATATTTTTAGAAGCCTCTCTGGAAAGTTTTGCATTTTCTGTAATATCACAAAGGACCCCTTCTGTTTACAGTTGCTTAGAACTAAGAAGACAGATATTTACCCAAGTTTTCTTGGCTTCCTCTTGCTCCCTTGATATTCTAGAGTTCCCTGTGGAGAGGGCCAAGAACACACAGTCAAAGCAAAGCAGCAAGTCGTTAATTTTTAATTCAAAGTGATTTTGTGTTGAATGCAAGCAGATGCTGATAATATCAGAAGTCACAGCATAATTTTTTTGATCAAAGGGCTCAAGTGAGCCTGATGAAGCATGCATCTTGCTCGTCTTTGATAAACCACATCAATTATTCACCGTGAAGGCAGACATCCTGACATGAAAGCAACAGATAAAGAGCCTAAGCACATGTTCAAGACGAGAGCATAAGAGAGTGGGGGTGGGGCTGGAGGGGCTGGAACAGGTATTAATAACAGAATTATTAACTGGAAACAAAGCCAGGGAAACAGCTTTATGGCCACTTTGAACTCACATTTAACTGGTTATAGTACATGGTGTCCTCAGGGCTACTCAACATTTTGGGTTGCTGACATCGCCGGTGAGGTGTTCGCTGCTTCTGGGCAAGACCAGTTGCTGAACCTGCAACAGGATAGCAAAACTTGACTGCAAATAGCCCAGGTGTTGGGAGAATTAAGTGAAAAACGGCTGTTCCCATCAACGCACTGGGTCCCATTGCACTGGGCGCTTTTGAAGCTTTGCTAATATTGGGAGCAATGTCATCCTCAGAAACATACACACAGGGGAGTGCTCGACGTACACAGGGCTGCCGCTGTCTGTGACTTTGCCTTAATCTTTCTGATCTGACTCGGCGGCCCACCGTGAGGGCGAGCCACCTGGTGTGTCCTTACTCCAGTGGTCAGTTTCTGAAGAGTGCAGTGCCTTTCATGGGCTAACTCCGTTAGGACAATCAAGACAATCTGCGATCATCTGTACCACAGCCTACAGCGAGAGTTCAAAGACATATGGAGTACACACACTCCTGGGGAGATGAGAAGCCAACCTTTTGGTGGGATACATTTTTGAGGGGAAAATGGCTTGAGCTAGTATTTACTGAAATGCTTTGTACAATCCCACTGAGCCATGCAGTCTCTGGAGGTGGTATCAGAAGGGGAGAGGTTGATTGCTCGAGTTTGTGGAGCTGCTTCACTCTGTTAGCCTTGGTTTCAGAGCCTGGACCCAGAGTGCGCTGGAGATTGGAAACCACGTGTCAGATGAAGTCATGATTCACTTCCTGTCCAAGCAAAGGACTCTCCAGGAATCTGCTGTCCTTTTGGATCTGTATCTGAATCAGGACTCAGCAGTTCTAACTTCCTGCCAACCCACACACACATACACCCCCACACATACCCCACACATACACGTGTGCGTATAAAACTGCCACAGAATCTCATTTATGAATATCACAGTATATGAAAGAGAGGCCACTTTCCTGACAGGGTGTTTATGATAAACTATCCATAAAAGACTTGGAGATTTGTACTGGGAATCATATTTTAATTTCACTTATGATTTGCACCAGTTAAGGAAATACTAGAGAATTTTTCAGAGTGACTCAGCGAGGGCCATTATGAATAACAGATTATCTGTTTCCTAAGTATGACGTTTTGCATCTTGATTTTTCTGGAATTGGGACATAGCTATGTCTGAAAAAGAAGATTAGAATTATAAAGAACTTCATAAACTGTCCATTCTAAACACTCATTCTCTTCAGGGGAGAAATGGAGGCTCAAAACCTCAGATCAAGTGGTAGGACCAATCCTTTTCTAGCAAGTAGGTTTTTTTTTTAAGAGCCAAGACAATCTTTTTTGTTTTTAGATTTTTTTTATTTCATAGAGAGAGAGAGAGAGAGAGAGAGAGAGAATTAGCAGAAAGCTGGAGTCAGGAACCAGAACCAGGTATCAAAACCAGGTACCCTGATATGGGATGTGGGCATTTCAAGTGGCACTTTTAAAAAAAAAAAGATTTTTATTTATTTATTTATTTATTTGAGAGGCAGAATTACAGAGCAAGAAGGGGAAAGACAGAGAAAGAGGTCTTCCATTCACTGGTTCACTCCCCAAATGGCTTTAATAGCTGGAGCTGGGTCGATCCAAAGCCAGGAGCCAGGAGCTTATTCCAGGTCTCCCATGTGGGTTCAGGGGCTCAAGCACTTGAGTCATCTTCTACTGATTTCCCAGGCTATAAGCAGAGAGCTGGACTGGAAGAGGAGCTGCCAGGACTCGAACCAACACCCATATGGGATGACAGTGCTACAGGTGGAGGCTTAACCTACTATGCCCAGATGGCATCTTTTTTTTTTTTTTTTTTTTTTTTTTGACAGGCAGAGTGGACAGTGAGAGAGAGAGACAGAGAGAAAGGTCTTCCTTTTGCCGTTGGTTCGCCCTCCAATGGCCGCTGCTGCCAGCGCATCGTGCTGATCCGAAGCCAGAAGCCAGGTGCTTCTCCTGGTCTCCCATGGGGTGCAGGGCCCAAGCCCTTGGGCCATCCTCCACTGCACTCCCTGGCCAAAGCAGAGAGCTGGCCTGGAAGAGGGGCAACCGGGACAGAATCCGGCGCCCCGACTGGGACTAGAACCTGGTGTGCTGGCGCCGCAAGGCGGAGGATTAGCCTATTGAGCCACGGCGCCAGCCCCAGATGGCATCTTAATGTCTATGCAAAATGCCTACTCCTAGCAAGTATTTTTTTAAATTATTTTAATTGTACATTTTTATGGATTGTACTGTTGTAATTCAACACATGTATTCAGTGTGTGATGATCAAATCAGGTTAGCATTTCCATCTCCTTATATCTTAAAAATAATTTTAATTAACACTTGTACATATTTATGGGGTATAGTGTGGCACTTTAATAAAGGTATACAGTGTGTATTGGCCAAATCAGGCAAAATAAGCTTTCCTTCTTCTTGTCATTACTTTATGTTTGGAGGCTTTAAGATCTATTTATTTACAAAATAGGTTGTTGTGAACCACAGTGATTCCACTAATTTTTTTAACTAAAGCATACTGTATTTTTTAAAAATTTTATTTGAAAGTCAGAGTTACAGAGAGGCAGAGGCAGAGAGAGAGAGAGAAGTTTTCCATCTGATGGTTCACTCCCTAAATGGCTGCAACGGCCGGAGGTGGGCCAATCCGAAGCCAGGAGCCAAGAGCTTCATCTGGGTCTCCCACGTGGGTACAGGGGCCCAAGGGCTTGGTCCATCTTCTACTGCTTTCTCAGGCCATAGCAGAGAGCTGGATCAGAAGTGGAGCAGCCAGGACTCAAACCAGTGACCACAAGGGATGCTGGTATTGCAGGCACTGCTTAGCCCCCTATGCCACAGCACTGGCCTCCATACTCTCTTTCTTAATAAGAAACCTTTTTATTAAGTTAAAGGTCTATTAGAAGTAAGCTCAATAAAAAGATACTGATTAGCATAGAAACTGGTGTTGCTTGCAGAGGGTTCCAACAGCCTTAACAGAAATCCCTGTCTACATCTTCAGAGCACAGGGCTCTGGCCTGCTGTGCTGCTACCCTCTTTCGAGTACAAGGAATGCAGAATTGAAATGGGATCTTTCTGATGGTTCCAACAATCCTACTTCCTGTTTGCGTGCAAAGTCCACGTGAGGTGGTGAGGCCCTTGTGTGTTTTATAGGCGCTTTCCCATTTATAGATGAATGAACAGAAGTCTCCGGAGGTCAGGTTGCTGGTGTGAACACGCATGGGAGGCCTGACATCTGCTCTCCCTTAGACTTTCTAATATTGCAGGAATTCTATCCAGGGCAATTCAAAGGACTGATCTTAAATAGTTTCTGGGTTCAGCTGAAGTTCAGCCCGGTTCAGCTGGACTTTATATTTAGGTGATGTTTACACTTGATCAGAGGCTTTTATTTGTTGCAATTGGCAATGCTTTGTATAAGATGTGGTGCTTAACTTTTACTCCTGACAAACTCGCTGTTCCATGGGCTGGTGTTCTTTTCCTGACTCTTAAAGGTATTAAAATCATTAGATAGAAATTTCCTCAATTTTAACATTTCTTCCCATGAATTAAAAAGAAAAAACTGCTGGTGTCGTATCATATGGCTTCTGTACTACACTAGATCATGGGATAAGCTGGTTGCCTCATTTAGCATAAAATGTTAATTTTCATTCTTTTAAGTTTCGTGTCTCCATATATCCCAGTATTCTGCAAACAGTGCTGCAACTTCCAGGTGCTTTGCCACTGGAACAAATCTGAGTGCTGTTGACATGTGACCAAATATAAGTAATTAGTAAATAAGTAAATAGGAAATGCATCATTTAATAAATGCCGTAGGAACAACCTGAGAGCAATATGCAAACATATAACTTAAATATAGACAGTACAACATGTATCACACATGCAAAGTACCTTGCTGGGTATTGTGGGGAAGGCAGAGAAATCAGACAAAGTCCTTGCTTTCAAGTCCAGTAGTGGATACTGAATCTAAAGGGGTTAGATGTCTTGTTTAAGGCCACAAGCTTCTGCTTCTGGACTCCAATCAGTTTTTTTTTTTTTTTTTTTGACAGGCAGAGTGGACAGTGAGAGAGAGAGACAGAGAGAAAGGTCTTCCTTTGCCGTTGGTTCACCCTCCAATGGCCGCCGCGGCTGGCGCGCTGCGGCCGGCGCACCGCGCTGATCCGATGGCAGGAGCCAGGAGCTTTTTCCTGGTCTCCCATGGGGTGCAGGGCCCAAGCACCTGGGCCATCCTCCACTGCACTCCCTGGCCACAGCAGAGGGCTGGCCTGGAAGAGGGGCAACCGGGACAGAATCCGGCGCCCTGACCGGGACTAGAACCCGGTGTGCCGGCGCCGCTAGGCGGAGGATTAGCCTAGTGAGCCGCGGCGCCGGCCATCCAATCAGTTTTTAATATAAATCATAAATCCTTTGCTTTTTTCAGTGTACTTGTTGATTCTCATAGGCTACAATAAATTCCATGAGTTGTATAGTTAAAAATTTTAAACATTCCCATAAAAACCTTAGAAGGAAATAAGACTGTCTCAACTTGGGAAGAAGATACTACTGGCAAAGATGGGTTCAATTATATTAAAGTAAAATATTTATGTTACTGTAAGTACCAGACTTAAGATGAAAGGAAGTGCAACAGAAAGATAAAAATAATTTAAAAATACATATCCAGAAAAAATACATAGCCATATGCATATAGTAGAAGGGCTGAGACAAGAGAGAGAAACATTCGAATACGTTGAAATACAGTCAGGAAGTAGGATAGTGAGAAGTGCTAAATCACCTTGATAAAGAACTTCAGTTAGAAGCAGTCATAGGTTGAGCATCTGAAAATCTGAAATCTGAAGTGCCCCTGAATCGGAAACTTTGGTGAGTGCAGACACGATGCCGCAAGTCAGAGTCTACATCTGACCGCACGCGCTGAGTCGCAGTCAAAATGCAGGTGCACAACACAACAATTTATTCAGCATCCCCAACACAAAAAATATCATATAAGATTCCCTTCTGGCTTATGTGTATAGGATACATATGAGACATAAGTGAATGTCATGTTTAGACTTGGGTCCCTTTCCAAATACATCTCATTATGTTTATGCAAATATTCCACAATCTGAGAATATCCACAATACTTCTCATGCCAATCATTTCAGGTAAGAGATGCTTCCCCTGTACTGCAGCTTCCTTCATCGGTTAGCATAAACCCAAAGGTCAAGAGGCAACGTAGGAAGGGCTCCAGTTAAACAGGTGAGCCTGTGAGCTCCACCCCTCCTCCACCCCTCCTGGGGTGTGGTTTGAGGATACATGACGGGAGCAAAGCTAACTTGTACTAAGGAATGTCCCGGTGAAGTAAACCAAGAGAAGAAATATGTACTAAGATGGATATAGTAACACTATTGGTCATCATAAAAACCTAGAGACATGATAAATATTTAATAACTGGGGGAAATTAACTCTGAGAAATAACCTTCTGTCATTCCATGAAGGCACTGACAAGGCCTGGCATGGTATTGTCAGATGAAAATTCAAAACTAAGAGAAAGAGGAAAAATACAAAAATAACATGTTGCACATTAATTAAATCCATGCATGTACAAGCATACTTCAAAGAGTTCACAGAAAATGCATACTATGAAAACACTGTGAGTGGATTTCAAAATAAACTTATATTTTAATTTCATCTTTCCACCAACTGTTTGAAGTTCTCTTGTTTGCAGATTGAGAAATTTATCCTGACTTTCCCTTTAAAAAATCTGAAAATTAGAAAACCAACGAGGCAGCTTCTTGCTAAGGTAGCCTCTGGGAAGCAGTAGCGATGGATCAAGTAATTGGGCTCTTGCCACTCTTGTGGGAGACCTGGATTGAGTTTCTGCCTCTCAGCTTCAGCCCTGGCCAGCCTTGGCCATTGTGGGCATTTGAGGAGTGAACTAGTAGGTGGGCGTGTATTCTTTTCTCTCTATCCCAATCTATATGTATCAGCCTTTCAGATAAACAGGCTTTTAGAAAACCAATGAGGGAGCAAACACCCAGCTTAGCAGTTAAGATGCCCACAATTCCACCTTGCAGTGCCTGAGCTGGATTGCCAGTTCCTGACCCCAGTTTCCCATCAATGCAGACCCTGGCAGGCAGTGGCAGTGCCTCAAGTAATTTTCAAGTAATTGGGTTCCTACCACCCATGCGGGAGGCCTGGATTGAGTTCCCAGCTCCTGTCTCAGGTCCCAGATGGACTCCAGCCATCGTGAGCACTTGAGGAGGGAATCAGTGGATGGAAGCTCTCTCTCTCTCTGCCTTTCTTTCTGTGTGTCTGTCTCTACACCACTCAAAAAACAAACAAACCAACAAAAACAAAAAGCCAAACTTGTGAGGCACATAGGATAAAAACTATTCCTCATTTCAATAAGCAAGGTTTTCACACATGGCAGAGTGAAAACCTGAACTCCCTTATTTTGGCATTTGAGCCAGTGAATTTGCATTCTGATACACAACAGTGTGGTTGTCTGGACAGTTATCAGCTCATTCTGCAAGTGTCTGTAGATAAACTGGGCCATTCCAGTTTGAAGAGTCCCACCAGAATGAGCGTTATTTACTTTGGAGACAATACTTCCATGTTCTGAAAGTGTAAACCAAAACAGCTCTCCAGGTGGCAACACACTGGGGGCTGCTTCTGTCTCATGCTTTTTAAAGGTAGATTATGTCACAAACGCCAGTTTGCATATAAAACAGGACTCATTTCAAGAATCCCTGCAAACCCACCTCCCGCATATTTGACTTCCCATTTGAGACCTTTGGCGCATCCTTCTTTTCTGAGTTCCTGTATAAACTGGAGCTAAATTTGTCAGGAAATGGAAGAATTCCAGATTCCAGATAGCCTTCCAGGAACACTGCAATGCATACACTGACAACCTAGCTCCAAATCATCACACAGTGTGCCTGCACACTTGTCCAAGCCGAGCCCTGCTGAGGGACCAGGAGCTGAATTCATTTGATTCATTACGTAACTTCAAACAACTGGGTCTGAAGGTGAATATTTCTTTTCTTCTTGTTGAACATGCAGGTATACCTGAGCTAGATAACATACAGGACAATGCCCAGTTAGATCTGAATTTTAGACAAACAATACTTCTGAGTCTAGGTATATCCCATGCGGTATTTGAGACATACTTATACTACAAATGATTGTGACTGAAATCTAGCTGGGTATACTGCATTTTCATTTGTTAAGTCTCATACCCTCAACTCAAGCACAATTTTAAGCCAGCAATGAGGCCTTGGTTCTGCCCCAGGGTCTCAGTGATGGACATGGAGAAGGAAATAAGCTCTTCTACTCTGCTTGACTTGCTGAATCAGTCACGTCAGCTAGGACTCCTTCCTCCTACACTGATTTCTAAAACTTAATGTTTCATCTTTTGTCACCTGCTATGGATTGGCCAGTGCTGTACATTTCTTAGAAGCACTGCAGGGAAGGAAGGACCACCTGCAGGGAGGGCAGCATGGGACATGTGGTCCCTGTATTCCCCCTCCCCACACTGTGGGGACAGTGAGGGTTCTTGGCCCCTGAGGGATGGGCAGGCTGTGAGCAGGGGGTCCTGGGAGGTCCTGGGAGAGTTAAGAGTCCCTGGTACCCTCCTGTGAGCCCTCAGCAGGCATGAATAATGTCAGGGGTTCAAGCCCTTGGGCCATCCTCCATTACCTTCCCAGGTGCATTAGCAGGGAACTGGATGGGAAGTGAAGCAGCCAGGACTCAAACCAGTGCTCATAATGGATGCTGGTGTCACAAGTGGCAGCTTAGCCTGCTGTGCTGTCCAGATGCCAAGCACGAAGCTTTTAGCATACAAATGCCTAGGTCTAGACCTGGATGTGAATATATATATATATATATTTTTTTTTCTGGGTCTCCCATGTGGGGTGCAGGGGCCTCAGCACTTGGGCTATCTTCCACTGCTTTCCCAGGCCATAGCAGAGAGCTGGATTGGAAGAGGAACAGCCGGGACATGAACCAGTGCCCATATGGGATGCTGGTGCCACAGGCAGAGGCTTAGTCTACTATACCACAGCACCAGCCCTGACATGACATTGTGAAAACCTCTTTAGGGGACTGGCATTGTGGGTAAAGCTGCTGCCTGTGATACTAGCATCCATACAGGTGCTGGTTCAAGTCCCGGCTGCTCCACTTCCAATCCAGCTCCCTGCTGATGTACCCAGGAAAGCAATGGAGGATGGCCCAAGTCCTTGGGCCCCTGTACCCATGTGGGAGACCCAGAAGAAGCTCCTGGCTCCTTGCTTCGGCCTGGCCCAGCACTGGCCTTTGTGGCCATTTGGGGAGTGAACCAGTGGATGGAAGACCTCTCTCTCTCTCTCTTTCTCTCTCTCTCTAACTCTTGCCTTTCAAATAAATAAATGTTTTCAAAAAACCTCTTTAGGTGGTTCTGAGGTACAGCCAAGGTTGAGAATCACCATACCCAACTGTGTGAAATGTTTCCTCCCCTATAAGAACCACCCTGGAGAAAAGTCAGTAGTAATCTGTACTACCTTAAACGTGCAGCCTATGGAAGAATCTTTTCAATGTGTCTGAACTAATGGTTCTTGCTTTGTCCTGAGAGCTGAGCTATTTTGGGGATGTTCAGAGCCTTAACAGGGAGGGTGGAGGGCGACGAGAGATGGAAGAGTACGCCCCGGTGGCTCCAATTTTCATACTGTAGTCAGGACACGGGGGCTACCCCTCTGTGCTTCAGTCCCTGCCTTTACATCTGAGAGGACTGCAGCTCCCGGAGCTCACGTGTCTCTGTGGCTCTCCCATCAGACACGAGGCTAGAATTCAGGGCTCTGGGTTCCAAATGCCCAGGCCTAGGCCATGGCCCCATCGTGATGCACATTCTTATACTGAGACTTTCTCCTAAGTTTTCCCCCTCACCACGTCTAACTTCAGGGGGAACGGAGGAGTGCAGTGGGCTTTTGTAAAACACACATCCACACACCCAGAAAGAGAGGTTTTCTCCTGGGGTGCATGTAATTCAGATCTTGCTTTCTAAGATGAAAGGAAAGCTACAAATTTTCCCAGTTGCCATGTTATGTCATGAACAATCTTCTTCAAAGTTGCAAAACTGCTGCAAAGGAAACATTCCTGAGCTAAATTAGTGCCTGTGGAAGACGCTGGAGTTACAAGCTGTCTACGCTGAGTCTATGCGGAGTTTTCTACTTACTAGTTACTGAGGTGGCAATAACTTCCCCAACTATTTCATAACTTAGGGTCTGCTACATAATGAACAAATGAATGAATATTCTCCAACCTTGTTAAAATCTCTTCCATCTCTGCGGCCTACCCTTTGGTTCTCAGACAGTCAACAGGGATATTGTAGTCTAAGCCTCCAGCAGGGAAAGGCCCTTTCTCACGCTGGGATCCAGGAAGGGAGGGGGAATTGGCCTCTTAAAAACAAAGTTCAGGGGCTGGCGGAGGGTTAATCCTCCACCTGTGGTGCCAGCATCCCATATGGGCACTGGTTCTAGTCCTGGTTGTTCCTCTTCCGGTCCAGCTCTCTTCTATGGCCTGGGATAGCAGTAGAAGATGGCCCAAGTGGTTGGGCCCCTGCACCTGCATGGGAGACTAGGAAGAAACTCCTGGTTCTTGGCTTCGGATCGGTGCAGCTCCGGCCGTTGCTGCCATTTGGGGAGTGAACCAACGGAAGGAAGACCTTTCTCTCTGTCTCTCTCTCTCACTGTAACTCTATCTGTCAAATAAATAAATAAAAAGTCTTAAAAAAAAAGTTAATTCATATTGTCTTCTTTTTTTTGACAGGCAGAGTGGACAGTGAGAGACAGTGAGAAAGGTCTTCCTTTTCCATTGGTTCACCCCCCAATGGCCGCTGTGGCCGGCGTACCGCGCTGATCCAAAGCCAGGAACCAGGTGCTTCTCCTGGTCTCCCATGCAGGTGCAGGGCCCAAGGACTTGGGCCATCCTCCACTGCACTCCCAGGCCACAGCAGAGAGCTGGACTGGAAGAGGAGGACTAGAACCCGGTGTGCCGGCACCGCAGGTGGAGGATTAGCCTATTGAGCCGCAGTGCTGGCCTCATATTGTCTTCTTCTTCTTCTTTTTTTTTTTTTTTTTTGACAGGCAGAATGGACAGTGAGAGAGAGACAGAGAGAAAGGTCTTCCTTTGCCGTTGGTTCACCCTCCAATGGCCGCCGCGGCCAGTGCGCTGCAGCCGGCGCACTGCGCTGATCCGATGGCAGGAGCCAGGTACTTCTCCTGGTCTCCCATGGGGTGCAGGGCCCAAGCACTTGGGCCATCCTCCACTGCACTCCCTGGCCACAGCAGAGAGCTGGCCTGGAAGAGGGGCAACCGGGACAGAATCCGGCGCCCCAACCGGGACTAGGACCCGGTGTGCCGGCACCGCTAGGCGGAGGATTAGCCTAGTGAACCGCGGCGCCAGCCCTCATATTGTCTTCTTAACAACCATTCAAGATTTTTCTAGGAATATGTATTCATTCCTTAACTAGAATAAAAGTTTAGTCATTCATCTAATTTGGGTTATAGCTTTCCCTCCTCTTAACAATAGAGTTATAAATATTCTTCCATGTTATCAGCTTATTTTGAAAACAATATCTTTCTTTGGAGTTTCATTTTTTGAAAATGCTAAGTGAACATAATGCTCAAATAAGTTAAATAGTGAAAAGTCCAATTTCTTCCACATCCTGCTAGAACAAGTTTCTTATCTGTCTCCCAGTGATAGTCTAAATGGTATCATTTCCAATGATTGTATAGCATTTTGTTTTATGGAGGAACTATGATTAACTTATGTAACCTTCATTTTGGGACTGGAGGTTATTTCCAATACATATATTGTTTGTAACAAGCAATGTTTTGGGGGAATAAATCATAGTTTATCCTTTGGGAAATCCACATTGTTTCTTAGGATAAATTTCCAAAAGTAGAATCACTGGCCAAAGGATATGCATATTTTAAAACTTACAATTTGTTTTACAATTGCCATTTAGAAAGTGAGTAGCAAAATACATTTCTATCACTTGTATCTAAGATGATCCATTTTGGAAGTCCCCTACTAGCAAGGGACAGATCTTTTAAGAAAAAGTCTGACAATTCAATATGAGCACAAATAGCACTTCCTTGTGTTTCTGCTTGTATCTCACGGATCACCTTACTCCCATGTGAATTAGCATCTGTGTTTCAGGATTCCTGTTGAGCTAGGAGCAGCAGCAAAGTTCACACACTCTGAATGGACCTTAAATGCAAGACACAGCTTGTTGCCTACCCAATGGGATGGCAGATGGGTGGTCCCATCAGTTAACAGGAGTGCATATGACTTTTTTTAAAATTAGTATGTTGCAGGGGAGTATTTCTTAAACTTTTAATTTATCTACCTCTTAAATATTTTTTACTATATTTAAGATCAACTGAACAGTCTTTAATATTAAGAAAGTCAACTAATTTTTATATATATATGATTTACTTTTATTTGAAAGGCAGGATAACAGAGAGAAAGGAACACAGAGAGAGTTGAGAGGAAGACAGAGACAGAGAGGGAGAGAAAGAGAGAGACTGATCTGCCTTCTGCTGTTTCATTCCCCAAATGGCTGCAACAGCCAAGGGTGGGCCAAACCCAAGCCAGGATCCAGGAACTGCAAGTGTTTGAGCTGTCAGCTGCTACCTCCCAGGCACGTGGACAAGCAGCTGGATCAGAAGCATGGAGTGGCTGGGTTCCAACTAGCATTGCGATAGGGGATGCGGGCACCACAGGTGGTAGCTTAAACGGCTGCACCACAATGCCCTCCCCTGAAAACGAAGTTTTACATTTAAACACATTTCTCTATAAACAAAATTCTGCTCACCACTACAAATGGAAAGTGAGTGTCATTTGCCATAAAAGAAGCAAACTAAATACAATGAACACAACAGTAGTCTCACACCTCAGTTAGAATGTTTCCCACAGAAGTTTCTGGGCTTCTCAAAAGGCTTGTGAAAAAGAGAGGTGAGTATATGAGAGAGGTGTTTCAGACATGCTAGCACCAACAAGACTTTCTCCTTAAAGCAACCTGCAGAATTTAAACTGAGAATCAAAAAGGGAGTAACTTTCTCTTGTAATTCATAATTCATTTTTAAAAAGATTTATTTATTTATTTGAAAGTCAGAGTTACCACAGGCATGGAAAGCCATGACATGGTGGCAAAAAACAATCTAAATGAAGGATCCTGGTGAACAAGACCCCAGCAGAAGGAACAGGCCATCAAGGAGGGAGGCGCCTTTCTCTGAAGGGAGGAAGGAACCTCCACTGTGATATGGCCTTGACTAAACAAGTTCAGAGTTGGTGAACTCAAGGGGCTTCCATAGCCTAGACAGCTCAT